>NC_079364.1:10929884-11594884 GCF_021018895.1 Seriola aureovittata
TATTGTCCGGTCTGAATTGTAATCTATTCCTGCTAATTCATACAGAAGAAAGTGAAGAAAAAAAAAAAACTACAGTTTATTGTGTTCTTTTTTTCAAGTATTGCTGTACAAATCAGCAGAATTAAATTATCCTCTGTTTACTACATTTTTGGTGTGACACAAGCCGTATATGTGATGGTGTCACTCCAGATGGGTTTTGGTGGACCAGTCCAAGTCAAAAGTCTGGGGCAGATTTTTGTTCCCACTCCGTCCCTGCTTTGCAGTATTAATAATTTCACATTCACAAACAGACACAACAGATCAATACAAATGCACTGTTCTGCTGTTCTGCTGGGAGTTTAGATGCCTTGCTGAATGGCATCTCAACAGTTATTGTTGAGGGAGGGAAGAGTGGTAATCATCAACTTCATGATCTACAATTTTGCCTGAGCAGAGTTACTGACCTTCAGTTCACAAGTTCAACATTGTTTCTTCTGCAACTATCTAAATCAGTCATTTGTTCTAGAAACTCGCATTTACTTTCTGTTTTAGGAATGGTGACTCTGTATTGCAAGTAGTATTGGAGAAATGATTCGTAATTACCTCAATGGGAGTTAATTAATGCTAAGCCTTGCAGCTATACCAGCTACTAACAACACATACTGTACTATAGTGTCAACGGTGGCTGGCGAATGCCAAGGATGCAGGCCTGTCTTCCATTCTCTTCAACCGTACTTTGATGGCTCACAGCTCGACATTTGTTTCAGTTCATTTAGGTTAAGATCTACATGCAGGCAGAAACGAAACCAGATTACTTCAGGGACGAGAGTTATTGTTCACTGTCTGTCACAATCTCAGCAAAAGGTGTTTGCTACTCCCAAGCAAGCCAACTCTCTTTTGTTTTCGTTTCCCTCCTCCATCTCTCCCCCTGTCTCGCTCTCTTGGCATCTGCCCCTGACAGACTCATATTAGATACGATCTGCCTTCTTGACATTCTGCAACTAATCAGCTGGATAATGACAACCATGTGACCGTGACACTATGTACATAATCATGTAGGATAGGAACAGTTATTTGTGTCGAAGTGGATGAAATATGCCAACATGTTATATTGCAACAGTTGGAGCGTGCACACGGCATTTATACCCAAAGAAAATGTTTCCATTACTTTACTGTCAATCAATCAACCGACCTATGAAGAATGAAGGTATTTTTCAAATGTACATATGAACACGTTTTATATATTAAGAAAAATCTGCACTCAGCGTGTCCTCGCTAAGAAATCAATGCAAAAACACTGATATACACTCACACACATTGTTCAATATGTGACAATGTCCTTTCTCAAAAGAGAACATGAGCTTTATAACAGGCCCTGAACCACTGAAGTGAGGATGTCTGGCTCCGTGAATTACACTGGCCTTGTTGTTTCTGGATCGGCTGAAGCCTGTTGGGACTGACTTAGAGTAATGCCTTGCCCCATATCTCCCTCAGCACTCAGCCAAATGCAGCTACGCAACAGCAGCCCCACTTAATGTGATCTTCCTCGGTTTTCTGAGGTGGAAGTGGCAGAGAGACAAAGGGCAAAGAAAGAGTCAGTTGACTCATCGATGCGCACACACACACACTCAACAATGCGCAACCACACTCCAAAAATAGTTGGTGGGTTTATGTGTGTGTGCGTGGGTGTATTTAAGTGTGCATACAGCTCACGTGTGCGTCTCTGCAGGCTCAAGCATCTTGTATCTCAAGATTTCTCTCCCTCTTCAGTTCCTAAATAAAGCCTGCTCAGTGAAGTGGAGGAAGAACACAAGAGAATCAATCATACAATTATCCAGATTTCCTCTGTCACTTCAAACGGAGGAGAACTCAGAGTCTGACCATTGTACTGGTGTGGGGGCGGGTGAGCGTGACTGTTTTTATCAGCACAAACTTTGTTTTAATAGAGAATATAGTGCTGTCAATCCTCTTGGCTTGGCAGTCGTGCTCAGTGGCAGAAGTGTGATGGTGAAGCATAAAGAGAGACAGAGTGTGAGGCAGAAAGAAAGAGATCTCTGGAAGAGCGGAGTGGAGAAAATTAAAAAGTTGCTTTCAAACATAAAACTCATGAAAGTCTTACACAGCAACTTACACCGTGTTTTGCCTTGTGGTTGAGTACACTGTGTTTGTGTGTGTGTTTGCATTTTAACAGGATCAGATCAGAACCGTGTCAACAACACAAAACCATTCCCTGGTCATACAGTCATTTGTAATCAGCAGGGAACAGTTTGATGCTAAATTGTCTCATTCAATACTAGAACCTTGGATTTCTTGAGCAGTAAATATGTGCTTTACCAGCTCAGGGGCCTAATGTTTTCATGACGTGCACCATGTCGTTTGGCCTGTGACCTATTTATGTAAAAAAAAAAAAAAAGAAAAAAGAAAAACAAAAGAGCATTTCAAATCAGATATCCATTTGTCTTTCAGTGTATTCCTCTCCACTTCCTTACACATGCATACAGTAATCCTATCTACATACTCAACGAGTCAGAAAAGTTTCTTTAGTACGAAGCCTCTTAAAACTATGCCCTTGGGTGAAAGACATGTTGTGCTTACTGATCACGTCTTTAATGAAAGAGGAGAGTCCACAAACTCTACCCTACTCTCCCCTCTCAGACGATGCTCAGGTTCTACATCATTAACCAGCCAGCCTTCTGGTATTGATCACCTCATGATCCTGAAATATTCACAACATTCTCACAATAACAAAAATGCACAGGGGAGTTGTTTTCTCTATGCCTGTACTGCTGCAAAGGCTTTACGTAGTCAAGTAGGCTCTCAAAGTGTCCAAAGGTGGAGGCCTAGAGTGATTCGCATTCATCAGATGGTCAGGTGGTGAAGATTTTAGCACAGCATTGCCTCTGACTTTGCTAATCTACCGTGTCAGTGTTGACACTGTATTCTCTCTTAAGCCTTTGAAACAATCATAGCTGCAGTTTAGTTAGCATAGTAAAGCACAAAATAATTAGGCCTACATATATCATCATAAATACATAATAGTGATATCATGAATTTACTTGTTATGAATGGATTAATATCAATGATCATCCTATCACTCATAAATAAATCTTGTTAGTTCTAGTTATAATCCCTAAAATCATTTTAACCTTAACCCACAGCGTTTTAGCATCTTTCAGCTCATTGTTTTGGTTTTGTAATGCAACTTAACTGTTTTGGTTCAGTCACCAGAAACACCCCTAAGAACCTATTGTACACTATCTCCCTAGCACCAAATCGCAGACAGACAAAATGACAGATATTTCCTTACAAGTTGGTGGAGACCAAAAACAGAGCGACAGAGAGAGTGAATATTGTTCTTCATGACGATTCACCGTGACTCCGAATGAGTTCTGATGTTGTTCTGTGTCTGCTGGATCTGTAAATAAGCAACTTTTAGCTAAAAACATGTCAAGGTTGTGTTTACAGCTAGTTTCTACTGCCCCCTTGAGGAAAACACAATTATTACAGGTTTAAGACGTTATCATATAAAACCGAATATTTAATAGCATTTATGGTTGGCATTTTTCCATAGTAGCCATTAAACATACAGTATGTACATTCAGTAAATGCTCTTCTATATGATATTGTTTATTGTTATTAGCATAGCATCATTAGAAAAGTTCGCACAGGTTTCAAATTGCCTTGAAACGCTGAAAAGATTCACAGGAAATGATCCAGGCCTGTACTCCAGCTTTATTCTTCCTACTGGTGCTAAACTTGTAAACCTTGGGCTGTCTTTTGTTGTGAAGCAGCCAAAGAAAATGCAAAGTATTTGTTAGGTTAGCACTTTGCTGATGGTCATTGTTGGCAATTTTTGTCAGTGGATCATGTGAGATTTTTCAAGGGAGAAAAGTAATAAGAAGAAACAGCCACAGTGAGCTGTTAAATTAAAAGCTGCAGGCGAAAGGCTGCTACTGTGGTTTTTGCAGTCCTGATGGAAAATACCAGTTATTGACTTTTATTAAAACAAGACAATGCAATGAATCCCCTCAACCCATGGTTTATTTGGCTGCATTGTAAACAGGAGTTGCTCTTCCGTTGCATTTCCACTACACAGGTGTCAATACACCTGCCTTTACCAACAGAACTTTTGAATCTGTATTTGTTAAACGCATTTGATGTTACCACCAGTAACCACCAGAGGTTTCACCAAATCAAACAGGTGGAATATTAAAGATTATAACTGTTTTGAGTTGGTATGAATATGAACAGATTAACATGAGAGGGCTTCTAGCAGTGTATTTATCTTTCAAAAGCAAAATTTGAATTTAGGTTTTTGACACAGCAGGCAACATTTAGAGTATCACCCGACTTTGCCATCACCTTGTGCTCCCTCTCAATGTCAGTGTGGCTTTATTTTTGTAAAGAACTGAGCCGATTAATATCTTCAGTTTCCTTAGCAGGCAATCCAGGGCATTAACTGTTTGTTTTGTTAAAGGCCTGTTTTGTGTTTGTGTAGGGAATGATTGATCACAGGCGGAGAGGGGACAGCAGAGTAGGGACAGCCTAGTGATATAAATCACATCTGATAGAGGGCACATAGATAATTGGTTGTCTGGCCCTATAGTCACGAGGAGCGAGCCACTATCTTCAAGAGGGAGATAAACTAGAGGGCAGCACACAATGATAACAACATGCTTGACTGTCAACAGATGAGATGCAAAATTACCCCCCCACCCCCCACCCCCCGCCCCCCATGTACCCCCTCCGATCCGTTGTTTCTCTGTCCCTTTCTCCTGCCCTGTTATTGTTCAAATGAGGAGTGGAGAGGTTAAGTGGATTGAAAATCAGTTGGCGGAATGTTTCTGTTTATTCTTCTCGCCCCGTTCTATTTCCAAAAGCATTTCAGCTGCAGCGGTCATCTGTGAATAGATTTACTGTGGGAGACGATGGTACAGTCTGATCAATACAAAGGCATCATCAAGGACTTCTAACAGTGACTCTCTACCAGATTCCCTCTCAGTCTCGCTCTCACTTTTCTCCCTCTTCTTCTCTTAAGACACATCTCGTCCCCCCTTCTCCATCCCTTGCACTTTTCGGGGGTGTCCGCCTCACTCAGCAGTTTTAGAGATAAAAGGAATGTCCATGTTCATCTGACACACAAAGAGCCAGTCTTGATTAAATAGCCTGACAATGCGCCAAATGTATTGCACTGTTGCCAGGGAGACCAAACTGACCTTGGGTGTTGCGTTGCGTGTTAAGAGTTGCCAAGAAGATACTGCGTGTGCATTCCTGTGAGGAAAAGGACAAAATATACAGCACTTCAAAGGAGAGGATGACCATTTGTTGTAAAGTATGAAGTTGGAGATGAAAATGTATAACCCCTTTCCTGAGTAGAAAGAATTCAGTTGAGTTTGCTGTCTTGATTATTGTTGCTGTGTCTCTTACTACAGGCACTCAAATGCAATGCTGTGGATGAACTCTTTTATTCCTCGAATAATCACAAAATCATTATCCTAGTTCCTTGCCTAAATACAAACCATCTAAAAGGTTGAAAAACATGACCTTCAACGACATTGACTTTACTTTTTTTTCCAATTCTAATCTGTTCAAGATGCTGTAGCCTCCACTTTCAGCAAAGGCTGAATAAAAGTGCAGGGATTAAGAGAGCAGCAGTACAGACTGCAATGTGCTCTCATCACACTTGCTGCATAAAAATACATTTCATAAACCTGTGTATCGGATTAACTATTTCCCGAGCCCATGGAGCAATAATAGAGAGTGGATGCAAAGCAACAAAACATGTCCTGAACTTTTAACATAGGTTTTGTATTTTGCCATTTTTATTTTATTTGCTCAAAGCTATTTTTTGGAGAGAAAAAAAAAAGTAAATCTGACTAAATTGAGCTTTGCATCACATTAACAAAAATATTTTAAAAGCATCTTGAGCGAGAGGCAAAACATTTTGATACATGTGAAAATGAGGATTTGGGTGCCACAAAGAATTTACCAGTCATGTCAGATCCATCACCTTTATATAATACGACAGATTAGCATAAATGCAGTGTCTATACTTACTTATTTGCATGAGATCTTTGTTGTACCTCATCTGTCAGAGTGCACACTGCAGAATGTATTTGTCACATTGGGACAAAGCTAGAAAGACTAATGTGGCATTAGTGAAGCTTTGGATGTTTTCTATATCCATCCAATTTCTCGCACTGGAAAAAATACAGTTAGAATGCAAGTTGTGTGATATTAGAACAAACAGAGAAAACAGATGCAACAGTCTTCTTTTTAAATGAGAGATTCTTCTCTCTCTGTGGAGTCCTTTGTGCAGCTCAGGTTTTTGTTGTTCCCCAGGCTTTTGATGAGGCCTCCTGCTCTTCCGTAGCAAAATCTGGAATCTCACGGCAGGATCCTCAGGCCTAAGTAGGCTCACCTGCTGCTCTGTGCGCCCATTTTATCATTTCTCTCACACTCACACTCTCTCTCTCTCTCTCTCTCTCTCTCTCTCTCTCTCTCTCTCTCTCTCTCTCTCTCACACACACACACACACACACACACACACACGCACACACACACACACACACACTCACACACACACACACACACTCACACACACACACACACACACACACACACACCACACACACACACACACACACAACACACACACACACACACACACACACACACACACACACACACACAAAATGAGGCTCCCTATTTCCATGCATCAACCTCCAGGCGCCCCACAGTACTGCTCCAGTGTAAGCATCAAACAGTGTTTTTTGAGCCCTAATATTAATACAATCAAGCATGGCAACAAACATACTGTACACACAAATTACCACACACACGTACATACACAAGGGAGAACAAAGACGAAATATATTACAAAACTTATTAATAAGAATTTCTTTCTTTGCAAGAGGGGATCCGTGGCTGATGGGTCCTCGGTTTCAGACTACTTTACCAGCGGGAGGCTTGACGTCGGCGGGTATGGAGAAAGAGGAGGAGGAGGAATAGAAGGGTGCCTTGATCATTGTCATTCACATCACACCGTGCCCCTGTGTGAGCCTGCTAATTGATGGGGTTTTTCCTCTTGATTTCTTTGAGGGAAACAATCCAGCAGATGTACATTCATTTACGATGAGAAGATTGCTTCCATTACTATCACTGTCCATCCATTACCATTTCACCAGCACCAGAGAAACAAGCACCAGTGCAGTATATTACACAGGTATTAGGCTCTTGTTTGTCTTCCTATTGTGCTGCTGTTTACTTAGCTTCTCATGTTTGTTGTTTTTGTAAATGGCAAATAGAATGTTCTATGACTTTGGCTATTTGATGCATTGCTGTCTGAAGGAATGGTGATTGGTGCTCATCCGTTGTTAATTGCAAGCTTACTTGCAAGCTTCCTGCTGCTGTTTTGACATGGTCTCTTTTTACTGAAAGCAAGATTACATAGTGTAGAATTAGAAAACACAATAATGGAATAAACTATACTTAATTCATTACAAATTCCCAACTTTCTGTAAAACTGACAAATTTGCTTTCCTTTTATGAATCATGACCGTAAAATCTAAACAGAAGGGGAAGGGAGGAAACTTGGGCCTATATGTCACAAAATATGATCGGTAATGGGGTTCCTGTTTTTCTCTGTGCACTTTCCAAAGCGTGTGTATGCCTCCATTGACACGTATCATGTGAGCAGTTCTCATCCTTGGGGCCATATTGATCGTGCCCAGGTAAGTTCTCACATGAATAATCAAACCCAGCTACATTCAGCCCTTCCTAATCAATAGCTATTTCGACAGCAGGGCTCCAGAGCTACAATTCATAATAAATGGAAAACCACAATGTATACATCTGACCTCTTTGTTATGACAATGCCCATCTGAACACAATCATAACAATAGCTAGAATCGATCCAGGCCAAGTTCAAGAGGAGGTGAGTCCAGTTATGCCAATTAACTGAGTTAAGGTAACAGCCCTTGTATTGTATTTTTATTGCCAAGGGATCGCATGATCTATGTCAACAGCAGAAATGCTGAAAACACTGCACAACCTTGGCTGTCCCCAAAGCTGCAGTTTCATCCCCAGCCCATGTGTTGAATGGTCACATGGAGGTTAATCATAAAGTGATGTGATGTGTTCAGAAAAGTGTGTATGAGTATGCGTGCGTGCGTGCATGCATCAACAGGTTGACTTTTTCTTTGTCTGGGAGTCATCTGTCAGCTCTCCACTCAGCCTGAATCACAGTCCTGCTGCTGGTCTTCCAGAGCAGTCTTTTGTAAAAGTTTCCCAGAGTTTCATCATTGTTACCATCGCTTAAACAAATGCCATGGATATAACAGCCATGGTTGTGTGAAGACATGTAGTGAACGCCCACAGAAGCTACATCCTTTGAATACATACAATGACACATCTATATTATTAGCAGCAGTGGATGATGTGATCAAAGCTAACTCGCAAGTGTCATATCTGCATGTATCCATATGCATAACGACATGTATTTGGGAGGGTATTACAAGATGGAAACCACAACAAAGATGAACTTTGAAAGCTCCTTATTCCCCTTAATCAGCTTTCCAATGTTAATTTAGTAATATGATGCATTTGGAAAATCACATTCATCGCACCTTGAATTAATTAATGAATCACTTTAACTCCATGACATAGTGAAAAGCACATCATTATGATGATAAAGCTGATAAAGAATTTTGGAAACAAATCAAAATAATAAAAAATATTGTTTTAGCAGTCTGTGGTAGCTCTGATATGTTTGTTAAAACACAGTAATTTGGTGTTTAAATAGCATCATGTGTAGAAAAAACTAGTGTGTAAGTGGAACAGAGAAATCAAATGACCAGAAACCCCATAAAAAGTAGTCCTGTCCAAATATGACTGGAGAAAGCTCTTATGTGTTTCATGTCCAAATACAGGTGAAACCACAAAATAATTTGTCTTGTATGCTGGTTATTCATTCATTTAGAATGCAGAAGATTGAAAAGTACAAATATTAGGTTAAAGCTTCACTCAGGATGTGGGCTCAATGATTTCCAAAGTTGATTAAACAGGTGGGTAGTATTAGGCGAAACAAAGCTGCAGTAGTCGAAGGGCAGGTAGAGCAGATTCCCAAAGAAAAGATGTGCCAATAGGTCGTCTTCACAGCAGGCTCTTTGTCATGTCATAGCAGGAGAAGCCAGAGTGTATTGGCTAAATTACACTCAGGTGCAAGTTCTAAGGCACTGGTTGGTGCATGCTGGCTCATGGTTTACTGAGACACTTCAAATGAAGACTCATCATTAATGATGCTAGTAACACCTGTGCTTTTCCTGCTAAGACAAGTATGTCATCTGCCACAAATTGTCATATTCATATAAAAAAAAACAAAAAAAAAACACACACACACACACACACACACAAACTTCATGTCTACAAGAAAGGAGTAGCTTTAGTTTCATTATTTTTTTGAGACCTCCTGCGACACACAATGGAATCTGTACAAACGGAGAATCACTCTTTGAAATTCTTTCTTTCTCAAATTGATCTCTCCTGCAGTCTTGTGTCTTTACTATCTCCCCACCCCTCTGCACTGAAGATCTTTAATAGTTCGTTTCAATTAAATGACCATAGGTGAAGCAGTACCACAACATTGTATTGAAGCCGTCAGCAGGAATTTAAAGGTTTAACTGGCATGTATAGTAACTGCCCATTGCAGCTCCCTGGATAGATGAAGCATTTAAGATGCAGATGGACACCAGAAACATTTTTGCTGGAGCCCGAGCTGCCTGAGGATAATTGCGCCTGCGAGTTTTCTTATCTCATGAGCTTAATTTATATTAATTGAAACAAAGTGTTCTACTGTAAATGAAATTTTCTCATTAATGTGGGAACTGGAAAATTTAGATGCCGTCTTTACACATCATCATCCTCATCATCATCATCTATACAATCACTGCATGTTTGTGAATTGACTCTCAAATCCATTGAAGGACTGCTTGATAAACTGGTATAATTTTCTCCAACCTAACAACTTGGACATCAGAACATGAAAGTTATATCAGGGAAATACTGGTAAACCTCTGTTAAGTCGCATCTGACAACATAAAAAGTTTTGATATCTGACTGACAAGCCCTAATTAAACTGCTGACAGCTCGGCACAGACTGACGGATCAAAATGCTTCACAGAGCCAAATCCTCATGGTCCTGATTTACAACTTTTATCATGACGTGCTTTAAACAATGCTATGGTGTGCTCAAAATGAACTGCAGCGGGCCTCGAATCAGTTCTTCATACACTAATGGGCTTATAAATATTTGCAGTTTGCATTCTGTGGTGTTTTGTTACTCTGTATGAGTTGCTAAAAGACCTATTCAGACACATTTTCACTGTAAGGTCTCTTCTCTTGCAAATCAGGGAGGTTGGAACAACCTGTAAGATAGTTTCCTATCACTGTGAAATCAGTATTCACTGCATTGAAGATACTCCAAATTATAACCAGCAACTGGTGAATAGATTATTCAGGGTAACATTTGCATGATACACAAGGCAATTCCCAAGTGTTGTGCTCTTTATGCAAACACAGAATAATTTTGCAAAATAACACGACACTGTAATTCCACTCAAATAACTTCTCCTCAGAAAATGATTTCTTGTTTTTGTTGTTTGCCCTCTCCAATTTCCCCCTTGGTTGCTCACCATCACACTAAAGACACATCCAAAAAAGCACTGCCACACGCAAATAGTCTTGTGCTCAAGTTAATTATTTTCTATATTTGACTAAGTATTATTTGCGAACTCAGTGATGCTTTGAGTGAACTAAAGGTTGTAACACATTTTAATAAAGAAATAACTTTGCATTTGCCATAATACATTGTGACATTATTTGAAATATACACAGGCATGTTTTTTATGATTCTTTGGTACCAAATTGACCAAAATCATCCTATAACAACAGAGCAGAGGATCAAAATGATACTGTTTTTCTCCTAGAAGATTGCAATATTGCATTAAGACTTGCTCACGTTTAATTCAAGATTGTACAGTATGCAAAGTAACTAATTTTATGAAATGAATTGTAATAGGACTGTCATAAATGTGGAAAAAAACATGATAACTAATTTCCCCAACCTCACTTCTTTGCTCAGTGCCCTACAAATCCTCCACAATCCAGTTGATGTGCTGAATGGCTTCTGAAGTAAGTGGCATGAAAGAGAAATATCTCCTTCCACCAATGCTCACAAGCACCTCAAGTGAGAACCATAAAGTGTTTGTGAGTGAGGGATTTGAGTCTGCTCTTTTGACAGGTTTAAACCCAGCCATCCAATCTTAATCCTATGGGCAAAATGCTCTCTTGCAAAGGATTCAGTCATCTGCTTTCAACCTCCGACACTGACAGAAAAATACACATTTCCTAACATCACATTTCTATTGTGTTGGGTGTTCAATATCTGTATCCTTGTAATTTTAGATGCTGTTTTTTCTTTTTTTTTTAGTACATATTACAGTTTGTAATGTAAATCTAAGCAAATTTGTCCAGATAGCTTTTTTTCAAGCAATCCTCTGAAAGATGAAGAAACAATACCTTCAAATTCACAAAAGACAATGTGAATTTGTTTACCAGAGCAATTCCATACTGATGTACTGCATGTTTTAGTTTGCACTATTCACAGTGCAATATTGAATGGAGTTCAAGAAAAAAAAAAAAAAATTTGAACAGATACAAATTAGAGTTATATTTAGGTGGATTGGGATCGTTATCCAGACTTATTCATGAAAAAAGTAATAGCAATAGTGCAGTGTGACAGCCACTTCTTACGGAGTAATTTGGTCATACAATGGATGATATGACCAAACGGATTTGCATTGGACCTCTGCTCAGGTTGAATTTAGGCGGACCTATGCTGGGGTTATGTGAGGTCACCAAACATTATACACTAATAAGCATTTTCTAGTGACATATTCAAAACCATGTCAAAACATCATCATATCTACCCTTAAGATTTTGAAAAACATGTCCATGTACATGATTTTGTGTACATTTGTGCATTATATTTTTTTTGCATTCTTAACAAAGCTAACAGCTAACGTGAACACAGCCTGCAAGTAGGTTCAGAGCTAATATTATGAAAAATAAATGAAAACACCGAACAACTGAAAAGGCAGTCAGGTTTGGTGTCTCCCTGAGTGACAGAATTCAGAAGAGAATAAATTAATTGTTAAAGCATAACTTACAAATAGCTCCTTTAATCATGACTCTTTTATGGTTTCATTTCAGTGCAGCTGCAACACCATGACAATAGCTTTTTGTAATGTATCAGTGACTAATTTATTTCTGCACTAAAACGTCCATGATTTTTGAACTGTTCAATCAATACATTTATAGTTTGGGGTATCTCTTGAGCGTTCTAGCCATTCCTTTTTTCTTTTTGTTGAATCTTACTCGGGCACATGCTGTCTAATTTGCACCATTGCTGTAGTCACCGGGGAGAGTAAATGCTAAGTGGATCAATACCATAGAAAAAAAACCTTACACTAAAACTTTTGTACAGCTATGGACTCTTTCCAGTAAGTGTTCTTAACATTGTAAGACTCCATCCTCCTGGGAATCAGATGAAATCTGGTGTTTTTCTTCCCTTGGTTCCTTAATAGGTCTCTTGGGCCCTCCAACCAATATGTGGCAAGAAGAAAATAAAAACATTGATAATTTGTAAGTTATGCATAGAAGGGGGACTAAGACACACCTCCCTAATGCTGTTCCTTTTTCCATTTATCCCCAAGACATTTTAGTGCTCATTTTGTTTTTCCAATACAAGAAGCTTCTGCTCTGCCATATGCACTTGTTCTTTAGTCATAAAAAGACAGTAACATAATTGATAAGGAAACAGGTTCTTGCTTTTAAATGGACAACCACCCCTCTGGGCATTTTTAAAGGCTCTTGGATGGTGGCTTATACTTATACCTCAGATAGCATGGCAGATACAGTGCATTCAGAAAGTCATCATGTTCATTTTTTCACATTTTGTCATGTTGCAGCCTTATGCTAAATTTTTTCTCTCATCAATCTATACTCAACACCTCATAATGACAACAACAATGAAAACACAAATTTTCCGAATTTTATAAAAAATATATTAAAGAGGAAAAACTGCAATATCACATTGACATACGTATTCAGACTCGTTGCTATGACACCTGCGATGTAGCTCGGTACCTCCCATTTATCTTGATCATCTTTGAGATGTTTCTGCACCTTGACCTTGGAGTCTATCTGTGGTAAATTCAACTGATTAGACATGAAAGGCACACACCTGTCTATATAAGGTCTCCCAGCTGACAATGCATATCAGAGCAGAAACCCAAGCCATGAGGTTGAAAGAACTGCCTGCAGAGCTCAGAGACAGGATTGTGTCAAGGCTCAGATCTGGGGATGGTTCCCAGTAGCACAGTGGCCTCCATAATTATTAAATGGAAGACGTTTGGAACAACCTCGACTCCTCTTACAGCTGGCAAACTGAGCAAACAGGGGAGAAGGGCCTTGGTGACAGAGGTGGCCAAGAACCCGATGGTCACTCTGGCTGAGCTCCATAGATCCAGTGTGGAATTAGAGAAATTTCCAGGAGGACAACCATCACTGTAACACTCCACCAATCTGGGCTTTGTGGCGGAGTGGCCAGACGGACGCCTCTCCTCAGTGAAAGACAAATGAATGCCGCTTGGAGTTTGCCGTAAAAGCAGCTAAAGGACTCTCAGACTGAGAAAATGGTTTGATAAAACCCAGATTGAACTGTTTGGCCTCAATTCTGAGCATCATGTCTGGAGGAAACCAGACATGACGCTAAGAATTGGTTGTCGTTTTGGAAGTTTCTCCTATCTCCACACAGGATCTACAAATACAAAAGCTCAAGCTGCTAAAGCTGTTATTCTGCTCTCGCCAAACAACTGCATAGTAAACCTCCAACGTCAATTTATTTCTATGTATCCAGCATACAACATTATAATACCATATATATGACTGAAAATAAGGAAGTGCATAAAAAGTCCCTTTTAAATGTATTTCTTGATGTCTCCATAGCAGAAAAGGTGAGAAAAAGCATTCCATAGGACTTTCTCTCCAATGTTTCCTTCTTAACTTCAATGTACTCCCCCTCCCTTCAGAATTTAACAAGGAGGATGGTTTGTAAAAAGTCAAAGGACCTTTGCTTAAGCACTTGTATGAGAAGTGAATTGGCAAAGATATGGCCAACAACGGAATTTCTGAAAAGCTAATAGACATACCGTTGGAAATGTGTCTAATTCATAGTTGAATAGACCAACGGGAAGTGCATTTTTACTGCTTCAAAATATGATTTCCCTGTATCAAGGAGAATAAATCAAACCCCCCCGAATTGCTTTCCTTCAGGATGATTGTTTGGCATACCTAGCTCCTGAGGTCTAAGGCCTGGCGAGTGTCCCTCATCTCTCAGTACCCATAAGGCCAGAGAAGCATTGTCCTGGTCTAACTACAATGTGATCTACCTTCAATAGACAAAGGATTCCAGCTGGGCTTATTCCTGCTTTCTTTCAACCTCCTCCCAGTGACAGATGGGACCAAAACTAGAAAAAAAAATCCTTGAAGACAAAGAAATTAGTGCCTTTTATATGGATCCAGAGCAGCTAGACACCAGGGATGTTTGGCAGGGGTAGGAGAGGAGTTGCAGCCTTTCAGTATCATTTTACCCCTCATTGTTGCAAAAAAAATTACACTATAGTAGAAGAGCCATACAAAGCTCCAATATAATAGAAACCTGTCTGACACATTGTTTGTATTGTTTTACTGAACACAAGAGCTATACACCTCAATATAAATAGAAAAATGCACACAGCGACACACATGCTCACGTATACACATTCTCTTTCTGTTATTACCAAACATACATACGCACATGCACACACAGACTCACACACACCTCTGTGAGCTGGTGATAACTGCTTAGCAGTGTTTGCTCCAACAATTGTCAGACTGCCAGGGCAGAGAGAGCCAGGAATGGAAGAAGGGGAGGGTGAAGGAGCAAGCTATGAGTGGCACCACAGAGTGGGTACAAGGAGAATTAGACAGGTGCCATGGGGAGAGGTTGGCAGAATGAGGAAAAGGTAGATGTTGGTTAAAAAAAAAAAAGGTGTTGGAACTGATAACAGCAGAATTGCGGAAGAGGGAGAGATGGAAAAGACTTCAAGATTTCAACAAATGACAAGACCTACACAGAAGAGTGGAAAGAGACGGGGAACTGGAAGGACAAAGGCAGAGAAGGAGGGAGGGAGCGGGCGGCACACAGTCAAAGAAAGGATATGAAAAAAAGAGAGAGGAAAAAATAGCAGACAAAGTGTGAAAAGGTAAAGAGAACAAAACAAACCATAGAAGGTGAATGATAATGTGTTGTGCAGGCACTTCCACCTCCACTGGATGCAACACTCCCACTCCTTTCATGGTCTGCAGTCTGTCATCAGCGCCCATCTCCAAGGACAGTACAGGCAGGGCTCTGTCAGTAGCTGTGCAATAAAAAAGCACACATGACATAGGTGAGTAGAGCTGTTCCCTTGTCTTAATTTTACTTAATTTGCCATAACACTTCACCTCATCTCACATTATGTTAAGGAAGGAGCGCAGGAGTGAAAGAGCAAAGGATGTGATAAGTCAAAGTGGGAGGGAGTGAGAATGAGATGGTGTGGGATTGAAAGGAAGCAGTGTGTGAGACAGATAAACTGTTGATGGCCCACGGTCAATGGTCCACCAGCACCACCATGTGGCTGAAACATCGGGGGTAGTGCTTCATAGTGGATCATCTAACGCTTAGGGAACCACTCTGATCATCAAAGTTTTACCTGCGACCATTTTGTAATTCTCACACTCTCACTGTTAACTTCAAAATGTACACATAAGGTTTTCAAGCAAATGAACTGCAACTCACACTTACACACTCATTTTGCATATGCAAGATGCATTGATGCCTATATACAACCACACACAAAAAAAGATGCACACTAATTTTTCAGTTGCTTAACTTGAACAGAAAACATACATATATAATATAACATAATATAATATAATATAATATAATATAGTGCATGTTCTAGCTTTGAACTGGGTCCTATCTGGGTCACTACGGTGAATGCTGTTCTGCTGTATCCCCATTCGTCCATGTCAACAACTGACCTGCTTTTCCTCCCTCCTTCCCTTTTCCTTCTCTGCTGTGTAAAACCATTTAGTTTTGGATGAGACAACCATTCAGTTGGTGGGAAAAAAAAGAGATTGCTGCCCAAGTTTAAAATCAATCACATTGACCTTTTGAAATGTCCATTTCTAATGTGCTACAGTGGCGCTGGACCTGCTTTGTCTGTGAAAGCAAAAGAGCTGATCTGATCTTCATCACAAACCTGAACCAAAACACTGTGAGGTTAATATATTCCAGAAACCTTTATATTTTTTGACAAATTATTAGCAAATTAACAGTTTTTTTTCTTGTAACACCAAATTCTGTAGAAGAGAAAATAGATCGTTTTGGGTGGCAGAGGACTTACTAATCAGAAGCTATGCTGTGGAGTGTGACTCCACACAGCATGCATGTCTTTTAATAAGACTTTGCATTAAAACAAGAATTTTTCACTTGTCCATTTGTCTATCTTTCACATTATCTTTTTTTTTTTTATCTGCTGATGAACATTTCATCATAGTTCTTGTTTTCAAAGGCAATTTTTTATTTAGTTTCAGCCTCATTTTTTCATGCAAATTAACACAATGGTAGGTTAATTTCTGTAGACCTTAATCAGAAGCAAGTCTTTGTCAAAAGCTTTCTGTAGTTGCACATCTGCAGACTAGAACACGATATCACAATCTGGAGTAGGTTACATCCATAGGATGTGTTGCCTTTTCTCAACTAGAGACTAAAATAAAGAATGCTACAAGTCCTCCAACCATACAGGTCGCTTGTCCATAAGCTTGGACACGACCCATAGGGGCATAACAGTGGCAGGTGTAAAGGACCTCTCCAACACTCCCAAGCCTTTCATGGTCTGTAGTCTGTCATCAGCACCCATCTCCAAGGACAGGACAGGCAGGGCTCTGTCAGTAGCTACAACAAAAAAAGCATGCACAACATAGGTGAGTAGAGCTGTTCCATTGTCTTAATCTTACTTAATTTGCCATAACACCTCACTTCATCACATTATATTAAGGAAGGAGAGCAGGAGTGAAAGAGCAAAGGATGTGAGAAATCGAAGTGGGAGGGAGCGAGAATGACATGGTGTAGCATTCATTCATTCATTTTCTAGGTCGCGGGGGGGGTCGCGGGGGGGGTCGCGGGGGGGCTGGAGCCTATCCCAGCATCTTCTCGGGCGAGAGGCGGGGTAAACCCTGGACAGGTCGCCAGTCCATCGCAGGGCAAACACATAGAGACAGACAACCATTCACACTCACAGCCACACCTATGGTCAATTTAGATTATCCAATTAGCCTAGTCCCCATTTTGCATGTCTTTTGGATTGTGGGAGGAAGCCGGAGTACCCAGAGAGAACCCACACTGGCACGGGGAGAACATGCAAACTCCACACAGAAAGATCCCGCGTCCGAGCCGGGACTCGAACCCGGCACCTTCTTGCTGTGAGGCAACAGCGCTAACCACTGCACCACCGCGCCGCCCAAGGAGGTAGCAGTAGCAACATAATCTGAGTAGATCACATCCATACGATGTGTGTGCAAGTGGAGCAGCTAAAGAATGCAATAAGTCCTCCGACCTTAATGACCATACGGGTCGCCTGTCCATACTCTTTGGACACGACCCATAGGAGCGTACCAGCAGCATGTGTAAAGCACCTTCGTCGTAACAATAATAAACATGTGATGAAGGTTTTGAAGTGGTCATGGATAAAACAGACAATATTAACTTTCAGTTTCACATCAGACACAAAAAGTGAATACATTTAACATGTGTGGAATTCCTATGTTTTGTGAACTTATCCGTCCACTCAAACCCACATCACTGAACTTCCTCATTCGCCCAGGTCTTTACCACGACCGCTAGAGGTTACCTGACAATATAACGTAACTTTTTCTCATAATAAGATGCATGAAGATGAACAGATGACCTAATAGGTTACTTTTTTTTTTTTTACAGGAGGACAGTCTGGAGGAATGTGAGGCAACATTTGTGACAACTTGCCCTCATAGGTCTGCCCATACACACACACACACACTACACACACACACACACACACACACACACACGCACATTTCCTATTCTTCACATCACCCATGGCTTCTCAGGGAAAGGATAAATCTATGGAAACAACTCAATCACATTACCTTATGTAAATACCCAAGTCTCCCCCCTCTATCTTTACCACTACGTTAGCGCCCAGCCCTATGGCTCCTCTGGCACAGAAATGCGCATGGGGCGAATTAACATTTGCTCTCATAGTCTGCAAATGGCAGCTCGTGCTTGCCATGGAAATGAAACACTGGCCCATGCAGGAGAGAGAATGAGAAAATATTTGAGCGTGGACCGATTAATAATTCGTCAGAGCAGTAACATTTGCTTTTAGGGGCAGTGGATCGACAGAATGGGCCTCTTCAGGAACTTTTGAATCAAAGCTTGTGTTTTCTATTGGAAACTTCATCTTCCTCTATTCTCTTTATTGACCGGCATTAGAATCAAAAGCAGTAAGTACAACGTTTCCTACCATATACGGAGAGCTGTTCATTTTTAAAGTCATGTCTCTCATAAATATGGAGGAAGTAAGATGTTAAATAGAAGTGGCAAGGAGCCTGGAATGTATCTCTAGCAATAACCAGCCCTTTACAATAGATATAGTATTTCTGTCCTAATTACAATAAGAGCAAAAAGACTTCTTAATGCTATGCTTCATTATGCAAACATAGCTGTTTGCCCACAGTTTTAAAAGGCTTTGAATACATATAATTGTTTGACATTTTCAGCTGTGTAAATGTAAAAGCGCAGAGACAATGATTGATTACATCATTGCAGAAATGCTATATAGGATTTGCAGGGCAAGGGAGTAAATTTATGTCCAGGGTTTCTCTACAACATGGCTCTAACACTTATCAGTCCATTAAGGCCGTGATCGCTCGAAGGGCTAAATGGGACAGAGTTATTGTAAGAAGAAGGTCGGTGGGACACTGCTGCTGAAACTCCACAGGCACAATAAGAGGAGCACCTTGCTATTTAAGATGTTTGACACCAGGCGAAGCTTGGTGCAGACTTCATGACTTTCACTTCATATGTTTCTTGCCTTTTCATTTTAATAATTCAGCATCGGATATATGTGTCATTAACATCTGCTATACGGTAAGATTTCTTCCAAGCCTCAGGACTAATACCCTGAGGCATCTTAACTCAAACACATGGCCAAACACATTGCAGGGAAGATGTTCATTTTGCCATTTCGCAACAGTGTGAGATGAGAAACGAGTAACCTGTGTCTCTGTTGAAAGTTTCAAAAATTCACATTGGTGCTTTTGATGTTTTACTCTGTAATGGCATGTCGAGTTACACAGTCACATTCAGATCATTAAGTGTTTGTCTAGTCCCCTATTTGTGCTATTTTCCATGATATAGATTACCTAAACTAAAACCTTTCACTTCACTTTCTCTTGGCAACTTTATTGACCCCTTGAAAACAATGACTTGTGTTTTACATTAGTCATTGAAATAATGATTCATCAGTTGCAAGTTATGAAAAACATAAAATTGGCATTGTGCAGTTTTAATGAGAAAGCACTGAGCAAACTGTAGACATCTCGTCATGGCTTAATTATTATAAAAAATTGCCTGGGCTCACCATCAGGTAAAACCGCAATTTTGTAAATGATACTGGTTTACTTTTGGTTTCCAGCAACAGCTTTGAGTTTGTTTGTTTTTTTTACATAACATGCCACCTATTATTGTCAGACATGGCAGCTTAACATAATCATTCATTGACATGTTCATGTTTCATTAATACTTTAGGTAGTGTGCAAGGTCAAAGTTTTCTTTTTGAGTTACTTATTCCATCATTTAAATCAATTTCAAGTGAAACTAGAGGACAGGGATGAAGAATTCTGCCAATTTGTTAAAATGTTCAGTACCTTTCCAAGAAATGTAACTAAATTTACACCAAAGTAGGGAATGAGTCATCGGCTTGAACTGAATTCAATGCATAATAGTCTTTAACAAGTCAAGAAAGTGATGCATGATTCAATGCAGCTTTGTCTGTGCGTCAATCCGAAAATTATGTTTCAGTAAATTTGTGATAGACTGAAAAATGTTTCTTTGAAATCATGTTATCAAACTAGACAACTAGAAATTTGAATATCTTTTATACTGAAAATCTAACAAATACAATTAGACCATTTTTAATATGTGTTGAAGGATGTCAGCCTGAACAGTGCTGATCTTTCATTTCAGCCTCCGCAGCAGTAATATCAGCAGTGACAATAGATGTAATAGCAGAAGTAGTCATAGTACCAATTTACAGCTTTTGATTTTGGCAGGGGAGGGTGTGTGTGTGAGAGCAGGTAGGTTGGCGAGTTAATGACCGTGACTGAGTGAATATGTCAGCAAGTATGACATTATACAGGTCCAAATTTTTCTACTTGAACATTAATTGATCAGCAAGTCCAGGAGGGCTCCTTTGGAAAGATACTAGTCCACTGTGAACTATTCTCTCACTCACGGCTTTTCGGGTTTATGAAATCAGGTCTAGCAAATACGCCGTCATGCTCTTCCAGTGGACTGTGTCAGAGCCTAATGAGACATTTCAAATGCAGCTTAACTGTGGTCAATTTCCTGTTGTTGTTGTTGTAGTCCTACCTGGTTGTCATTCCCCTCAGCAGCTAGTCAAGCGTACTAAACTTCAAGGAGAGACAGCTCCTTTGATGTGCGCGTCCACTGTTGATGCTGATTAAAAAGAGAAAAGGATATTAGAGCAAATGTGCACACACTCCCCCCAAACACACGGTGCGACAGGCACGGTGGGATGGAAATCATTCATAGTAAAAACATATAACCTTGGCTTAGTTTTGTGAAGAGTGTCTTGATCAGAGTATCTGTCAGAGAGGGCCTCTAACATCACACGCCCTATTTCTTTCAAAACATCAGAGTCGTCTTCATTAGACTCAGGAATGTTTTCAGGAGTTCAGCCTTGAGTTGGGCAATAGCAGACACAGTCAGCTGCTCCTCCTCACACATTACTGCGGTGCCATCATGACTAGAGTCAAAAGTTACACTTATAATCCTCTGTGTTACTCATGTCAAAGTCTTTTAGTGTTCTTCTTTAAGGAAATCTTTAGCCTCACTTGTTACATATCAGAGCAAAAACCAAGACATGAAGTCAAAGGAACTGTCTGCAGAGCTCGAAGACAGGATTGTGTCGGATCTGTGGAAGGCCACAAATAACATTTCTGCGGCATCTAAGGTTCCTGAGAGCACAGTGGTCTCCATGATTCTTAAATGGAAGAAGTGTGGAACAAACAAGACTCTTTCTAGAGCTGACTGCCTGGCCAAACTGGGCAATCGTAGAAGGGGTCTGAATACTTTCTGAGTAGTAAGTTGTGAACGAGTAGAAGCTGTGTTAGGTCGGGGTTGTGTACATCAAATCTGCAATGTCCCTCAGCCACCTCGCAACAAGAATTTATAACTCAGTGATTACACACACTCCCAAATCAAATATATTATAATCTGTATGACTTTCATTAAAAACTTCAGTCAATTATTTAATATAAATGATGCGTGCAATGATTAAACATTATAACAAAACCACTTTTGACCAGTACACAAAACACAAATAAAAGGAACAGTACAGACCCCTCTTACATAATCCATTAAAAAAACATGCTGCGTAGCATTTACTTATCAATAATCACTAATTAATCCTTACATTCTTAGAGAGCTTGTCTTTGATTCATCTCCAGTGAACTGCTTAGAAACATACTGATAACACTAGTCGCATTTCATCCTTCGATGTAAGGCTACGTTCTCAAGGTTTTGTTTAGTTTTATTCAATGTTTGGTTGTTCAGCACTCACATGAAGCCTCCAATCTCCTTTGTTTCCTTTCTCCCTGTCTATCATCTTCGGCTTTGTTATTCGATTCAAATAAAAAAGAAAAAAAAGAAAAGAACACAGCAGATGAGTGCTTGAAATATCCTACTGAGACTTAAGCCTCATTTCCGATGGTGTCCTAGAAACATAAATCTCATTATAATTTCCAACATCAAGACAATCTACTTTGGAATAACACAAAATTATGAGTAAAGCTAAAAAAAGATTTTAAAATAAACATATTGAGAAAGCCAAACAACTTCAAAACCATACATATGCATGGGGTGCCTTCGACAAGATGAAGCAAAAACTCTTGGATATCAGTGGAGGAAACAAATAAATACATGTTGAAATCTTTTCAAACTTTGCAACAATAATTAACAGTGTGTTTTACTGTAACAAGTTGGACCGAAAGAGGAGGACAATGCTTTTGAACAAATGCCTGATTAAGCATTGTGCAGTGCCTTATTCAGGCATCGCATCAAAATGCGAGCTAAATTACATATTGAAATGAATCCCTTATAAACTACTCACAGAACACGAATGTTTTGCTCTTAAATTAATCTATGAATGGAGTGTGATAGACAACAATACGCCATTTTAACCATTATTTCTCTTTGCCTCACAATAACAATGAAAAGGGCAGTTGTCTTTCCTCTACACACCTTCTTCTATAATTATGCTTTATAAATAATGAGAGCTCATTACAACCCCAATATGTTCTTTATACTCCAACCAAGTCCTTATTATCAAGTTGTCAGGGCCTTAATTTCATTTCCTCCATTGATGAATGTGTAGTCACTGTGGGTGGGAGGGACGGAAGCTATTTTGATACCTCATCCAGTGATAATTCCTCTGGGAACCTAACTCTACAAAGTGATAATTCTAATAGGAGTCAGTTCATCTGATCACACAAACAGAAAATGAAAGCCTTTGTAATTTATTATATTGTAGTTATTGGCTGCAGTTGGCTGAGAGGAATACCCCCTTTAAGGGTACGAGTGTATCCATTTTGTGGTACTTGCAGTTTTGTGAGGTTTGAATTAGGCTCAGTCAAATTTTAAATACACCTGTTCATGCATTACACACACTTCAACAGTGAGACCCACGACACATTCAGTAAATATTAGCTGAAAAGGTGAGGAAGAGAGGGCAACATTTAATGTTGTGTCCAATAATGCCCTCTTTAAACAAATGATTGGCTATGAATGGAATATGACTTTGTGGTAGACTGAAAAAGCATTCACACGGCACAGTTTAACTGTTTAACCTGAGCCATTTTAAATGACACGGAACATATTTCAAAGCCATTAGTAAAATGTGTAGAGTTGCATAAGTGGAATTTAATCAATAAAATAATTGAATTGCTCAAATCAAATTTGTTATTTTTTGATTTTCCATTGTACATGGAAGTATGGATGAATTTAAGTTTCTATATATTCTCAAAATTGCATTACAAATAGTGATTATTAGACACAAAATGAAACATCATCTAACAAAAACTAAGTTTCTGTATATCTTAATACAGGGAGGCAGCATGTGATGTAAAATGATCTAATACTGTTATGACCAGTTAAAAGGAATAATGGAAATGTTAGACACTAATTCTGAATGAAGAATAGGGTCAATTATATTTCATGAATGAAGGCGATACAGATAGGACTCAGTATATTGTACATCGGTACCTTGGATATGAAGGGGCAAGATGAGGTAATTTGTTCTGATGACACTAAGCTGCCCATCATTGTATGTTAATGCAGAGGTGTGCATCAAAGAGGAAAATCCCTTGTCAGCCTAAAGCCTGTTATTATGCACTTTCTGTAGCATCAATAAAACCAGACAGGAGCCACCAGTCTGATCTGATAGTAGCCGACTGAACTTAACCAAGAGGAAGTCAAATGTTTCCAGATATTTAATGTGTTTCATCATGTTTTTGTTTCTTTGTTTCAATAGAATACCCTGGTACTCTCCAACAATGGTGCAAATTATATGATGGGACAATGTCCACTATAGTGGTCCTCCAGGGTCAAAACAACATTTCACAAAACCCAACATTTCACAAAAAACACGACATTCACAAAACACATTTCCAAAAACACATTTCACAAAACACAATAACATTTGAGATTACGGGGAAGAGTGTGACAGCACGTTTTGAGTGCTGATTGGACAGAACCCAGGTCATTGCAGAGTTTAGAGCAGAAGAGTAGCCACCCTGTATCCTGTTGATACATTTAAAGCAAGGAATAACATTATATTCCCGTATGATTTCTATCTCCTCTTCCATCCTTTTAACTCAGTTTAAAATTCATGCAAGGACACTGCTGAGAGAAGTACAATAGAAACAGGAAATGAAATTGAACTGTTTTCAGGGATTGGGGTTCTGTACAATCATGAACAAGGAGTATTGTAACAACTTTTCTGTACTCTGAAATGTATTGTTTGAAATGTCGTGTTTCACAAATGTTGTGTTTTGTGAAATATTGTGTTTTCTGACATGTTGTTTTTTGGCGCTCCGGGTCACCGTCGTCCATTACAATAGCACAATGAAAACTCAAGTGTGCATTTCACATTAGGCATGCATAACTTTGATAATACTAAATTAATATGGTTTTCCTGTATAAACACACATAGTACGTATTTGGGACAAAGCACTGATGTTGCCAGGGAAACCTGGCTTACATTACTTTTGTGTTACTGCATTTATCTTTTTCTTGAATATCTAATTTTCAAGTACAAACACAGTCAGTGATTACAGCTGATCCAACAAAGCCTTCGATTGGGATTTTCCCCTCAGTGTCTTTGGTGGATAAATCTGGAGTAAATCTACCCAATAATACTTTAGTGTGTCTCCAACTGGAGAGTTGGCACCTAAGCACAGCCAGCCCAATAAGCAAATATTGGCCACAAGATGACGGTGGATGAAAACATGTGAGGATTGGCAAACTGTATATTTAATTGTGAGAAAGGATACTGAGCAAACAGATTAATGATTTGCTATTTTCACAGTCCTTGGAATTGTATTAATCTCCTGGTGTTTTCCCCTAGGCTTTGTTGCAGAGCTGATGGCACCCCTACAGAGAGTACCCTGGACAATAAGATCCTTCAGTGTATTCAGAACCACATGTTGTACACTGCTGTTGGTAAACTGTACTCATGTATGACATTAAAAAATACTCCTATTTGTTTTGTTTAGAATAATTACCTTCATCAGTCATTTTAGTGTCTGCTGCAAGTTTATAGGGCGATGTCATAATTGACTGCAGAGTTCACAGTACAACTGAAGGCCACACAGACTAGATGATGCTCATGTTTTAAGTCGCCGCCCTTTCATCATATGCTCAGTAACAGTAAGTGTTAGTATTATTAATTTTTGCAAGGATGAATCATAACAGTCCCCCCATAAAATCACTGACTACTGATTTTAACAGTTGGGTTGCTAGAAGAAGTTCTACATGACAATCTAAAATAAGTATTTGAGAATTCCAGTGGCAAAAACAAAGCTTTCAAACAGGTGATACTTAAATATGTTTGACGCAAACTTGATTTGAATAAAAGCAAAGAAAACGGAGGCTGCTGTAGATAAAACAAAGAGTTTCAGCAAATGGGGTTTTCTTATAATAACTGTAACAACTGAGATCACATCTGCTGCAGCTGTTTTGCCCCAGGAAAAATAAAATCATGTTTTTTGTGCCATCTGTACTCTGTCCTTAAAAGTATTATGTGTACTATTGTACACACATTCAATGTTTACAATAAGCCCAGAGGTTACAGTTTTCCTACATCTGTTATTATTGTCATTTTAAGTATCAGGCCTGGACAATGAAAACTGGTTAAGGAATACCATCTACCCTTCCTCACCAGTAAAGTTAGACTCTTCTTTTGCCTCCTTACTAGTAAAAAACTGAACAATTAAGCTATAATAAATAAGGAGAGCTATACCGTGTAATACTGCCAGTAGTGTTCAGTAGTCATCAGCTGAAAAGCGAAAAACTGAGTGTCAGTATGGCACCACTGCTAATGTTCTGCTGCATGAAATAGTCTACTAAAATATCATAATGAGACAGATGAACAATGAAATCTCTGAAACCTTTCAGGGCTTGAGATCATTTTGAGTGACTTAATGGTTTATTTATTTATTCAATCATAATAATGTATTATCCATGGGAGTAAAGGAGCTCCATCCGTCCCTGCCACCCCCTGGGGCAACAGATGTTTCACAGCCCATATGGTGACTTAATTTCTTTCATGGTCTCTCTTTCGTCTCTCTGCAATCTCAACATTGTTGCTTTCCTGCTTTTAAATAGAATTATGTAACAAGCTGGTCTCATACGAGGTTCAGTGGTTTAGGAAGACCTCAGTATCAAGCTGCTGCATCTTCTTCAAATTGAGGAGAAGCCACTTTAGCTGGTATAGGCACCTCTACAGAAAACCCCCAGGCACTCTCCTGGAGATTTAGGCATGGTCAACTGGAATAAGACCAGCATAGAGACCCAGTACAGCCTGGAGGCTTTACATTTCCCAGTTACCCATAGGAGATCAACATTTAGAACTGGGCACGTGGGCTGTCCTGTTCCTACTGAGACCCTGACCTGGATAAGAAGCTGAGCAATCCATCAACGGATGGAACAAGGAATACTGTGGCAGAAAGACCCAACAAAATCTTTAGTAATTGGGGTTGTTGCGTTTTTCTATGTTGTTGGTTGTTTTTGTAACATATAGTTTATGCCTAATCGGATTATTTGACCAAAGAAGTCAAGGAATTTACTTTGATGTTGCCTCCAGCAAAAGTAAACCATCACTATTCAGGAGACGAGTGTTTCGTAATTGTTTTTAGCATTGTCTGCCTGATTTCACCTGTCATTCAGTGATTTGGGCCCCTGGTGTCTGCAGTGTTGTAAAGTGCCAGTTATTTTCAGGATCAATGAAAGCTTAGCCCAGGGAGAGAAAAATTACAGATAAATGTTGCAGATGATTTATATTGTAAAAGTTAAACAAGGCTTTTCAAGCAAATCTTGAAGAAAATAGCACTTTACAACAGGAAGACTTTAAAGTGAGGAAATTTTGAAATGTTATAAATGGGGTGTGGCGTATCAGTGCACCACAGCCAAATGCTTAATATGCAAAAGAAAAACCTTTAACTTTGGGGAGTTTCCCAGAATCTTACTACACTTCATAACTCTATCACCAGACAAGAACATCAATATACATCAAAACTCTGGAATGCATTCAAAGCATTAGTGACGCCAGCAGCGAGGGTAGAATCACAATGTCGATAGGTTTTACACAAACACTCATGGTCCCCTAATTTAAAAAAAATTCAGATAATTACACACAAGACAATTCGATACAAGTGTCAACCATGTGTCACATATTCTATGATACCACACTGTGAGCTACCACCAATGGTTATTCACCAGCTTTTCTTGCACATTTGACCAACGCAGTCTTTTGCATTACATGTGAGTTCCTGTGTGAACACACATTTGTATTTTGCACTTGAATAGCTGCTCCAACCAACAATGGAACATAGCAGAAATACAGCAGAGTTAGAGCTGGTCAATAGTTGTAAATTGACAAAGGTTTCGATATTATTTCAGACAGTGACTTTGACACAATAATAAAATATATAATCAAACATTTCAACTATGTGGTTGACTTCAAAATGAGAACCATCCACCACTTTATAATTTTTTCAAGCTCTACTATTAGTGACTGTATTTACCATTAAGACTATTGGCGATAATCTCCATTAGCTATAAAATAGCTATCTTAGCTTGAGCATTTGAGAAATCAAGCCAGGTGCATCAAAAACATGTTCTAATAATGTAGTAATCTGATTCATTCTCACAATCCAATATCACAACATGACACCTTGTGTGTGAACATAAGCAAAATAAATACCCACTCCTTTGTAAAAGGACCAACCCAAATGTATCCACATGTGCCCCCAATTTTGCACCTCTTAGCTTCTGTTTTTCAGGGCCAGTATTCAGTGCAAACCTTTGAAAATACAGTACAAAATACAGACAAGTAGTTAATCAAAAGAGGCACAAGAGAGCAAGTGATGGACCTGTTTCAACAAGAGAAGCCATCTTCAAGGCTGGCCCTCGGGGAAAATGTACTATATTGGATGAAAAGAAAGATTAGTGCGTTTTTTTACCAGCATTGTTTTACATCCATTAATTCTCTCATTCCTCTGTGGAACGTGTCTTTTCTTGGTCTGATTGCATAATCCTGTAATTTAAATGTGTAAATTGAAATTACATTTTTCTTATAATTTTTGTTTGTGTCCAATTATAGCGAGCCTTCGCATGACGTTCTCTCCTGCACACTCCGACAGTCAGGAATCTTGATACTTATTCAGGTGCTTGTTTCGGCTTTATGGATCCATCAGTCCTGGAGTCACTGATGACCAATGTGTGATACCCACACAAGTTCAAAGTTCACACATTCCCAAGCTGTCACTGAGGAATTTGTCATTACTGAAATCAGTCCTCATCATCTTATTACAGTTCATTGCATTTAACCCCAGAAAAATTCAGATGGCTTTTGCCACATGCTTGCTCATCTACGGATTGATGACCTGAACTCCTGTCATTCATCTCCTAGCTTGTCAATCTAGTCTTTGGTTGCTGTCGCCACTTAATATGCTCTCGTGTGGAATGCTTCTAGACATAGCTGCAACTGCCTTCCTTTTTGTTCCGTTATTCAGTAATATTACCTGTCATTGTTATGTTGTACGACACACAACCTAACCTTTTCTTTCCCTCTGGCAGTACGCAGTGTGAGGTCATGTTGAGGATGGCAGCACGCTAGTGACAGCCTTTTACAGTAGCTCTGTGTCATTTTGACCATTTTAAGGTTTTAATCTCATTTTTGTGTAGTGATTTAAATTGTATCTCAGACTGATATAATTATTTCTTCAGCCTATGTCACCACGCAAACAAGTGGACAAGTGTCCAGTATAAAGAGGAGGCTAGAACTTCAATACAAACTTAATTCAATGCCTTGCACAATGTAAGACAGATAAACGAAGGCACTAGAGTAGGCTGGGAGCTACACAGTAGCTATAAAAATTGTACAATAAACTGGGCAAAACTGAGGCAGAATAGCCAACCAGGCACTGATACTGACTTTCATATAAATAATAAAAATACACAGTGAAAATTAAACGGCTGCTAATACTCAAACACTCTCCCAAGAGAGCAGAATTAGGCTAATAAAAACATACTGCCACTACACACCTTAAAAATTCCACACACTCACACACCCAGGACAATAGGTAGAATAGCACTGCAAACATGTCAAATTAGGAGCAACAAATAGAATTTATATGAAGCCTCAATCAATTAGAGTTTATTATGCTATGGCTCAAGGACTGCACAGTGCCCATCATCAAATATTGCACAATGCCTGGTTTAAACAGAAATGAAAAAAAGAAAACAGAAAACAACAAAAAAAATAATTAGATTACAGCAAAAGGCCCATAATCCTAGACAATCCCTCACATGGAAAAAAAGGTTACATTCTCGGACAGTCGTATTAAAAATAAATATAATATTAAACTGTCGCCAGACACATTTTAGGAACAATGTTTTCATTCAATTATCAACTCAATATGCTGTACCTTTAACTAATTTTAGTGCCCAGAGCTACAGTGTGCTTACAATCACAATGACCAATACTAAAGGGGAAAAAAAAGAAAAAACACCTTGTTTGACAAACAGATATTCTGACATTTATCAAACTGTGTAGCCGTGACTTAACAATAACACCCTCCACTTCATGGTTTGCACCTTGTGTCTAACAGGCACATTGATCAGCTGACTGGGAACGATGATACAAATAAAAACCAGATTGATTATTTAAGTTTTTTGCTTTTATCGCCCAATTGGGGTGATTGCTGGCGTATGGTATTACAATAATATTTGCCTACCGCAAAACAAAATGTTTGGCGTCCCCCGTGACTGCACCACGCTGCACTTCGCCGGCCACGGACAGGTAGGAGAGAGAGACAGAGTGTGTGTGAGTGAGAGAGAGAGAGAGAGAGAGAGAGAGAGAGAGAGAGAGAGCGTTACTTCCGTTGTCCCCTAAATAATCTTCCCCAGGGTGCTAAAAGGCATCACCGTTACAACTGTCGCCCTAACTGTTGTTTATTTTAATTTTACTAAGACCAGGGAGATGGTTAACCAAGTGGTGTATCTCTTCATCTTCCCTCTCTTGATGCCTGATCGCGTTGTCTACGCCCGCGACCGCCTTTTTGCCCTGCGGAGAATGGCCTCCACACCCGCAGAGTGGCCTTCTGTTCCCGAGGAACTGAGAAGGAGGCATCGCCGTGGATGCAGAGAGGAAGAGGAGATCCTCATGGTGAATGTCATGGCACTCTCTCCTCTAACCAACCTAACTTCCGCCAATTTGTGAACAGTTCAACCAGGGAAAGTAGGACATTGGACTTGTTATAGAGTAACATTGATAATACATACAGGTAGGCTACAGCAGAGGACTGAGCTTTCTCCAATTCACATAGAGGGGTCTAGGGTTAAGATCTATCTATCTATCTATCTATCTATCTATCTATCTATCTATATCTATCTATCTATCTATCTATCTATCTATCTATTCATTTGTTGATGCCACGTTGACATCTCTGTATGGATACACACCACCTCAAGCTCAGTCTTGACAAGAGTGAAGTACTCTTCTTTCAAGGCTGTTTCTGCCCTCTGCAAGATCTTTCCATCATCACTAACAACACTACAGTGACCCCTGCTACCTGTCAGCAATTTCACAGTAATTCCTGACAACCGGCTGTCATTCATCAAACATGTTCCGTCACAACTACAACTCATACCTGTATATTAGTACTTCACATCGGCGAATTCAGAGCCTCACTAGGGACTCGTATAACCTCCTAGGTCTTTGTCTAGACTACAAAACTCCCTTTTGGCTGGGTTTCATATCAGAAGCTGCAGTAGCCTCTGAATGTGACCAATATATCAGTGGATGTGGTTCATGGGGAATAAGTGAGAAAAAGCTCACTATCTATGAAAAGTAAAACTTTTATTTCTCTGAGGTTATTTCATTAATTGCAGACATCTTATCCCATGATTGCTTCCCCTTTGAGAAACTTTTGCCTTGGCTTAGTGAACTGCCCTTTATGATAAAATGACATACAGTGCTGCTGGGTTCTTAATTATTTGAGGTAGGTGATGAACCTTCACAGAGTTCACTTTGTGCATTTGTGCATGCAAACGCACTGTCAGCTGACTGATGCAGAATTATCCCCTGAAATCAAAACTTAATTTCTAACAAGTAAGCCGTACTTACAAAAAGTCCTCTGTACCAAAACTGTATGTTCCTTCTTACTCCTCCCACTTCAGTCTTGTATTTTTCTATGTGTTTTTGGATCATGTTCCATTTAGTCTCAGCTACCAGCATGGCTTTAACCTTATTCCTTTCCTTTTATCGCCCGAGGGCAAAAGGTAAATGGAGGATTCTATCAGTCCAAACCCCAACGCTGCAGAAGGCTTTCAACTCCACCAATTGAACCCACACGCAGTAGAGCTGTCAAGCTAAGCTGCTGAGCCATGTGAAGGACCAGTGAGGGGGAAGGAAGACGAAGACGCCATTACCGTCTGTTTATGCCAAGAGAATAGGAAAGAGGGGAAAAAACAGGGTCATTGAGCAGAGCATAAAGGAAATTGTGCTGTGATGCAAACACAGAAAGCCTAAGCTTGCAGGGCTATCATCTAAACCTAATCAGGTGCAGTAATTTCAGCATACAGCGGCTTGGTCATTTTAAAGGTCTTATTAGAGGCCCCCATTTTCATCATGTCTTGGGTACTACATGTTAGGTGAATGTGCCTGCATGAGAGTAAAAATTGCCCCGTACTTGAGGTATAGAGTGACACTCCTTAACTCCTTGGAACAAAGCATGTCATGGTCTGTAAGTGTGAAGAAGGTTTATTTCTTCTCATTTGTCTAGACCGAGAGATCTCTAGTCTAATCATGACCATTTCTTTGAGAGGAGTGGACTTGCAAGTGTAACTGATTGCAAGTAATGGCAGCAGCAGCCTATTGTGTTGAACTCACTTCGCCACATCTGTAGTCTTTACAGGCCACTCGATAGCACAGAAACCAAGTGAAAGAAACAGTCTTTGTGACTCAGATAAAATGGGACTCCTCTTGTTTGTTAAAACATAACTACAACAACCATGAATGTGGTGAACATAACATTATTTTCGATATACACAAGGTCAACACAATGAAACAAACCTTCAAAACTCTAACTCTATTGCAGACTTGGTCACTCTATATATAACATCACCTAACTAATACATAAAATGATAAACTGCTTGCACAGACAACCTATGGAGGTGGGTTTTTTTTTGTTTCGGTTTTTTTTTTACAGGAGGAAAATGTCATTTCCTTGATTGATACGATACATGTTTGTGCAGTATCTACAGTCTAAAACCAGGCAGTAGTTGTAAATATGCATAAACTGCAAAACATAACTGAAAATACAATTTCTTTGAGCAGAATAAAGCCATCAAGTTTTAGAAACGTACCTACAGCGTATAGAAAGTTTAGTAACTGCGTAGTGGTATGCAAGACATGGTTTGTGTTAAGTGTTCCATTTGAAGACACATCCATATAGATTTGTATTAGCAAAAAATATTGTTCAGTCACCCCCTGCTTTCTAGTTAGGGCATTCAAATTTGTCATATTGCCTCCGGGTGTCTAGGAAAACAAGGCCTGTTAAGAGACTGTGTCCAGACGGCCTTCTGACTCTGCAGGAAAGCAGATGGTTTTTAATAATGCCCTACTCTCAGCTTCATGCCCCCCAGCTAGCCAGCCACACAAATGCACACACATACATACAATTTCTCTCTCTCTCCTTCTCTCCCTCTCACTTTCTCCCTCTCTCTCTCTCACACGCACACACCCCCCCCCCCCCCCCCCGAGCTAGTGTTGCCAGGTTTACAGCTTCCCTGCTAAATTGGGCTTTTGTAAAAATTCAGTCACAGATAAAAGTCATAAAGTTGAAGGTTGGAATATTTTGGACTATACTTTTACATGATCTTGTGGTCACAAAAAAAGTGTAACTGGTATATAAATACAGCATAACGAGCATGTTAAGAAGGAACACTGACTCTGGTGTTAAATATCTTGCAACCCAAGGACAGAGCCGACAGCACATCCTGCACATGAGGGCAAGCACAGGGCTGGCACTGCCCACAGTCACAACATACCATTATATACCAACAGTCCATCCTCTAAGCATAAACAATAACAACTTGCAGTATCTAGTTAGTGAGCTAATCGAGACAACATGCTGATATAAATAAGCTATTTTTTGAGTATTTTGCTCACCTACGTTTTGACATTTTGTGGTAATTTAAATCTCTCTCTCTCTCTCTCTCTCTCTCTGTCTCTCAGACATTGTCAGGGAAGTAGGACGTACGACGCTGGTATGTATTACTTTATTAGGTGAATTAAAGCAAAAGCTTGCAAAGAGGGAGCTTCGTAAAATACTCTGGGCTTTTCCAGAAGCCCATTGCATTGTGGCAACATTATGACCTTTATGACAAGATAGAAAATGTCCAGCCTCCTACTCCTACTCCTACTCTTAAAGAGCATCACGACTGTGGCTGTACAAATTGTGTGCTAGATTATAACAGTTTGAACTGTTTATTATATACACTGTACTTTTATTGATGTTTTGAATTTATCGGCAACGTCCTGGTTGATATTAGGAACAGGCTAAAGTACTGTGTAATGCTACTATTGGCTATGTAGCAATACCAAAAACTTACAACAGACTTACTCCTGGCACCAAGCTGGTTCAGTTAGTTAACATCTTTTCAAAACACAAGTCGGAACAAATAACAAGGAGATACATGTTGAAACTTGCACAAGCATCTATTTTTTTAACAGTTGGACTTTCAACTGTCACCTATATTCAACAAATTTATAGCTCAGATTTCACAGCTATTTGGGCCCACATGCAGTTTACAGCTTCATCAAGAAACCATGGTGCTGACATTGTTTTTCATTGACAAGTGCAGTTGCAGTTGTATTGTTTATGATCATTGCTGAATCTTGCCTGGGAATACAGACCAAACTAACTGATGTCAAACTGTCTTTGTGAAGTTCTGTCATTAAAGTTCTCAGGACATCAGATTTACCTCTGCCTGCATCATTTTTCAGAGCCGTTCCCTTCTTGTATTGTATGTGTCTTTAGTGTTAAGCAGTGTAAAATATCCAGCAGCTACCATGAATGAGTCTTCACATACGCTAAGGCTCAGCTTCTTCTGCTGTAGTCCAGGGAAAGTGAAACATCCCCGATACCAAGCATGGTAGCATGAAAGCATTTGAAAACATCCTGTGCCGATGTGCTGTAGGTCACTGTCATTAGCTGTAGCTGCTGAATCTCAGTTGCTGGCAGAGACCATATTTTTAACAAAGTATCATGTTACCATGCAGACCACCTGACATAGTGAGATATTTCCAGATTTACAAACACAGTGCTGGTTTAATTGAAAATGTTTCTGTTTGTGTTTAGCCTATTTGTTTGTTTGTTTGTTTGTTTACTTTGCTTTTTTTTTTACACAATTCCACTTTGCACATACAATCGTAATAGCTCGACAACTAAATTACACGTTTCATATAATGAGACATCATCCTCAGCTGAATGAAGCACAGTTTTCAAATGTGCATCCAGTACTGATGTCGCGCATGGGTGAATCTCAGGTTGCAACCTGGCGATGTTTTGGCAGAATGCCATTGTGTGTTATGACTTCTTCTCCTAATGCAAAAAGTATCATCTGCTAAATCCGTCATTATAGACCATGCACTGATCAGCCCAATGAAATAAGAAACTCAGTAAATTAAATAAACTCAGTGAGAGAGTGAAGGTGCTTACCGTGTATCATCTCTTTCCGTATCATAGTTTACATTATGTTATGTGCCTTTCTTGAATTTCTTTTCGTATTAGAATAAAATAGTAACAGTGCAGTCTGTTTGTTCCTACTTTATAGGATTAGTAGTCAATTCAAAAGCTGTTTAAGACTCGGGATGGCAGGTAAATACAATTAAGTACCAGACAGAAAGTAACCTGCAGCATACTGGACATCAAGGACAATATAAAGTATCCCAAGTCCAACAAACACCAAGAAGTGAAGGTTAAATTGGAATATGGCTTTGAAAACGCTCTGGTATCCAAACTCACACACTCATTTACACACAGAGCCTTGCTTCTGACTATCTAGTTAGTCTGCCAAATGCTTTCCCAGGCAATAGAGGGCTCCCATGTGTTGATCCTGAAATGCATGAATCCATCAACAGGGCTGCTGGAGAAGGACATTTCAAAACGTTCTTGAAGTGACTCCTTTCCCATTTTAAAACTCTTTGACTAATGTTTCTATTAATTACCATATCTCACTGGGGTGACATTTAGATTTAGGAGGACAAACTGCGCATTCAGGCAAGAGCAATAAGTTTATTAAAGATTTAAATCAAGGATATATAACATTGACTCATTCTTTTACGAAATCTGCCTCAAGCTTTTCTGTCCTGAGGGGAAGGGTGTGAACATGTCATGAATAAAGTCCTGTTAAGCTGTAAAACCTTTTATCTAAAAGTGCCTCGAGGTGAAGTGAAAAAAAAAAAAAATCAAACTTCTCCCTGAGTGATGGCCCCAAAAGTGTCGGCTTTACAAGTTTTGGTCATGGACTGCCAACATACGGCAACAGTCATAATCATTTATAAGAATGTTTTTTTTTTAGGGTAGACAGGCGTAGTTAATAACATTAATAATGACTGTATTTCATTTAGATGTTCCAGCTCCCAGCCCCTGCTACTGTGCATGCTGGCTCGCTGGTTTTGCTTAGTGGGACACTTGCACTGAACAGAGCCATCATTAATGTTATTGGTTACACCTGTGCTTTTCCTGCACAGTCAAAATGTTCGCTGTGAAAGAGGCCCATTGTGATAAATTAGGGACTGTAGCTGCCACAATGAAGTTAACCACAGAATATAGCGTTGCGATTGTTTTTCTGGACCATCACAACCATTAGTGTGTTGCTTGGAATGTAGTAGAGTTTTTACATGTACAGAACACCCCTGCAGAGATTCTGCAGCAAAGCCGCAGAGATATTTGACAGCAGAGATCACACGAGGAAACATCATAGGCCATGGCATAATCATTTACCATCTTGCAAATATATTTCGCCTGTGACTACAGCAGCGACCTTTGGACACCAACTGTGGTCCATCACTTCATGCAGCATTTAATTGCTGCACTAAAAAGAATGCAGAAACCACAAACTGACCTCAGCCTCGACAGCTCAGTAGCGCTGAAGGGAAAGATTGCTTTACTTTGGCCATACAACACTTATTAGTCGAAAATGGATTTTTCACTGATGTCAAGTCACATTAATACAATTAGCAGCATCTCACCTTTGAAAACATGTAGCTAATTCTTTGCTGTTATTGTGAATGGTCAAAACAAATTACATGCAATATTGTCTTACAAGAATTTAATGTGTAAAAACTGTTAAAATTAGTCTTTAGGCAGTTTTATCACATACTACTATATTTTACATGACATAATGTATTTATTTTGGACAATTATAATTGTCTCACATAAGATTCGGATATACAGTACCTTCGTTACTATTCAGATAATGACGCTCAAGTCAGCATGCTTTACTCCCCATGACATCCACACAGGTGCACATATTGCCAAAGTTTACAACAGAGTGACAACATTTTTTTTTAACATCCAGAACAATAAAATTTTCCACAAAAAAGACTCAAGAGGGATAAATATGAAATGGCCTGCTGCTGAAATTGTTCATGTTGCTTTGTGATCTCTCATGCAAGCTGAGACCTAACAGCAGACGCCCCCCCAACACATACACACACACACACACACACACACACACATAAACACACACACACACACACACACACACACACACACACACTCACACAAAGACACACACACACACAAAGCTATAAAGCTAGCATGCAGCTCTTGTGCGTGTTGTGAGCATCATCTGCATGAGGAAGAGCATTGATGGCATGTTCAAGAATCCAATCCTGTGAACACTGAGGTGTGAAATAAATGAAGATCATAACCGCAAGTGGTCACCCACTGAAAGAAATGTTGCCCTTACAATATCAAATTTTGAGGCTTTAACTGCTGCATTTTAAAGCTTACCATTGATAAGATGTCAGCATGTTGTAAGCAAGGTATGAAGATACGTTGAGGAATGAACAGTGATGATAAATAAATTGTTATTTCCTGAGCAGGTTTTCATTCATTCTTGGGCCAGACAATTTGTCTTGACCTGGCAACTCTGCATGGAGCTGGCATTTGGCACAACCTGAAGATTCTTTCCTGCCTGCATATGCAGCAATGTTTGTTGTCAGACAGCCAATCACACATGACAGGGCAGTCAAAAGATGACATGAGGGGAGAAAACAGCCACTCGCTGTCCTTGCCCCTGAATTCTCAAAACTCCACTTGACTACACTGTGCAAGCAGTAGTGCCTGGGTGGCAACAATTGTTGCCTGTCTTTCTACATTTTTTCCTACTGGAGATGACTGACAACACTCACCACCCACTCTGCACTGTTTCAGCACATAATGATGTGACTGTTGTGTGTGGATGAGCAGAGAATGTTGTGTGGTGTCTTGTTGTCAATCAAGCACAGATGAGCTAAACCAAAAATGAGGCAGTTCTTGGCCTCGAATAGGTGCATCTGATATTCTGAATACACATTAAAAAGATGATCTGCTGACCGCTTAATGTGCTCACATTTTGTTGTAAACGTTTTAGAATACCAAGCTATGATATCACAATTGCTATGTTATTATCTCTTTTGTTATTTCAGACCCTGACAGTGTGCTTTTCACTCCATAGCTTTCCAGCCTTGCTTATCTGTTTTTGCCTGTTTTCGACCACCAGCTCTTTTTGGATTTTGTCTGTTGCCTGCTCTTTTTGCCTTTCTGCCTGGTTTTCCTGCCTGCGTGTTGCTGACCACTACTGCATGCCCTAACTTTGCCTATAGCTTATCCTTGCCTGCTTCTGTCTGCTGGCTTCAATAGTAAAGGTGAACTGTTTTGAACTTTCACCTTTGTCTCTGCGTCATGCTATTGACTCCTCCCTGTCCTGAGCCGTGACAGTACAGTTTGGCCAGTATGGACTCAGCAGACTCACATCCCCTACACAAAGAGCTTGCAGTTCAGGCCAAAGCCATTCACCAACAGCAACTCACCTCACTAGCTGTAAATTTGCAGGAGGTTTCTATTTTCCACAAGCGCATCGTAGGGACCATCATCGGCCGATCGAGCAACTCACTGCCCAAATCCAGCCTCTTCCTGCCTCATCAGTCCTGCACCATCAGAGTTGGAGAGGCAGCCTCCCATCTGTTCACCTGTCAAGCTGTTCACATGTAGGCTGATGAAGGTGTCCGACCACTCTGCCCCCAGGAGGAAGCCAGCGAGAACTTGATGAGTTCATTTCTCTCACTATCCATATTGCCTGGCTTCACCAGTAACCAGGAGGGTGCCGGTCAGCCGAACTCAACTCTCACTCTCTCTTGTTTTCTGACCAAGTGCATGTGTGTTCCTCGACTTCAGGGAGGACCCCAACTTTAGGGACTGACGGTCCAGTTGGGGTCCTCAACTGACGTCTCCTATCCCACATCACCCATCGCATACATCCCCTGCATATGTATGACAAGTAACCACTGTGAGACCATTATCTTTCATGTCATTAACTTACCACACTTACTGCTCGTTTTGGGTTACCCCTGGCGTTGTACACATAACCTGCATGTTGAATGGGCTACTGGGGTCCAATTCTGGTTTACCATTCCCATGCTGTCTGTCTGAAATCAGCCACATCACCTTCCCTGCCCTCTCTGATGTTCCCCATATTATCTGTTAAACAAGGCCCATACAACTGCACCATTGACCCTCTGCCTGGCACCTCTCCACCCGGGGTTTCTGTGTTCCCTGAGAAGTACTCTGGTGAATCCTAGGCAACAGGCATTATCCGTCTGTCCTCTTCTCCTGTTGGAGCCGGATTCTTCTTCATGGAAAAGAAAGATAACACTTTTGGACTGAACAACATAACAGAACAGGTAGCCCCTCCCACTCATTCCGACTGTATTTGAACTGTGAAAGGGGCCACTGTATTCACTAAACTGGACTTGAGAAATGCATATCACTTTGTCCACATCTTGGAGCGGGATGAGTGGAAAAAAGTCTTTAATATACCCAGTGGTCATTATGAATCTGGTCTCACCCACGCTCCTGCTGTTTTTCAGACTCTGGTCAATTATGTACCCCATGGCATGCTGAATAAGTTTGTCTTTGTTTATCTGGACGACATTCTCATCTTCTTTAAAACTAAGCAGGAGCAGACTCAGCATGTGCAAACTGTTCTCCAGAGGCTACTAGAGAAGCAACTCTTTTTAAAAGCTGAGAAGTGTGGGTTTCACACTGTGTCCTTTTTGGGGTTTGTCATCATCCCTGCAACCTGCGTCGAAGCAGTCACCTGGGGAATCGAGCAGCAGGTAATAGCCTTTCACACTAATTACCCTGTTTCCAGGCCGATAAATTAAAGACTATAGACTCCGGAGCTGTATCAGGGAGAAATGTCACAAATTAGCACATAAATGAAGGTAATTGTATATGAGAACTGTGCATTTATTAGGTCTATATGATAAATAAAGCTGTATTATTACTGCTACTACATAATGTCAAACCCTACAAAATGGAGCTAGAAGTGTGATTTGTCATGCTATCAAGTTACATCTGCAACTAGTTGCAAAGTGACAGAAATTATTTGTTCCTGCACTGCACTTCAGGGTTTAGAGCTGAGTGTAACAGGTGCATATTAGAACCTCCGTATTCAATTGTCCCATTGAAACTTAATAAACATATAACTAAAACATATATATACATATGTATATATATATATATATATATATATATATATATATCATAATCATAATGAGAAATAATGAAACAGAATCATTAAAGAAAATCTCAGCATTGAAGCAAGAATATAAAAATAGTCACAAGATCCGTTTTTTTTTTTTTTTTTACTTAATAAAGATTTGTTATTCTAAGCAGTAAAGATTTATTTATGAAGTTGGTGAACGTTTGACAGGTGGGGCAGCTGGAATGAGCTGGAACAAAATGAGAGGAACCTGCAGGAGAGGACATGAAGTGGAGAGATGATATGAGCAGTGAGCTTGAAGGTGTGGTGACAGTGGACTTGATGAAGGCAGCTGCCAGACTGAGAGACAGATACACAAAAATATAAAGAGAGAGAAGAGAAACTGCAAAGGAGGAGGAGGGAGAACACTTTAAATCCATCTGCTGTCTGCCAGCTTGTCATTTCTAACCAGCCAACCAGTACCATAGGTGGCTTACGGAGGAGTGTTACGTTTTAGCATTCACCAGGCAGCGTCCCTAACCATTACCCAGCACACACACACACACACACACACACACACACACACACACACACATACACAAACACGAACATGCATGCATACACAATAATTTAATCAGTATGTAACAACTTAAAAGCATTATTTCAATTAACTTTGCAATATGCCCTGATGCAAATTGCACCAGATGGAAAGTCGTTTCCTGGCATAATCATGCATTAGAAAGACAACTTCAAAAAAATCTGCAGGACAAAATGAAAAGATTTGCATCATATTTTGAAAACTGGCATGGCATAAATGTCTTGTGAAATAACCACTGTGTCATTGCAACAAATTACTCCATCTACTAGCCCCTCAAACATCTTCATTACACACAGATTTAAACAGAACATTAACATCTGTCATAAGTGGCCTCAAGTCCTTTGTAAACCTCATAAATATCAGGAGATACTCAGCAGTCATGTTGCTTATGGTTTCAGTATCTTGCTACTTGCCCTACTTGCATTGAATGCATGTGAAACACAGTGGCCATGTGAACAGTCTATTAACCAGATTCTCCTGGTCCCAAAATTTCACTTATGCCCACATGCCCAAGTCTCCTATATCTGTTGATATAATCTATTACCGTACAGTAAATATATCCAAGTCAGCACAATGGTGCCGGCCAGACATTAGTGGAAATTATAGCCTGTTTTATTTGTATGCTACTCATTACAAAAAAAAAAAAAAAAAGGCACATCTTGCACATCTAGAAGTTACAACGATGTCATCAATATCCAAACTGTGATGGCAAACCATTTATCTAGTGGCCGTTTTCACTGAAATCCCATGTTTTAGTAAGAAGTGGGAGAGAGAGAGCTTCCTGCCATGTCTCAGTAGGGGCGAAATAACCACCAATCATGTCCTCAATTATAACAGCAGAGTACACCAGAAAAATAAGAGGGAGGGATGCCAATGGTCTGGTGATGGTTTGAAGTCACTTCATTTGGAGCAGTCTGGAGACATGGTTAGCCCCTTGTGCCATCAGGACGTCAGAAAAATTAGAGCAAGATGTGGTCTGGCTGCATGGGTGCACCCGGGCCTGGTTGTGGATTGGTCCCCAAGCAAAAGATACACTGGATAAAATTTAGCTCCTTTCTCATCCTATCACTGAAAATACTAAATTAGGTTTGCTACTGTGTTGCTGAAGAGGGATGTGAACATGAACAAGATCCTCATATCCCTGTCTCCCTGGGATGATTATGCTTAGTACTCAGCTGTTTTGTGGCAACAGTTGCTAAGAACAGGTTGTAATAGTAGGGTAAAGCAGTATCTAAGGGAGTTCGCTGTCCAGCTATGTGCTAGGGCATCTGAACCTCCCTGGGGAAAACAAACATTTTATCATAGGTACTCAAAGCCATAGCAACGGTGATAGCAGCATTGTACTCATACTGCTTCCAGTGCCGGATAAGGAGAGGTGCCAGGAGTTCTCAACCTTATACCTCTTGGGAACTAGTAGGATTTAGCAAGGGTTAGGGGGGGTGGGGGGGGGGGGGGTATCAGCAAGCTGGGAATACCATAATTAACTCAATGCCAGCCACTAATTAAAGGTAGGCCTGTACTCTTAACATCGACTGAAATAGCTTCTTTCATGGTGTCGCTATTCTAAATTAAAACAAGGGAAACAATTTCATGTCAACAATTAAGCCCCTAAATGATGGCAGATTTAGTTCATTGATTGACACATAGGGAAAAGGACAAGTGACGTAAAGGTAAACATGGAGGAATATATGACTTTGAAAATGCAAACTCAGAGGTAAATAAAGCTGAATCTAATCAAGATTTAAAATGATGTAGTTGATTCAAGTTCAAAATTACTGGCAAAGCATAAAGACACCACAAAGGCATCTTGATTCAGCTGCATTAGTTAACACCTGTTAACAGGATATGACATTTGCAACATCATATTCATGGGTTCAGTTAGAGGAGGTTCGATGTGAAGATAAGTACTGGCCATCTGTGAGGGTGAAGAGGAGCATGTCCTCTAAAGTGTTCTGAGCTTAAGCTGTAAGATACAGGGAGGAGGTAGCAGGGTGATGTGAGCAGCAGAACCTTGGTGCCCTGACCAACTGGCCAACACAGCTTGAATGCCGGCTTGTCAAGGCCACAGACCTTCTCCATTTGACCTTTAAACTGGTGGCCTATGAGTTGAACGTCCATTATAAGAGTGATCTGAAACCAAAAACATTACAAATATGCCATAAACAATAACATATTAACAACAAAGGAAACCACATTGCGTACACAGGAAAAATGTGGATATTCAGATGGAGGTCGACATCCCAATACACAGTGTTTTTAGATCGTCTTTTACTAGTCCCTCAGCAGTGGTGGAAATTTGCAGTGTTACAGCAGCAAAGTGGACATTACAAAAGAAATGAAAATATCAAATACTAAAACTTTACCAAAGATAAATACTAGATAAATAATATAGTATAGCAATGTAGTATGTACAAAAAAATATGTCATAAATGTCAAAATGTTCATTTTGAATAATAGAGGCAACCTGTTACAAAGATATAATGGACAATTCGTCAAGGAGCCATCACCAAAAGATCCAAGAAGTAAATTAATCAAATTAATGTCTGTGTATGTGTTTATGTTGTGTCATGCAAAAGGTGACACACAGCCGCCGGTGATAATAATGTACACCACACTGAAACACAGCACATAAAAAAAAAAAAAACAAGCAAATTGCCTTTACTAGAGATGACCTACCTTCACATACCAGATTGTGACATTAAATAAAAGAATAAAATAGAGTGGAAAAAGAGACATGACGAGAAAGCACGGGGGCACAGTGATAATAGGCTGCATTAGCCACATCTGCTGGGAATAGGCCTGCAGAGAGGCTACTTGCTCAGTGAAGGGTAATCTTCAGTGGCCTGGCCCCTGTGACAGCCAGCATAGTGAGTGGTTTGGGTGCGGCCAGTGGGGCCTTACACAAAGCAATGAGTTTCACTATGGCAGGTAGGGGATACAAATAACACACATACAGCATAAACACAGGGGGAGGGCATCAGACCATGTAGGAGCCCAGCATGAAAGGTAGATCAGCGGTGATATAGAGAGAAAACTAGATGTTGGAAAGGGGACTGTGGGGAAATTGGCTGGAGGGCGTGAAGGGATGAGAGAGAGAAGATAGAAACTAGGCAGCGATGGTAAATAGAACAGAGCTGTAGATGTGGAGATGCAATGGGAGGAAAAGGGTGGATGGAATGATAAAGAGGATAACTATAGAATAAAGAGGGAGAGCTGAAAGGATAAAATAAGATACAAGGACAAAGAGGGGGTGTAAAAGGAATAGATAAAAACAGAGAGAAGCTGAAAAATGATCACATGCGCTCAAGGGGAATGCGTAGAGTAACCTGGTCGAGAAGTACCAAACGATACACTTGTAAATGGGTAAACCACAGACTTGTCTTTATGACAAGTGGTGCCTTTGTTGAACTTTTATTGACTTTTAGTGCCTGAAATGTATTTCATTCATCTCAGTGAGAAGAAATGAAAAAAAGTACATTCTTGTACGTATAAAGGAATTCTGGTATAATAAACGTAGCAGGGGTCAACAATCAGGTTCAACTCTTGGTCGTTTTTTTCAGTGTTGTTCATTGGAGGGCCAACTTAGTTTTAGTGGCACTGTGGAGATGGAGGCTGAGCAAATTCATCATCACATACATCAATCATGTGACCCTAATGTCCATTGAAGAGATGAAAAGGTGGCAGACAAAAACAGAGCTGCATGGAGTGATGAGGAGACTACATACTTCCTCATATTAAGACATGAACCCCACAGAAACGCCACAATTCCATCATAATTTCTTATTTTTTCACCATTTTGTCATCTTGTTGGTTTAATGGCACCGACTAGAAAATTGGCACCGCCAATTGTTTATCTTGATGAACCAACTTCTAATATTTGCATAACAGCAGTAGATGGAAACAAGCATTAATTAGTTTTTTTTTTTTCTCAGAATTTGGTTAAAATTTATGCTATTATTGGAAGGAACCCCACTTTCTGGTGGCAGATGTAATTTTCTCATCATTAATTTGACACATTATAAAGTTAAAGCTAAAATTAATCATTTGCAAAAAATTTGGCAAAAAAAAGTCTCATGCGTGGTGTGCAATGTAATTGACTTGTTATCCACATATGATAAATAGCAACTTGCTTCATTTATTTATTATTCATTTAACAACGTACTGTTGTTGTTGCTGTAAAAAAACAAACAATTTCTCACGCACAACCTATTTCTTTGAGACAAATCAGTGATAATTATTTGCTGTTATTGGGGCATATGTGTTGTGCTGTACATGGCCCTTGCATTTACAGAAGTTTTATGAAAAATCATGCAGTTGTTTTAAGTTTTAATTTTAGTTTTAATGCAAACTTGGGTGTCAAATATTTTTGTTGAAGGGTCTGATTTGGCCCACAGCCTGTTACCCGTCTATCACTGGTCTATGGTCGGCCTATATGGCTGTATAAAGGTGTTTGCCCCTTGACTTCAGGTATATTATAATGCAGAATTCTATCATAATGAGCACCTGCTTTATGAAACTTTATCTTAACACAGTGTCAGATTTGTTGATTTTTCAAATTTTTTTAAAAGATGTTGTATATTATACAATATACAATAGCTTACTGTATATTAGAGACACCTTTCAATAGGAACAATCACACCTCAAATCAAAATTATTTACCATAGGGCCATTATACTCTCTTCCTTTCCATTGCATTGTTTTTTTTTTTCCTGGAAACTCAGTGCACTTTCTTCTGAGGCTTCAACAATAATGGCCCTGAAAAGAAAATTGTCACCCTTTACCTGTGCGTACAAACACGCACACACACAAACCTGTAAGCACAAATGCACAATCAAATCACAAATATGCATGACCAACTGAGCCAACCATCCATCCATGCCCATTATGCCACCATGCATCTATTTTAGTTGATGGCAGTCATGGCTGAATCCACTTGACCAATTGGCTTCACCGTTGTATCGCTTGTCCTTCAGGTTGTGATTGGGCTGTTTACGAGTTGGAGGTACGACTTCATCCCCTCTGTTTCCACCCCCCTCCATCTTTACGGCCCTGTTGGTGCCTGACCTTTAAGAAAGTGTCTGGTGAACGAAACAGGGAGAGGAATAGAGGGAGACTCAGGAGATGTGCGTACCCCCCAGGGAGATGGACAGACTCGTAGACATGGGAAGTGGTGGCACTTGAAAGCAAATGGGAATCAGGATGGAAATAGAGGCACATCAGCAACTGTTGGCTGCAGGGTAGAGAGAAGTTGTTTGGTGTGCACCACTGAGGTGGAAATGTGTGGATGGCCTGGCATGGTGGGTGGGCAATAGCTTTTTTTAAAGGAAAAAATGAGAAGCATTTTATGGGTATGGAGATTTTTCTGCCATACCTTGACAGAACTGTCCGTTTTTCATTTCATTAGAAGCATGGTGTGATCAGGAAATGAAATAGTATGCAGTAATTAGCTCTGAAAAAGAGGCATGAGCTATATCTGAAGTGGGACTGTTTTTGCCCTGCATACACTATATGCTTATCTAATACTCATTTGTAGAATAGCAGAATGTTCAAATATTTTGATGGATGTCCTACCTGCCAGTCATAATTGTATTTAATCTAATTTGATTTAATTAATTTAAATGTCACTGGATGTCTGTGCGATTGTCATGTTTGTAAAACTCCTATCATATATGCTGCTGTGAAATGTCTTTCTCACATCAAATACTAATAACAATACTGCAAAATAAATGTAAGTTTAAAATGTGACTTTTCATTCAAGGGATGTGCTGTAATACCCAATTATATCAGTGTCAAACAGCACACCCGATATATTAAAGAATCGTGGGGCAGTGCACATCTAAAGAGTGGTTTCGTTTGGAAATTAGGTAATGTGCTCTCCCAAGCTTGTACAGCAATTTTCAGCCTTAACTGGAAAAGACATGGTTGTAAACATCTGATTAACACTGTTTGGCCCCCCACACAAACAACATTAGAGACATATTTGCAAACACAAACATATCACGTGAACAAGAAACAGTCCTTTACAAAGATGGCTGAGCACAAACAGTAACAATTGTACTAGGTAATAGAGTGTGCAGAGTGACAGCGGGAAAAAAGCCCTCTAAATATACACTAGGCCACATATCCAGCAGAGAGGTGTGTACATCCACATCAGCAAGTGACACACACATTAATAGAAACCTACATTCACTGTTTTTCACATTGTCATACAGTGTAGTGCAGTATATATTTCTACCCATCACAGAGGTATACACTTTTACAAGTACATAACAACAAAAGGTGATGACAGTGGACTTTGAGTAAATGGGACTTTTTTTTTTTCCTTGTTGAGTAAATTCGAAGTTGTCATTATTAAATTCTAATTTCAGCACCGTCTGTTTCCATCAGCAACATTACCCCTCGTCTCCAAAGGGGTTATTGATTTGGGTCCTAATCTACAAATAAATATATTGTCTGAGTTTATTTTTTCTATGCTGTCAGCAATGTTAAAAGGACACAGCTCATCTGGCTGATGGATGGGAGCAAATGTAGCCCAGGGCCTTAGGGTGGACTGCAAGAGAAATGTACCTTATAACACACACACAAACACACACACAAACATACACACATAAACATCCCCTCCAGATGGGTCCCCCCTTGTGAGCAGTGTGTAGGATCCAATTATGTCTGTGTGTGTGTGTGTGTGCACCCGCACGTGTGTGTGTGTGTGTGTGTGTGTGTGTGTGATGGGGGGTAGAACATAGAACAATGTGAATCTTAACACTTTGGAGTGCTGCCTTTTACAGCTTTTTTCCAATTGCTTTGTTCTAATTTTCACTATCATTGTAAAACAAAAACAAAAATAAATCTCTTCATGTAAAACTCGGTTGCCAGGTTTTTACCTTCAGACATAAACCACTTTAAATTGCAACTCAGCGTTGAGGATTGTAGCATCTCTATGCTTATTCAAATGTTTATGACAAGATGTACAGACTACAAATCACTTGTCAACCGGCATCACATAGACTATATGGCTTATTGTAACAGTATAGAGCAGCCAAAGCAAGTGTAGGTTGAGTAGAATAGTGTGTTCAGTGTGGGTCAAGGCTGTGGGTTATTGTTACCATAAAATAGCCTAATGTACAGTACAGTCTCGGCATACAACATTACGGCTATTTTATGTTGTAAATTGGTCTTGTAGTTTGCAGGTCTTACATGTAAACAAAAGCTTTCTGGTGAGGTGGATGAGGAGGAGAGAATGAGATGGTTGGCGCTGTAAATTAGTGCCATAAAGCACAATCACTGAATATGTCACCCCCTTTATCTGCAGAGCTTTTAGTGTCTTTCTCACATTACAGAGGACACTGCTGCATTCATGTGGCCTTGCTAATGTGAGCTGCTGGTTCGCACCGTTTTGCTGTGAACCATTTTAGCTTCTAAAGCAAAAGCTTGTAGTTCAGAAGCAATATCTTTGGTCTGTTTGGGTGTACGGAGCTGCGTGACCACAGAATCAGGAGAGTAGCAGGGCTTTTAGAGCCTTGGCTTTGTGTTTGAGAGTGCAGAGATGATTAATATCAACAAGAAACCAATTATTTTGAAAAATATACAGGATTTGAGCTTTAAATTAAATAAGTAAAGAGTCGATTCTTTAGCAAACATTCATAACTCATAATTGTATGCTAGAGCAGCTTCATTAAATTATGAAGAACTTTTGCTCTGACCATGTTGAGCCCTTTCACTGTCCCTCTTCCAGCCACCTGATAGCCAGGAAGCACAAAGAGGTCAAAGCTGAACAGAAGTCCCTGTGGGAGCTCTCTTGCCCTTCAACCTTTAGGTGCTCATCCCTGATGTTCATTCCCTAGAGGTGTCAGATGAAGACAAACCAAGAGGTGCTGTATGCAAAGGCGAGAAAGGAAGTGTGGGAAGAGAGGGACAAGAAACTTGAGAAGGTGAAAGAGGACAGAAAGTGCTTTGAATGAGTGTGGTAAAAGAGAGAGTCAAGGAGAAGAAGAGGGAGGGTGAGAAAGGAGGAAAGTAGAGAGCGTGGTTAGAAACAGGGTGTGTTAACACGATGGAAGGGGGGGAGTAATGCTTGAAGAAAGAATACAGTGAAGATGAGGCTGCATTAGCAGCAAGTCTTAGGCCAATTACTCTGCTGCTGTTACCCCTCTCTTCTATCTCTCCTCTGCTTCCCCCTCTCTGTGTCCTCTCACTTCCCTCTTCTCTCCCTCTCTCTCACTTTCTCTATCTCTGCTCCAACTATCCATGTGCTGTCAGCAGCAACAGATCCCTAAATGATACCGGTCTGCACTGGCAGGCTTTATCTTTCCGTGCTACAATAGCAAAGAAGGATCTGAGAAAAGATAAGATAGGACCAACCAACAGTGACAACAGCAAACACATAATGGCGAGGTGTATAGTTGGCACAGTGCTTCACTGCCATCTAGTGGCAAGCAGCCCAGCAGGCGCAGCGTCACTGAAGGATGCTGATCATCAGTTACAGGTGGTTGCATTACAATATGATCAAGAAGCTCATCTAAGAAGATGTTTCACAATGAAAAACTTAAGCTCCTGGAATATGATGTGCACCTGTGCACTGCAGGGGTTGTCGCACATTAGTGTGTGTTGTGTAGAAAGGCTTTGTGTGTTCAACCATACCTTTCTTAGCTTTTTGGGCAAAAACATCTTTTCATGGCTAAATGACTGCTGAGTGACACAAATTACGGTTTCTTAAGCAGCTTGATGTCCTCCTTATACTTACACCAAGGACAATATGTCGCACATTGTACCAGACTTTCTCAGACTTGCAGATTGATTCATGGGAGATTTCTAAGACTGTGATACTGAGAGTTTATGTGTTATACTGTATGTATTCGATCTATTATAAAATAAATCAAAAAAGTTTGAAAAAAAATGGCTTGAAATAAATCATTGATTTATATAATCTATTTGGGGGCTCCTGACATTTTCAACATACAAGTTGAAAGGATAATAATGATAATCAAATTACTGACATTATGAATAATTAAGTAATGAATACATTTTCTGCATCCTGTATAATTAAACTGAGCGTAGCAACAACACTCAGCTTTATTTAAGCAGAAGTTCAAACCTAGTGGTTTCCACCAGTTAAGAGTTTTTAAATGTTCTTACTGTGATTAATAAAACCAGGAAAAATATACTGAAGAGAAGTGAATCAGCACAATTAATGAATTGTAATGTAATTTAATGTATTTTAAAAAGGGTTACATTTCTTTTCACTGACAATGTATTGTAATATAGATACTGTAATATAAATTGTAGGTTAAAAAAAGCATGCCATGCTCAAACTGACAATGTTCTATTTTCTGGATTTATTGAAGCATTTTCTCAACTATCTCTTAGATTGTTGACTGAAGGCTGAGTGAATTACTCTCCAGTTGTGACGCTGATGCAGGGACTGTGGCCTGAAATCTCCCTACAAACATTTGTCAGTTACACAGTTGAACCAAGTTGTATATGAAGCAGCTTATTAGATTAAATACAACATAGACATAGTGTTATGTGAATGGACTTCCAAGCCATTTCAGAATGGTATAATCATTGCATAATCACTGGTATCACTGCTGTTGTATAACCCATATTATTGTGTGCAAGAAAGAAAGATGAACTATTAACTATAACTATTAACCGCAACCAGTTCAAAATGCTTCAGGCTCTGCAACAGCCTGTGGTCACTCAGGCTGATTTACTGTGCACTGCATGACAACAACAGGACCGTGCCATGGTTACTGTGTCAGGTTGTCATCTGTCTAATAGGGTGGGTGAAAGAGGGTATAATTGGTAGGCTCATTTACATTCTCCAAGACTAACACTGAAGTTTGTAAAAGAACATATGGGAAATTAAGTTGGTAAATACAGCATACACACTTTTTATTTGTTAACTTTTAATTAGGAGATGCTTTGATAACTCCTAAACATGGGGCTAATCTCACAGGATGTTGTGGTCACTGCTCGCATGCATACCTATGCTTGTGTCCAACAGTCCATTGTGGTATATGTGCTGTATGAGTGCTGTGTGTGTGTGTGTGTGTGTGTGTGTGTGTGTGTGTGTGTGTGTGTGTGTGTGTGTGTGTGTGTGTGTTGCAGCAGGGGTTAGTAAAGGTGCAAAGAGCTGGAAACAGATAAAAATAAAATCACAGGACCACTGCAGAAATAATGGGACATCTGGTCCAGACATCTGGAGCCAGAGGACTTTTAGGAGCTTCCCAGCATCCTCTCACCTTGCGGGTAAATTAGCAAAGTGAGAAAATATGGCGGGGGTAAACGATGCTGACAATCACACAGAGGGAGGACAGTCGAGACAGGTTACCAGGGAATTCATCATTTCGAAGTTCTTTTTTGTTTCACGTGAACAAAGGCTAATAAAGGAGAGAATGTGGGAGCTGTGTGTGTGTGTGTGTGAGAGAGAGAGAGAGAGAGAGAGAGAGAGAGAGAGAGAGAGATGTGTTTGAAAGCTGGTGGAGGCAGTAACCATCTCATTAGTCTTGAGGAGAACTGATCAATTTTCTTCACTGACCTAATTAAAATAAATCTGTTTCTAGATGAAGATTGCAATGCAGGGAAGATTTTCTTCATTAATATGGATAACTGTATTGAAATCAGTAATCACATTGATCATTTCATTCTGTAGTCTATGATGACCGCAGAGGTTTAACAGGTTCGGGATATTTATAGGTCAGGAAGATTTATCCTTTCAAATCCAAGCCTGAGACAGACAGTGTTTATTTCAGGTAGGCTGTACAATAGATGATTGACAGTTCTCTTCGTCATTCAGACATCAGTATAAATCTTTCCTACACTAGATGGGCAGAATGTGCCATTCACTGGTCTGTCACTGGCCTTTACCTACGATTTTTAAATGAAAAAAAAACAACAACAAGGCAGCTATTCCTGAAATGTCAAACTTGTCATAGATTAGTTTATGAAATTAGCTTTAGAATACATTTGCGAAATGGGTCATGCAGCAGTTACTACATCGTGGTTCATCTTATAGCTGTGACACATAGTTGAAATAGTTGTTCTTGAGGTTGTGGAGTTGAGAGAGGACGTGAGTCACATCATCAATTAAACACACCCCATACTTTGCTCTTCCAGGCTTAAATTTTGCAAAGAAACCTGAGCTTGCAAAATGCAGTATGGCTTTCCAAGTCCACATCATGGACTGATGGGTTGGCATGTGTCTTCTTGAGAGAGAGAGGGAGAGAGAGAGAGAGAGAGAGAGAGAGAGAGAGAGAGAGAGATGGTGTCAGATGTGATATTGATGACAAGCCAGTGTGCTTGTCTCTTGTTTCCCCTTGGCTTAATGTAAGGTCACAGTGGAAAGGTGGGACAACAAATGCCACCAAGTCACTCTGACAGCTTGACCCCTGGGAGAGAAAATACCCTTTTCATCAGATGCCCGTCCTCCCAAGTGCCCCATTCCTTCCCAACCTCCTCTCCACTTCCTGTCTGTCTTCTTTCTAGTTATCATGTCCAATTCATCTTTACTTAACCTTTGCTTTTTTCTGCACCGTCTCTAGTACCACCAACTGTTTTGCCCTCTATGTTCTCTTGTTCTCTTTCCCCTTTCACTTGCTTCACACACACACACACACACACACAAAGATACAAAAGCAAATGCACAGCCTTCTCATCCCTGGCAGTTTTCTTGGGTTCTCGATCTAATGTCACAAATAGGTAATAAAGATGCCATCAAAAGGACACCAGAGGATCCACATTCTGCCTTCGTTCCATCCTCTTCATAACTCTCCAGAGGGCAGAAGGACATACATCACCTGCAGAGCCTTCTGGCATAGAATTGTGTTGTTTAGTGCAGGTTGTTGCCATTCTGGTTCAAATCCATAACACGCACAGAAAAAAAAAGAACGCAAAGCATACTGTGCAAATGCAGCTGCCTCCGTACCACAGCACAAATGTTAGCCATTAAGTGCAGACCATTAAGCAATCTAACATATAAAGCAAAATGTATCTTAGAGGGCCATACTCAGCATGCTAACCACAGAGGAGAGGAAAGAAAAGATGCAGGCAGAGGGCAGGAAGCACATACTGTATTTATCCCACCCCCCCCCGCCTTCAGACAGTCGGATAGGCTCTACCACAATGTCTCGTCAGATTTGACCTTGAGCGAGTCCATTGTCTCCCAGGATCTTCACTCACACTGTCACATCAGGCTACTTCAGCGCTCTCAATAAAAAACAACCCAACAACAGCATCACAATGATGGATCGCTGCACATCATTTGCATTAGCAAACAGCTGGGGCAGGTTTGTCATTTCCAATTATTGGAGCTGTGCTGTACAGTGACTTCAAACGTCTTCCTGGTGAAATCTCTATAATTCAGCCTGTGTTGTTTTGTGTCTGCTTTTACTGGGAATTACATTATACAACAACTGTCTCTATAAAACATTCAACAAACAGGGGGAGAAAATCATGAAGACAATCCTAAGCTAGGTACATAACAATGCCTATACACGCATTATTAAATGGCAGCTTGCAGGCTTTTGTGCCAATTTATTTTGAGTAAGGACAGAGAGGCCCTGATTTGAACATTTGTATATAATCTTATTGCAAAACCAAATGCAGGAAATAAATGCATATGTATTATTTTTCATAATAAAATATATGTGCCGAATCAGAGTGCTGACCTTCTGCACAAGGATGTGCCGCGTTCAGTACGTTGCTTTTAACTGACGAATTTAGTGCTGCGCCCTCAGGAATGATCTCACCTCCATGGGTGCATTGCGGGCACGGTGGGGTGGGGCTGTGCTCCAGCTAAGTGGCACACTGTTAGTTCTCATCTGTGCCCTTTTGGTATTTTGGTGACTCACTCACAGTGAGTCACTTGACTGCACCTTTGTGTAAGCGGAGGCTAAGAAGAGGTGTGAACAACCTACCAGTTCAAATTATGACGATCAGAGTTGAGTAGTTTTTGAATGGGTGCAAAGCTCAGGAAAAGTTCTTCATACTGTGGTTTAGTAGCTGTTCCCTATGTAATGATGCCTATGAGGAACTTCAGCCACTGTTACTGGGCTTTTTCTGTTACAGCCACAACAAGAGACCTTGAGGTCACGTGCCAGTCTTGTGTGAGTTGTTACATTAATAGAAGTGCCAACATGTGAGCGTGCCAGGGTAAGATATCAAACCCCTGGCTTGTCTCCACAGTAACACCCCTCCGTCAGGGGGTGCATAAGTGATGTGTTTGAGAAATGCCTAGGCACAGATGTTATGACAACATTTTATTTTGCCTCCAATTTGAACTTTGCGTCTTTAGTGACCAAGTGACTGTGGCAAATAGTAACCTAAAATCCAAGCTTTAGGACATCGATTCAGAAACCCTTGCAAGGGCATAGTGGAGGGTAAATGCACCTAAATGCTGTTTTTTTCCTACCTTTGAAAATCTGGAATAGCATTTATGCAAATTCCCCCCCGGGTGCTTATGCATAGTTTACATGGGTTAGTACACTCTTTCAGAACTTTATCTCTTGTGATCTTTCATTTTATCCTTCTTTGGATATTTTCACATGAGCACATAGCAGCCATTAACCCACCATCCTCTCATGCTAGGTGGAGATCAAAAGCAGTAAACCCATCTCTGAACTGAAGCCGGCAGAAGTAGACTGGTGCCATGTGGCGAACGAGACAGACTTTCTCAAATTATTTGCATATAAAATATTTGCATTTAAAACACAAGCATTTTGTTTGAGTTAGAATAATAGAGAAATAAACACATAATAGCATCTGCACACTCTGCACTGATTACAAAGATACAAGGCAAACAGAGTGAAAGAGCACTTACAATGGGTTTATATATATATATATATATATATATATATGATGTGCAGTATGTTTAAAAGGTAAAAGAGTCCATTGTTCGACTCTTTTTCTTCCTACTGAGATTCAATCTATAATGTCAATGTTCCGGCTCAGAGTTCTTGTGAGGAGTACTTTACCACCGCACTATGTTAAGCACTGATAAACTCAGAAGAGCAGAGACAGGAAGAACTGGCAGACTGAGGGACATATCTGCAGAAAATTGATTTTAATGAATAATTTTAATAAAATAAATGCATTTATTTGACTAATTAATTCCAAACCATGCATACCACACACACACTACACCAGTGATTCAGCACCAGACATGTGTTTGCACTGGGAAAAAAAACAAAAATAGAGTGAAATAAGCCAGCCTGCCATCTTAAACAATGCAGATTATGTAGAGTCACATTTCATGTTAACGTTCACGTTTCTCATGAGAAATGTGATCGGGTATTTACTGCGTGATGCACAGCCTAGAAATAGTTCAGCTGCTCAGCAGTCAGACGCTGCCTTTAACACCCGTGCACACACACAAAATCTGAGTTATTCTTATGGTGAAGAATGTGTGAACATTTTGAACCCTCCACACAAATAAGTGGCTGACAAATCTGAACCACACCTACAAAAAATAATTTATACTGCTGACAATCCTCTATATGATGTGTATAAATGGTACATTTAAAATGTAAAACATTTTCCCCCTGAAATCAAAATATTTTTACAAGGCCACAGACACACAGTTTATTTTGAGGGTGAAATTTCTTTTGAATTTACACCGACCCCCAGCCTCTGCCAGGAGAGCAGTTATTTCATCTTGTTTTTCTCCGTCAGAGACCCAGGGGATCTGTTAGTGACATTTAAACCATTTTGCATTAATGATAACTGTTACATTTCAGTCGCACACGTTTTCATTTTAATTAGATTAACTAGAGCAGGTACATTTATTTCTTGTTTATTTCGTGTTAAAAGAAGTGCAACAAATACAAAGCAAACTGTTCACCATCTAATGCTTATCCAGCCTCTACTGTGTTTGACTGAGTTGTTTTTTCAGTGTCACCATCAGGGTTTGTGCCTTTCAGGGATGTCTCTCTGATAAATGCCACTATTCTGTCCATCTCCATGAAAGACACACAAGTGGTGCTGTGCCCTGTGCCTCTTTTCAACACTGCAATTTCTCATGTTTTCAAAGGTCTAACTTTTTCTTTAACCTCTGGCATGTTATTTTCTTGTTACGTAAGTTGAGCCTCACTTTGTATTACTGTAGCCTGATTCTTTATCTCGCTCAGTTACAGGCCAACACATAACACATAATACGCAAGCACATAATTCAAGACACTGCATTTTTTTTTTTTTTTTTTTTTTTTACCATGGTTTGACATGAAGGACATTTATTTCATTTCCTGTTTTAATTCTGTGGTTCTTCTGTTTTGCTCTGTTTTGAATTTTTGAAGATCCAGATTGGAGTCTTTTCCTCCAGATTCAATAAGGTGCTACAAAAATTCCTTAGAGTTCCTGGCTCTTGTTGACATGATAGCATCATGTAGTTGCAGCAGATTTGTCAGCTGTATACTCATGTGCTAATCTCTCATTCCACCAGATCCAAAAAGGTGTTCTATTGGATTGCGACCTGGTGACTGTGAGGGCTGTTGGAGTGCACTGAACTCATTGTCATGTTATTGGAATTGGCTTGAGATGGCGTATGCTTTGTGATTTGCTAACCTGCTGGAGGTAGCCATTAAATGATCGGTGGACTGTGGTCATGAAGGGATTTACACTGGTCAGAAAAAAAAAAAAAAAAACTCAGCTAGGCTATGGCATTTAAACGTCGCTCAGTTGGTATTAAATGGCCTGATGTGTGACCAAGAAATATATTCCCCACACCATTACATCACCGCTACCAGCCTGAAGCGTTGACACAGGAGAGGACTGCATGTATTTATGTTGTGAACACAAAAACTCTGACCCTACCAACCGCATGTCACAGGCGACATTGTTCTTATCTTTTACAGTCCACTTTTGGTGAGCCTCTGCTGACCTGAGGTTCATTCTCATAGCTGACAGGAATGGAACCCAGTGTGGTCAATGCTGCTCTAGCTCCACTTCAATTTTCGACATGTTGTGCGTTCCAAGATGCTCCTTCGCAGGGCACTGTTGTAACGTATGGTTATTTGAGTTACTTTTTCCTTCCTGTCAGCTTGAACCAGTCTGCTCACTCCCCTCTGACCTCTCGTTAACAAGGTGTTCTTGCCTCCAGAACTGCTGCTCACTTGATGTTGTTTTTCACACCATTGTCTAAAAACTCACACACGGTGTTGTGCATGAAAATCCCAGGAATTCAGCAGTTTCAGAGACACCAGCTCGTCTTGCACCAACAAACACGCCACGCTCGAAATTGCTCAGAACACATTTCTTCCCCACTCAAGTGTTTGATGTGAATACCACCTGACCATGTCTTGTCTGTCTTTATGCAGTGAGTTGCCGCCACGTGATTGGCCGATAAGATATTTGCATCAACGAGCAGTGGAACAGGTGTTCCTAATAAAGTGGCCACTGAGGCTTTGTTTTGTATTGAAGTGCACCAAAAACAAGAGAGTTATATCTTCTTATGTGACTCTGGAGGCAGTTTCTTTAACTGCAGCATGTTCATCAATCAGCACCACATTTATTCTAACATTTATTTATACAGTTAAATCAGTTAAATCAATCATCAGTGACAAAATGGCTTTTTTTTTTTTTGCTTTTTTACCATTGCTCATCACTTTTGTGTACTGTAAGGTGTAAGGTCAGAATTCCATGTTAAGTGCAACAAGGTTATATATAGTGTGTATGCACATATTACCCACATGAATAGAATTCTATTAAGAACCCATCATTGTTGATGACCAAGGCTATAACTGAGCAGTTCCCAGTAGATGTCTCCTGTTAAGGTGAAATGAAATTTCCCCCTTGTCTGAGAAAATAGTTCCCCTGACACAGATGGCCGACAATGACCTCACACCTTGTGCTTCTTTTGATTTGTAGGCTCTCCAACTGTTCAGTATAAAGCTGTATTTATGTCAGCTTTTTTTTTCTTCTTTTTTTTGAACCAGGCACTATTTTTTTACATAAACCTCAGATTTACACAGAACAGGTAACTTACAAATCTATACATTGACTTTTTGTCTATAAAATCCTCCCATTCATCTTGTGCAAATCGGAAAACTAAATTTAAATAATTGATTCAACAGAACAGATTTTAGCCTTTTTCCTTCAGCTGGTTACCCATGTCCTTCTAATTTTCTATAGACACTCAGTAATCCTGCTGCCTGGTCATAGGGGAAATTAATGGAATTACTGCACACAAATTAATATTTGATATGAAAATACACACTGAGGTTTATTCATTCAAATCTGTAGTGTGTTTGTGTTTGTGTGTGTGTGTTTTTGGCACCATTGTGATAGGTAGGAAACATACACAATTTTTCCTGTTGGAGAAAACACTTGACTTGAGTTTTATGAAAATCTATAGGAATATACTTGAAAATTGCAATTTACATGATGTGTTTAAATATTATGATGGATGAAACTGCTGTTTAAATGTTAAATGTTTTTACTACATTTAAATAATTGTGTCAGGAGTTGAAAGTAGTGGGTCTCAAATTATGTGTGTGTCTTCACAGGTAGGTGTTCTCACATCTACAGAACAGAAACAGAAACAGAAACAGAGAGAAAAAAAAACAGCAGTGAACACGAAATGTTGCTTGTGAATGATTCCAGAGTAAAAGAAAAAAGGAAAAAAAAAGATTTTTTTCTAACATTAAATAAGCAAAAATTGATTTTGAGTTATGGAAATATATGAAGTTGCTATATGATTATTTTCCATCAGTAGATTGTACCCCTTGTTGAAATTTTATACCTTAATTGATGTACTCAAAAACCTCAAATTGAAGCTTTGAAATAGTCACACTTTTAGCAGGCAGAAACAAGAACCTGTGGTGGGTCAATCGATAGAAACTTCATTACTTGGAAGCCTGGCTAGTAATCTCCTTGGCTGCAGCTGTGAGGGGCATACATTCTACCACAGCACCTGTTCTCAGTGATATGTCCAACCTGCACCTGCAGAGGCACAAAGGCACACTCACACCACACCAAGGTTTATCACTCTCGTACTATCTTACCATCGCTCTCTCTGTCTGTCTGTCTGTCTGTCTGCCTGCCTGCCTGTCTGTCTGTCTGTCTGCCTGCCTGTCTGTCTGTCTGTCTGTCTGTCTGTCTGTCTGTCTGTGTGCCTATCAAACACAAGCTCACAAGGTTTTCATGTTATTTTACACTCTCTGCCTGTTTCTGCCTCACCCCTCCAGATGAGCTTTCTCACATTTGTGCCAGGATGCATCTTTAGCAGTTGACAAGAGCAGAAAGAGAGAAAACCGATGGGAGGAAAACAGTGGAGGAGAGGAGCAGCAGGGGATGTGTGTGTGTGTGTGTGTGTGTGGGTGGGGGGGGGGGTGAGTATTTTTTTCATTTAATAGAAATAGACCTTTGGGGTTCAGAAATTGTGTAGTATAATATCATGTTAGACCAACTCCATTTTACACCAAGATTGGTTCCGTGATGGCAAGCCGCAGAGACAGTTTAAGCATTTTTCTTTTGTACTATTCACAGATTTGTCAATGAGAAAATTGGGTCTCCACAGGAAGAAAATGACAAATCATTTACTTGAGTAAGTACTCTTACAAGTTTGCAGCCCTTCGACTCAACTATCACATTTGTACAAATCTAATTCTGCTGTAGGACAAGGGCTAGTGAAAATACAACTATAGATTTTGCCCCAAATTGCATTTTGCGCCCAACTAGAAACAGGCCAGCAAAGCCTTATGGATTTGAGCTAGTAATATGACACACAGATACTGCACTATACTGCACTGTGTATGTGTGAGTGAAACATTACTTATTTTTTTCTTTTATATCAGTTCAACCAGTAGGTGGCAGTGACAGAGCAAGAACAGCTATGGCTGACTTTACACATTAGTATAAAGGAAATCAGTGCACGCTTTGCACAAAGAAAAGTTCATTGCATCTCTACAAAGGCGCAGAAAATAGTTGTCCCAGTTATTTACACTCCATCCCATTTTCCAAAAAGCTGAACTAATCGAAAGTCTACTTTTCTCTGCCCCTGTTTGGTGATGGCCACTCGTTCAGTGGGGAATACTGAGGTCTGTCCCCTTGAGAGTGAGGGATGCAGCTGCAGTGTGGCTGATGCACACACCACACAAGTGCACTGAACTGGAAAATGTTGCTCCATGATAGATAGATAGATAGATAGATAGATAGATAGATAGATAGATAGATAGATAGATAGATAGATAGATAGATAGATAGATAGATAGATAGATAGATAGATAGATAGATAGATAGATAGATAGATAGATAGATAGATAGATGTCTTCTAGCCACCTGTTTGTGCACATCTTGGCAATAAAAGTCAATAGTGGGACATTGTCGAGAGAGAATATCTATATGCTAATACTGCCCATTATGCATCGAGGTATTTCAAAGTAAAGCAGAACCATGAGGACGGTCTCCCATGACCCACTCTCAACTCTGACTGACAAAATATGAGTGGATTTCTGGCTTGTTGAATATGGCTTACTGAACAGTGCTTTGTGTAGTATTCTATTAAACTGAAATCTTCTCTCAGTTTTGCAGCAATTATTGTTTTGTGATAAACACGGGAAATGCCGGTTTGATTAATTAGATGGTATAAAACAAGTATTTCTGAGGGTGTCATATTGATTTGCCAAGAGGCAATTCTACAGATATTTCATTATAACTAACAACACACAGCTGTGATGCATATTTCTGGAACTGTATAGTGCTATAGAAGCAGCGATTCCAGCTGGATCAACAACTAACTAAATGTAATGGCTTCTGGTTTTTGACGTTTTCAAAATTACAGTAATTAGTCAAAAGAGAGTGCAACAGTTTTTGACCAACAATTAGTTTGTATTGCATTAATGTCACATACAATATATCACACATCAGACTTCAAACTTTGGAAATAGTTCAGCTCCCCAGTGTTCTCAAGCATCTACACAATTATACTGATGACTTACTGACTTAGACAATGTGAGACTTATTACACAGTATGACCCTAAAGGAAACTTCATTGAGAAATAAGTATCACATGTCTTTTTTATTTATTATTAATCTTTTTCTTTATAAGTATATTTGTTCAGATGCATGCAAGATGTTATTTTTGGGACACTGCTCCTCCTGACACAGCCCCCCAAATGATTCTACACAGGCTCCAAAAAGAGGTTTTCAAGTTACTGTATCTCCTGATGTGATACTTTTGTGTGGTCATGTTCAACTGACTTAACAGCCATGGAGCTGTCTTGTAGCTATCAAGATAGCTTAGCGGTCCTTTGATTAAAAGGAAAGACCAAGGTTAACAGGACATCTGTTTGGAAATCTGGGCAGAGATTACGCTGCTTCATCTCACACAGACTCAGAGCAGCAAATGATGTAATTAAGACCAAAGTAATACTGCCTCTTGGCCTCATTCAACCTTTGTAGTAGTAGATTTTTTAGTTTTTTTGTCTGGCCAACACATTTTAAATGTTGACTGTTAACTTTGAGAATCCACACAAAAAAAGCTAAAAAAAAAAAAAACCAAGACAAGTTGTTGAGTTGGTCATTAGAAATTTAAAGAGAAAATAATTACAAATATTGCAGAGGATATAAAATCAAAAAAGTTATTTAATAACCACTTAGATTTTTCAGATTCAAATATTTTTAGGATGTTTTTTTCTAAAATAAAAGGAGAGTGAAATAGAGATTAAACTAAAGAAATCAGTGTGATACAGCAAAGATCACAGGCCAGATTAGAAACCAGGGTATTGCTGTCTTAATCCAATCAAGTCAAACTGGCTGGGCTTGAATCAGTAGAGTATACAAATACATATACAAATACAAGATACAGTAACACAAATTAATATTAATATGTCAAGATGGTTTGAAATTGATGCATTCCACAGCATTTTTTTCATTCAACTCAGTGATGCAATAAAGATACTGCTTACATCACACATGGTGGCAGCATCACAAATGACTGTGGTTCATACTTTGTAGATACATCTGTGAGTCATACAGGGCTTCCCAATGCTCTTGCATGAGCCACAAGAATGGTGTTTGTTTTGACAGGTTGCATGTGTCAAAATTAGCAGGAGTGGAGATGATCTCATATCGCAGATCACAACTTCTATGTTGCAAATTTGGTGAAATGGGGCCCTGGATCATAAAACAGCTTGTGCATGTGTGAGACAACGTTTTAAATGTGTCAGGCGTTGCAGGCTATGGTTGGCTTTACATTATTTACTCTGTGGCAGTTGCATGACAAAGAGCTGTAACACAAAGGCCAGTGATTCTATATGTCAGTTAACCTGATACGGTGACCTCTGTGCCTGTTGGTCCCCACTTGTCACCTGTCATCTGTGAGCTCTCAGCTCGTCTCAGTATCATAGCAACAGGCTGAGGGACAGGGAAAATGTGGAATGGAAATTAGTTCAAATAAAAAATAATTACAGCTTAAATGTGATTATTGTATTGCAAATACATGAACCATCTTGGTCGTGCACAATATAGGTTCATGCAAAAAATATTTCAATTAGCTGCTTTTTTTCTTTTAAAAACAATGTGAGCACATAAAGCGAATGAATTGACCTTAATTAGCTAAATACTTATAACTATGCTTCTACTGTGCCATCTAATGTAACTGCTCTTTTCTAGACTGACTCTTCACTGATGATCAACAGCTGAACACCTCACACCGTCTGCACTCTGCAGGCAGCTCTCAAATGACTCTCATTTCCCTGATCTGTTGCTGCCTCCCAGTCTACTGAGCCTACAGTCTGTGTTTACAGAAATATTTCAGAGCTTAGTGCATGGACTAAAACAACTCAGGATGCTGGATGCAAGATGGAAATGGAAATGATCCATATCAATATACTGTCTGGCTATGTCACTGAAATGCATTGTATATCATGCAAAATACCTCATCGAACTACAAGAAATTTGATCTATTTCTATATAACACTTCTCACCGAATAAGAAACCAACTGCAAGAACTGTATTATAAAGTTTAGGCCTCAGTATTGTCCATCCACTAGACTTTTATGATGAGGCATGACAGCAAAGGTCTAATGCAATATTTGACAAAATGAGTGTGTGTGACTGTCTCCATCCACCAGAGAACTTCAATCACTCAATTTCTCTGAGCAGTATGCTTCCAATCCCAGCAAACAGCTGGCCCGGCATTTAGAACACATGGGGATTAGGGGGTTGATTTAGTTAAAGGCTCAATCCAGAATCAGACCACATCACCACTTATGATGGCAAGATCACCTCTCTGCTGTCTTTGTTTATGATATTTTCATGATTTCTGTATTGATAAATTGATATACAGTATAGGCTATATACGATCTATCTATCTATCTATCTATCTATCTATCTAACTATTAATTCAGAAAATCAATGTTCAGCTGTGATCAGAAACACAATAGCCTACAGCATCATTACATCATTATACATTTGCATTTTTCTGTAGTGTTTTTTAACCAATGCAGGATTAAACTAATCTCTGGGCAGTGGCTATTTTACATGTTGCTTAGTCTACCATGTTATTATAAGCCCAGTTGTTAATCATGTGCTTTCACTCTACCACAGCAATACAAGGTATGCTGCTTGTGACAACATGGGTGTGTATAAAAAAGTGCAGGTGTGTGTGTGTGTGTGTGTGTGTGTGTGTGTGTGTGTCAGTCAATGTGCTTTGATAGCATGTGTGAAAATAAAATCTGTGAAGTAGATTTTCCAGTGCACATGGGCTCTCATTGGTTCGCACAAGGGACTGATTTGCATATGGTGGGAGTGTCCTGAGCCAGCACTTGGATGAATGACTTGTTCAAGTCAGATAGCAATAAGCCATAGCACTCAGCAGAGGTCTGCACTGCTCAACGCTCAAAATGCCTGGGTTACTTAAACTGCCACTCTCACTGCTTTAAGTGGAAAGTGTTGGACTAGGACATAAACATGTTCAACAGCAGACACCCCAGCCTTAGCAAAAGAGGAGGAATATGGGTAAGTTTACAGACAAACTTCACTTTAACAGAACTGCAATTACCTTTTATGATACTGCAAATACAACGTTATATGACTTAGGCAGAGACATGAATACCCCCCACCCCCCACCTCTACACTATACTGTTTTAATTATCATGTCTTTTTTATGCTTAAATAAACTTTAATGTCCTAACAAATCTAATTTCATGGATTGATTGGGTACAGTGATCATCATAATGAGCATTACAGTAGTTGCAATGATTACAGTTCAATTCATGGTTGCCACTGCCAGAGCTCTGCATCAGCTATAATAAAATAATAATGTTCAATGTTCATAATCAGTAATACCTCATTCTATTCTGCAACTTTCTCATTAAACTGTATTATCTTTAATTATCTTGTATTACAGGGATTGTGCATCCTCTTGCTTTACACCAGCCCTCTTTCCTGTTTTGCAAATTTCAGCCAAGCAAAAGAGCTCGTCTATAAGATAAAGGAGGGATTACCCAGGGGGACCTTCATAGGGGCCATTGGAGTAGACTTAAATTTGGATTTCACAGTTGAGCCCCCCTTTTTATTCAGTCTCTCGCAAAAGAAGGTCAGTGAACAGTATGTGAATCTAAATAATACGACGGGGGAGCTTCACACATCTGCTACAGAGATTGACAGAGAGACCCTCTGTCCTGATAACGCAGAGGGACAGGGATGTGTCCTCTCGCTGGATGTGTTTGTGTTGCCTCAGCAGTACTTTCAGCTCATAAAAGTTAAGATTTTAATTGAGGATGTGAACGACAACAGGCCAAAGTTCCCCGTGGATGAGATCTGTATGTCTGTCCCTGAAAACACGCCCGTCAACGCTCGTTATGCAGTGGAGCAGTCTGCAGTTGACCCGGACCTGGGTGTTCACGGAGTGCAGACCTACTGGCTGGTTAACGACTTTGGTGTGTTCACACTGGATGTTGAGGAGAATGAGGGAGGAGAGCTCACACCCTTCCTCATTGTGACAGAGGCCTTGGACAGAGAGACACAGTCTGAATACATTACAGATATCATTGCAGAGGATGGAGGGACCCCTCCTCTACTCGGCGCAGCTACTTTAAAAATTGTCATCACAGATGTGAACGATAACTGCCCCCAATTCACAGAGTCACAAATTAATGTCACTCTGCATGGGAATGCTACCAAAGGGGCACATTTGGCACGTTTGCATGCTTTTGACCCTGACCTTGGTGCTAATGCTCAGATCAGCTACGCTTACAGTGAACGTGTGCCAAGGGACACCAGGAGCTTGTTCCATTTGGACAGAATCACTGGGGTGATCAAGCTAGCAGGGAAAATAAACACTGTCACAGCCACATTTTACAAACTCACCGCTCTGGCTAACGGACCTGGTTGTATCCCTGCTGTCGCCACTGTTACTTTCCATATCATCAAAGTTGTCACTGGACCCCCTGCTGTCATACCTCGGTACATTGCACCAGAAAAAGATGGGGTAGTCACAATAAAGGAGTCTGAGCCAGCCTTTTCTCCAATTGCTTTTTTTACTGTTAAAAACATTGATATGAACCAAAGGGTGGACTGTTATTTGGAAGGGACTGGTCCCTTCAGGCTTGGTCCCTATCAGCTGTTCAAAAATGAATACCTGCTGGAGACTACAGAGCCCTTGGACTATGAAAAGATAAAGGAATATGAGCTAATTGTGGTTGCTAAGAATACTCAAGGACTTGTCATCAAGACATTCCTGAAGGTGCAGGTGTTGGATGAGAATGATAACGCACCAGTGTTTCAGCAGTCTCTGTTGGAAATATCTGTTGAGGAAAACAATCCACCAAACACTTTTCTAACCCAGCTCCAAGCCTCGGACCAGGACAGCGAAAGCCGAGGGGAAGTCATCTACCTCCTTGGAGGTGACGCCCCCGGGATCTTTGTTGTGGATCGTGTGACAGGTGTCCTGACTGTGGCTACATCACTGGACCGTGAGGAGAAAGAGACATACCGGTTCATAGTGAGAGCAGTGGATCAGGGGACACCCAGGAGGGAGTCAATTGCAACTGTGGTGGTGAGCGTGCAAGACCGCAATGACAACAGTCCCCGCTTCATCAATAAGGACTTTACTTTCTTCGTGCCAGAGAACTTCCCAGGGTACGGTGAGATCGGTGTCCTCTCTGTGACGGATGCTGATGCTGGGGAAAATGGCTGGGTGGCCCTTTCCATCCTCAACGGCAGCGACATCTTCATGATTGACACAGGGCGGGGGGCGCTGAGGGCCAAGACATCACTGGACCGGGAGCAACAAGGGACATACCAGCTGTGGATTGAGGCCGTCGATGGTGGGGAGCCCACGCTTTCCTGTGTTACCATGGTGACCGTGCTGTTGTTGGATGTAAATGACAACCCGCCTATTGTCCTCTTCCCTCAGTCCAATCAGTCCTACATGCTAGTGCTACCCAATACGTTACCAGGAACATCAATCACAGAGGTGTACGCTGTGGATAAAGATACAGGCATGAATGCTGTGATCGCCTATAGTATCATTAAGAGGAAAGGTGGCGAGCCAGGGTCATTTGCCATAGACCCAGAAACAGGAAATATCACATTAAAGAGGGAACTCAGCAACCGGGGCCTCTACAGCCTTCTGGTGAAGGTCAGTGATCATGGTCAGCCTGAGCCACTTTACTCAACTGTCATGGTTAACTTCTTTGTCAATGAAACAGTGAGCAATGAGAGTTACATCCAGAGCCTGCTGACCAGAGAGGCTGACATAGAGATAGAGGAGAGGCCCTGGTACACTGGCCAAATGACAGAGGGGCCGGAGAGGTATGAGCTCTTCCCCTGTCAGCCTGTCCTCATTGCTCTTTCAGTGACATGTCTGGGGCTTTTTTTCTTGGTTGTTACACTGACATCTTACATATGCTGTAAGAGGTTTAAAAAGCACAGAAAGAAAAGATCAGAAGTGGAAATACCTTTAAAAATGAAGGATGACTCAATGCAGGTTGTGAACCGAAAGCTCAGGCAGATCTCCAACATCTAATATTCAGCTGTCCACGCCTCCAAAAACCACCACTGTTTACATGAATGTTTACAAAGCTCACTGTAAGAAGTGTAGTTCTTACATGAGGTTGCTCTTTTTGCTTTTGTCATATGAATGTTATTACTTGCAATATATTATGATTTGACCCACATGCCCATGAGTTTCTGTCATTAATAAGGGCACACAGTACCGTCCTCTGTTCCACTTTTTATCATTTCTATGATCCATGACACTTACGCATATGTAAAGTATCAGAAAACCAAAGTAATTAATGAATTAATATTGGTGTGAAAGTACTAACAGCTTTATAACAAAGTCATGAGAGCAACTTAATCTAAGGTCCTATGTAAATATTGTACAAAAAACTTTATATAAAACTTTTGCATTGGTATGAAAAAGACAAAACACATTTCAAGACACAGCAAATGTTTCTTTCTTCATCTCTTTACACCAACTGTAACAATTACAAACATCATAAAGAAGTGATTACTCTTGGAAGTTGGATACATCTTGAATAAAGTAACCAAACACATTTCAAATTTGGTAGAAACAAGAATCAAAATGTATTACTTTATTTAAAGCAGGGTCATCCTTTTATATTTGGAGAGCTCACTCTGTCAATATACATTGAATTCTATGCACACTATGCACAAATGCCGTCAAAGCATTCGGCATAACAAACATGGCAATTCATTTCGGAATCTGAAAACAGTCGTCAAATTTCTGTGTGACGTCTTAGAGCCATGGTTGGTAACCACATGCCCTACTTCCTGTGAAAGCCGACCGATGGTGTACTGTATATAAAACCTTCAAATTCCATCTCAGCATGGCAAAGAGTCCCATATTTTCACACTAAATAATTTGTTTCTTCATTGTCATACATCTGCTTTGAGATACATATGTCATCCTCCTCTATACAATCATGCAATTTTCAATGTGTCTGTGAAAACATGCTAAGTATCTGTGAAAGAAAATCAAAGTAACTATTAAAGATGCTTTATTTTTTATAATACTTTGGATTTTTTTTCTGTATTGATATCACCTGCATGAATTTTCAGAAGTGTGTGTATAAGATCTCATATACACAAATGTGACATTTAGTAAGGTTTGAAGGTGCAATCTATTTTAGCATCCACTCTCAGATTGGTTGTCAGGTTGTTTCATGAACACAAATATCACCAAACAACAGCTAAATCTAGTTTACACATCTTCTGATGCTGCTTAAATTGTATTTATATGGATTCTCTTTGAAAGCAGAGCAAGAAAACGGGCCTATACTTCGGATTATTATAAACTGACAAACACACAAAATTCAGAATTTTCTATTTGTGATTCAAACTCTGCTATTCTGTATGTGAATATCCCTCAAATGTGTGGTATGTGGTCTATTCAGTGAGAAAATCTTTCAGTAGTGTATGAATCATTACGTGTAGTAAGTATATTGATACAAATATTAATTACATTGTCAGACTGGGTCAAATTTATGTTGCATCTTCTTCAGACAAGATTAAATCTGGTGTAGAAATTATCAACCAGACTGTACCTCAGATAAAGATGAAACAGTTAAAGATGAAAAGCCAGAGAGCCTGTGTTGTTGTCATCACCTACAAAGGTCAGAGCTGGTGAGTTAACACCCAGAGTCACACTTAAAACGAAAAACATGGCACTGACTTGTAGCTACAGCTGCTCCTGTCTGAAACACTGGAAGTCAAATCAGTTTAGTCTGAGAAATATTTCTCACCTTTGTTGAGTGGTATTGGTCATTACTGTACTCGTAGTGCAACCATAACCTTGTGAAATATCACCCAAGAAATTGTGAAAGTGGTCTTGATGCTTTTTCTTCCACCACATGAACCCCTAGTGCCTTCTGCCTTACAAAGCTGCTGTTTTTGTTTTTTTTCTGCCCTATGCCTGCTTATGTGTTTGCTATGAAAGGTGTGTAGACAGAAAGGCTTTAACTCTCTTTGTGTTCCTGTTAACTATGCACACTCCCAAGTGAGGAACTCCCTTGTATCATATGTCCTTTAAAACCTGTTCGGCTTTGGCTCTTACAAAACAAGAAGCATGCAAACAAACCAGTGCTGAGAAATCTTTTCACACATGCAGCTTCTCAAGTTATAATCAGCATTTCAGGATTGAGACACGTCATGTAAGCACAGAGCACGTCAGGAGCTAGAAACAGCTCAGTATAATCCACAGTAATCACCTCTGGCCAAACTGGGCTTTACACAGATAGGCTGAAAGATGATAATCATTCATGTATATGCGCACAGTAATGTCTTTCAAGACAGGTAATAATATAGGTTTTGTAATGACACCAAAATAACTCAACATATGAAGGAAATGAGCTCCATTTGCATTATGTGATAGAATAAGTGTACTGTAACTGACGTGTGTTATCAATTTACAAGCAACACACATTTCTTGGAAGAGCAGTTGGACTTGCAATATGGTCAACATCTTGAATAGGTTGAGAAGTTGTCTGTCAGGCTGTTTGAGATCAAGAGAACAAACCGTGTAAGCATGTTCATGCCTGCAATGTGTTTGTGTATGTGTGTGCATGAGAGAGCGAGAGAGAGAGAGGGCGAGAGAGAAGAAAGAAAGAAATACTTAAGTTTAGTTTATTGATAATTTCACCTTTTTTAAAACAATAAACAATAAAATAAGCACTGTAGTTGCTGACAAAACGGCTCTGAAGGTTTGCCCTCATAATCATTTCAGATTAAATTTTATCTGAAGATCAAGGCATATTTGTGAATACTCTTGCAATGCCTTCCCTGCCTAGGAAAGTATCCAGAAAACTCTATGAAAAAAAATATGGATTTATATTATATTCTGTATTTTTTCCTTCTGTGGGAACAGACTAAAAAGCTGTACCCTTGGCAAGCCAGGTGCTGCAGTATGTCATGATCAAAGCTCCCCATTTGTCAAGCAGAATCAATACTCAATCAATACATTGTGGTGCATTCCATATCTGCCTACAATAAATAAGTCAGCTGCCCAGGCAATGGTTGCTTGCAGCCAAGTGACACAGAATTTAAGATGGTGTCTGTACAATTTTACATTTTTTTTTCATTTTGAGCAAACAATTACAGCATATGATTAATTGCAGAAATAACAATGGGGATTTTATTTCACTGTATCAGTTTTCTTTTTCACCCATTCCAACTCAGTTAGTCATTTTCCCTCGGCCTGTTGAAACAGGAAACACACAACAGTCAGACAAGCTCTTAAGGCCTATTAGGGCTTAAACCCAGCTGTTATAATGATGGAGTATGCTCCTGTGTGCAATAATAAACAATAGTTCTAGTTAATAAATGGTGAGGTTTGATCATGACATTTACATTTCTTCCACACAGGTTGCAGAGACTTTCACATTAACAAGGCATTAATAAGAAATTCATCAATGAAATAGTACACTATTTCTGCTTTATTAATAATTTAGGCCCCTTTTCTCTATTTTGTTGGTTAGAAATTTAAGTACCAGCAATTGTGGTTATATTTTTTAACAGTTTGTGCATTTTGATACAGATACAAAACAGCAGAAATACCTTCTGTTCCTAGACACCTTCTGTTTTTTGCAGTGTTCTGTAGTGGTGTGGTCTACAGCAACAACATAAACTGCAAACAGGCTCATAATGACAGTGCTAACATGTTGACTGTTGACTCGCAACATTTGCTTACTAGCACAAAAGATAGAAGTACAGCTGAGCATGATGGGAATGTTTTTGCAAGTATTTGTTCTTTAGCCAAAGTGAAATCTGGACCATATAATGGCACCAGGAAGAAAATCAGGGGATCAGCAACGCGATTACAATTTGCACTGAAGGGAACATGAATGTGTATGATAAATTTTAATGGCAACCAAGCCAGTAGTTGTTAATATTTTACTTAAAACCACAAATGTCAACCTCATGGTGGCATTAGCTAAACATTCAGGATATCACCAAAATCATTAGTTTATAACATCTGGGAACCATGAAATAGTGAGTTTTTTAAGCTTAGAATGATAATGAAACACACCTTGTTTTATTTCTTAGTTCAGCTGTATCCACATCTTAGTGGTAAATGCTGCAAAATTCAGATTTGACTGCTGAGTACAAAAATCTGTTGCGTGTGTTGGTTGTCCTTGCAATTTGTCCTGCAGTCAGTGAGTCAACTGTCTATTGTACAGTATCAAATAGCAATTTTATCTCTACATCCTTTTATCCAACATAATCCTCACCATGACCTTTGACCTCAACGTTAATTGTTTTTAACCTTCAAGAGTGTCATTTAGATACATCTCACTTTCACATATAGCAGCTAGAAACAGCTGGGAAAGGGTCACCCAGACAGAGACACTCCACAGCTTTTCTACATGACTGATCACCTCCTGTTGCATTAATCCCACTGACAGCCAGTCCACCATCTTCAGACTAGGGCAGAATGGTCAGAGGAAGGGTGAATTGGCTTAAATCTGGTTTTTCAACTCTTTGTGACCCTGGGGATTAGTCTTACATATTTCATATTATCTGTAGTTTATTAAAAATACATCATTCTCGAGCAGAGGAGGTGTTAAGACTATAAGACGTCATACATGGGGGGGGGTCATGCACTTCCTGGCAACTCAAGCTGGTTTCCAAACATGTTTTCTTTGTCTTGTAGATGTTTTTCTTCTTAAACCCATACAGATCCTTTATAAGATACAGTTTACTTTATTAATACATTCACAAATGTCTGCTAAACAAATATTGTTGAAGGTTAAGGATAATGCCATTTAAAAAAATACAATTAAATTAAATTAAAATAAAATAAATGAATAGATACAGAAAACAAGAAAATTGCAAAACCAGTAAACAGGTGTTTACTAGGAGTGTGTGTGCTTGTGCGTCTTCTATGTATAACAGGCTATGTCAAGATAATTATTTGTCACATTCAGTGTTGTTTTAAAATGTGCCCTCTAGTGTGTGACATGCAGTCACTGTGCAGTTAAATATGCGGCATGTTTCTCTCCTAGTAGAATCTGCTACTTTTCACTGTCATCTGGCTCTGTGAAGTTCAGTGACCACAGACTCTCTCAAGTCATTTTATTTTTCAGTTCACATGCTTTTATTGGCATGATCAAAAACATGCTGTTGCCAGGCAGCTTACTCTCTCTCTCTCTCTCTCTCTCTCTCTCTCTCTGTCCAGGAAAGCAGGAAATTCTATCTGAAATTACATTAAATTCTTAATGGTGTAGACAGCAAGTAATTACCATCAGCCACAGCCTGATCCCATTTCTAGATTGGCTTTATTGTAATGTCCCTGCCTTGAAATCAAACAAATAAAGACACAATGAGAGGCCAAGGTTGGGTTACACAGGTCTGCTGAATAGGAGAGGCTACATTTCCAAAGTTATGACATCAAATACGACCCCCACAACCTCCCGACACACATACACACACACACACACACACACACACACACTTTGTTCGCCATTTTCAATAATGCATCTCCATATTCTCCCACTGAAAATCACTGCCTTTGATCTAAAACATCTTTCATTTGCTGTGATGCAACAAAATATAATACAATCACACTCTTTTGATCCTGCTGTGGATTACGTTACTAATTTCCTTTTTTCCTCCGTCCCTATTCTTCTCTCAGTTTCATCCAGTTTCATCCCAGCAAAACACGGAGGGGCTTCCAGAGAATTAGCTGCAGCAATGTATTTCCGAGCAACTTATTTTTTCCCCACAACTGCGAACAGTTAATACCATCCCGACCTGCCATTGTATTTGTCTCCGATTCCAGCCCTAAGGCAGTTCATTTGGACGATGTTGTTCCTGTTCCCATGGCCTAAAAAAAAACAACTATTTTGCTCAAAGATTAGTGTTTTTGATGCAAATGTATACTTGAAAAATAAGATTTTCTAATTACCTATTTCAACGGTGTCACCAAATTATATTGTGATTATGGTACCAATGGGATAAACTAGAAAAGGGTCACTATTCTAAGTAATAACAGCACTAGCCAACTCTTCTGCTTTTGATAAGAAATATGTTTTCATGTGTTTATTACACAGTGAGACATTACCCAGACTGTACTAATGTACTAGCCTGTGTGCAGAGACCACTGCGTCAGTGTACAACAGTTTCCTGGTAAACAGCCAATTCATTCCAAGGCCATCATCATTAAACATCTTGAGGGAGTCTGTTCCGACAGTGACACTAAGCATGACCCACTTATTAACAATTTAACATTGTTCAACTTTTTCTTTCATCCATATTAGACCAGGTTCTGTGACATGCGGTTACTCAGAGCTGGTAATTAGGACTTTGTCTACTTTTTTATGTATTCTTTAAAGCAAGATGGTCATTAAGTATTTCAATCATTTATAGTATATCCAACGCTTTGCTTCCATTCCATTCTACATTTCTTTGGATTAACTTATGTTGATTTCTATGTGTCATTTCTTTCCTCAACAAAATACAATTGTCTGCTTTCAAATACAATTATCTTTTGGAAAATATCTACAAAAACTGAATGCAAAACAGAATTTATTTAGCCATTTTCACAAATATAATGCATGTTATTGCGAGTAGCCAACCATCCAGTCAAGACAGTTGTATCTTTCATTTTTCTACAATGTCTTCTTGTAAGCAATATCATCAGTAACTGTTGAACACTTCCTTGTTTTGAACAGGCATAGACATAGCATCCTGCAAATGTGGAACGCTGCTCTTCCCTTGGCGACACCTTTGGTGGATAATTGACAGGTCATGGGCCTAATTAGGGAGTCAGGATTGAAAATGATCATTTGTTGATGTTTGTGCAGTGCTGAACAATAGAAGAACTATTCCAGGACAAACCTGTATTGGCTGCACATTTCATTGTAAAAATTCTTTGCACTTTTAACAAGTCAGGAAGAAAATGAAAATGCAGCACAGTTTTTAACCAGGTCTCAATACAACAACAATTGGTTCAACAACTTGAGCCAATGGTACAATGTGATGTTGCACCTACATTGTTGGTGTTAATGGGTAGTCAGCAACAGGTGAGTTTTTAACAAATTCATCTTTAAATGAACAGTGATACTATAATACATGCACACATCTTACATCTGGACCGCTAAATAGTTTGTTGGCATCACTTGAATTAATACATCTCTCTATCTTTAGGCTTCAAACACTCACACCATCGTAGAAAGACCTTGTCTTGTCATTCAGTCTAAATCAGTTTGGCACAAGTGACACATAAACTGGTTTCATTCCTCAAGTGTACTGATACAGTTAACATCAAGCATGAACCAGTCACTTTCAGTTGGCAGGTCTGCTATGTAGTAATTTCTTCCATTACTTTCACTGATGTACAGTTCACATATTGTAGTGAACCATTGATTTGGCCAATTCACACTGCTGAGACCTCATAAATGTATAGTTCCAGCTAAATTTTAGCTTGTATTTTTGCACAGAGCTGGGATTTTTCCCTTATTTCTTACAGTGGAGTTGTTGGTTATATGAGAACGGAGATGTTGGTTATGTGAGTAAGGCATTACTTCACAGTCAGTATGGAGTGGAGCAATGATTACAACGACCAATTACTGTCAACATACACAAACTTTGGACTTGTCATTTAAGTTTAGAGAGGTTTTCAAAGGAATTCATGTCATGTCAGATTTCCAGAATCACATCAACCTGTATGTTTAGCCTATATTTTCAAAGACTGTGTTTAGTATTAGGTTTAAATCTTGGATCTGCTGAAATTTAACAATATTCTTGAATTTCTTTCATCGGCAGTGGTAAGGATTTTTTGTCTGAGTAACACAGTTGCATCATTTGCATAAAGTGATAATTTATTATTTTCTTTTCCAATTATGTGCTTCCTTTTTTAACCATTATTTATTATGGGTAAGTTCACAAGAGGCAACCTGTGCTTCCCTTTTATTTTTACATTACATTTAAGTTAAAAGTCCCCTTTAATCTAATACTTGGTGTTTGGTTGTGGGTTGATGATCTCTCAGTTGTGCATGCATAATGTGCCAAAGTCAGCAGAAAGTCAAGCCACTTACCTTCGGGGCATGTCTCTCCACACCCACACCACCAATACATCCCCAAAAAAACCTGACTGAAATGTGAGCAGCCATTCGGTAAAGCAATGACGTTCATTCACGCCAACTGCTGAACTGGTTTGCTTCCAAAATCATGTATTTATGCCTGGTGGATGCTTGTGTTTAAATAATAGATAGCGAACAGATTTCTAAAAGGGAACTAACTAACAAGTAGAGAATTTTTAATGAAATTATTTTCTCTGGTAGTTCACTACAAAGCAAAGTATTTGTGTTTTCGAAGACTGCTAGGGTTTACAGACCACTATTTCTTAGGCCATGTCAGATGGCCTGAACTCACAGAGGGTTTTAAGGACTTGTTATGTTTTCCAGTTAACCAACATATTGGGGAATACATGAGGCACTTGCTGTTACTAATCTCAAGTACTTGTAAATGTAAAAGTCAGAGCTCATCAAATGGTTTTTATCAGGAGGGGAGGAGGCAAAACTGACCAAAATTTTAATTCTATTTTAATGTAAATTGTTTTGTTTTTTCATATGCACCTCAGATGTTCAGAATAACCAGTGCACAGAATACAAGCGGCAGCTCTATTGTGTTCAGGGACTCCTGTGGGATTATCAACGCAACTCTATTTACTCAGTTATTCATTGTGTACTCCTCCCTGACTGTCAAGATGGGAAACTGTGTATGTTGATTGATTTAGTTATTATGTGTGCTGTGTCAATAAGCTTTAAGAGACTTGATATAGTGAAAAGGTTCAAATATCCTAAAATATCCCTGTCAGACTGTGCTTGCTATTCCTGTATAAGAAATCTGAACATTTCTCCTAGATTTTATCATCTTCATTATGTAAAAGTCACGCTGTAAATGTCAGCATGATTCACACAGAGAAAAGCAAGTATTTAAGGAGACTATGAAGCCCTTTTCCATTCACTGTAAAATGTACCTTCTTTCACTTCTAGAAAAGAAGTGTAAAAGGCTTTAAAGGGAGTTGCCCTATATGGTCTGACTGCTTGGCTGTCTGCTGTAGCATCAGGCTGAGTTAATGGAGTGCCAGATGAGTGCCCCTTGTTAATATCAGCCACTCATGCATTTCAGGAAGCCGTCTCTTCTGTCAAGGGGAACTAAGTCTGTTAACCTGATTTGGTGAAGAAGATGTGCAACAGTTTTTCAGGGGAAAATAAATGTGTATCATCATCTCTCTCATTTGCCCCCTTTGATTGATGCTGATCACTGATCTGCTACATTGTGTTTGAAAAGGCAAGCCATGTTTGGAGGTGGGTGTAGAGCAGAGGGAGGGTTCTGCATTCACACATAACACAAACACATACACTGAGATATACACCGGCAATGAACTAACTTGACATACTTAAAATCTCATGCTAATTTCATTATAGGCAATACGAGTTGCTGCTAAGACAAAATTCACCTGAGAGGAGAGTGCTAACACACACTATGGCTTGAATGGTAATGATAGGGCAATGGAACACATCCCTCTGCAGTCTGCTAGTCATTTCTAACCTGACAGCCGCAGGCAAGGAAACTGAGGGCTTACAGACGGAGACAAAAAGACCTGCAGAGAGGAAAATTGGGCAGGTGAACAGGTGGGAAGAGAGATAAGTGTTTGTGACGTGGTGCGTTTGGTCTCAGGTTTTCCTTTTAGTAGCCAGTGCTCATCTGCCATATGGCACCAGTTCAGCTGATACTATGTTCCCTCATGGAACCTACCATGTTGTACATAAGGGTTTGTTTCATCTTTGTTTCTCATTTAAACACATTTAACTGTTTTGAGTCTTTTTTTTTTTTTTTTTGAAGTGGTTCTTCATCAAATCCCCCACTTTAGAGTCCAATCATTCTGCTCTTGTCTGCGCAGACTCTTTGATTCAATGTTTTGTGTGCATGCATGCACAAAACTGGGGCAATTAGTCACTGTTTGGACTCCCAGGGCTGGCAACTAAAATCTGGGTGCAGAAAATTTAACTCATATTCTTTTCTCCTCAACAACAACAAACTGGTTATTAGTTAGAACAGTAACAGCGTACTAACTGTGCATTGATGTCACATGCTTTGTATGTCAATCCATCCACCCTAAACTCCTCCCTAACAGTTTTTGTGGCATTATATAACAAGCTGATGTTACTTGATCTTTGGCTGAGAGAGACAACAATCATTAAGCACGCTCGTTTTATTCGAGGTTTCGAAAATAAAACGATCAACACCGTTATTTCTCTTTTTGATTAACATTATCTTCAAAGTACTCATATGCAACTATCATTTACACTACATTCAAGCGTAATGGTGGCATGTGAATGTTAATCCACAATGATGATTGTTGATCTGTATCGCTCTCAACCACGGACACGGGGAAAATGAATGCAAATCCTGTGGAACAGTATTATGGCATTGCAATACATTATTGTAATTTGAATGGATATAATTTTTATCCTTTGCCTCCTAAGAAACCTGATTATCAACCAAAAAGCACTGAGGATCATTCTAATCATTATGGTTTCACAGGGACAAGATCCTTTTGTACTCAGTGCAGCCTATTTAAGGTTAGAGCAGTTAAAGTGACATAAGATGATCTTTTACATACATGCTTAAATTTACTACCTGTCACCTGCTCCTGCTAGCATCAAAAAGGATGCCAAGAAAAAAGTAATTATACTTGTCCACGTTTAATATGGATATATATATATATATATATAAATGTTTACAATTTATTTTGATAGTCCACCTAGAGAGTTTGCAGAGTACTTGTAAAATGTCACTCAACCAACATTCAGTTAACTGTGTAATAGTCGGGCTTATGGTTAGTTAAACAGTTCAATTGTTGAATCTCAATTAATCATTTTTGACCTTTTGAATTGTTAAAAATACTATTTAAACTCTCTATAAGCAGACCATCCAAAAAAGTGTTTTCGCAGAAAATAAAGAAAAGCATAATAAGTCCACTTTAATTTCACAAGTACTACATTTCATATAAATGTCTTATTTTACCCCTGAAGCTGGAACACAGTAAGCAGACAGACAACTCAACATGACTGATTAATTCCTGTTGCAGATCATCTGTTGCTAAAACATTCATGTCAACTTTCAAACGTTCAAAGGATCATGACTTTTTTGTTTTTACCAGTAGCTAAGGGCAATAACTAAGTGTGTATGTGGAATTGTACTCATTTCCACCTTCTGTCTCTGTGTTGGCAATTTTACACATCTCTGACTAGCAACGAGTGCCAAGTTATGCCTGAGAAGCCAGAAGTATGAACTAAGTATAAACTCGTGCAAGAGGTCTGAAGGTGACCAAACAGTTATCAGCTTTTTCTTTTGTTTTCACAATTGGATGCTGTGTCAGATTGAAAGAGATACTACAACAGCAAATCTACTCACTCCTGCTAAAAGAAGAATACCACTAAATATGAAAGAAAAATAAATTTGTTAAATAGCTTATGAAGCCATTTGGAAAGCAGTAATCAAGCTTTTTAAATGTATAAATGTTGCTCTGGGTAATTTAGCTAAATGATGTCAGGATTTATTCATGACAAGATGTTAAATCAGTCATCATCAAAAAGTTATTTGACGCCTTCAAAAACATTTATACCTCTAGACTTATTGTGTAGGATACCACCAAAAAAAATGTTGGTGAACGGTATTAATATTTACAGATGGACCTGGTTTCTATTTACATTATGTGACTGTTATCTCTAAATAAGTGCTTTACTTTTTCATTACAAATACTGTAGCTCTCCTGTTTTTGTTTTTGCCCTCCAGCAAAACCTTTGACCTTTGCCACATGCTCACAATTGTACTGTAAAATCCACATAACCAGACACAGGAAGAATTAAATAACCCTCCATTATAAATAAGCCTCTTAGGGGAAAAGAAGCCTTATGGCACTCATCATCTCTGTTGATCATGGGTTTGTAGCTGGAATGCAAATCTCTGTTGTCCACAGGTTAATCCTGGGATTTAAGGGATTTTAGATACTTCATCAGACAAATTTATCTGCGATGAGCACAGATGACACATTGGACCCTAATTTGGTGGTTGTGCATGGTGGAGCTCGTGAGGTTGTATTTACAGAGATTTTTTTATACCTGCAAAAATTAGGCTGTTTAGGTGACTCACTTTGAATTACACCATAGTAGGAACTTCTGTGCACCATCCACCTGCTGGAACTAAGTGAGGTTTTGTTCTATTTTCATTTCTCACAAACTTCATAACATTATAAAAGTCACTTAAATGAATGTCATGCTCATCAGTTTTATTTTTGCTATAACCTTAGTGACCAGAAAATCAAAATACTGTAATGCTAATGAAATATTTGAAACTGGGGATGATGAGGAATACCATGCACCAACTCTGTTAGCTTTGCAGCTGAGAGTTAGCAGTTGTAGAGGAGTCACAGCATTTATAAAGGCAGAGAATCCCCATTTCTACTTAGTCAGTTGTGCATGCCACCTCATGCACATAGCTGCTGAAAAGGCATCGAGGACCAACTTATCACAAAATACTGCTACCTTGAAAAGAGCAGCAAGAGGAGAAATGTGCTGCGTGACATCCAAATTCTGTGCAACACTGATGTTCAAAAGATTCTGAAGTTGAGCATACAAGATGGAAATCTCGTGGACTGTTTTTTGCAAAAGAGACAGCAGGGAAGAAAATGAAGCCACTGCCTCAACTGGTCCCACTGTGAAGACCAAGCCCCAATCTGGCCCCGCACACCTTCTGTGTGTAAACTAGCTGACCTGAAGACCAAAATGTTATCCTCCAGCTTTTTTTTTTTTTTAGACCAGAATCTCCAATCCCATAATACAAACCAGCAGCGAGTCAGTAGATGGAAACAGGCTCTCACCATCCAACCCCATACAGCTCAAGTTGGCATCCATCCCCACACAGTTCCAGTCAGCAGATGTACACAAGCCCTCACCATCCAACACCCCACACAACTAGAATCAGCTGGAGAAACCAGACCCTCTTCCAAACAGCCGTAAAGTATGTGATCTGAATGCATTTGTCTTTCAGGAAACAGAAGTGGGTAAAAAAAAAACTGAAGAAATTCTCTCAAAGAGAAGGCAGAGAAAAAAGGGAAGTGGAGAGAGAACAGGATGACAAAATCAGAGAAGGTTTACAAGGTCTTGATTGATCCACAGACAAAGCTGCATGCTCTCTTTTTGAAATGGGCCATTCTCAAGTTTTAAACTGCAAACCAAACGCTCTTTAGAAGGAGGAAGCTTGCATCCACACGTCTGACGTTAGAATTGCAGCTTCAAAATAAAAAAAATTCTGCTTGCCTTCTGCAAAGGTGAACATGTTGTCAAGATGATGGATGATGTTAAGAGAGAATGCAAGGCTATTCTTTACAGAAATAGAGAATAACAGATGACTGACATGGAGTTATCCACTGCCTATAAGACATATGTATTCATTTAGAGCCAGGGTTACCTTCAGCAGGGAGGAATCTTCAGTAATGTGAGAAACTAATTCACAACAGCAGCAGATTACATGGTCTCTCAGTTCCCCCATGGGGATGAACGACTGCAGCATGCCGCAGTGACAGACATGAATAGACACCAAACTGCCACAGGTTCGCTTGTCTGTTGCCGAAGGAGGTGACAAAGGGTGATGCTAAATAGGATATTCTAGCTACATAAATCCACAAGCCTGGATGATAGCATCCTTTCCAAGAGGGCTGGTGAGGCTTGGAGAGAATTGGGTCTGACAGCAAGAGAAGAACAAAAGCTTTTTTGCAAACCTTCCTACTGTCATGCTGGATGTCCTTGTCATTTTACACAGTGAGGCAGGCTGTGAAAGAGTCTCCAGTTAGTTGACCAAAAACAAAATTCAGTGCCACCCTCAGCAAAGGCTCTGACAACCTCCTAGTATGATTCTGTAAAAGCTCTTTTGAAACAGCATCATAAAATAAAAAGAAGGATAATTTTAGATAAAAAAAAAAAATCCATGTTCCCCTGTTAAAAACAAAGAGCACTATTCATTTTTCAGAAAGGAGCCAACGGGCCAAACAGGGCCAAAAGGAGATCTGTGCTTCACAGTCCAGTACCTCCACAACATACAGTAATTAGGGAAGTCATGGGACCTAAAAACATAACACAAGCCAAAGTCACTGTTTTGTCATTTAGCCAGCCTGACCGACTGGACAGTCACCTTTTTCTGTTTCTGTTTGAAGTCCAATGTCAAGGGCAACAGAGTAACACTGTGGTAACATTAATCCATAACGACCTTATCTTTGAATAAATATAATTAAGTTTTGATATGCTCTAGAGCTAAGTTTTTGTTTCGTGGAAAGACAAAGATTTTTCATTCTTTTGCATTGCAGCTGACTGAATCATACAGCTGTGTAGCAGACTTCTAACTCTGCCCATGTCTGTTCATGTACTTCTGTCTCTTTCTTGATCACAATGTTAATGAAGTAAGATTTAGGCTGATTGATCTGTCTTCTTCTTTGATGGAAGTTGAATTGATATTTTTAATGTTCATCTGTTTTAACAGTTAAACTGGACGGAGATGAAAAAATAACGTTTCTAATTGTAGTAATTCATTTTTGTGTCTTGTTATGGAATAGCAAAAGAATTTAACAATTTGGCTTAGTTTTACAAAAAATCCATACTAATACAATATTCATTGATAAATTAAATCTTCCTATATTACCTACAGCATTTGCAAATGCACGACTAAATACTTCAGAACAGATGGGTAACACATTGATTCCAACACTGCACCACCCAAATGAAGAAAACGTGCTCCCTCAACCTCTGACACAAAACATAAAAACTTTCTTACTGCTATGAAAAGAATGTTGCCCAGATTTTCAGATGCCTTTGATCAGCTAATTCAGTCAGTGTCCAGTCTTGTCTGATGTCAGCACTCTGCTTACCAGGAGCAACCAGATGCTCAGACTGGCAGCTCTGCTCTTTAAAAGAGTGCGTATGTCTTTTCTGGGGAATTGGACTCAGGACAACCGACAGCGCAACCAACTCTATCAGCCACAGATGTGTATGACCCCAAAAGAAGCCCATGTGTGGATAGATGCACCACTGCAGTATTTTGTGCCTGCAGACACAGTTTTGTCAGTTACTGGCTTCACAGCCAACATCAGAGAAAACACCTACAACATCTTCATGACCACACTATGAGTAGTTTTGTTTTGGAAGCGCTTAGGCTCAGATGACATAACAAAAATAACACAGGTCTTGTATGTAAGTGGCAATTGAAAACAACAAAAACAAAAGCAGCTACACAAGCTGGACTCAATAGTTCTTTCTCATGTGGCGTGTAGCCATTAGGTGGAACTGGACAGGGTCCATAAAAGTGACTGAGAGGTGCTTTACTCCATGTTTGCTTTGGTGCATAGACCCATATGTGGTAATGGTAAAGATCAATAAACAGCTGCTGATTCATCATTCACCCTTAGACCACGTTGTCTGTGGTCAAACTAACTGGTCCCGTTTGACCATTATATTGTCATGTGTTATGAGTAACACAAAGGGGTGCTTGGCAACAAATGTTGGCAGGATGTTTGAGGAATGACCCATGTAGGCCATGGTCTGCTGCACACTGAAAACAGCCATTACCTCTGACAAGCAGCACCTATCTTGCTCATTAAGTGTTGAGCCTCTCAGCTGCAGTCCAAGTAATAACACTGAATTTTGAGATTTGGCCAAACGTTCTTTTTAGTAAGCATCGTTGCACGAATTTTTGAGTTATTTGAGCAATTGATCCTGGCGATAGGATTAAATATACTGCAATCATATTAAATGATATATGACACAAGATGTAAGATAATTCATGAATAGTGTTTTTAATTAACTATCTGACAGCACAGTTCAGTCTTCCTATAATACCTTTAAGGGTTGTGAGTTCAGACGTCAATTATCTGGTTTAAGACAGGCACATGAGGACACCGTGGGAAAGGTGAAAAGAATGGTGAAAAGTAAGTGCGATAAATAAGTGTGAATCTCAGTTTGTGTTCTATATATTTTAGCACGTTATAAAATGGGCACTCTGCATTTGAACCATAGGGAGAATCAGTTCCCTGAATTAGAAATAATGCCTGTAAGCATTGCTGGAAACTAAAGCAGCGTCAGAGTGCGGTCCTTGCTCATTTGACTGCTCAAACAACCACAGCTATTTGTTTATCTATCACCCACAACAACAACAGTGATTTCATGGGCCTTCCTCAGTGAAGCGCACACCATTTGGGGTTAGCTCCAGATCACAAAACTGGTAGAATAAGTTTTGTTGGAAAGACAGCACCTTTCTTCTCTCTGCTTTTTGTGCGTTAGTCTCACCACACCTGGAGAAACACTCAGACAGGCAGATGACAGAGGCTTCCACTAACCACAACGCGTTTCCCAATGATGAAAGCTGGTGTAATGACATGTAATGAAGCATCATTTCATATTGGGATTTGAGTTGTATAATCAAAATGGAGTCAGAAGTCATGCTGCTTGTTCCATAGAGGTCTGAGCATACACAGTACATGCAATTTTCATGAGCACTTAGAAATGCAGATGCTTAAGTCTAAATAGAACTAAAGTATAGTCTAGAACTGTAGTCCCATCATGTACCATGACTTTTACCTACATAAAACAATTACGTTTAATTTAACTAAAAATCCAGTTTTCCATACCTAAAACACAAAGTCTATCAAGCTCAAAACCAAATTCAAATCCAATATACTACCTCGCTCTGTGTCCAGCAGCAGGGTGTTAGATCGTATGCAAAGGCTGGATGTGTCCTCTCCAACACTATGGCTGTTATAATTTCACCCATGTGAGTAAGTTCTAGGCTTTGCAAAACAAATGTGATTTTCCTAGAGATCGAACAAAGCATACACATGACGGCACTTGTTTTGCATGTTAGTTGTCTCGCCATCTACCAGATGGTGGTTTGACTTTATATTCTTTAGCCCACATGCAAACAACAACCCTAAGCCTTCCACAACTAAGAATAAAATGAGAAAGAATGGTCCTTTAGCCCCCTTCGATATCCCTTCAATATCCTGTGTTGACGATTTCCTGAGATTTTAATCTTTTTAAGAGTAGTTAAAGCAGCCATTTCCTCCTTTAGTGTTGTCTTTGTACGGCAACCAAGCACTGGAATCAAGAGAGTTTTGGTTTCAAATCTGACTTTTTGAGAAGAAATGGTCTGATGTTATTAAAGTGCTAAAATGTAGATATGTAGAGACCTATTTCATGGATCATATTCTCTTCGTTCAGTGCATATTTTCTTTTAACACAGAAACAATCATTCCTCCAGTCCAGGTGTAATAAAAGTGCTACACTGAAGTACAACAGGGCCAGAATACATGTGCATACATTTTTCCACGTGCAGAGTCTTTGAAGTAACTTGTAATTTAACCAGCTTAAATGACTGAATGATGGGTGGAGCTGATGCATCCGAGACAAAAGTCCTTTCTCAAAAAGGTATCACACTAAATTTCATTCCAGCTGCTCCCGTTCTCTGTTTCACCAGGTACTAAATATGCCTTTATGTCACTTTAATGTAACGTTCTCGCTGGTCTCCCTTTTCTCATCCACAAGAAGGAGAGAAAGGACCGGGTTGTTGAGGCCGATGTAGAAATTATGTTTGAAAGGACGTATTTAACAGGATCACAGGGTTCAGATGTCACTGCCACAAAGGTACCATGGTGGAGAGAAGGAGGACGAGGGGTCAGGTAAGCAGAGAGACAATGGTCAACAGCTGTGAATGGGGATACGAGCAGAGGCAGGTATGTGGGAAACGAAAAGGGCAGAGCAAAGGGGATGTTAATGTGGGAAAGAAAGTTGTTCCCCCTTCTCGAGGAGAGAAAAGCATTCCTCCTGTAGCTGAAGGTTATCAGGTTGCAGATTGAGAGAGGCCTGGAGAAAGCAACTGTTACAAGCCCGGCTCTTAGCCTGCACAAAAAGATGGGAGACACAGGGGTATACTAAATAACCAACTAATTTATTTACAACAAAATGATCAAAATAAACACATAAAGTAGATGAGAGGACTCTGTAAGGTCATGTAGGGTGTGGGTGAGTGAAAATGTGCTGCATGGATGTTGTGCTGTAAAAACAAAGGGAAAAAAAACAAAGAAACCCCACACTGCAGAGGTAGGTGTGTGTGTGTGTGTGTGTGTGTGTGTGTGTGTGTGTGTGTGTGTGTGTGTGTGTGGTGAGGAGACTGCTTATATGCATGGGACACACCGGGCCCAGGTGTGTCCCATGCATGCTGATTAAGGCCTTCAATTGGTCTGCAGCCCAGAAGACAAGTGCAGTCACAGCAGGAAACCAAGCAGAGGGCCCGTAACGCTACGAAGAAACAAGCAACCAGCTTCAGCTCTGTCTGTCGTTTGGTGCACCACTTTGCTCTAGTCAACATCTCCTGTATAGATTGCCTAAACGTTTTAAAGAGAAGTTCATGGTCCCCAGAGGATGAATCCTAATGACTTTGGTGATGCCCTGACTTTTCCTCTAGTTACTCCATGAGATTCAGATTTGTGTTGTTGAGTCCAAAACATCAACAATTAATGGATGGATTGCCTTGAAATTTGATAGACATTTGTGTCCCCCTCAAAATAATTGTAATCACATCGGTGATTACAGCTACGTACTTGCAAAACTAATGTCATTCCCAGACTCAGTTGTACTTTGTGTTCAGTGCTAATAACCTAATGTTAGCATGCTAACACACTTAACTAAGATGGTCAATTTGGTAAACGGTATCCACCTAATATCAGCATGGGAAAATTGTCATTGTGAGCATGTTAGCATGCTGATTTTAGAATTGACAACAATTTACTTTCACAGCAGAAGCACATTAACAATGAATAAACAGATATGTTCCACCAAATAAGCCTGTGTATGTTACCCTGTTGGTCGTGGCACAGGAATGAATGCAGAGGCAGAAAAGAAGATGTTCAAAAGCTTTTGATTTCCACAGCATAAGCACCTCCTGGTTGACTTCTCAAAGAAGAGGAGCACAACTGAACAGTCTTGTATTCCAGTAACCCTGGATATTTTCCTGTTTAACATATGGTACATCCGAGTTAAACGAACCAAGTGGAAATTAATATAAACCCACTACGAAATTATATAATTTGTGTTGGGATGAACACTATATCGCAGCCTGATTGCTATTTCTTTAGTGATCATGACGTTAAGGTGTTTTGTGGGGTACACTCTGGACAGATCTGATGTCTATCACATGGGTGGTTACATACAGGACACACACTCACTTTTACACCTAAAGGCAATTTTACAGTCACCAGTTCCCTGTAGGAAGAACATGTTTGTCAATTTGAACACAAAACCTTTTTTCTGTGAGGTGGCAGCTATAACCACAGATCAATCTTGCCACCCTCTCATAATCCAATATAAATAGAATATACTACAATCTACTATAATACAATCAGACTGGCTGTATTCAAACCTATCAAGCCCAAACATTAAAAAGTGAGTTGCTGCCCCAACACTCCCACTGTAAATCCTTTCATGCACAATCCAGTCATAAGATTGTTTGTAGTATGCTGGATAAATGAGCGCAAACCAAGGGTGTATCTGTCACAGAAAATCATACACAGCATTTGAAGCTTTAGATTTACTCTGATCACAGCATCAACAAGATTGCATCAACTGTGCAGTTACATAAACATGTACAACAAGATGCAATCTAATCTGTTCTACAAGCTTTCATCTTTTCTTCTCTTCTTTTCATGTTACACTTTCTTAATAAGGAATAAGATGCCATGCAACGCTAACATTACACTTACATTGGCTCATCCATTCAGCGTTAATTGTGGCTTCATAAATATCATGGCCACTCACACCCTGAAAACTGATTTCTTTAAAACCCCACTGAAAAAGCATTTTGACAAAGAGAATATACAATAAACATATATTGATAATTTACCAAAAGAAAAAAAGTGTTCCAAGCACCCTGTTTAATTCCTGAGTTTCTCTGTTACTTTCATAGGAGTTTCTATTTGATAAGAATCAGTTTACACTTTAGACCCTATAACCCACAGCATCACGATTTCCACACATAACACTACAATTTCTGGGTCTAATGATTAAGGGACCACAGGGCTTCTGCCCAATATTTGCTGCATGTGACATTTCACAGGGACATGGCACAAATATTCAATATGAAATGGGCCTAATTCCTCCTACCGAAATATCACTGTTTATCTGATTGAAAATCAATCCTTTTTAAATATCTGGCCGGTGTGTACCCAGTACCCAGGAAGGCTTCCAAGAGCTTCACTTTCAGTTCCTCCCTAAAGGATAGGTTTCCATATTACCAGCTGTTAATTATTCATCTATGCTCACTTGGCGCCTCAGTTGGAAAATAAAGCACATCCTTTGGACCAGTGATACAGAATAGCACAGCGACCTCTCTGCTGAACCTTGGTGCATTGTCCATTGGTCTCCTACTGTTGGTAAGAGTGAAATTGGAGCTGAGGTAGAGATTATTTCTTGATGTGTAAAACTTCTCTCTCGTGCAACACAGGTCCATAAACAGCCAGCACATTGGTGTGTGTGGGTGCAGTGCTTGAAGAGCTGGGTAGAGTCCCTTTTGTATTGTGCAAAATGATATCTCTGTAATGTAACCATCTCTATTACAGGGGGGAAGAGATTGTCTTACCCTTCGGATTTGCTTCAGGGAGCACAACAAATGAGCTTCAGCTGCTTGCTATGGAGTCATCCTGCCTGTCTGTTCACGAGAGGAGAAATTACAGATCTAAAATACAATAGATTTAGCTAATTTGGTAAATGAGTTGTTATCAGTCAAAACAAACTCAAATTAATTAAGTGATAAACTAACACTAACTGACAAGTGTAACTACTGTCAAGAGATTAAAAATAAAACTAAAGACCCTGGAGAGGTTTCTTTTTCTGCTCTCCATTAGTTTATTCATCATTTGAATTAAAAATAAAACACATTAAAACAACAAATCAGCTACATACTATAGTAACTGTTTATTTTAATGCATCCATTTAACAAATCTTCACAACATATACAGTAGATATGTCTTTAACAAAAACAACAAGTGCTCATGTCAGTTTTTCTTTCATTTTTGCATGAGGTCCAAGCCCTTTGAAAAGTTCTGTATGTCCTGACAGTGTGCACACTTAAAAGTTTCTGGAAGCACTCTGGATTGTTGCAGAAAGTCAAATAATCTCTGTCGTGGAAGGAGGTGGGACAAGCACACTGACGGATGGAGCTAAAAGGAAAAAAAAAAAAAAAAAAGAGAAAATTATTAAATCAATGCACAAAATTAACCACGTTTGGAATTTGACAGCATCTTGTAAGAACTTTTGAAACAATGCTTGGTACCAGGAGAAGCTGTGAAAGTTGAAATTCTTATACAAAATCAATTTCTACATAAAATGAGCATGAGCTTTTTCTTTTTTTTTTTTTTTTTAGCTGTGGTTGGCAACTGTTTCTATTGCATATTATATACAGGTAATAATGCAAGAAACTAGGTTACAGAAATGCCTCCAAATATTTCTAGTCTATACTTTCACGTTTACTAAATAATTCACAACTCCAACCACGAAGAAAACAAGAATGTTATGAATACAAATCTTCTACATAAAAATAGGAACACTGTTCAAACTGATGTTTGATTATTAATGAAAAAAAAAAAAAAAAAAAAAAAACACAAAAAAACCCCACAATTTCACATTTACCTGCCAGTGTAAACGCAGACACATCAATCTCGTGCCCTGGGTGGCTGGTAATACTGTTGTGTGGGCCTCGTGCGTCTAGGCTGTCCATCTCCCCCACGACGAAACTCTAGTGAACTGTCGTAGTAACCATCATCTTCCTCCTGCCATTGTACATTTGATATGGTTGTGATGTTACTGTGGGTAATCAGATTACATGTCAATCATATTTCCTCACCTTTCCTCAACCCACTTGAATATAGTTTAATTAGTTGCTTTCTTTTAATATTAACCAACACATTCTGATCTTTAAAATGATGAATAATAAATTCTGTGATTGATAGGTTTTCTTTCTCCTTACCAGTACATCAGCAGCAACAGGTTTGATGTTATGCAGCAGGACCTCTTCGCAATTTCCATAATCACTAAATACAACCACAGCTGTGGAGCCTGATGGATGCACAGCATCTATTCTGGCATGGTAGAACTTCACACGCACACACAACCACAGACAGAAACAGAAACCTTATTATTTTAATACAAATATTATCACATGTCAAGACAAGACAAATTTACATCAATTAATTATAACATGCCAAAATCTGTCAACACTGACTGAGAGATAAATGAGTCACAATAGCACTAATTATTTTTTGATGCCATTTAACATGCTAACTGTCAAACAAGTGTCAGACAAAGAAAAGGACATCTGACATTTCTAGAATTCCACAATGAATGTCAGTGAATTGTCCCTGTAGCAGATTTAGTTGTTAATTATTTCAATGTTGTCACAAATTTGTTGTCCAATTTGTAGCAGTTACTGCAGACAGTTTACATCTCACATTATGAGCTCCTTTGTGCATGTATATAATTTTCTTTTTATTTCAGCAAAGTTTCTCTAACTAAGCATACATTAAGTTGAATGCAAACATATTTCAAAAACTACCACCTATTGCTATGTTACCAATTCAGGAATGACATACCTTGCTATCTTCCCAGTACTGTGCCAGACACTGGTCTCCAGGTTTCCAAGAGTGTTCCACAATATGACTTTTCTCTTGACCTCGTGGACCTTGACCTCTGCCTTGTCCTGACCTTCTTTTAGGTCCTGAGTTGTTAGAAGTGGTTTTCTTTGGGGGCGGCTCCCTGTTGGGGGGACAAGTTGAGTTTGATGGCTTGATTGGCCCAGTTCTTTTGTGCTCCATATCTCCATTTTGGAAATGAGAAGGATCCCCTGTCATCACTCGAGATTCGCGTGATCCCCCCACTTCTTGGGACGGCCCTGAGCTTCCTCCCCTCAAGTTAAAGTTTGGAGGCCCACTATCCCTTTGTCGGTCAAAGTGTTCCGAGTTTGGCCGGTCATTCTTCCCCTTCCTCCTGCTGTTGGGTTCTTCAGTTCTCTCTGTACGCCTATTATTTCCTCTTCCATCCACCTCACTGCCTGCAGAATTAGTCAGTTTAGATGTGGGTACATTGTCTTTTACCCCTCTCCTGTGAGACAGTCCGGCCATGTTCCCACCACCACCATCTCCGTTTCTGGATCGCTGGTGGTGAGAGCCACTAAACTCCATCTGCTGCTGAGGTTCTTTTGAACGTGTGAAAGTAGTTGGGAAGGAAGGAGGAAAAATCTGCTCATCTCGTGTCTCTCTCCTGTCATTCTGCGATCTGTCTGATGTGCCTCGTGACCATCGCTCCTGGCCCTTCCACTGCTGGGCTTGAGCTGATGTATGGGAGGTTGTACAGTTAGAGAGAGGCTCCTGGCCAGGTTTCGGAAAATCAGTGTCCCTATGGAAGCGAGGGGGTTTGTCATTCCTTTGTTGCCTGTGGTCATAATGCGAGGAGAACTTGGACTGAGATGTGTCTTTGGAGTAATAGTCTGAGTTGGAGAAATTAGCTTTACTCTCATGATGTCTCTGAGGTGCCTGGCTCTTTGACTCTGAGAAAACACACCAAAACAGGGAATTGTAATAAAACATTATGGCAAAACAATATTAGAATAAATAATATTGAAAAGACCATATTACTATATACCACACACCCATATTCAATGATGATTAAAGATCACTAAAAAGATCAACAAAAACATGAAGGGAGCAGTAGTAAATAAAAGATGAGAATATCGTCAATGGAATCACCAAACCATATGAACTTTGGTCAAACACAACCAAATATTTAAATATACAGTATATAAAAATGTGTTCATGCCCACTTTCAATTACAGCCCAGTGCTGCATTGGTCTTCTACACTAGCGCTGATTTCAGAGACAGAGAATAATTCCCCTCAGCTCACTATAGCCAGATAGACAGATGTCTGTCCATGTTAACGTACTGTTGAGAACTGGCTTGAAAAAGTACACCAACATCACCCATATTTAATATCATGAAATGTGCCTCTTCCTGAAACACGTCAAGTAGAAACTTAAAGCTTGATGGTTGTAGGCCAGACAGAGGTACCAAGGCAGTTTAGAATGAAATCCAGACCAGTTCACTCACCATCAATGGAGAAAACTCCCATCTTGGATTCCAGAAAGTCAAACAGAGTGCTTGGTCCAGATGGCCTTCCCCCTCCTCCCTCCTCCTCGTCTTCATTTCTGGATCGGCCTCTCCCCTTTCCTCTGGCTGAGAAGAGTCCAAAAATAAACTTATATAGACCCGGTAACAAACAGTTTGATCAATGAAACAGGATGATTGTACACTGTGATTATCCATATCGAAGGTGTCTGTGACAAAGATGCCTGTGTCCATAGGTTTGTTTGCATGTGTATTAATTTTAAACCTGAACACCACTGATACTGATTAATTACTTTTGCTCAGTGTGAAGAGTAATATAGCAACACATATACACTTAAAGATTACATGAATGGCTCACTCTGAGGATCCATGTCTACAGCAACAATAAAAGCTTTGAAAACAGTCCTTCCTCACAGTTTTTGTACCGCATGATAAAAAACAAATCTTGTCAGTTGTTAGGTTCAGTAAGGTGCTGCTGCAGGTTGATTGTCAGCACTGAAACAAATACAAAACAATGACTGCTGGTAAAGTAGAATATCCATCTGAAACCTTATAGTGGGCTTGGGAAAACAATTGCGGTAAATGGACTAAAACAAGCAAAACCGCCACTGTGTAACTTTAACTGGGCTGTAGGTGATTTTCACTGCATTAAGAGGACCTCCATATCGCTCCCCAAAACCTCACTGTTACTTGGTAGAAACCTTTTCAGGCTATGGGCAATTTTTCAAGCAAAGCACACAGTGGGCAGGTGTGTATGTATCTATCTATGTATGTATCTACATACGTACCTCTGGGTTGGGGCTTGTTTTCAGCTACCACAGGGCCAGGTCTGCTACCAGAAGATCCAGTCAGTAGGCTGTTTAGTGCCACCTCAAGGTTGTTGTTATTATCCATCAGAGCCTGTCGAGCAGCCTCTCTGTTAAAGCCCATCTCCATGATGTCTCTCAGAGCACGTTCATCCACCTACACACAGAACGTAATGTAATATTAGACACAGGAGCAAGATTGAATTGAACAGAGGAAGATGGATTGAGTGGATAGCGGAGAAAAACAAACCATGGCAAAATAATATTTGAATAAATATTTAAAAAATCTTTAGTGGCCCAGACACGGGTGTCACTGTGTAAGTTTTGTTTTAGGTTGGAATAATATGCATTCAAGTTTCACACCATCATTAATGCATTCCAAAGCCAAACACTATAGCATCCTCTTCCATCCTATTTATGTATTTAGCCCAAAGCTGGCTGAGTTTAGCCACCAAACTGGAAGGTCACTACACAAAGCTAGACAAATGGACTGCCGCTTGATTAGAAAACCTGACCAGAGCTCCAGTTGGTTTAGATTTCCACAATATCATAATCAATGTCTCACCCAGTCTATGAGCCATGAAATAAAACTTCAGTCCAGACCAAAGAACCCAAACACAGAACAAGTTCCAGCAATTAAATTGCTTTGTCACAGTAATTGGAGGCTTTAGTAATGTGAGGGCTAGGGTAAAACCATAATTTCAACACAGGTTTAAATTGTTCTACAGGTCTGGACCACGTTTGTCTTCTCACCAGCTCTCTGTAGTTTCCATCTTGTCTGCTCTCAGTTCTTTCAACCCTGTCTTCTCGTCTCCTCTGCTGGTATGAATCTCTGCCACGGAAGGAGGAAGCAGCGCTGGTTAAATTACTGCCTGCATTTCCTCCACCTCCAAACGTGCGGGGACCCTAGCCAGGAAAAAGAACATTAGGATGAACAGAGCTAAACAAAGAGGAAAAAACAAAGAAAGGCCAACACAAGAGGCAGAACTTTGTAGCTGACAATGTAATTATGACTTTCTTTAATTTGATGAGTTACTTTAATGTCAAAGGCAAATAGGGTTAAGGTGAATGCCAATAACGAGCATGTATTATTATTTATTTATTTATTTATTTATTTATATAAATGGGGGCCAAATCAAATGGCTTGTGCAAAAATTGCAATTGCTAAAGAGAAACAGCAAAATCTGTTAACGTGGCAAAAAGAGTGCTCCTGAAAATCAAATGTCCAACATTAAAGGCTGGAAATTATAGACTATCTGAAGAAATTACAATTTGTTGCGCAAGACAATGATAGTATAGTTTAACAGTATAATAGATTGAATCTATAATACACAATGTATTGTGAGTCTAAGCAAGTAATTACCAGTAACCTGTAGTCAACACAACCATTTCCATAAGACATAATAAAGCCTCCGATCCTTGGTACGGGTTTACGTACCTCTTTGGTCTTGGCCACTTCAGCAATAGCTGCTGTCCGCTGCTTTTCAAACTCATCATTCTCGTCAGTAGTTTTGACCACATTGTGAGTCTGCAGGGTCTTCCTCTGGTCTAGTTCTCTGCTGTCTACTTCATCCTTCCTTGCACATTTCTATAGGGAGCAAACAGAGAGAGTAAGAACATGTTTTCAAAGATCCTCCTAAATCATGTATAGTCCCTTAAGTAATGAATCAATGTGCTTAACAATTTCCAAATTTTGCTGAATTACATTAGAGTTACGCTGAAGTTACCTGCGGTGTTTAAATTATACACTAATTTTACCTCCCAAATCCCAGAGCTCCCAGCTCATGGTTAATGTTTTGAAACTGAACTGTACTGAGTTTCAAAAAATATCAACAGTGACTTGGGAGGAATGAGATGGAAATTGAACACTTTCTGTAGCCGTTTCATGACTGTAGAGAGTGATGATTCAGTCAGAGAAGTCAGCAACTGACTGGAGCAAAGACCTTCGCTTATGAGCAGGTTCACCATCTTTCTGCTGCGTTGGCAGTCCCAGCAAGGTAAAGTGATAGGCGGCAAGATTAAAAAGCCAGAGGTGACTTATCTGAAGAGAAGGAGAGTGGGCTGCTGATTAAAAAAATGCCAAATGTATTAGATGTCAAGAGGATAGTTCACCTCAATTACAACCAAAAAGACATTATCACAATTGCTTCTGGTGGTAGCTAGGTATGCAGATAATTTGGATTTTATTTGCTCAGGTTTTCAGATCAGCACCACTGAGATTATTTACTGCCAATTCATAAACTTACAGTTACAAAAGATGACTGTCTGTGAGCTATGTAGATTATCCAAGCTAAGTGATAGTTGATGTAAATATTGGTGACTAAAACTTGAACGCTACTTTCTTTCAGTGCTCTCAAGCATACCAAACACTGGTGAAAATCAACTAAGCAAATAATTATATTGTCTGATGAGATGGCACTTAATTTAACTATTCAGGAGAAACAAAATGTCCCGTGAAAACCAGCCAACTCTTCTCACTTTTAGAAATTACTGCTGTGAAGCATGAAGGTGGCAGCTTCATACTGGGAGAATGCAGGAACTGAGAGAAGTGAAACTTATTGACTGATATAACATGGAGCCAAGGAAAATCAGAGTGACCCAGCATTATAAATATAGCTACACTGAGACTCTCGAGAATGTTGAATGACAATTCCCAAATTTTCCTCCTCCAGCTTTACAAAGCTTGAGCAAAGAGTGGGTGAAAATCTCAAAATCCAAGTGTCAAGCTGATCTGGATGTATCCCTCTCTGAAATTGTGATCCTTGCCAAGGGAGTATTGACTCAGGCTGAGTATTTTCTATATGGACTATATTTAATTTTCTGTAAATAGCCTGATGTCAAAATGTGGAAAAAATTAAGGTGGTTTAACACTTCCTGAAAGCACTTATGATTATTTTCAAATTAAATACTTCGTATAGATACCAAATGTTTGACAATGTGATGATGTGATGGAAGTGTTAATTTGGAGCATATTATTTATCTTTGATGATGCACTTTGGGTGCCTGCTCATCATTTAATCTTTTCTCAGATTTTCAACCAATTACCTCAGCATTTTATTTTAATACAAATGCAACACTTGCACAGCAGATATTGTAGGAGGGGCAAACACTGCCATTGAACTGTTTATAGGGTGCGTGGTAGGACAACAAAGCAAAATTAAAATTCAGTCATGCATTTTAAAGATTCATGAAGACTCTAACAATTACCTCAGAAAGATCAGAGGGAACATTGCCAAGAAAAGGGACATCAAGGCCAACTCCTGGAGCCGGGCCTGGGTTTGGCTACTTGCATATATTTGAGAGCTGTTATTGTTATTCAGCAGTACCCCTGACTTCTTTCAAATCACAGCTCAAATCTCATTTTCAGAAACTACTCCCAATTCTGGTACGTTGTTTTTCTTCCAGTATTTATATCAAGCAAGCACTTTGCATTTTTTGCTTTGACAAGCGCTCTATTATAAATATAATCTTTCCTCACCTGACCAAATGGCACAAATGGAGGTGGTCCACCTTCTGCTCCAATGTTACTCCTGCTGTGTTTGGCCAGACTCTGCAGGTTGAATGGCAAAGTGAGATCATTCTTAAAATTGAAGAAAAAGTATACTGCTAGCAAGACTAATGACAGACCGGGGGTGGCCTCTAGCGTAGATTTAAAATGATTACCAACACATGAATTCCATATTTTTAGTAAAAGTAGATGAGCCATCATGACAAAATTGACCCTCACCCTTTGTAGCTCCCATTTCTCCACCATGTGATCAACTTCTCCTCCAAGGACAGAGATTTTTGAGTCATCGAGTAGCACAAGACCATTTTTAACCTGGACTATACCAAGCAGCTTCACCTTTGTTCCAGGGGGGGTGTTAAGACTGAAAAACAAAGAAAAGACAGTAAAAATTCATTCACACAAGGATGCTTCATATGTTTATGTCCAATCAACTATCAAATATTTAACAGATTCAAGGTCTTAAGACGTGATGACTGCATATACTGAGCCCAACACCCTATTGCTTTTCCCATACCACTTTATAAATGACATGGAGCAGTGCCAGGGAGTGGGTGGTGAGGCTAGGAGAGACTATTAATAATCCCAGCTGCTCACCCATCCTCACGGTAAATTAAAAGCCCCTCTATCTCATCAGGCCTGATAAGGCCTCTGCCTCTGTCATTAGGAAAGCACAGGGACTTAGAGGGATTTCCAGCTACTGATGCCGGATGCCAAAGCAACAATTAGGGATTTCACTCCAAACCTCTGGGATGGATGCTAGTGGCCTCACGACAGTGGCCAATGCAGAAGTGAGGCACTCTCTATCCTCGATTCAATCATGTACAAGCACATACATTCAATCCAACAAACACACTATTCACCCTTTGATCAATGTTGCTACTTAATGCTTAATTGTCATTCCTCTATACCAGTATCCCTCACTGAAAAGTCCTGTAATCCATCTCATCCTTCTTTGCCACTCACTTATGGCCTCATGCACACCAAAGCGAACACTTTCAATAGAAACACTAACCACCGCTGTTGGTAGCCAGTGTGTGTGTGCCGCTCATAAAGAGGGGATTTGTTCTGTTCTTTCCTCTCTTCCCATCAGGAAGTCAAGGCCCACATTCTGGCCACTCCACCTGTACAGACTGGCTAGTCACCATGGCAGCAGTCACCAAGGCCACCGTTGCTGGGATGGAGATGTAATTAAGGCTGAGAATTGTTAGATCAGCTGCCACCACGTGGAAATTGCAGATAAAGGGAAAATTGAGGCATGTGGTGGGGTGAGTGTTGACAGGAGGTGAAGGGTGTGTGTGCAGAATTTTACACATTTGCTTTTAATATATGAGGAACTGGCTAAAAGACACCCTGCTTTACATCTCTGTAGCTCCTATACATTTATCTATTTTAGTAATACTTTATATTAAATAATAAGCATCAGATTACAAGGATCTTAATAAAAACAAGCCTAATATATTCAACCAAATTCATACAACAAAACTGTAAAATACCTGATCTTAGACAGGTGTTTAAACTCCAAGCCAACACAGGTGGTGTGCCCATCTGTCATTTGCAGGCGCAGCATTCGTGGCGCGCCCTGGGACTCCTCATGGTCTTTAGGAGCTGAGATGTTCCTGACCTTCTGCACCTGGAGAACACATGGACCCTCCAACTGGCCATGTGCAGGAGACAACAAAAGAGTTATGGCTTGGACGGCAATTCAGCAGCACGTGGGGGAGGATTGCAAAAGCGAAATACGCACAAAAACTAACGCATTTATAAAAACAACTCTTTCATTTAGCATACCTGTGTCAGCATTGGTTTATGGATTTCTCTGAACTGCCTCATGGCTTAGCTTTAATTTCACAGTGATCATGTTATGAAAAAAAAAGCAATTGTAGTAGTGTATATAGTAGTGTAATGTAATTTCAGGATCTCAAATAGCACTTATACTTTCAGACATACTATGAGTGTCCACCTTTTTCCAAGCCAGAAGGGAGCCATGGTTAAGCTCACAAAAGAAAATATATGTTGTAATTACATGTTTTATTTAGACAATTTTTCTTAACAGTTGCTCAGCTCCAGTTTCTCAGGTGAAGAAGCAGTTCTTTGAACTATATTTGTCAGTGTATTGGGGCCATCTAGTGGCACTAATAAGAACTGCATTTCAACTGTCAATTTGAGCCTGCATTGCAGTGACTTTCAGCTGTAAAAGAAAAACAGCACATCATTTCCCACCAAGTTTCATAAATGAAACTGAAACGGCCATATAAGATTTTCTTCACCACTCACCTTCTCAGTTCTTCCACTATTGATATCAGCTGGTAGGAATTTTCTCCCAGTAGTCCTAAGATCACTCTGCAAAGGACATACTGCTTAGTTTTAAAATGAATAACAAATAATCTGCAGGGCATAATGAAATGAAATAATGTAATAGAGTTTACCTTACATACATTCCAACACTGGAATGTGCCTCACAATAAAAAAAATCTGCCTAATGCTATTCATTGCCATGTTAGCGAGGAGCCCTTTCATTTATACTCTCAGAAATGGACATCATGAAGCCAGTTTGAAGCAGGCAAGTTAACATGCCCATGCACTAGAGGCAAATTTGCAGTACTATACAGTCTATTGTAGGGTGGAACATATGTGGTGTAATATTTATTTATATGGATTACTGTGTTCAATCATAATCATAAATCATTGCTAATATTTAACACAGTTACTTACAACCAATAGGATTGTATATGTCCTTGTAACCAAAACAATGACCAATGCTTGTAATGTTTCTCCATACTGCAAACACCTTTCAGATTTCTGTTGGCTGGAACAGGGAACCAATGCCAAATGTCACCCATCCTTTTTACAATCCTGCTTTACTGCAGCTGACAATATCTCTAAACGTAGCTTGTTCATTTCTCCAATGAACCTAAAAAAGGAATTCCACTTTTTCTTCATTGATGTCTCAATAGAATTTCTCTTAATACAAATACAATGCAATTATTTCAATATGCTGCATCAAGACTTTCAACAGGGTAGAAGAAATGGGACTTCATTATCATGTATGATAGGTGTATACATAAGTATACAACAGTTCTTTCTCTTACTCTTAATTTTTATTCATACGGTAGCAAATCACAACAGAAGTTATCTCAAGGCACTTTTCAAATAGACTAGTCTGTACTCAATAACAATAATAATATTTATTAGAGATCCAACAATTCTCACAGTGCAAACCCACTGTTGAATAGAGTATCTTCATTACAAAACTTTAAAACAAGATTAAAACTTACGTGGAGAGCAATACGAATAATGTCACTGTGTGTTATTTTCTCAGCAGAGCCTTTCAGTTCTGCTATGCCTTCATCACTGAGGTACCTGTAAGATGACAAATATGATGAAGTTTCAAGCAGTACATGAACATGTTAAACCACAATAATGTTAAAACATTTAAAAGTTTCTACAAAAGCATATACACACTGCAATTAAATCATAATTTAATTTATATTGATTGATAATTCTTCTGTCTCAAACAAAATTCAATCAACCATGAAACATGGCGTTTAAACAAGAACGTTCGAATTTAATGGGTTTTTTAAAAAATAAAATAAACTAGTTTCACCACGTGATAAGACACAATCATATATTATTAAGACTTTCTTTTACGGCGGGTTGACCAATGATACAGAGCGCCCTCAACATTTTTGTACAGAGTATATCATGTTCCAAAAAATGAACAACCTGGGAAACAATATTAAATGTCCCTGAATTTAGTCGCAACTGTATAATAGAACATCACTAACTGGATTTTTTTTATCCTTTGAGAAATGCTAGAAGGGGTATATAGTTACATTTGGATGTTTTGTAGACGAAGGTGGGCTACAGTCCGCGCTATTATATATATTGTACAGTAATGTGTGCTGCTAACGAGTTCTGACTTTCAAAAGCATTACATTTGTTTGAGATCGGCGCTGGAATGAGTGTCTCCACTAGTATCTTTGACCACCGCTGCATGTAACGTTATTACTGCTCAACAGTTAACACAAACTGCAGTCCCAACTGTTTGCATGACGTTAGTGGCATGCTAAGTGTGTGTTAGCTGGCTAACGTTGTTTATCTCGCTAGCTACTTAGTTAGTGAGCCTTAGTTTCGCTTTAGGTAAACCAATAAACTTGCCACAATCCGCACATTTTAAAGTGGTCGTATGTACTTTGAAAACATTGCGAAACCCTCGTGTAAAGATATAAGATTTAGTATTATTAGCCAAAACCAATCTCAGTAAGCACCCCTGTAAGTTAGCTAGCTCACTGACGTTAGCTACCATGCTACTTACCAGCCCTCTTTCGCCAGGGATTCTGTCAAATCAGTCATTTTCGTGCAAACCGTAGATGTGTAAATAACAACACCAGTGGGTTTACAATGAGCACATGTGGATTACGACTATCTGCCTCTGAAATGCATATTTTCTCTTGACAACGATAAGGCTCGCTAAAGTGAGTACCCAACGACCCTACGTTACATACGTCACCGATTGAGACGCGTTCTATAAGTATGGAGTGCCGAGAGGGTCAAAACACTATTTAAATTTCTGTTTCGTTTTTGTTCGGTTTTTTAAAACAAATTTTTCTTTTATGAGATTTAGTCAGATTAGACAAAGATATCTCAATGGTCCGAAAGGGTGGTAGGTAAGATAAAGGACAAACTCTTCTTACTGGAAGACTTTCTGAATTCATGAATAAGTTGGTTGGCTTTTTAGACTGAATTGCATCTGAGGACATTTCACTCATGCTACCTCTCAGTTTTCACCCCTAGTTGTTAGGCTTAGTTGGGACAATCCCAGTCCAAATCAGGCCAACAAAGCTAATTGGCCCCAGAAGGGATTGAAATAATTTCCTTTTAAGAATAGCCTACATTTAAACACACACACACATTTAAACACATTTTTCAGAAGTGAACTGATTCCCATTAGATTCACAAATCTTGCCCTATACATGAGTTTATATCCCACAATGAGGAGTGTTGTGAGCAAACCCGACATTGCCTTCTGCATCATGAGTAGTTCTGTTATATACTGTCAATGTGCACGACCACCGTATAATTCTGTATCACAGGTAAATTGTATAGGGCCTACATATGAATTGGGGAAAAACAGACAGTTGAAAATGCATGTGGGACATAGCTCACTGTACTGTACTTTAAATTAATGTAGAACTGCACTAACTAATACTTTGGCACAACGAGAAGGAAAAGGGATTATGTTTGTGCACTTTTCATAATCTATATCTCATAATACCCTGTGTTACATTGTTCATGGTTCAATTTTGGCTGGATGGAAGAGTCAAATGTGGAAGAAATTTAATAACTATTTGCTTAGATTGTAGGTATGTCCCAGCAAAGTTCAATGTGTCCATCTCTACTGATTCTTGGCCCAAACTTTGGGCCATACAATTTTTTACAATCAGTCCAAGTGGGCCATCAATATGATTGGTCACAAGGGCCCACCTGCAACCAGCCTTGGCTCCATCAACAACCATGAGACACAGAGAAGAATATAGACCTCATTGACAAATTGAATCACCAGGCCATCTCTGACTGGACAGTGAGCTGAAAGTGTGGTAGAAATAACTGTTTGGTTAGAATCTCTTTTTGGTTAGACTGATATACAGAGTAAGTAAACAATCAGTGAATTTACAGACAAACTATGGTCTCCCCCTTTTATTTCCATGTCTGTATGAATGGCAGTTACACACAGGGCAAGAAGCACAATGGGTATTTAACAGCAGAGTTTAATATTAAAGTTTTTGTTTGTTCAAAGTACATTTTTGGTGCTTGGCCCTGCATATAAGGTTTATGTGTACAAGTTTTAGATCTGAACTTTTTTCTGTGACTGAAATACAACTGAGATGAATGGAAATTCATTTGTGTTGTTCAAAGCACCAACAAATTACATTTGGGAAGGTTGCTTTTTCAAATTCAGCCAATAAACCTAGTTGTGAACAGTTTTCACCTAGGCTATTAAGCTCACAGAGTGTTATGACATTATATACATATACTATTTACATTTACTCAGATTTACACAGATGCATTTATCTAAAGCAACTTACAAGTGAGGGACAACTCCGCTTCAACATGTCTACATGACTTACATCTTGTTAAATTAAATGGTGCTGTAGCAAAATTGTCTGAATTGGTGTGTTATGTCCATACACTGAACCAAGGTGATTTAAATGTTGGGTTTATGTGTACAAGAATTTGTGAAGGATAGATGACAATGTGTACTGTATAAGACCAGTGAAAGAAAATGATATGTGTCATGGTTTTTTTTATGTCAGTGAGAAAAAACAAGGCCAAATGTAGTGATAGTGATTTTAATTGATACCACAAGATGGCAGTATATGCACACTGAAATGTTAAAACAGTGCCTGCTATCCATATTAATGTTTCACAAGAGTTATTGCATTTCCTACTCAGAAGCTCCAGCAATAGAAATGGACCCATCCAGTAATAAAGCTTCATTGTAAGGACAGCATCTCCCTTTCTGAGTCAGAGCCGTAAAGTTTCATTCTAACACTCGTCTCATGGCTTAGGTAAAGAGAGGTTTCTGAAGGCTAGATTTTCTACATTACTTCTACATTCATATCTCAAATGATTTGTAACTGTTATATACAAAACAGATTGTATGCATTATTATTCATTGCATACAGTGCAAGACTTTAATATAAGGCTGAAATGTGTTGTTACTGGCACAACCACTGTAGTAAAGTTTTGTTAGGATACAAAATACTATAAAAATACATAAAACATCCCTGCCTGATTAAGTTTCAAAATCTTGTATAAAAAGATAAACATTTAAAATGTTCTTGTCTATAAATTGAGGGACTTTAAGGCACAATGTTTTAGAAAAACGTCTGATTATCCTTGAGGCTCATTTAAACAACCAGTACTCTAATCTTATGAATTGTTCATGTTTTATTTGTTTATGCTCTGACAATGTTGTCTTGAAATACTTGTGCCAATAGATCACACACAATCCAAGTAGAAAAAACATTCAAACTCACTCAGATGGATTTTCTATTCTTGGGGTTTTTGAATGTATATCCCTGTGGGCATTCTTTGACTTATTTGGAAGTGTAGATCTCATTGTTTGAAAGATTAGTGAGGCACAACAAGGCTTGTGTTTGGCTAGATGAAGAGTGTTAAGACACTGCTGGCAGCCACGCAGACAGCCTTTCAGGGAAACAAGAACTAAAGGTCTTTAAAGATAACAAGATTTCAAGAGGTTGAATTCAAAGAAAGTCAGATTTGATTTCATAGATGAAGGTGTCATTCAATGGAAACATTTGACTTTGTTTTGCCTTAAATAAACAATTTTAATTCAAAATTTATTTGGCAAATTTGTTTTCACAAGCCATGCTTACACAAATCCCCATCTGTATGCCAGTTTGCCTGTGACTGAAAATTTGTCCCATTCTTGCAGATTGACAGTAATACTGAAATGCTGCTCCACTTGTAAAATATTGATGCTTGAAATACAACACTTGAGTCAAGAGACAGCTGAAATCCCTGACCTGTTGTCTGTTTAAAAAAATATACTGTAGGCTACTTGCTCTTGCCATTGGCTGGGATTCTTTAAAAAAAAACAAAAAAACCTCTCAATCAAACCAACGGCTGTCAAAGTTGTAACGGTCAGTAGATTACACATGTCTAATTATCATTGGACTCCAGTGCTGAGGTTTTAAGAGGAACTGGCATCATCCCAGCTGTCTGTAAGCACAAAGCCAGTGGAAAGGTTAATATTACTTGTGGCTTTCCCTATTGCCATTATTAGGTTAAGTAAACATTATTTTTCTCAAGAAAGAAGTTCCACATGCTCAAGCATAACTGCTGAATAACAATATCAGCTGTAGAACAGTTTACAAAGAGCATCCACCAAGAATAATCTCTATTATCATGTGGCTCACTGTCAATAATTCACACAATTGATGAATTCTATAATTAATGCTTTTTACCAACAGGAACTAAATGTTCCATAGTGGTTGGCTTTACACGGAGAGCAAATTATGTTTTCAGAAGCACATGAGAAGGATCTTAAAAAAGTTTCTGTTTGTTGCATCACACCAGATCATTGCTGTTTGCATCAGACAAGGTATTTGGGATTTTACTGTAGCTGTAGGCTTACTTTTAAATTGCCAAACAAAGCTGAAAATCAACAGCTTATAACAGCCTTTAACAGCCAAAAAAAATAAAGGCAGCATCAGCCACCATCAATTTATGTTGCCTCCAAGCTTCTCATGAAAGCCTGCACAAGAAGACAGGGTCACATGATGTTGTAGGAAGGGGAGATAGAGGGACAAATCAATGTCTCAAGTATACAGATAAGTATCTGTATAACTGACAAGTAACTAATACTAATATAATGAGGTGGTGATTTTCTCATCTATAATCTTGTGTGCAATCTCAAAAAGTTGTCATTCCATTTGACAGTGCATGATGTGCAACTATGTAACAGTAAACCTTTGGGAAGTTTGCAGTTTTAAGGTGTGAGTTAACCTTTAAAAGTGGGCACATTCACCAGCTTTGTTGGATGCCTATATGTTGAGTTTGTTTCTGGCAAGTTGCATGGTTAGTAGTTTGTATTCATTCAAATGTGCTCTGAGGTTGAATCGTCTAGTAAGTTGTAGTGTTAAAGCTACAGTTTTTAACGTTTCTATCCAACATGACAAGCATGATTGCATACAAAGTGTTACCACTTCTGCAAACCCAGCTAAGTCACTACGGGAGGCCCAGGTTAAATAAAACGAGCAACTCTAACAAGAAGTACCTCTGATTGACAGCTCACTGCGGCCAATAAAATTCCTTTTCAACTGTAAACACAGGGGGGCTGTACCAATGACGATTGAATTTTTGTGGCAGAGCGGAGGCTATTGGTTAGATTGAACACGCGGAGCTGACGTCCTCATTGCGCGGGGTTGTCAAAAAATATCTGCCACAAAAATTTATCCAGCTAACGCTTCACCTACTGCATGTAATTATTATATAGCTCTCAATTCATGGACGGATAAAATTTGTCGAATGAAGAAAACCGTTGTGTTGTATACCGCATGTCTGCCGTTAGCGGAAATTCAAGCATTACGTGTCAGTGCATAAATTGGATTAGCTCTAAGTAAAGCCGCCAGTGAATGATAGTTTAGCGAACCTGCTAGCTAGCTAAACGGACTGTTGGGAGTGAAGATTAGAGAAGGCAAACTGGTAAGATTAGCACTTATGCGTTAACCAGCGTTAGATGTCCGGCCAATTCAACACACAAATGGTAATGTAGACAATTCTGCGTGCGTCGCCCTTCACTATTTTAGGATTGTGCTAACGTTAGAGACATTACAAGGTTAGCATCTTTAAAACTATCAGCTTGCGCAGAAATCATTAGCTTGACATCATGGAAAGTTATAGTCAACGGTTTGAATCCGGACGAGACAGTAAATCTCAAAAGAAGAAGGGTTCTTCCCACCACACCGCATCATGTTACGATGAAGGAGATCGCAAACCAAAGTTTGTAAGTATAGCAGACTAAATAGAAATGTTTGTTTCACTTTAGCTGTATGGTAGATGAGTGGTTGTCTGTGGTTGATACCTTTGTATAACGTTACCTCTTACCTCTGATGCCACCCATGGATGCAACACAAGCACAGACACACATGAAGGTGCAAAACAAATAAGGAAAGTGGCTGCAACAGTCGTAACTTTTTTTTGGTATTGAGAGTGAATAGATGCATGACTCAACCTTGAAAGGTATGTGAAAGTGAACTTGGATTGTTTTACTCTATTTGTAATGACTTAAAATGATATACCTTGGAAACTAAAGCAATGGAACAGACGTGGAGATATTTTGCCTGTGTGTGTAATGTATTTGAGACATGGAGAAAATGCCTTTACAGACTCACTTCTGCAGTTAAGAAAGGTCATATAGTATGAAATATTTTCATGTTCGAGTTTTCTTTGGGAACAGTGACCTTGACTGTTTGTGGACATTGCTTTGCATATGGGAAATCAAAAGCTTAAAATTAGCACAGGGTTTAGCCCTTACACTAATCCGTGTGTTTCCTACTACTACAACCCGACCAACAGACTGTCTGTGTGTCATTTGTCTGCTGTATTCTTCTGGGAGTTTAGGGAGATGATTCTATTTGAACACCAATACCATTATTAGGGTTCTCATTTAGGGGTCTCATTTTCAAAGCAGTCAGGCTGCTACTCATAACACACACACACACACATCACCCTTTCAGACGGGAGACGTGTGTATGACACAGATCTACTTAATGCACGCTCAACCTGTATTTGACCCCATTCTTATGAGAGTGCTAGTTAATTCCTTGTGTCCACCATTCAGAGATTCTAGTCTACAATTGTAGCAAAGGTCTGTGCAGGAATGTTTTTTCATGCCAGACTGTTATTATCCACTCCCACTGATGAGATGTTGGCTAAATGTCTAAAATTTACTATCCCAAATAGAAACACCTGTTCACTGAGAAAGATGAATGTTCACTGTTGGTTGAAAGCAGGGCTGCAAAGTCAAATCATTGTTTGACCTGCATCATTGCACTGTGTCTGTCTGAATGGGGGTAAGGCAGACAGACACAAAAACTGTGTATGAGCAATATGAAAGAACTGCTATGGGCTCTATGTTAACTTGTGATGGCCATTTGTCATAATGGTTCCCTGACTACAAACTATGACTGTAGGGGAATCCTAGGCATTTAACCTCTGTAGGACTGATAACACATTAAGAGTCCTTGAGGTCATGTTTTGAAAATGGCAAAAAGCAAAGTGTTTTACCCAAACATGTTCCTTGTTATCAGTCAGTTAACAAAAGTGTGGATAAAAATGTAGATTCATACCAACTTCTAACCCTTCAGCTTGAATGTTGTTTTTTGACCTTGGACATATTAATTGGCTAAATTGTTTTATCGCAAGGTTACTTACTAGCTGGAGCTGGAACAGTAGTTCATGCTTGTGATCTGGGGATGGAGTTCACACAGTTGTCATGGAGATGGCTCAGTTGTCATCATGTGACCTGTGTATGGAACTTAGCTGTGTTTTGTTTAAAAATGGTGTTTGTTCTAGATGGAGACCATTCACACAGGTTGCCAGAGACATCCTTGAACACCCCACATATGACCACCCTTTATCTCTATTTGAAAGATTATTGTTTTGGGCATTTTACCTTTATTTGACAGTTGACAGTGTAGAGAGAGACCGGAAATCTGGGCAGAGAGAGAGAGGGGTGTGCCATAGAACAAATGGCCACCCGGCCAGGATTTGACCTGTGCACTTTGAGTTTATGTGGCAACCATTACGCCTCTGGATCCCTATTCTTTTATCTCTTGACTGTGACGATAACACAGCTATCATCATTACAACTGAATGACCTCCATCTGTTGATGATGACTATGAGATATATCTGAAAGCCCGGGAAAAAATCTAGTTAGTGGACCTACAGTTGAGATTATTTTGTTAAATTTCTAACCCATTTAAAACCTAATTAATCTACACTAAGATACTAGAAGTACCACACACTCAAGACGCAGTATGGCTATTTGAAAATAAAAGTTTTACAAGCTTTTACTATGACAAGCATAGGAAGTGTTGTATTTACACTGAAAATTTACAGAGATTGCTTTTCGTGCTGATGATTTACTCTTGACAGCACTTTTTGTTTTTACTGCTGTCAACAAGAGCGAAAAGCAAAGATTTCTTACCTGAGTTGAACTACACATTTTCACTCAAGGTTTACAGAGGTTTTAGTTATTGTTCTGGTTCTCATTTTAATATACTAACCAAAAAGCTAAGTACACTGAGGCCGTGCTGTCTTGAATTTTTAAAAAATGCTCTTCTCATGGTTCTGTTCTGTTTAACGGTTAGAAATACACAACCAAAGAACATCTTGTTATCTATTCTCACTGAAAGATGCATACATGCCATGCACCTGTGATTGTACAGCTTAGTCCTGACACCTTTAGTCCCTTTCTCTCTCATCAGATTTGTCTTTATAACATATAACTATTATTATAACACATAACTGAAAAACATTGTAAACATTTTTCACAGTGAAAAGTACTGATTTATTTAGTTGACTGTCATCTCAATAGGTGGCACTACAATACCACAATATTAACTATAATTGATAGAAAGTTTAAAAATTTATCATTGAAGGCCACTTTAATGACACATGTGCAAGCATGAGCTTTAGCAGAGCATTATAAAAATTAAGAAAAATGGAAGATGCGACATGTTAACTGCACTGTGTTAATGTTCTTTTTACTATTTTTCGTCTTCTTAAGTAGGGTAAAAATTACCGTCACATCCAAATCAATTTGCTGTCAGTTTAAGCGCTGATCAGGTTATATGGTGTCATAAATGTAATGGATGTTTAGTATTTTTGTTCTATATCACTAATTTTTGTAGAGGATTTTAGTGTTAATGGGCAATATTACTGAGTTTTCGTGCACAAATAAGATAAGCAACTGAATGAACATAAGTGAGACACCTCATTTATCTACTTTATTAACCTTAAACCTAAAAATATTTGAAATTGAGGAGGAAATCATTAATGAATTGTCAATTTTTTTCCACCTAAGCTAATTCCTTTATATAACTTTTTGTAATTGTTGAAGTTAGTTTGCTGAGTGATTCTTCAATCACTGCTTGTGATGCGGCTTGGGTGGTATTGCTGAAATGATCCAATCAATTGAATCAACTACTCACTATGTATTATCTACCAGTCTTATTCAGGAAGGATTTTTTGCAGGAAATATGCATTTTTATGTCAGAAATCTTGACTTAAAAGTCCATAGTTTTAAAGTTTGCTCGTCCTTAATATTGTGCGTCCATTCTTCCATTCATTGGTGAAAGTGATTTCCCTTGTGATAAGCTCAGCCCTTCTGGGTGTGTGCAGTTGCATGAAATCCTAAAAAAACAAAAAAAAAATGAAGACTTGGCAGTGTAGTTAATGAATGGTCCATAGACGGTGAGATAAAGCTTTCAAAATCTAATGTCTATGGATGTTGTCTTGGTTTGAGTTGGGTCTGGGGCTCTTTAATTTTTGCTATTTTTTCTCCTCTGTTGTGGATTTCATGTGCAGTGTTTTATAAATTAGCGTTTTCTCTACAAGCGGTGGGTTACTTGTCTCAGTTAATTGAAAAAGATGTTATCAGAGTTTAATTAAATGAACAGGGTGATAGCGGAAAGTAAAATGAATTCACTGACATTTACAAATTACTGTTGTTTGGCTGTCCTATTTTGTCCATTAAAATAAAAGATTTGCAATAGTGAGATCTTGAAAAACACTGAGGCATTGCCGGTTAACTGACTGTTCCTGTAGCTTGCTTTATGTAAGCCACAACTTTATTTGATGTTTTTGATGTTTCATAGTTGCCAGGCAATTGAATTTTTTACCTAAAGCACTTGATTCGCCCCTTTTGGCTAGTCTTACTGTCATGTTTTATCTTTACCTCCCTTTGGCAGGCTTTTCTTATTTCCACTCTGCTTAGTCACTTGGGTCCTTTTGCTTGCTCTGTTTGAAGCTTTGGAATTGTTCAATTGGAGTTCAGGTGAGGCCTTGCCTTTGTCTGCAGTTTAAATTCTGACTATGGATGTGTGGTGAGAGATGGCCTTGAATTGTTACTGCTTCCTTATTTAAAAAAAAAAAAAAAGCAAATACGAATTAGCTCCTGGGCAGGGCTGCAGCTGAACATTTTTCATTATTGATTAATCTGCCAAATATTTTCTTGATTAATCTGTTGGGCGTTTTGTCCCAAAATGCCAGAAAACGATAGATGATAGAAATCAGAGAAATGCAACAAATCTTCCATCTAAGTATAAGTACCAAAGAACCTTTGCTTAAAAGTGAAAAAGTGATTCATTGATTATCAAAAGTTATATTTTGTTGATCAACTAATTGATTAATAATGTAATCGTTTCATTTTTACTCCTGGGATGTCATGCTGTTATTGATTTTAACATCCTCCAATGTAAATAATTATTATACAGCTGCTGGACATTTTTTTGATTTGGGTACCAAGAACTTTATCTTTTTAGCAAATGGATTCAGGTCTCAGCATGGCTACCTGGCTGTCACTTATTCTGCAGCTGTGTTGTGTGCACGCTGCCCTGTTGTGGAGTTTCCATTGCCCTTTGCTCCTTTGCTCTAGTGATGTTGTATGATGCTGATTGTTTGATATTATTAAGAGGCAACATTGTTTTCGCCGACATGTTTTAGCCTACATTATATGTCCTACTGTTTGAAAGGCAAACACTTGTTCCACAGACAAGCTGCAATGACATAATTGCAGAGACTTGTACTATTGTGCACTAGAGTGCAACTGCTGGCACAAAAGGCTGCTGACACATTGTTGGACTGTATAACACAAGGAGCAAAATTTCGAACGTAATATCCAATAAATTATGATGAAATTGATGAAAAAAAACAGGAGCTGGCACAGTGTCTATTCATTCTTTTTATATTTGCAATTTTTGTGTTGCATTGCATACCATTAATCCTGCAGGGACACAACAGAGGAAATAGGTTACTATATTTTATTACACTGTTCCAGGGCATCCCTACCCTGATTTTGCATAAGCAGAACTGAACAGCAAAGACTTAAACAACAGGTAGGAGCGAAATTGTTGATGGATGCTAATAAGATGGTTTTTCTGGTGGTGTTAGCTTCACTTTTTTCCTCTAGCTTTAGGTATGATTAATGACCTCTTCCTGATTGTTGAAGGCTAAATTATAATGTTAAGTTTATTACTTCATAATATCTTAGATATTTAATTCTGACAATTTTCTAGTTACTTAGTGAGGGCATTTGACCTCTTTTTAACATCTCATCTATAAGTAAAATAATTCAGAGTAGTCAATGTCTAATTGTTGCGGTTCATCTTAGTTTTGATGCTTGAGGGAGTCTTAACCTTTCTTTGTTAGTTTTTTATTCCACTTTTTTTACTATGACAGCATTTTGAAATTTAATGTTTTCTGTTAATTTATTGACTCCCCATTCTTTATTAGGATATTCCGTTGGCCTTTTTGACTCTGTTACCTGTTTGAAGTACAGGTGGCAACCTCCCAAGAAGTCTACAGAAAAACAAACAAATCTGCTGGAGCAGAAAAAGCTGCACACAAAACTTACTTGGCAAGATAACAACCGGCCAAATGCCAAATCTCTTCCACTGTACAAGTGGATCCTTCTTTTTAATGTGCTAACAGGACTTGTTAGAGAAGCAATTTTGAGGCAGCAATTTTTGCTTTAAATGACTAGTGTTGTTGATGTTGACTAACATGACTCTTGGGCTTAGACATTTAAACCTTGATTAATAAAACTGAACCACTGGGTGCCCCAAAAGGATTTTCGTTTTGTGATGGATTGGTGATAATTGCACTGGCTCTTGGGGAATGTGCAGTGGTTTGGATATCTAGCATATTCTGGATCCATTAATATCTGTAGTTGAAAGCCTTGATAGCCATTGTAACACCACAGCAGTTCCAACTAATTATTGTAATGTAAAGGATCACTTGCAAAACTGTGTCAATGATATAGCCACTTGAAACCACAGATATCAGTTGTGTTGAACTCCTGCGATGACTGCAAACATCAATAGCATATCCTACTATTGTTAGTTAGAGTACTGATATGTTAATGGTTAGTTGTGACAGCAGGATGCTCAGGTTTGTGTTTGAGTTACTGCCACAAAGTATGGCATTTGGCAGTGGCTCTAAGCCTGGAGGGTCGTTAGACTTATCATTATCATCATTATTCTCCTTCTTCTCCTTATATAATGATGTCTGTCTTTGAAATTTGAAAAAAATACTGAAGAAGCACAGTGCAGTCTTGAAGTATTAGGACAGTGGCATATTTTTTGTTACACTGGCGCTCCAAGTTTTTGCTGTCGTGGCTCTCTACTTTGCTCTATAAGTTTCTTTTTGAATTTCAAAATAAATGTACCAGACTGGAGGCAAAACAACACAATCATTTCACTGCCCTCATCCTTTCAGACTGCACTGTACCTTTTTCTCCTAATACAACAAGACATGAACATCGCAGATTTAACTTGTGAATTCTCTTGTTCAAAAAAGATTTTTTATTCTTGGGTTAGCAATAAAATATATCTGTGCAGAAAGAGTATTACAATATTTAGCCGTATGCTACTGTAGGCTTTCAATATTTAATGCAGTTGCTTTATGTATCCTGATTTGTTTTTTCTGTCCCCCACCTGTAGCAATTACCCTTTAGAAACATCACAGATGATGTGGTAAGATTTGAGAAATTGGTGCTTTTTCTTTTCTTGGTTGTCAGTCTCTACAACATCTAACATCACTTTACTTAAAATCATCCAGTCTGCTTTGAGTGGTAATAAAATTGGTCTTCATTGCCAGACACTGAATCCATTCACATCACAGTGAACACACTGCTTTTCTCACTAACTAATGTTCTTTTCAGCTCTACGTGTTATTTAGATAGTGTTTTGCTCAGCATGTGTTAAACAGATGTTCTGTGTAGGTGTTTTGTTCACACAGTTAACACTAATAGCATTGTTTTTCTAACCCATTAATAACTCATTAATTGTTTCATTTACTCTGAGTATTTCTGAGTATTAACTATCTAAACATGCTAGTAATCTAACACAGCTTTTATGTATATCAACTTGGCCCCAGAAAGTTCCTGTGTCGTTTTCTCTGTTGTAATTGTATCTCCTCTGTTTCTACAGCTGGACAGATTCGCCAGCATTCGGATTCCGGGTAGTAAGAAGGAGCGCCCTCCCTTATCACACTCGAAACACAATACCAATGATTGGTCTATTTCTTCATCATCCACCTCACATCAGTTTGAGGAACTGTCATCAAAGATCACCTCGGAAAAAGAAATCTTGGCTCTGTTTGAAAAGATGATGGTATGTAGTTTTGTCACTGAACAATATTAACAACATTTTCTAAAAAATAATAGAGCAACTTGACATGTAAAAGAGTGGTAAAGATATGAGTCACCATTTTAGAAGAGTTGCACTGAATATAACAAGAAAGGCATTGTATTTTGAATGTTGTTTGAATGTGTTATGATATTTACATAGAAATAGAGGAACTCAATGAAAGAATTATAATGACTTTTTGAAAATTATTTTCGGGTAATATAAAAAAAATTACTGACAAAGCTTTCTGTTGAGTAATGGTTCTGAAAATAGGCATTTTTTTCAGTTTTCAGTCAAATCCTCACACAGTCTGGCATTTAAGCTCTTGGATGTGGTTAGTTTGACAACCAAAGTAAGATTTTTTTTGTCACTATTGGCATTTTCAATGTTTGGACTTGCTGTTTTCTAAAAGGACATTCTGTAACAGTATATTGTTTGGCTTGATGAATGACTGTCCACTCCATTTCTGCCATGAAGACGCTGGGAGTTTACTCATTTTCACTCATTAGGAATTTATTAGGTCCCTCATAGAACCAAAACACTCAGCATGAGCCAGTAGATAACTTGTGGAGGAGTTTTCGGGCTACCTCCAGATATAATTTAGGGCTAAAAAACCATTAAGTATGTATGTCCCTGTCTACACTAACACTTTTGACTAAAGCTGATATTGCTTAAGTATTCTATAGTGAATGTTGGAAACACCAAAGTATATCCTATTGCCAAAATAAAAATGAAAGAATATTAATTAATTAGTTCTAATTGATATATTATATGCAGTCAGATTAAAACTTCAAATAAGATTTATCCTCTCTTTCTGTGTTTTTTTTTTTTCTTTTCAGGAGGACATGAACTTGAATGAGGAAAAAAAGACTCCTTTGAGAGAAAAGGACCTGAACACAAAGAGAGAAATGGTCATCCAGTATATCTTTACTGCATCTAAAACTGTGAGTTTTGGAACATATGATATTATACACTTGTATTCTGGGCACATATTATATCATTCCTTGTATTTCTTGATGAAAAATGATGTATCACATAAGTCTCACCTGGCCTGACACAGACTGGGAAGGATTAAATTTGATTATTCAATCTCATAAATAGGTATATTGCTTTACAATCCAGTGCAATCTCATTTGTCTTGCTGTTGTTGTCTCTCTGTGGTTACACTTGTAACTTGTAAAAATACACAAATACTTAATTTAGGATGATAATATTCATGTTATTACCTTGCACATTTTTGATTACTGGAAGATGGTTAGATTTTGTGTACGTGAGTTTGCTGTGGTTGATTGGTCCTCCTTCAAAGTTCCATCAATGAGCCCTAAGCTTTTTCTTTTCTCTCAAAGCAGACAGACTGATCTTGATAGAGGATGATAAAACTGTCAGTGTTCAGAGGAAAACAAATCTCCAAAGAAATGGAAACTATGGACCATTCTTTCTCTCCCAGACCAAAAAAGGCCAAGCTTTACATTGATTTCTGTTATTGTTAAGAATAGAAATCTACTGAAAGACCACATTTGCTGGTGATACTCCGTTAAATATCTACCCCAGAGCGTGTTCATAGTTAATATGAGTTGAATTTGTGATACTTAATTTGAATAATAATGAAAGCACAGCCTACCTGAGGTGTTTTTTGTTTATTTCATAGTAACAAAAGCTTGAGAATAACCTTTCTCTCTCCGAGGGCACCTCCTAACTTAAATGAACACTTGTTAACAAATCACAGATATCCAATATTCAAGTTACCTCGCATTGCATTGTTAAAAACTCAGATTCACGTTTATATGTTTGTTTTTTTTAAAGGTGTTCGGGTTAACAGGTTGGCACAGTGGCTGAAGTGTTGCATTTATTATTATATTTGCTATAACCAGACATCCCTCTAAAGTTGCCTTAGGCTGTCTGTCTCTAGTTACCATGGGGACCAGCCTGTTTATATGCCTACATTTGTTTACCTGCATGATAAAATAATGCCGCCACAGGCCAGAAGGTAACAAATTACAATCAATGAAAACACCAGTTTTATCAAATTCTATATAAGATGTGGTAAACTGGATATTTAGAGGGAAGTTATGAAAATAAGGATATTAAAATAAGGTATTTCCATAAGGTACATATGTCCCAAATTACTGAGTTAATACATTTTAACATTGGGTGTAAGATATTCAGCAGATTGGATTTAATTTTGCTTTCAATTCTTTAATCACTCAAGACCATGGTCAAATCATGACCATCATTTTATTAGGCTGCAGTAATAATTTGCCTCAAATCAATATCAGCTCCTTATGCACTCATACTGTGTTGTGCAGTAATAGCACAAGTATGCTATTATTACAGTTGAGCCAGTTGATCAAAGTTTTTTTGTAGTCTGGGTTATTTATCCTGTTGACTATTTAATTTTTTTAGCTTGAGTCACTGAAGGTTTCCATTCCACCAAAAAACTCAAACCAATTTCTTGACACACCCTTCTCAACCACAAGACTGTTTTGCCAATTAACCTTTAATATTACATCCTGAATTGATGTACGTTCCTTGCTGACATAATCAAGTGTGGTTCTGGCTTGCGAATTTGGAAGATAGTCTTGTAGAGAAACAACTGTCATGTATTTTGTTACACAAAATAATTGCTGACCTTTGCCAGTGCATTGCATTGGAGTAGTTGTCTTGAAATAACTATTGTACTTCTTGGAGACCCCAGTGTTGATTTGTCTGCATTGCCCCTACTATGTAGGAATTGGTGTTTTAGTTAGTGTTGCCTTTGAAACACCTAGAAAGAATTTTCACAAAAGACTGAGGCCCTCCTCAGTCTTAGTTACCTGGGATATCACTGGCAATGGCAAAATTTATAGGTCTTTAAAACAGTGGTCATTAAAAACAATGTCAGGTGGCCTTATTTCCAAGGTGTTCTTATTTGCAAAGATAGCACACATTTTTAAGTCTCAGGGGGGGCTCAGAGTTTTGGCTGAACACAGTAAGTGTTCTGAGAGTAGGAGCACAGTGAGACAGAAGGATCAGGGCACTGTGGCCCTGCTCCATTTCCCTGTCCTGTTGTGAAGAGAATAACATTGAGAACCCAATGGAAGGGGTGACTCAGTTTGGGAAGCGATGGGGGGGGGGGGGGCTTCATTATCATCATTGTCCCAGACACAGTAATTTGAGTAAAATAAGTGGAAAATCACTGGGAATGAATAGATGGGATCTCTCCCATATGGTCATGGGGGATGTGATGAGAGGATACTGATATACGACGATTCATACTCATTTGACCTTAAATTAGACCATATCTCACTGTTGTTGACCACTTCACTCCATTGCATTGAAGATCAGTTTGATTATTTCATACAATATACATCATATAACTATATCTGTAGTTAGAAATAGCATCGAATTATTGTGTCAAGTTGAAAAATGTCTTCTGTTGAAAATGAAGAGATTTTAAGGGCTGCAGGACACTCCCTGGGCTCCTCCTGCAGCAGATGATGGGGAAGGAGTTGCAGGTGGGTCAGCTTCTCTGATGCCAGCAGTGGGCAACCAGGCTGCCAGCAATGTTCCTTTCAAAAGGAAGACCTAGCCAGGTGTGCCTGTTGCTGCCATGAGCAGCACTCATGGTGAAACAAACAGGCTGGTCATCTTATCTCTCCAGGACGCTGGTCATCACATCTCCCCAGGACTCTTTTGGCTGTAATTGATGAAATTTCTGCTGTACCACTTATTCGCAGACACACATGAGGCACAAGTGAGCCTACACTGGTGATGCCAACAAAGGGTTGCAATCAAGAGTGAACATGGGAGTGGAGCAAAAATGTTTTTACCATGATGATAACACTGGAGGGTGGTGGTGTTGTCAATGAAGAGGGCTACATTTATAGGCTACTACCTGATTGGGAGATGAGTGCACTGATATGTCATCTGGTACTGAGGCAGAGCCTCACTTGAGTAAAACAGTAGTGAAGTTAATTAGAGGTCTGGGGCATGCACATATAAAATCACTTTTCCCAGAGGTTCAAACTGGATACCAAGCTATTCAGTAGTCACTTGCTGTCACAGGAGTCTTCAAGCTGAAGTGATAATGATTCCTGGCTCTCATTCAACATGCACATCAAGGTTCAAGGTTTGACTCTGCCTATATTCCATTTCTAGGGCTACAGAGGTGCTTATGATCATTATAACACACATTCTTTGATCATTGAAGATGAAAGTGGCTTTTTTGAGGGAAATTTTGATAACTAATTTTATTTTTATTAGTTGTTGAGGGGAATGTTATAGATTGGGGCGTAAGGTGTCAGGGGAGAGACAAACTGGGCATAGTTCCATTGTTTTGGCAGCCTGTAAGGGTTAGGGATTATTTATTCCTACTGGTAGTGATGCAGACTGATTTCTGAGGCCTTTGATGAATCGGAAACGTACCCAACGATATGCAACATTTTGGCATTAGTGCAGCTGGCTTGATAAACTGAATAAGTGTAGCTTTCTTTGTACACAGACAAACTCAGAAAACCTTCGCTTAAAGTGTCTTTCTACATATAGATTGTTAGACAGGGGAGCTACGGTGTTTTTTTTTCCTATGGTCTATGGTCAGATACATTTTAATTAGAAAGGCCCTCCATTACGGATACATGTGGTTGGGGCCAGGACAGGGTGACCTTTTTGTCATGCAAGTCTGTATTTCCCCCAGGGTTGCTTTTCAGCACAGGAGAGCTCATTTCGAAGGTTATGCCATAACTACAACTGACCACATGATCAAATGTTAGACTGACTTTATGAATAGTTTCATCATGTTGAGAATATTACAAGCAAGCTTTCATTTTCCGGCAGGCACTGCAGCACAAGCTGTCCAAGTTTAATAGGCTGGCTTTGTATTTTTATTTGGAAATGCATCACAAATAAAGAAACTGTCAGAAGAGTGAATGATGCAGGGATGTTTTGCTGCCTTTTCATCTTTATTAGTTAATGATAGCTAGGTACAAAATTTAATTTAGTTCACTGTACCACTCAGAGGCTACCGGCAGCTACTGACAACTTTCAAGGTGGAATGTGTGTTCTTGTGTGTTCTGGTAAAAACTTAATGGATTTTTTGATGGTTCACAGACCCAACAGTGCGGCAGCTTACTGGCATTTATCCTGGTATACCTGATGGCCAGTCCAACTGTGAAGGGTTTTGTTTGTACCTCGGTGGTGTATGCACACAGTACGCTGGTGGTTGGAGAGATAATGTTAGCTAGTTAAATCTACCTTTCCCCCTCTTCCTCGTTTATTTTTCTGTTCTTTGTGTCTCTCCCTCAGACTTTGTTCGGGGCGTTGCCTTGTTTCAAATTAAAATTCCTCTGCACAGTTGTGTAATTGCAACTATATGACGCTGTGGCGGGTTGCAGCTACAAAATGTACATGAGGGAAGCACTACAAGTACAAATAACTAAGCAAATAGCTAAACAATCCAAATCTACTGTATATGTGACACCTGTGTTGGGTCTGAGCTCTATTAGTAACTGGAAATCATTAGTACTCGGCCTCACACGGGCGGCACCATTATGTTAACAGTACTCTACCTCATGAGCTGGACACCAAATGTGTTAGATTTCGGTTGTTTATCAATTTATTGGCTATCACAAATTAAGAAAATATTAATATTAAAAATATTAATATTAAAGAATAACTTTAAAATGAATTAAAGTTCACGGGGCACCAGCCTAAACTAATAGGCAAAATAGCCAATATGGTTTTAGTCTCAATTTATTACCATTAATCTGGAACTTTGATTAACCATTAGCTTACTAACTATTACCAAATTACCAAATCAATAGTAAATTACAGTTGAAGGATTGGAATTCTACCGAGTAGAGGTTGGCAATATTCACGCTTGTGCAACATTAAACACACCAGTAGTTATACTTAAAAAGGCATTTATTTACAATGGAGCAGAGTAAAGTACAATGTCTAATCTAGCATATACAGGTGTGTGTGTGTGTGTGTGTGTGTGTGTGTGTGTGTGTGTGTGTGTGTGTGTGTATGTGTGTCTGTGGGGACACAGACAAAGGCAAGATGGCCGACTCAAAGTGGTCACTGTGACCACATGACCTGAACAAAGAAGACTACAAAGATGGCGGTAAACAAAGAAACTACTAAAATGGCCGCTGAGACCACCTAGTGTGTGTGAGAGGGGAGGTGTGAGTTTCTTTGTTAGCCTAGCTCATGTAATCTAAAGGTACCAGGTTAGAGGGGGAAGGTTAGCTTCATGCAGGTTCTAGGACTGAGACGTACTGCTATGTGTGTGAACATACGAGTACTCGATTAACTGTATGACTGACCACAACCTAAGCAAACATTACAACAACAAGACATCAATCAACAAGTACATTAACAAGTTAAGGCTTCTGCTGATTAGCTATGCTGTGCTGTGCTATGCTGTGCTGGGAGAGGTTAGGCCCAGTCCGTTAACGTTACCCGATCCTTGGAACAAGCAAAGAGGTCCTTTCGAGTGTTTTGTAAAGTCCAGTGAGTTTGGGGGGTTTCCTGGTGGAGTAAAGTCCTGTCTGGCTGTGTTGCTTGCTGGTATCTCCTTTGTTCTCCTCACAGAGTTAGCTGTTCCATGCTAACTCTGCTACGACTCCTGTTGCTTGGAAAATCAGCTGGCCTTGTGTTGTAGCCGCTGATTCTGAAGAGGATTTGGTTCACTCACAGTTAATCCGAAGCAGGTCGCTGTTGTGGAGGAGAAGAGTGTTTGCAGGCTGCTGTGAGCAGGCCGGCGAGAGAGCTAGTTTCTCAGGTAGCCGAGCTGACCTGGGCTGGGGCCTTGTTGCCCTTTGAAGAACCGAGAGGAGAGGGCTGGAGCTGCTCTCCAGAGCAAGCCAAGAAGGGAAGAGAGCGAGAAGGGGTCTAGAAGACTGGTTTTGTTTGTGACACCTTAGGGGGTCACATGTCACACGCTGGCCCACACTGGCTGGCCAGTGGGGTCCATGGGGGGGAAGGGTCATCCCCAGGTGTGAACCGTGAGGAACTGTGGGGTGTGAATTCCTTTGTCCAGTGGAGCAAAGAAACATTTGGTCTATTGAATGACTGAGTCCCAACAGTCCCCCCTTTGTTGTCAGGATGCCACCTGACGTGTCATCCTGAGAGCATAATGTATAGTCCATTTGTCAGTTCATTCAACGGGTAACATCCGGGCATTTGTCAACACTATCTATCTTGGCTAAGCAGGAACAATCAGGTTACAAAGCAGAGTTCAGATAATAACCACAATGATCGAATAGTGTAAAACAACTAACATGTTTCCTAGTTACTCATGGTGTTAGTGAGGACAGGAAAGTCAGTGATGTTAGTTTGTTAAGGTGAGATATAGAGGGTGGCACCTAGAATGACAAGATTTGGAGTGTCTGGGTGAGTGTGCCATGTATATGCAGTGTCCTAAACTTGTATCTGATTTGATTCAGAATTTAGTTTGCTGCTGCTGCTGCTGACAAACCCATTGTGTCCATCTGGAAGAGTGTAGGGTACCCTGAGCCTACTTACTGTCAGTACTCAGTGCGGCGAACTCTGGAGCGCCGGAGCTTTAAGTTTTCCTTAACTTGTGGCACAAAGCTGTAGCACTTTGAGTAGCTGAAGGAAGAACATTCAGAGGCATTGTCACTGTCTGAGTTAACGTGGTCAGAGATGACGTGGTCATTGTCTGATCCATGTGTTGACTGGTCCTGTGTCTGAGCCAGAATTTCTGCGTAAGGCCGTCTCCTGCTCCTATTGTGGGAGTGCCTATCTCTACGCACTTGGTGGGCGTGGCGGTTACGCTCAGCACCCATATGTGGCCTTTTATCACCCCCCTTCGATCTGTTCTGAGGGTGATCTTTTGAGGTTACATGTCTGTGTGACGCTAAGGTGTTTGAGTTGCTAGGCTCAGTTGTTTTCCCCCTTGCCTTGGAATTGACCATGGTTTCCCAAGCCATTTTTGTCATTTTCTTTATTTCCTGCATGGTGGGCTTACCTTGATGCGTCATCAGTGTAACATGAGTGCGTACACAGGGATGGAGGTTTCGTAGGAACAAAGACTTGAAGGTGGAGTTCTGCTCTAAGCCTGGTGTGTTCCTACCCTGAAAATATGCATGCCTCAAACGTTGGTAAAAGTCATTGGGATGTTCATGGCGGGAGTGTTTGATTTGAGAAGCTGCAACCAAAGATTCTATCTCATCCGCAGCAGGAGAGAATTCTTCTGTCAGTGCTTGACAGAGCTCTTTGTAGTCATCTCTGACACTGGGAGGCAGTGATTGCATAAACTTGTGGACTGCTTTTGAGCTGGTCTTCCACACAAGTTTAGTTTTCTCCCTTTGGGTTGCATGGGGCAAATCAATTAGGTTGTGATCTAACTCCCTAAAGTAGTTTTCAATATGTTGATCAGAGCTGTCTGGATCAAAATGTTCAATGTCCTTTGCTATGAACTCAAGCACTTCGAGGCGGGGGCACTGTGAGGTTCCTACTGATGAAGGCGAGACTAAGCTAGCTGGACTAGAGGAAGGAGCTGAACAGCGGTCATCACTCTCATGGAGGTGCAGAGAGGAGGCTGAACAGTCCGGAAAAGTTTTGGTCCTTCTGTTGGAGGGGTGAGCACAGGTGAAACTGTTATGCATCAGTGGCTGATGGGAACATGAATATCCTCTACCGGATAAACTACCTGCCTCTTCATTGTCAGTTTCAGGAAGATGGGAAGTCAGGTGGGTGTAACCTCTGTCTCTCAGTGGAGGTTGAGGAGCTGACTTCATTTCCCAGGACTTAGGGTCAGTTGGGAATTTGTCCCATCCTCTGAGTGGAGGCGGAGTTAACCTGTCATTAAGGGAAGAGTGTGAAGCAGAGAAACCAGAATCACAAGCACTGAACGATTGTGGTGGAGCAAGGCATTCTGATTTAACCTTTAACAATTCTTCCTTGTGTGAACAGAGATCTAACTCTGCTGCATGCAGGTCTCCTAAGTAGCGCATGGCTTTCTTGTTAGCTTCCTTAACTTCTTGGAGGAGAAAAGCATTTTGAGCTCTAAGCGATTTTACCTCCTCCTCTAGGGCTGCTTGGCTCTGAAGTGAAATGCTGGTTTGCCTGTGGAAGTTCAACAGTACACATCTTAACAATGGGCCTTTGGATGCAGTCTGAGCATCACCTTTGTCACTGAGTAGCAAGTCTATTTCTTTACTGCACTCACTGGAATTTAACTTGCTGATAAATTCTAGGTAGCCAGGCTTCAGGCTCTGTGCTAGGGAAGAAATAAACTGCTCTACACAGGAGTTCTCCATTGTTGTGTCTGGGAAAGAGGGAGGTTAAACAAGTTTTTCACAAAACAAGAAGGCAATATAGTTGGCTGTGGTGTTGCGCTGGCAGACACCTTGTAGTGTGGTTTGGCAGTACACTAGCCTAACTAAACAATGCAGTGGCCTACACTATGGGGGGTAGCTTCCTGTGGAGGAGGCGTAGCTACACTAGTGGGCATAAAGATTAGGGACAGTAAAGGCAAGTGCAGGTTTACTGTCTGCTTAAGAAATGTTTCAAAAAGCAATGACTGAGATGCAAGGCAGTAACAGTCCAAAGATTATCTCTTCAAGTCGACTCAGGCTGTAATGCAAGGCAGTAACAGCTAGGTGCAGAACTTGGGTTTCACAGGGCTGGTAGCACGCTGTGGCTCTATCTCAGGCTCTATTTCTTACTCAGGCTGAAATGCTTGGCAGTAACAGCCAGGTATAAGCTCTCTGTGTTACACAGGGTTGTCGGCACACAGTGTTTAATGTTAAAGGGAGCAGCAATTCTGACAGCTTTACTAGATAGCATTGAACACGTGGTATTCAAATGCTGAACTGAGGTTCTTACATTTCCTACAGACTAAACTCAACTGGAATTGTTAGCAACAATAGCAGGCTCTTGATACTAAGGCTTAAGTGTTAGCTATTAATAACTGGAGGACGTCTAATATTACTTAAGGTAAAATTAGTAAACCAATTCTCACCACAGTGCACTTGTTTGTAAGTACACCTGGACGTTTACTCCTGTGGTGGACTAAAAAAATTTTTTCAACCTTTGCGGTTTTGGCCAAATTATGAATTTAATATTGCACAATTATGAATATTTGCCAGCAGTACTCGGCCTCACACGGGGCACCATTATGTTGGGTCTGAGCTCTATTAGTAACTGGAAATCATTAGTACTCGGCCTCACACGGGCGGCACCATTATGTTAACAGTACTCTACCTCATGAGCTGGACACCAAATGTGTTAGATTTCGGTTGTTTATCAATTTATTGGCTATCACAAATTAAGAAAATATTAATATTAAAAATATTAATATTAAAGAATAACTTTAAAATGAATTAAAGTTCACGGGGCACCAGCCTAAACTAATAGGCAAAATAGCCAATATGGTTTTAGTCTCAATTTATTACCATTAATCTGGAACTTTGATTAACCATTAGCTTACTAACTATTACCAAATTACCAAATCAATAGTAAATTACAGTTGAAGGATTGGAATTCTACCGAGTAGAGGTTGGCAATATTCACGCTTGTGCAACATTAAACACACCAGTAGTTATACTTAAAAAGGCATTTATTTACAATGGAGCAGAGTAAAGTACAATGTCTAATCTAGCATATACAGGTGTGTGTGTGTGTGTGTGTGTGTGTGTGTGTGTGTGTGTGTGTGTGTGTGTGTATGTGTGTCTGTGGGGACACAGACAAAGGCAAGATGGCCGACTCAAAGTGGTCACTGTGACCACATGACCTGAACAAAGAAGACTACAAAGATGGCGGTAAACAAAGAAACTACTAAAATGGCCGCTGAGACCACCTAGTGTGTGTGAGAGGGGAGGTGTGAGTTTCTTTGTTAGCCTAGCTCATGTAATCTAAAGGTACCAGGTTAGAGGGGGAAGGTTAGCTTCATGCAGGTTCTAGGACTGAGACGTACTGCTATGTGTGTGAACATACGAGTACTCGATTAACTGTATGACTGACCACAACCTAAGCAAACATTACAACAACAAGACATCAATCAACAAGTACATTAACAAGTTAAGGCTTCTGCTGATTAGCTATGCTGTGCTGTGCTATGCTGTGCTGGGAGAGGTTAGGCCCAGTCCGTTAACGTTACCCGATCCTTGGAACAAGCAAAGAGGTCCTTTCGAGTGTTTTGTAAAGTCCAGTGAGTTTGGGGGGTTTCCTGGTGGAGTAAAGTCCTGTCTGGCTGTGTTGCTTGCTGGTATCTCCTTTGTTCTCCTCACAGAGTTAGCTGTTCCATGCTAACTCTGCTACGACTCCTGTTGCTTGGAAAATCAGCTGGCCTTGTGTTGTAGCCGCTGATTCTGAAGAGGATTTGGTTCACTCACAGTTAATCCGAAGCAGGTCGCTGTTGTGGAGGAGAAGAGTGTTTGCAGGCTGCTGTGAGCAGGCCGGCGAGAGAGCTAGTTTCTCAGGTAGCCGAGCTGACCTGGGCTGGGGCCTTGTTGCCCTTTGAAGAACCGAGAGGAGAGGGCTGGAGCTGCTCTCCAGAGCAAGCCAAGAAGGGAAGAGAGCGAGAAGGGGTCTAGAAGACTGGTTTTGTTTGTGACACCTTAGGGGGTCACATGTCACACGCTGGCCCACACTGGCTGGCCAGTGGGGTCCATGGGGGGGAAGGGTCATCCCCAGGTGTGAACCGTGAGGAACTGTGGGGTGTGAATTCCTTTGTCCAGTGGAGCAAAGAAACATTTGGTCTATTGAATGACTGAGTCCCAACACCTGACATGGTTTCTTTTTGTATGTGATCAAAGATTATGGAAGATTGCAGTGTGAGAGATCAGTTAATTGCTGTGATTTCTGTGTTGATGACTGTTGATGCCCATTGTTAGAATTCTTGAATTAAAATCAAAAATAATGTTTTGTGAGGTCACATTGACTTTGACGGACATAAGGAACATATACATACTAATTTGACTCGAAACAGCACATAACAAAATACATGTATGCATATAACACGGATTATTATTATGACATTTGTTCAAGTAGATGGATTTTCAAGTCTATAAAGGGACATGCACAGTACTGGAATGGAATCCTAGGGCACTTTTGCACACTTGTGCTTTTGCGCTTTTTGACTATTGACACTGTGTCTTTTTGCCGGTGTATTCAGTGTGTCGACTTTTAACATCTTTTGGCCTCATGTCTCTTTCTTCCAGGGGGCCTTAAGAAGCAGCCATCAGATATCTCCCCAGGAATTTTTGGGAGAGCTGAAGTCGGGGGTGATGGACGAACGCCTATTTGCCTGTCTAGACTCATTGCGTGTGTCCCTTACCAGCAACCCTGTCAGGTACAGTACAAGATTATGACACTGAAAAATAACTTGATGTCCTAAGTACAAGTGCCCTCACAGTTGTGTCTAAATTTTTCTGTTTATAATTACACAGCATAAAGTCAGTTTGGTAGGGTCATCATCATAGGCCATGTTTTATTAAATATTTGTGAATATCTTATTTTTCTCTAGTTAAAATTTTATTACTTCATGAAAATAAATTGAAATTTCACATTGTTTTTAATAAAATGAAATGAAAGGATTCAAATAAGACATTGAAAAAGTATAGAGTAGCAAAAACAAAGAGCTACAGCTCACATACCCTGAACCTTGGAGGTTGTGTCTGTGAAGACATTCCAGGAAAAGATGTGAATCATAGTTGTAGCAAATTGAAAATGCGTCAACGGGAACAAAACATCATAGCCTGATTACTGAATTCATTTTTAATCTCAGTGAATGTGTTTAAACTGTTGTATTGAGTTCTACAAAACATAATCTTTTGATTCAGCCCACCATGAGCAGCAGAATTGTATTTATGAGTTGTTTCTGCAATGTCTCAATTGACTTAATGCATATGTCATGTGCGGTTGACTTTTTAAAGAAATCTGATTGATTCTGATTGTTTGTGCTGATCATTTAACCAGGAAAGTGTAATGCACATTAAAGGCTTGGATGTGCTGCAGCTGTCAGCTCCCTTAGTTGTCTGTGAGAAAAATGTATAGGACTTTAAGAAGTCTGGTTGCCCATATAACTTCTTTGCTTTTGGGGATGTTCATTTAGAATTTTTTTCCTGAGCGGCAGCTGACATTCGTTATCCACCGTTAACGGACATGCATGTTGACATGCTGCGGGGTTAGTCTAGTGTGTAGTCTGTTAGCTCTGACAGGAGAAGGCCTACTCGGATAGTACTGATTTCTCAGGATGTTTTAACTGTTCAACTGATAGTATTAAATGTTCAAAAGTTCTTATTGTTGGTTAATGATTAAGCGGTTAATTATGAACAACCCTAGTTTACAGCTTAATAATTTAAACTAGTGCATTATGTGTCTGGGCACATTGTCCTCAACAGTCTCCACAATCCAAAGAATCTGCTCCAGATATATGATTCAACTGAAATGCATTTTCAGTTGAGGTATTCTTAAAACTCTCCCTCGCCTCCCTATGTTGGCAGGTTTTGGATGCAGTGTTTATCCCTGTCAGCATTTTTTTTTTAAATCGGAGAAATACTTAACAAGAAATGACAGTTATGTAATTTTCACATATAATCCATAACATTCATACTGTCTATTTGTTAATCTCTCATCGCTGTCCACTTGATGTACACTTTATTTAACTTGAATGTATACCTGTATGTTAGGGTTCATTGTCAGGCCATAATCGTGAGTTTTATTTTTTAAGTAAAAGGACAGGGTGGATAGTTTTGTGTCACAATGCTGAAACGAAGTAAAAGTATATTTCTTGCCAGTATAAAGTAAATCTGACTCTGTTTCTAGGGGGATGGGATGTTCTTTGGTGCTGTCTAAGCCACACTGACAGGCAGATCCATGGCAGTCTTGTTTTGGTTGTCTCCATCTCTTAGATTTAAATTGTTGCTTTGGGCTCTCTCTGTCTGAGGTTGGGGATGAGCAAGTTTGTCTCACATTATCATATACTCTGCCAGAGCCACTTTAAAGGCAGTCAAAAACCTAAGCTCAAACATTTAGTCTTCACTGACTTCTTAAAACTCCACTACCTCCTATCGCCACACACACACACATGTGATTTATTTGATCACAGTAAGCCATTTTCCTGATCGATGTCATGGGTACATAGTTTCTGTATAATAAGATCTCAGTGCCTCTCAACACTCAACACAATGCCTTTCTAGTTCTGTCATGTTGTTTATGGCAGATTGAGGATGACTGTGGTCTTGCATCATTTTATGGGCTCTCACCTTATATTTCATCCCTCATCTTTTCTGTTTGCTGTTTGGTGTTCTTTTAGACCAAAGAGGCAATAATCTACGCCAGTGGTCAGTAACCTTTTTCATATGGGGTACCAGTTTTAAAGCTTAACTCCACTAAGGTTGCAGGAAAATTTTGACCTATTAAAAGTTTTGTTTAATCACACGCATTCAAAATACAACAATGGAGAATAGCATTGCACCAGTTGCTGCATTATATTATTGAGCACCTTCAAAGCAAGTACGTATCACCTGGTACTCTTTTACTTGGACAGACTCTGCTCTCTTCTAGGTGTCTGTTTATACTGTTCATTACAAGAAACTAATGAACAAATGTCAGCCAGTCAAATTTTTCATTAGCCATTGTATATATTTGATCAATGTATAGTAAACAGTGTGTCTGTGTACAATAACTTTAATACTGGCTCTGCAATATAAAGCCAAAATTGTTCAGAAGGGAGACAATGTTTTTAGATAACTGACTGAGAAGTTTCATATAGGATTAATAAAGTAATCACTACTTTCTCTTCATTAGCACACACAGTATTTTGAATTTATCCCTCAAACCATCCTTGGATTGGTATGACTACCTTCCACTTTTTCCTACTTCTATTCCTTAGCTTTTGCCTCTAACCAGCTTACATTAGTGAATGAAAATTTGTTTATTTATATGTTGTTAACACAGCTGGAGTCTCTCATCTCTTTATCAAGTCTCAGCCATCATTAGGCTCATGGCTAATAAAGCCCCTTCCTACAACCAGGTTGATCTTTTTGAGTTTGCATCTGAAAGCCCTCACACCCACCACTACGATCTCCCACCTACTTGCACAATAAAGTGATTGCACATGGATGTAGGAGTAAAAGAACTGAGACTTCATTATGTTTTCTTGAACCTCTTGAGCACTGCAGCTCCGTCAAGAGCCTTTTGAACTGCCTCACTGTTTTTGATCAGGATCAATGACATTAGCAAAAATGTACAAACACAGCCAAGGACTGATGTCCTTCAGAAATTGAATTAGGCTAAACATGCTCAAGTGTTAATTATGTTAACAATAAATATGATGAGATACTGTATGTTTGTCACTTGACCTTTTTGATTATAAGGATGAAACATTGGTAAGATTAAAATAAATTATTTTAAGAGCTTGGCGAATCAATAAATGCAACAATAGGGTTCAAGGATAGAGAAAAAACAGCTAATACTTGGAACAACCATGGTGTGTTCTATCTCCCTCATTGGACGAAATGGACCAAAATCATACCTTGGCATTTTTAGGCTGAATGGCAATGGACAATAAAAATCTTACAAAAAGTGGGTTAAACTGTTCAGATGTAAATAGAAGTCACAGGTGAGATGTCAGGCAGTTTTATTTAAACAAAACTATCCAAATAAAATGCAAATACAGGGTTTCCTTTCCTGTTTGAAAATATACAGCTGCAAAACATGAAAGTCAGTTGTTTTCAACAACATAATATACAACTGCACAATATATCAACATATAAATAAACAAAAGTATAAAATGAAATTTATATTAAATAAAAACAGGCCCATCTCTGAGAAGTGTTGTTTTCAACAGCAATAACAGACTGAATTTCTTTTTACAAACCTTATCCTGTAGTGTTGGCTGGCGCTGTCTCTCCCTCCATCTTGCAGCAGAACTTGTGAGTTGAGTGTGGATGGGTTTGTGCGCAGACGCAGAGAGAGAATGGGGGCCGAGAATGGGTTATGGAACACAACATCAGACTATATTGATATAAAATCAATTGTCTCACCCTATATCTCATTTGAAAACTTATCAATATACCTCAAAATGACGATATACCCACCAGCTGTAATTTCCAGTCAACCCTATAATATTGTATGTAACATATGCACAATATAAATGATAGCTGGCTACATCAGCTGTCATAAGTCATGGCAGTCCCATAAACTGTGACATACATAAATAGCAACAATCTATGCTTACCAATTTAAAAAAAAAATTTTTTATGGGACCCTCACGATTTGATTCTCAAGGAGAATGTGGCCTGTAGGCATTGACTTTTGATGAAGTAACCACTAATAAAATGGACAGTCATGCTCATGTATAATGACATAGTTTGGCTTGACCATAAATCTGCCTTGGCTAGAAAAGGTGACATGGCAGAGGTAACCCCTTGCAATTTAATAGCACCATTACATTCCTGAGTTGTGGGACTGATTTGGCAGTAAAGACATTTTGTATGCCACTGTTTTTGGATGTTGATCACTATCACTTTCTAGGCACTGTTGTAGCAACAACTCTCACTCATTGCCCCCATCCAATATCGGGTAGTTGCATTCTGCTTGTATAGACTGACAGACTTATATGCTTCCTCATCAGGTTCCTTTTGCTAGTGCAGACACACTTAGAGGTAATTTGGTACTTCCTGCAGCTCCACAGTGTGACCCTGTGACGCTTGCCTCTGAACCTTGTATACCTTACTCACCTCAGCTCTTCCAGCTCTTTCATTTTTTGTGAGGAGAGGCCATGTTACTAGCCCACAGGACCAGCAAGGCTACAGGATGTAATTGTATTAAATGGATTTGATAAATGGATCTGACAAACAAGTGGAAATTGGTTTTTGATATTATATTAAAACTGACCTTCAGGTTTAAGGCCCTGGATTTATTTTTCTTCAGTTTAGCTATACAAAATGGTAGAGTTTAGCATTTATCCTCTACACCAACGTTTTTAGTAAACCTTGGATGTTCTTCCTGTTTCTCATACACCTGCCACCCATGTGCGGCACACAGATTCACAGTTCCTTAAACCAGTCATAGTGATAGTATTGTCATCAGTACAAAATATACACACAAACGCCTTTGTTCTTATTAGGAAATTATGCACTCAGTTGCCACTTTAGTAGGAACACCAGTAAAATCGAATGCAATCCAATACAGCAGCTTAGCCATAAATTCTACCTTTACAAAACTAACAATGTTCCATTTTGATTGACACTTTTATAGAGGAACTTAATTTAAGTATATGTTTATTATTGAGTTTGTGGTTCGCAGTGATGTTGAACTGGAATGCATTATGTTGAGAGGTGTTTCAACTGTTTTGCCAGACTATCAAAATGATTCTGATGTTTTGCGAAATACTCTTGAATTTCAAAGTTTAGGTTAGTTTTCTTATTTTCTTATTCATTTTTTTTTTATATATATAAATCTGTTTATTAAGTTTTACAATTTCTCCAACATTACACAAAATCGTTCATGCCTACCCCCTTCCTCCCTTTGGTTTCTATAGCAGAGCAGCAAACAGGAAGAAACGTTGGCATTAAGAGACCATTAAATACAAAAAAGATATTGGAGAAGTTCAAAGTACAGAAAAAAATTAAATGAAATATCGCTGCAAGCAGCAATATGTGAATCCCTGTATGTCACATGCGGCACAGATGGCTTGGTCAGATCAGAAAGTTGTGTAAAGGTGATGTGTATAGAGTTCCAATACCATCAGGTAAAAGCTGAATTTCACAGCAGGTAAGTCTGTTATGCCGCTGGCAGGACCTGAACCCTGGTCGCCTCGAACTACTGGGTCCCAATTAAAGGCAGTCGCCAATGTAATTGAGCTACAAGGCCACATACAAACATCAAGTTTTGGCGAGATAAGGCATACAACCACGTGCAATCCCCAAAGTCATTCCATTACAATAACAATAGGGTTCCTACATGAAAAAAAAACTGTTAAAGTCTAGTCCAGAAAAGGTGTCCATGTTTTTTTCAAAGTCCCTCAGTGAACCTATCAGGAAAATCTCCTTTAGCTTACTGTGATATAATACATCCCTAATCCATCTGTCAGGGTAGGTGGGGACACATGTTCCCATTTAAGAACTATGAGGCGTCTAGCTAAGAGAGCAGTAAAAGAGATCAGGTGGAACGTCCATGCCAGATAAATCCCAGAAGGATTTAAAAATGTCTGTCCAAAGTTCAAGAAGGCAAGGACAGGTCCACAACATGTGGAGTAGATCAGCAGATAATTGTCTACAATGGCTACACAGGAAATATCTTTGCTAGTGTAGTTTAATTATAATGCTGCATGCAAATCTTATATTGTATAAGACTCTGTCTAGCACAGGTGTGAACAACTCTTGTCAGCTCCACCCCCAAATCCTGCCCCCCTCCAACTTTAAGATTTTTAAGATATTAGGATTTAATTTAATCTATTTCAATGTATATAATAAAAAAAAAAAAAAGAATGCTTGGAAATTCCCATAGTCAATCTCCGGTGAGATGTTGAGTCATTAAAATATGGCCTATTTAGCCTAGTATTGTCACAAAGTGAATAAAACATGAGCATCCACTAATAGAGTAGGTAGGAGTAAAAATGTAAACCCGAGTGCTGCTACAAATTAACCCGGGCATCCCAAAAAAGTAAATTAGCCTAGAATAATAATAATAATAATAAAAAAACTCCAGTGAGATGCTGAATCATAATAAAAATATGGCCTGTGTAGCCTAATAGTGTCACAGAGTGAATAATACAAGAAACGGAAAATGCTTGTTACATCTTCCTGCAGAATATGTATCAATTTATTTGTCTTCTCTCCAAAATAATCAAAGTTATGTCAATTTTATATTAATCTGAACTCTTTTCTTTCTCTCAAAACATGGTATTAAATGGGCCCAGACAGGGATAGCTACCGAAACCATGTATTACGGTCGTTACCGGTGTCACTGGTTGTTTTATCTGTACTTTTTAATGTTTTGTTATAATTTATTATCAACCTGCAGCCTCTCCTCTGCTCTGTGTGCAGAGGCTGAGATACTCCACACACATTAGAGTTGATGGCAGCTATGCTCATGAAGGTAGATGCAATAAAACCTCCCTGAGTAAAAAGCCAATACTTTATTAATACACCTGTTCAACAATCATAAGCGTGTAGAAAGCGATATTTCAATCTCCTCTGTCTGCAGTCTCTCATCTACCGCCGTTGTTTTACACAAACATAGTGCTCTACCTCAACTGATAGTGAATTGTTTCAAACAAGCAAAAACAAAATCTTAGTCATCCAGGTATCTTAAAGTATGGCAAATTCTTGTAAACGTAACTGCTTCCTGAGACAAACCAACCCCTCCTCCCTCTACCAGTGGTACCTGCAGGCAGTGAATCACATCCGTAGAAGAGGAAGGGCAGGATGAATGACTGACACTGACTGATATCGGAGTTATTCATTATTTCTAAACTTCACTGAGTATTGTGATATAATATGATTATTTATTCCATGTCAAATCAGACCTAATCCAGATACACAGGTAAAGGCATTGTTCTACCTCTAGGAAAAAAATGTCCACAATTTATTAATTCATTTTTAATCATCTCCTGAACTTTCTTCATGTTTTTCTTAGTTTTGAGATGTATTAGAAATTTTTTGTTTAGTTTTACATGCATTGTTATTGTTGTTAGTGGAAGAGTGATGTCATTCATGCCTCGCTGCATGTAATGACCTCCTCTATTTTTATTTAAGATGCCCCACATTGCTGGGATTTCAGCCTCCTCCTTCTCTCTGTCCCCAGAGAGAGTTAACTTGTTATGCTCAGGACAACATTTCAAAGTTAATTTTTTATTTCTGGTTCATAACCACTTTAGTGGAGTGCAACACTGCGCTGCAGTGCGTGGGAACCTTGGAGGCATTCTCTTGAGACTCTGTTAGAAGTCAAGCTACCTTAGCTGTGAAGTTAGCCAGATAAGGTGCCTCATTTTTCTCCTTGATTTATGACTGTTTTTGTTTCCCAGGGAACGGGGTGATGAATTTGTTTTCCTTATTTTTTAATGCTCTCTCCCTCACTCTGTTTCTTCATGTCTTTCTGAGACGATAGCCCTCAGTCGAACATTGCTATTCTGCTTTTGCATCTGTTGATGGTGAGGTGTGATTACAGTCATGCCTCCGGTCTTAGAGTGAGAAGTAATTAATGTTTATTGTATTGTGTAAATATCCAAAGTAGGTGTAAAGGTAGTTTACAGTAGCTCATCCACATCTTAGAAGAGAGACCAAAAACAAGTCATGCTGCAATTTTTGGCACTGTTCACACAAGAAATGAAGATTGTAAGTAGCAAGATTTATGTGTGTCAGTTGCAGATCGACTGCTGCTACCACAATCATACTTCTATACACTATCCATGAGCATCTTAATAGTGAGGGGATTATGCTGTCCTCGTTCCAGTACTTGAACTTGATGGCAGTTTCCTGACAGGTCACAGACACTGATTGGTTATGGTAAAATGGACACAGCCATTTGGGTCCACACTACTGAAAAGTTTTGCTGCGGCTCTGACACCTGCATGTGTAGCTCTGTAAACTTTGAGGAGACACAGGTCTTGCTTTGCTATGATACTGCACAAGTCTGCTTTATGTCCTACCTGTATGATGTCAAATAACTAATGACAGTAACAATGTTAACAGGTAGCAGTCAGACCTAAATCTATGCCGCAATTTCTCTAGCAAAGAAAAGCTGTTTTCAGATCATTTTTACACAACACGGCTCCAAACACTGAGGACATTCAGGCAGAGAATGTGATTGAAGTCTCTCATTTGGGATGCGGGAAGGGTGCCAGATGTTAGGAACTAATGAAACCCAAGGGCTACCAGAGCATGCTAGATTAGCAAACAGAATTTAAAAGAAATTTAATCATTTTAGACCAGAGTCTAGACAGACAGCATGTCAAATACAAACCACTTAACTGCACAAGGATAAGAAAAAGGTCACTGTATGATTGTAACTATCGATTCCTCTTTGAAAGTTATTATCAACATTTTAATTGATATTATCAACTTCTGTATTATTATTATTATTATTATTATTATTATTATTATTATTATTAGTAGTAGTAGTAGTATTTTTATTTTATTTTTTTATTATGTACAGCAACATAAAAATTAGCACACAACGCTTCCAAAATAATCCAGTGATCACAAGGGACAAACAGCTGACGGGTCACATTATTACACACACACACACACACACACACACACACACACACACACTAGCTGTTATCATTCCCAACCCTGATGCAGAGGGTGCCTCCACTGGTCTTTGTAATCTGCCTCATGTCATCATCTTAGCTTTCCCTTACCTCCTGCTATGACACAATGACACACCTCTTAGATAGTTAAATGCCTCAGCCTGATTGTTCTTGCTCTTGAAGATGAGACTTTCTCCACATGTTGCAGACAGGTATCAGATTGCCCCTCTCTTGCCTCTAAGATCTTCCAAACACACCAGGTCCTTTACAAGGAGTCTTTGAAAGTTGACATATGTCACTTTTCACACGTGTGTTTCAGGCAGATATCTTGCAGCAGACCCAAATTATGCAGGTCTGTTGGTTTCCTGTGCAATAATCCCTGCTATAGATCAACTGATTATTTTACTTTGGTCTCTGACTCACCTACTGATGATGAAAAACTAGCATGCAGTTGCCACTGAGCTATGAATTTCAATGAAGCTCTTGTCAAGATCCCCGCCTTGCATACTCTATAAGCAGAATGGTCTGGGCCATGGCCCAGTGAGAAGTGTAGGCTAAATTGAATTTTTTCTCAAACATGAGAGCCTCATTCCTTAGATACCTTGGCAGCAGCCTTGCCTGTCTTCATCAGCATGGCTGTGACAGTTTTTGTCAGCCTCCCTCATTTTCTTGGCCCTGTCGCACATACTTGGTCATTCATGGTAATGTGGAGGCCATCACTCTCGTCCTCTTTTCGTGAATGGAAGACAGTTAAGAATGTGCCTGTGTTAATAAAGTAATCATCCACTCCCATTGTATATGCTTGAATCATTATATCAGAGGCATTTCAATATCAGTGTTGTTTTTGGTTGTACAACACATTACTGTTGACTACGTTAAAACCTAATACAAAATGGTTACATGCCATGTGTGGTACATTCTACATCTTAGCTTATTTAGTCAGCAGGGTGCCTAATATCTGAGTTTTGCCACATTATTTTTTCAAAACATCTATGCTCCAATACATCAAAAGCAGCAACTGTTTTCCCCTAAATATTTTGACATGAGCTACAGTAGCTTCTAGCTCATAGAAAATAGTTTGCACATAAAACCATGATCTCTGATTCTCAGAATGAGGTTGGTTGTATAAAATATATATGCAAAAGATGGTCTAGACTTTTGCAGTAATTCTCAGAAAACATAAAGCATAGGCAGCAAACTGAAATTTGAAGTACCATAGTTACGGAGTTGTTGTCAAATGATTTATGATTGCCCAACTCTAGTGTACATAAAATGGCTGTGTGTAATGCTTTCTACCGTACACTTAATACATTTGATACTCAAACACTTTGTGACAGTGTTTTCAAACTGCATAGATATCATTATGTCGTTACATAATTTAAAGCTTCAAAGTTAGACTTAAGTTACCTCCTGCAGTGCCAGTCACAGTGCTGTCGCACTGCTGAAGCCCGTTGGTTTCTCTTCAGTCATGAGCAACTTTAATTCAGATTTGATGTTGATAATTTTTTACACTTCTTTAAAACATCCACCTTTACACATATTTTGTTTACCAGTTACCTCAATTGCACAAAAGACAAATAAACTCATGGACACTACTACCGGTACATACTGCATACTCCTTTTCAAGAAATTAAAATCCGATAACAGCTTCTCATTTTATGTTGTCACCTTGAGAGTTTCTGTAGATTTGATGGCGTGCAGCTTGTTGATTAAAACTTTACTAATAGTGAATGCTAATGTTCAGAGATGTTATTCAGTTTCAATAAGGAGGGACGTGCAGTCGTCACAATCTCACTTACCCTCTCTATTTTCTGCATACATAAAGATTTTCACCTTAACTCACAATATATGATTTGTATCTATTTATGCTCCTTATTTGAATCAGGTCAGAACTATCCTATCTATCCGTTAAAGTTGTTGCTGCTCTTCGTCCCATTCCCTACGGTCACTATTGGGTGAAAACCTTGGATCTTCAGCACATGATTTGTCAGTTACAGGAAAGGTAGCACTGTTTTTTATCTTGATTGCCATTCTGTTCGATTGTATCCAAGAAGTCTCAAAATTGCACTTGGTTTCATGAGGCAAAAAGCCTATTGCTTCAGTTATTATGTGCACCGTATCACACACTCCCTCGTTCCTTTATGAGCTTTAAGTACATATTTAGTAATCATATTGGGGGAGTGGGAAGACTAAAATAAATTTTAGTTTTATGTAAATGAATACCTTACTTTCTGCATTGTTTTAACAGCTCTAAACACCATATTTGGATCCAGAGAGCTTAGTGGCCCAAGCCAGAGGTCTCCTAACAATTAACGTACTTAATTTGAGAAATAATCTCGAGAAAGCCTGAGAAATATTAAGAAACTTTGTTTTTAATTTTAGTGAACAATATAGTGTATATCCCAATGTATGCCTTCTCTTGGAAAAGTTATAAGTTCACTATGTTGTCTTCTGGAAGCTGAACATTAGTTTTAAAAGCTGCCTAAATAGCTTAAGTGAGCTCATTTTTGTGGTCCTTTTCATTTAAATCCTTTATTTAAATAGTCTCATTGAGATCAAGATTTCTTTTTCAAGAGAGACGTGTGTACAAAAAATAAAATACACAATTTGATCATAGGCAGACACAGATAATTACATATATTACACATTTTCTCATTCAAGAAAAGTATATGAAAATGTGATTGTAAATACATACTTTCAAGGCTTTGTGAATGCAATGCAGTATAGTGGAAACTGTTCACGTCTGGTAAAATTGATTACTATTGGTCAATGTTTTCTATAATCAAGTTTTTCCCTTTGTCTTTATTTCACACGCAGATTACTGTCTAATTGACATTTGTGTCTTTATTACATAAACATAAAGTAATGAAACAGACAGGTTTGCTATTTACTGGTTAAAGATGAAATAAAAAACTGCACCATGTCCTTCTCCTGCTCCAAGCCTAATTTGAATGGTCAGGGTGAAAACATTACACTCCACTCACGTAACATACCTGCTGCTCAGAGAGAGCAAGGGCGATAATTACGCACTGTAAAAGTCCCAAAAAGCGAACAGAGTAGGAATGAGAGGGCAAATAACTGACTGAGCCACAGTGGCGAAGCTATCACATAGTGTGAGAGTGTACACACACACACACACACACACACACACACACACACACAAACAAACAAACACACAAACACACAAACACTTATTTTGGGAGAGCAGGCAGGGATGGTCGCTACTGGTGGTACAATGGCAGTCCAAAAACTAAGCATATCAGCTTGCACTAATAGGCTAACAGTTAAAAAAAATTCAAAGTAAGTTAAAAGTATGAAAAAGACCTTAAATGAACACTGTGAGTCGACTACTTGATTACTATAAGCAAATCTTTTGCAGCACTTTTTCTGTCCCAAACTTTTTGATCCATATAAACTGTTGATGCCTGAAACCGTGTTCATTATAAGCAGTTTGCCACCTTTTAAATTGTTCTAATGAAATAAGGGAATGTAACTTCATATGTTTTTGGAGCTAATACCATTTGTATGCAGCATGGTATTTGATCCAAGTAATGTTAAGGTTGAAATGTCTTGGGACCTGACATTGCGTATTTAGATATAATCAGAGGAGAAGTAACTAGTGAACTACTTTCAGTTTCATACCCATGAAGGTTTTTTTGGAGTAGGCTGGATATTGTTAGGTGACCTAGAGAACACTTTTTACCAGAATTTAAAACAAGCTTATAGTTTGATGAGAGAGATCTGAAATGTATCAAGCACACTGTCGATTTGCAATAGCCAGATTAAGAGAAGAGGCAGTAGCATATAAAATGGTGTCATCTGCATAGAAATGTACATTACAGTTTTGAATGGCAGATATAATATGTACAGTATATGGTGAATAAAAGAATGCACCCTTGTTGAACACCCACGTTAACGCTAAGGGGACTTGACTGTTCATCAATACCAAGTGAGCATAGTTTTTCCCGTAGAATAAATAAATAAAAAATCAAATGCTCTAGATAGGTCTATTAATAGTGCACCATGTTGTCAGTTGTCCACGGCTTCAATAATATTGTTAAGTGCACATAATGCTTCTGCTGTTTTGCTATGACATGATGAAATATTTTTTTAATATCTGATATTTTGACCATCGCTAATGTAGGCTATAATTACTTTATTTGTTTAATTTTTTTTGTAGACACACACGGCATTGCCTTTTTCAAAGGATGGCTCCTTCACTGGATGGAAAGAAATGTGCCCTTCTTAGGCGAAACTAAATCAAAATCCAAAATCAACTTTCACATAAAGAGTGGCAGAAAAATTCGATCTGTCTGTAGCCATGATGGAGCAGCGTGAACTTCCTTAACCTCCTTTGAAGGGAGCTGCAACTCACAAATGTCACTTGCTTTACACAAGTATAACTTCCATAAGAAAGTAATTCTGTCCCCTGGACAAAAACCCCTTACTTGATTTTTTTTTTGCCATTTTTCTTTCTTCTCTCAGGAGATCAATACCACTCTATCAAGGCCTTTAACATGTATTTTGTTCTAGTAGCTTTATTTTATATTTGCATTGAGAATTATATGCCAATAATATACCTATATTTTTGAAAATATTTCTCTGTCTGGTCTTGCTATACAAAATTCAGAGACTTATTTGGTAAGTAGATGGTTTTGATTTACATTTAAATTTAATTCTTTTGGGCAGTTTGGTCTAATTACATATTTTTAGAGTCAGTCTTGTGTAGTCTTGTCAACTGTCTGTATTTATAGACCGGTAACAAATTAAAACAAAAACCTTAAAAATGAGTAGAAGGACAGGTTGACAGTGTCCCCATCCTTAGGTCATGAGAGGTCACCGAGGTTTTCTGGTTTGATGAGTATGAACACTGTGTGAATCATACAGTATGCTATGGCCTTTACAGTCACCACATCTCAACCCAATTTAACATCTATGTGAGACTTTGTTAGACAGTGCTCTCTCCCCCCTCATCAAAATGCCAAATGAGGGAATATCTTTTGGAAGAATGGGGTTCATCCCTCCAGTACAGTTCCAGAGACTTGTAGAATCAATTCCAAGGAGCACTGAAGCTGTTGGCACTAGTTGCACATGGTGGCCCAACACATTACTAAGACACTTTATATAGGTTTTTCCTTTTATTTGCCATCTGTTTGTGTATGAGATATATTTATATATGTTATATTTATAACTTTTGTACTTATTTATACTATTTATACACATTGAATTTGATATAAAGCTGCAAGTGTCAACTTTAACTGGGCAGGTGACTAAACTGCAAGGGTTCAAAAGTAATTGGACACTTGGCTACTTAATGTTTCTTGGGCAAATTTGTTGTTTTAATATTAGTTCATGCATAAAAGCTCAGATGAGGCTCAGAGTTCATTTAGAGTGCACAGTTGCCATTTAAATTGAGGCAGAGTTGTCTGTCAGTGTGAGGAGGTGACCATGATAATATAATGAGGCTCAATAATTTAAAAAAAAACAAAAAACAAAAAAAAACTAAACAAAAACAAATATCAATCAGACAGATATCAAAGGTTGTTGAGAACATTCTAAAAAGACATCCCTCTTGTGGATATGCAAAAACAAGTATGTATGTATGTATGTATGTATGTAAAGAAATATTTGCAGTGTATATATAAAACCTGCATCTGTTAACTCCGTCTGAATATGCTCTCTGTTTGATTTTTCCCTCTTTCTACACTAGTTTAGTGCAGTCTTCCTCATGAGACATGCTGTGTTTACTACTGCTCTCTTCCTCCTCAGCACAAAGTGTTGAATTCTACATGTGTTTTTCTGCCTTAAAGGTTGCCACAGTGGTTGATGAGTATGAAAGTGTTGTTGTCAGTTGTCAGTCTTACACTATTGTGATATTGATTTAATGTTTGTTATTTCAGTTGGGTGCAGAGTTTCGGGCATGAGGGTCTTGGACTGCTGCTGGACATTTTGGAGAGGTTACTATTCAAGAAGCAGTAAGTTTATGCATTCATTTGTGTGTATTCTTGTTCAGACTCTTACTATCTCACTGTAATTACTTATTATTCACGGGATCAATATTAACTAAGAATGACTAAACAAACAAACACATATGGTTGTAAGTATTCCTTGTTGGGTCATTTTATCAAAGTAATTCAACAATTTTACACATTTGCTAATAACAAAAAGTGGTACAGTTAATAGAAGACCTTGAGTTTTCTATCATCAGCACAGTCTTTCATTTTTTTCTCTGAGTGGCTTTTACACACTTTCTATCAGAGTCCTTAATCAGTATATAAAAATGTAGGCTTGTTTCCAAACAGTATGTATACAATTTGTAGTCTTAATGCTGTACATTAGAGACTAACTGCTCCTCATTACTGTCTTGTGTCCTTAGACAAGAGAAGATTGACAAAAGGAACCAACATAAAGTTGTCCAGTGTCTCAAAGCCTTCATGAACAATAAGGTAATGACAATGCATGTCTTTGTGAGTAAACCCAACTGATTGATTAATTGTACTGATTATTTTCTTTGCACATGCATCTGCGGGCATAACAGCCCACATAAACTTTAATCAGGAGCGCTTCCTTTTTGATTAACCTTTGTTGAATGACTGAAGGTGGGTTTACTACTACTAGGAGTCTTCAAAGTTAGATTTTTTAATCCTACTTTAATGTTATGGAAATGCATCCCAGGATGAATATGTCAGTTTGTCCTTTTACCCTTTGGGGAAAAAAAAATCTATCTTAAACAACTTCCTGTATTTTGATTCTGATCTGTATCAAATTAGGCCTCTTTCAATCACAAAAACTCGTGACCAATTGAGGAGAAGAGTAGCATCACAACAATATGGAGTGAATTGAGGGGAGCTTTGCTGAAGTGCAAATGCAATCTGAATGACACTGTGTGACACATTTGCACAGATCTAAGATTCTTGGCCTGCAAAATGCCCTCACTCTGGAGTTAGTCCTTTCTGATATATGGAACTGTAAGAGAGAGTGTGTGAATAAGACAGAGTATAAGTGAGGGGAAGAGATGCCACTGCTAAGGTTAGCACAAGAGAAGCAAAACTTTATTTGCTAATTATATCAATGTTGTGATGCACTAGGGGAGAAATTAATAACCATGAATCACAAACAGTGTGTCTCTGTGTTTTTTGTTTATCTTTATCTCAAGCAAAGCTGTTATTTTTTAAAATCTGCTATTGGTCTATTAGCCTCATCTTTTTGGTTATTCGGATGCAGTGGAAATGCAACAGTATTGTACATAATGGAAGTTTAGGTACAGATTTAGTTCCTGAACTTAGTTCCAGGGACTCTTTAGTCCTTCAAAGTATCTGGTCCAAACAAGCCAAAGCACAGTTTGGGTGATAGACATAAAGGGACACGGACAGCTGTTTAACACAAATTAAGTGTTGCAGATAACAAATCAATTATAGAAGCAAAAGAAACAAAATGGCATTTTGAAAAGATATGAAGACATAAACTGTTGAGTCGGGCAATAAATCTAAAATTTAATGAAACTGATGTTATGCATCTGTCACTGACCCAATTTAAGACCATTATGTCTGGTAAATGATTTTTCTTCAGACAAGCTGTCAGCTGGCCTTTCCCTTTTAATGTACCTGAAAGAATGTTAATCACTGTTAGTTTTGATTTTCCGAATGCTTTCATAACTCATTTTGTTATTCTTTCATTCATGTATTTGTACAGTTTCTTTAATTTAAACAAAATTATTGAGTAAAACTATATAAAAATATGATCATATTTTGATAAAATTATCCCATCTAAAGTCTATAGACAATAATATTGAATTGTCGCCCAGGCTGAAGCACTTGGGCATAAAACTGTGCTGTGTTGAAGTAGCTTTATTTCACAATGCCTCAGATTTTCCTGCCTTTGTGCTGTTAGTCCAAAGTAGCTACGAAGGAAAAAAAAAAAATCTCGCCACATGGAGCTAAAACCCAGTGGAGACAGATATACAGCCGCTCTGGCACATAGTGTGGTGTAAGGTCTCATGTAATCCTGTGTCTCAACAGGCGCCAGACACCAGCATTTACCCGTAGGCTTCTCTGTTAGCCCAGACCTTTCCCTGGCTAGAGAGGCATCTTGGGAAGGGATGTACCCACAATGCCAAGAAGACAGGTGTTCTCTGCCAGCTGTCAGTGCAGCCTTTTCTTCTTCTGCCTTCCCATCAAGTCACATACTTGCATATTTTCTATTGTCTGTCACCAATGGCACAATAATGTAATTCATTGCTAAGGTGTATAGTTAATATAAATGCGTATAGTATGTAGCTCTGAGCTGTTTAGTTTCCATGTCTTAGTACTCACTGACCTAAACTTTGGTCAGTATTTACCCTGTTTACCTACTCTGTATATACTATACTGTATATGTAAACAAGGCTATTAAGAAGTTAGAAGATCTCCTAGGTTTTCATAAGTATAGAGACAAGAAGTTGTTAAAGAAGAAATAGCGTGTACATGAGACATACACTAGACAAACACTATCACAAATCTGAACACCACATTACTTGGTTAGCTGACTGCCTCTAAGATTCAAGTGTTCTTTAATGCTGGGTGTTACTACCAAGTCTACAAAAGAACTTTTTTCAAATCAAACAGGCAAAAGTGAGAAAAAAAATCACTTATTGATGTTTTCTTTGGTAAAACAAACACTCTTTTCAGTGCTTTATTTTTAATGTATTTGTATTTGAACATTTTATTTTTTGACAAAATCAGACATTACTGAATTGATTTTCTCTGCACAAATTAAAACAATAATTACATTTGTGAATGTTGCTGACACTGTTTGTCATTGTACACATGCTAGTACTGTACTGACAATTACGGCTACAATGTAATTGTCCGTACAGCATATTGATAAATTGATATTGTTGTTTATAATTATGGCATTCTTGTAAGATAGTTTTTTTCTCTCTTTATTGGCTTTTGTGTACAGCACATTGCAAAACTCATACAGTACAATAATTCTAAATCTATTTAATAATGATCTTGCAATTTAGTCTGATTTTCTGGTGTTCAAGTTCATTTGTACAATAGGTTGTGCAGAGCCAGAACTCTGAATGGGATTGCATATATTGCATTACAGATGAGAGTAAAATCACTGTAAACCTCAAGTCTGACATACGATCATTCAGACTTGATTTGAAGTGTAGGTAAATGTATTGAGCTTTAATTCATCTTGTGTTCTTAAAGCAATAAGACTTGGTTTTAATGTGTCACATGACATTATATTCTTGTTGCAAATGAGCAGAATTACAGCGTATCTAGATAATCATGTTTTGTGTTTGTTTATTGCAGTATGGCTTGGATCGAATCCTGGGGGAAGAGAAAAGTCTTGCTTTACTGGCAAGAGCCATTGATCCCACCCAGTCTGCCATGATGACTGATGTGGTAAAGCTGCTGTCAGCCATCTGCATTGTGGGCGAAGAGAACACGTATGATCTGACTCCATTCCTTCTGTCAACTAATTTTTTGATTTCCCAAAAATGAAATTGTACTGTTGTTTAAGTTCTACTTAAAATTATGGTCCAGCTGATAAATACTATTTCTTATTTATTATCAGTTGAAAGCAGTGAGCTTACAGTGGTGCATTGTAACGCATGTTAAAACACTTCTCAAAAGGCTGAAATGCGACAATTTCATAGTGTGGAGTAATGGAAAGATAGGCTTGTAATACATTCCTTTGAGTGTCAGTATCACAAGTTGCACTGAGTATAATATGTCTTGTCTTGGTTTTTTAAAAATACAGGAAAATTGATTCTAAGTGACTCCAACCGTGAATTAGATATTCTAATTACATTTGGTAACATGGTATGCATTTTTTTTCAAGGCCAAAGCTCTCCATATTTCTCCAATGTAAGAAAACAACAGAGGTTCCATTTATTATGGGGAATTATTTCAGTGGAACAATATTTTCAGTGGAGGACTCTGTATTTGAAATATCAAAATAATATTGATCTCATTATTGAAATGAGATGATGAATGAACCTGTGATGGGTCAAATTGACAAGAAAAGGAACCTTGGATACCGTATAATACTGTAGAGAGAGCTTATGGTCAAAATCCCTTTAAATTAATGTATTTTTTCTTTTTTTTCCAATTGTTCACTCATGCATTTCATGTTCTCATTTAGTTTGGAGAAGGTCCTTGAAGCCATCACCACAGCAGGCGAATGGCGAGCCATTGAGAGGTTCAGTTCCATTGTGCAAGGACTACGTGATCGCTCAGTTCAATTACAAGTAAGTGCAAAGTGCAGCCCCTGACACCTTGTTGTTTCACTCAGATTTTCTCTGAAATGAAATATTGAATGACAGTGGGAAGTTGACTGTTTCAATGTATCACACTCCGGGGTCTCTTAGTCACTTAGACATTCTTTTCTCTAATAAGTCCTTTTTTGTCTTGTCTAGTCTTTTTTGTTATACTCTTGTTATCAGTGAAATCTGGGTAAGTGTTGTGTATCACAGATCCAGTCACAATGGCAACATGGAATTTTGAAGCTTGCATGTAAAGGAATAAATATTGCTTCTCTTTTTTGTATTTTTAATCCATGCATAGTGTTCATCAACTGTTGTTGGAGCAAAGTTATTTATATATATTCATGCTGGTTAAGTATTCTACTTTAGATGCATTTTGGTGATCAAACAAGCAACTGTGATGTAATGAGGCAGTCTGGAGCCTGTTAATCAGATTTTACCAATTGCTGTAATGAACATAATCATTGTGTAGTGGTGTTAGTTGCTCAGTTAAGATGAAGATCTTCCATGATTTGTTGTTGCCATATGTAATGACCTTTTTCTGATAATACTGTTAGCATTTAAGTTACAGGAAAGTGTAATAATAAGCTACTAATAACTACTGTAGAACCAGGAATTATTTCATTGTACAATAAAAACACAATAACCCCTACTAGAATAAAAAAGCTATAATAAGGGACCCCACTAAAACAAACAAACATACAGTTTATATTAAAAAAAACAAAACAAAATGATAAAACATATATTTCTCTTACCTATATACAGAGAAGCTGTCCATGCATACACATTTTTACCTGCCACATTGCCCATTTCATCATCTTATGCCCTCCCTTTACACATTACCCCTCTCTCTGTGGACATGATCTTCTAGATGTATCATCTCCCTGCTGATACATACACCTGAGATGCATATAGGCTGTTTTAAACAGAGACAGCTTTGGTTTGTGTCACAATATTGTAATTCATGATTAAGGCATGTTGTTTGCATTTTTAATTGGTTGCTGAGGGATAAGAGTAGAGTATTCATTCACCCAGTACCTAACACAGACACAGTCTTGTTCCACTATCCATGTGGAGACACTCATTGACATAATGCATTCCCTTTACCCTTACCTTAATCTAATTGTAACCTGAACTGTAAAACCCTCAAATAGCACTTCAATTTTTCCCATGGGTTAATGTGCATTCAGGTCCCCACTGCGATATAAGGACAAGTACACACACACACATGCATGGTGAGAATAAAACTGTAGTATGTACAACAATTTGCGTCTTAGGTTGCTTCATATTCCCATGCAATGACCAATGCTGAACTTAATTAAGAGTAGTATTATCAATATCATTTGCATTCAGTTTGCTGTAACTACCTTTGTGAAAAACTACCGGGGAGCGATAAGGAAGCAATAGCAGGAGAAAATAGTGAGGGAAGCGGAGAGTTTTACATGGAATTTGCTTCATATAGATGCGTCTAATATACAAAACTCATCTGTGGATATACAAACCGAGTGCTGTGTACTGGAAGGATTATATGGCCTTAGTAGTGTTTTATTGATGCTTTGTTATCCTTCCTACTTCCTAATACACAGAACAGATCCCTTTTAACCCCATGCATTATTAAAGCACAGATATTGTTATCCTAACCACGGCAATGTGTGGCCAAAGGCTTTCTGTCCTACTTGACTACATTTATACACAGTGTCCCCTGGCAGCCTTTAGCTTACGGAAAGTGTGAATAGACAGATTTGGCACCACCAGAATCAAAGATTCTTAGCGTATTTGTAATTGACTTAGGAATTATTGGCATTATTCAGAATACAAAGCAGAGGCTAATGTCAAATATACATATACAGTATAAACACATAAAATTTTTGGTAAGTTGGAAGCAATTTTAAAAACTTCAAATACTAACATTGCATCTATATTGTGATATTTTATTCATGAGGGAGTTATGGAAAGAATTGTAGTGATCTTTCTTGCTGATCCATTTGTCTTTTCTTATTTAAAGTATTTCCAACAGTCTGTATATTGATTTAAATAATATGCAGTATACACTGGTTTCATTTTAAAGAATGAATTTGTATATACTAAAACCAAAGGATATGTGTGAGGGTAGGAAATCATTTAAATAATTGTTAAGAACTTTTAACATAACAATGGTATTGGTTTCTTGACTGCCCCTGCACCCCAGTCAGATGTCAAGACACTTTGTAATGTTACCTACCTGTATTACAATATTAAAATGGTACTGTCAAGACAGGTAATTACTAAGCTTGAGTGCCACGACAAAAATAAGAGTGTGCTATCAAACTGACAATGCACCTTAAAAAATCTGAATATCCTTCCTAAGCTCTAGCATTGCCATACCCTCTTTTCACGCACTAGTGGATTGCTTCTCTGATCAATAATTGATTTTTCTGTCTGTGTTTGCCCGGGCAGTTGAAGAGTCACAGGATTCAACGGTCCCTGTGCAGTAAACCAAACTCAGGCGGGAGTGAAAAACAGCTTCCAAAAGAACGAGTTTGCCCTTAAATTGACTGTTAGTTAGTTTTGTGTGTATGGGTCTGCAGTTGTTGCATTAATATTAAAATCAGCCCCCCCAGTTGGTGACTGGAGAAAATAGACATGCATTAGTTATGGTCCTCTGCTTCCAAGGGACATAACCTATTTAGAATGCATGCCGGCATGCTTTTCATCAACTTCTGGAAGAAGAAGTCCATCGTTTCTTTCTCCGTTCTCTCTCTCAACTCTCACTCCTCTCCCTTTCCTTCTTTCTCTCCCTTTTGTTATGTTCACCCTTCATGTTGCAGGTGGCATGCATGCAGCTCATCAATGCTCTGGTAACATCTCCTGATGAGCTGGACTTCAGGCTGCACATCAGAAATGAATTTATGCGCTGTGGCCTGAAAGAGATATTGCCGGTAAGCACAACAAAACCACACACTCGCCCACACATAGACACACAATATAAACTCACACTCACCTTGTATTAATATTTAAATGAGTTGTCCACTTCAGTGAAATATTGTAGATTTGCTCCAGCAAATTATTTATGAAAGACAGACGAGAGTTTGCACGTTCTCTCTCTGTGCCAGCACCCAGAAACCAATAAAGTTTCTAGTGCCTGGGCTAATCATCTTCCTACTGGCTTTTATACCATCTACCTAACATGTTTATCTGTTGTAAACAATGTTTCTGTAGCTGCCAGGAAAACAAATACATTCAAATGAGGAGCTGGTCCCCACACCTGTATACCACAATGAGTAATACCATTTAGAATTAGCTCCCTGTCTTTACTTGAGCTTGATGCTTCCCTTTTGTTGCTGATATCAGAGCAGTGCTTTCTCTCTGATTTAATTTGCTTTTTTTTTTGTCTCATTTTCTCTCAGTGTTTTACTTTGTTCTTTTTCTATTTCACTTCATCTGTAGCAACTGACAGCCATCAGGAATGAGGCACTTGACATTCAGTTAAAGGTATTTGTGGAGCACAAAGAAGAGGACATGATAGAGTTCTCCCATAGGCTGGAAGACATCAAGAGCGAGTTGGAATATCCTTGTCATTATAACAAACAGAAGCATGTATGTGTATGTAACTCCTTGTAAATGTGACTAATATGCATCCTGGTGAGATAATAGATAACAAAAGTATGAAATTAAAATAAAATACATGATTCTTTAATTTCTTTTTCATTTCAATAGCTTCTACTTTTTTTATGTGAAAATGCCATTGTAACTACGTTCATAATGTTTCTGCACTCATTTCCATTCAGGTTTTTCCTTTAGTTTGTCACACCTCTGTATGTTTCCATTTACGTACAAGTCCTTGACTATTTGCACTGATGCGGGGGATGTATTCAGTATTGTGCACAGCATGGTGAAGGACAGCAGTGCAGAGCCCTATTTCCTCTCTATACTGCAGCACCTGATGCTCATACGCAATGACTACTTGGTCAGGTAAAAACAGCACACCCCACAGTTTACTTAAGTAAGTAGCATGTCCGTCCCTCATTTATTCTGCATGTATGTCTGTGACTTGGTCTGTTTGATAATAATGATGGCCGACATAGCATTTAAGGATAACATCCAAGGCTAGTGCACACACGAACAAAGGTCTTAGCACCTTTTGAGCACTGGTTATGATGTACACTGGTGAAGAGCTTATGTTTTGTGGAGGTCTTACTCTTTCTGCCTTAAACCATCTCAATGACATTGGCTAACAAAGAGAATGCTGTCTCTTTCATCTTCAAGCCATCTACAACAACCATTGCTCCAGAGTATTTCTCATCTCCCATTAATGGTACTTTTCAAAGGCTTATTTTATGTTGGTTCACTCACAGCTGGGTGTGAGTTAAACCTTGGCTTGATCAAAAGATGGAGCTCTAATCTGAAGAATATTAATGCATCACCGGAATTTTTTCTCTTCCACCCAAAAACAACACCTGATGTGTCTCTCTCTGTGCTGTGGCACTGTGTGATTAATTTTCTGCATCTGAACGGAATATGGAATGTTGACATTACCGTTATTACGACTACCAGCAGTGGTGCCATCTATTTTTAAAGTGAAAGTGGTGTCTTTTTTGCCTTTAGCTAAACAGGGTTATGTTAGAGTGACATCTCTATCATATTTATAATAAAAGGACTAACTGTTAGTTAGTCTACGCTGCGATAAATGTTGGCTGGGAAATGCATCTTTAGCCTCAGTCTTTTAGCATACGCATTTAGCAAAGAAAGGAGAGCTTGACAGGCGTAACTAAATAACTAAGGGGGTCAGTGATCAGTTAACAGAAAATAATAGCCAACAAATCTGTTAATTGAATAATGGTTTAGGTCATTTATCAGGAAAAATACCAGACATTTTTGGTTCTAAGTTGTCAAACGTGAGGATAACCTGCTCTCTGCTGTTTTTCTTTTCTTAATTACTGTAATTTGGAGGTCTTTTGGTTTTGGTCATTCTCACATGGCTTAAGCAAATATAAACATAATCACGTGATTAATAATTGGAAAGATTGTTACAACCACCATGCCAGTAAGATTTATTTTGGTCTTTTGGACTGAAGTTGCCAGTAGCTTTTAGTTCTCGAGTGCAGAGAGATGGATACATTGAAAGACTTGTGTATGCATTCAGTGTATTTTGCATTTGGGGCTGAGGGTGGTAATAACCTTTGTTTTTCAGTTTTAGTCTTAGTTTCAACTTTTTCTTCATAAGTGTGTGAGGACTGTCATCCTAAGGGCAAATCACTAGAATACACTCCTGTCCACATTATATAATCTTATGTAATTTGATCATTATAACTCCTGTATGTGATGATCATATCATATGGTGGAACGCTTTAGACTGTTTTCAGTTGACTCTTTGTATTTTTTAGAATACATTTGTGGAACTGCCTGAATTTCCCTCAGGCAGTTCTCTACTATTGATATATTGGCACATGAGGCATCATATCTGAATGTGATCCCCTTCGTGTACCGTATCTCTTGTGACTGACTGGAGTAGTGATCTTTAGTTATTTAATTCTTGGTTATCCTTGATGTCAAGAATATATAGTCCACTTTTACACAAGGGTCCCAAAGTCAATGACAGAATCAGCAGCAGCTTGTCAGGCTAGTGCCTCAGAACATGTCTTATTCCATTCAATATGTTAATATTTTTTTTCTTCATTTAGACATCATGCTGCTCATCTTCAAAATTATAGATATAGCATTCATAATATGAGATCCAGTCTCAGTATTGTTTTACGAAGAAGGAAGGTAGTGCCCCTGATTAATCACTGTTTATAAGTCTCAAAGTATTAGGTAATGATTTGGTGTCTGTTGAACTCTGTTGTAAGATAATGAGCAGATCAAACAGACACTTTCCCTTTAACTTGCAATAGCAACCCGGCTCCCAGCCTCGCATTTTGTCTGCTGTTGTATCATTATAACTCCTTTTCCTTATTGTGGCATGTCCTTGGTTATTGTGTGATCAGTGCATTCAGCACAGTCACTTCAAACAATTTACCTGCAATTACTCAGCAACTGCTAATAGGTTGCTGTGTATTCCCCATTGTTCAGTATCAACACAACAATGCTTATATTAAGGTGCAAGTGGTGGTTAAATGGGTGTTTTATTAGTGGTGAAGAAAGTAAAACCCTTAACCTGTGCAACATTAGCCTGCACCTCATGTGGGTCATATTATAGTTACAGTTGCCTTTTTTATTTATCATCAGCAAAAGTTTACATCCTGAAAAAGTGTGTCCTTATCAATACCTGAACAATCAATCATGTGCATGTAAAATGTATTGATATGCTGTGTCACGTTCATCTGTTGTGTGAACTTCAGGCTTTGATTTGTCTCACTAATACATCATGATGATCAGCATCCCCGACCTGAAGGCTCTGATATCTGTTATACAATGATTTTGATTGGTTGCACAGGCATAGCTGTAGAAGTCGTTGAGATATGCCACATTTCCTTTCTATCTTCTTCCTAGCCCTGCTTTTCCTGTAGACAGTTTAGTTGCTCTTACACCTCACTCGGTCCAGATAACTGCTCTTGTACAAATGCTCACACACAACAGATTGAAAACATGAAATAGAATCAAACAAAATGATCTATGTTTTTGCAACTCTTTCTTGCTCTCACTGTCTCCCTTGAATGTTCTTATCCCGCTCAGGCCCCAATACTTTAAGATCATTGAGGACTGTGTCTCTCAGATTGTGCTGCATCGTAGTGGCACAGATCCAGACTTCAGTTACCGCAAGCGCCTAGATGTGGACTTCAGCCACCTCTTGGGCAAGTCACGTACTTCTGTCAGTTTATTGAGATTACAGATATTTCAATGAACCATAAATGATTTTCATTCTTCCTTTTGTTTTCAGAGGTGTGTGTGGATAAAGCTCGAATTGATGAGTATGAACAAAGAGCTTCAGAACTGGCACAGAAGGCAAGTATTGACCAAAGAAAAAGCAAACAACTTAGATTTTCATCCCACTACACATCCACCTGGCAAAAACAAAACCCATTAAGGCATGCTGGCATGCAATCTAATTTGTTCTATAAAATAACATCTGTTTAGATAATAAAACATTAACATTATAGAGCAAACATTACACTGACAGTTGTTGGGGGCTTAAATTATTGAAGTGATATAGCAATAATATAGAAAATCTTCTCTGATTCTTTTCCAGAAACAGAAAAATAAGTATTTTAAAAGTGAGCATTACAAAATATTACATCTGGCTATAAAATAATAATCAGAGAAATTCAATTAAAATGCTCAAATCCCAAGAAAATGAAACATATTGAATGAATGTTTTTGTAAGACATTGTGGGTAAAGCATTTTTATTGTCAATAACAATTGCACATATGCCTGGGATTTTTCAGTATGAGAACAGTGATATAGTAAAACTTGTTTTTCTGGTATCTTTGTAGATAAATGATACATATGTGCCAAAGCTTGAGTCTATTATTTCAATGTTCATAGCACATTCCAAAAATGAAATAGGAGTTTGCAAACGTATTGTATTACAATAAGCTTTAGTGCAATTTTTCATCTTTGTCATTGTAACACACACAAACACACACATGCTTGTCGAAATGTCGAGGTCAAATGGATCGGCTACTGTGATTAATTGAAGTGGGGGCAGCAACAGCAGTTTGTAGATCCTGATTACAAGCATGGGCTCACTGATTGGCATGTGTACAAGGTTTGTATTAATGGACGAGTGTTTGACAAAAGGTTGAAATTCAATCAGTAAATGAAGATAATTAAGGTACAATGAATGAAATCATTTAAAATAATTATACCATTAGACTTAAATAATTCAATTAAAGAATGTTTATTTTAATTTCTAGGAACAGTGTCAGTGTTTGTGTGTTTCCCTTTACAGTTTGATGAGGAGTTTGTAAGCAGACAGGATGCACAAGTTCAGCAGGTTAAGTGTGAAGAAAAAATAGCTGAACTCCAAGCAGAGCTGCAGGCCTTCAGGTCCCAGGTACGTGACTTGTATGTCTTTGTTTTCAATTAATTGCTTGTAAATTGTATTAATTCTTTAGGGGATAATAGATGTGATAAAATACTAAGTTTGATTACTCAACAAATCCCTTTAAATCTACTATAAAAGTGCAATTCAACTTTCTTTTCTTACTTCCCATGATGAGATGTTATTTTGGGGTGTAGGATGTGGCTGGGGTTGGGAGTGGGGGTTTTATCCACTGGAGCTTGCAGTTTGGTTTGACATGGAGGCTACTCTACTGGCTAGCTGACACTAAGTCTAATGAGAACACTCACCAGTCCTCCATGTTGGCCATTTCTAATTCTCTGATCTCTATCCCATAAGAGGAAATTGTTCTAAAAGCAATTTATTCTGACAACCCCCTTCAGTCTCACTACTGGGCCTCTCTTCAACCCCCCCATACTCTAGAGAGTTGCTCCCACGCCCTGGCACAGCAAGATAACTACACACTCAGAGAGGGGAACAGAACTTCCTTTTTATTTTCCTGATAATTTTTCAATTTGAGAGAGCAAACACAGAATGAATACTCAAATAGTACCTTGGTTCAAATGATGGTGGTACATTTAACCAATGCGAGTACATACACACACTTTGTGCTGCTGTCTTTGCCTGTCCGAGTCTGTCAGTCTAACTCTCGCCAACACACATGCACACACACTTGTTAATTCAGCAAAGATGTTCTTTCCCTCTAGAGGCAGTGGCAGAGTAAGGGCCCAGGGCTGACCTTTAGTGTGCGTCTTTAATCTAAAACTGGTACATGGATCAATAAGCCATTTGCTCTGTATGATACAATTTACGGAGCTTTGTAGGCCCGGTTATAACATTTGATTTTTAGCTTTGGAAAAAACAAATCATTGGGTATGGTCTGGACAGAATCTGGACTTTTTATGAGCATTTGGCCTCTGCTGGATGGTTGAGAGAACACGCCTCCGTTATCCGTAGCCCAGTGGTATTAGACAGGAAAGCATACTGTGCCATACACTTGGCAGATGCTGTAGTTCGTCTTCCATTTTTTTCCTCCCCAGATTCAATCATTTTTCTTTTTTTTCCCCTGTAATATGAACTCACAGTTTATGTTATTTATCCGGGGAAAGGGTTTCATCAGCATTGCTCCACAGTGTAAAAATGCTAATACCTGAAACAAACAGAATATTCTATAATTAAGTAATATTCACTAGAATCCAACAACAAAAAAAATGCTGACGAACCAAACAAAAAGCACTAACCAAGTCTATAATATTTGTTGAAACTAGAATAAAATGACAGCCAGTGTAGAACAGTATCTGACCTGATGAACAAGAAGTTTAAAAAAAAAAAAAACTATTTAAACCAGTTTAGCTTCATAAACACTGTCACAAGGCAATTTAGGGTAAAGGTTTTTTGAACTATATTAATTGTTGTTTAATTTAAAAATCCAATTAAAATTAGAAATTTGGCTCATGTTACTGCCTAAAGAAACTTGAAGGAGTTTATACTGCAGTGACAAGAATATCAGATCTTGGCTGTGTTAGACAATCCTGCATACTAACACGAACACGAGCAAACCTCAACTGTCACACTTTGCATAAAATGAACATTTGTCCCTACATATACTTCTTCTTCTCCCTGCTCTCCAGTTTGGAGCTGTACCTGCGAGTCTGTCCTCTGCCCATGTTCGACAGACGCCACCCCCAGCTCCAGCTGGGTTGCCGGCTCCCCCTCCTCCACCTCCACCACCTCCCTTACCTGGCTGCCCTGCCCCGCCTCCTCCACCTGGAGTGCCTCCTCCATTTGGTGCCCCTCCACCACCACCTCTAGGGTTTGGGGGTGCTCTAGGCTCCCCCACCCACCATGTGCTGCCTTATGGCCTCAGGCCTAAGAAAGAGTTCAAGCTTGAGACCGCCATGAAGCGCCTCAACTGGTCCAAGGTAAGGCACTGTAAGGTGTTTCTAATATTTAACCACCTCCATTTTCATACATGAGGGTGACAATAAATCTAATATCCCGCTAACTAATGTGCCAAAAAAATTACAATGGACTTGACTGTCAAAGTGAACAAAAATTTTATTCTAAAAGTTTCACAAATTGTGTGTATCGTCTAACTGATATCCGATAGAATTACAGGTCTCTAGAGAGGTGTTAGAGAGGTGGTGTGTTATCTTATGAATATTTAGGGAAGACATTTAAAGTGGCCTTTTTCTCTGCTCTCAACTTTGTTCTTGATGTTCATTGGCAGCGCCTGAACATTACAGATGTTTTTCCAAGAATTAAACAACAACTTCCTACCTCCATGCCAAGCCAGTAATAATTGAAAATAACAGATGATCAGATGCTATTGTCAGAGCAGCCTCAGTGGTCCCTCTGCAGATGTTGTTCTCCGCAGAGTATTATTAGTTCACACACCAAGTGATATCAGTTTGTGGTATGATTAATAATTTAATAACAGATGTACATTGGTACAGGTGTTCAGCAAACTAAACCATATGCTTGAACATGAACCTTTTAGTAGGACATGAGGAGGACCTGTCTTATGGCACAGCTGTATGAGACCCGCACATATGGTTATGTTCAGGACAAAGCTGTTCTGAAACTTCTTCAGTAGTAAGATTTCAGACTTACAACAAGAGTGGCTCAGCTAGTTTTAGAGAGTAGTTGATAAACATGACATGGTATTGTTATAACTACTGTGTTAGCAAGCAGTTTACATATTTAACGGATATAGGGCCACTTGAACATCTCATTTGATGATGTTGATGTTTCACCTGACTGCAGTGGAACTTTAATTCCAATATTTCTGAGCATTTCAGCCTAACTTTGTTCCACCAAGTCCTGAGAATAACATATGGGTTTCTTAGTTCCAGTTGCCCTGTCTAAGCTTAGGGCTTGCAGTGACAACTTTCATTTTGATTTTAGGTGCTAAAGTTTGCAGAGTAGGCTGTTGAATTCGCCAAGGCATCAGCAGTACTAACAACCCTTTCACATTAAGGGACATTTTCATTTTGAAAATATTGCTAAATGGGGCTTGAAATAAATTTAAAGAGCTATTCTCTTGCAAGATGTCAGCCCTGGTCACACATGTTTTTCTTTTATTAATATCGTAAATGCGTCTATACACAGACCTTATTGGTTTCTCACAATTGTTTCAGTTGGTCTGTGGTATACTTCACTGGCTAAAAAGTCTCACATTCACACTTTCTTTTTTGGGCAATACCAATACTGTACTGTGTGTTAATGTGTAAAGCAAGGCAAATTAATCATCATTCGATATCTCTTCTTCTGCCTTCCTTTTGAATTTTTTTCTACATTTTGTGGTTGACCATTTTGACTGAATATGTCTTATTGTAGTTACTGTGCAACAAGTTCACAAGAATATAATTCCAAGTGTTAACTTTAATTGGCACATTAACATTTGTGACATTGTATATTTACTTTAGGAACTGACAGGACTATCTTGCAGCAAGTCCATGATTTAGTCTTTTGTAGCTTTTTTTTTTTTTTTTTTTTTGGTAGCTTTTTTTATGTATATATATATATATATATATATATATATATATATATATATATATATATATATATATATATATATATATACATACATTTCCCTCTGTAGCTTGTGTGACTGGTAAAATACACAACCTTGTGTAAACTAAATATGCTGAACTGTGAATGTGGGTTTTCAGATTCGTCCCCAGGAAATGTCAGAGAGCTGCTTCTGGGTGCTGGCTGATGAGGACCGATATGCAAAACCAGACTTACTGAGCAGAGTCGCTCTCACTTTTGGTTCACAAAGAACAGGTCAGGCTCTCACTACATTTTTATATCCTTACTTATTTAACATCCATCTTACTGACTGCTGCAGTTGTATGATGAGACAGCTTTGTTGTCATTAACTGGCAGGTGTTTTCACACAACCAAGCATTTGTACTTAATATATTATTTAACTTGTGACTTACATAATCAATTTTTCTTTGTTTTATTGAACTTTAGTTTTACAGAGAACTTCCTTCAGGACATGTCCAATCACATATATTCCTGTATAGATTATTCTGCACACACAGTATATTTCTACTCGGCACCAACTCTTGCCACTTCACTTTACTTTCTCTCCTGTCTAATTCTCGCACCTTTCAGTCTCATGTGGGACTTTGGCTGAGCATTTCAGTGTGGTCAATGTTGGTGTTTTTTTTTTTTTTTTTACTAGTATTTTAAACTACATGCTAGAAAGAACAACTCATGATCAATCCTTTAAAAATGTAGTCAGTCAATCATGAGAAATATGGACATAATTTTTTTCTACTGTATGAATTGAGTCGAAATACAGGTATATGGAGAAATGATGAAAAGTAATGTTGGAATAATGTTCAACTCTATCTCACTGTCTCGTATCTCATGCCTGTCCCTCTTTTGCAGTTTTAGTACAGTCTCTAACAGATAAGTTAGTAGTCAGCAGTCCTTGCTGAATCCGAGTCCCCAAGGTTGTCATGCTATTATAGATTTTGGTGGGCTATTTACACTATTCCTGGTGGTAATGCTGCATGATGAGACACCATACGGTTCCGTCCTCACACATTAGTATGGTTGGTAAGAGCTAGAATATTAATTTGTACAAGTTGTTGGAATGATTAAAGGTACAGCAGGAGGCAGCAAGAGATGTTATCAGTCTGGTCCTCTCCTGTGCTTGGTCTATTAGTCCCTTCTCTGATGATTTATTCACATCTTGTTTTTTCTTTCTTGCCTTGTCACTGACTCAGCTAGCTTACACCAATCTGAATTATTCATCCAGGTGTTATCTACCTGTCACAACTCTATGCTCTCATCCCCTCAAACCACACAGAAGCCCCCCCTACACACCAATGCACCCTTGTTCTCTACTGTCAAGGTGTTGAATAATGGAGGCAGATCTAAATGGCAAACAGGTAGACAGACAGTCAAGCAGGTGTTCTCTGGAGAGGGGCAAAGGAAGGATGTCCACCAGCACACAATTGTATTCTGTTCGGGTAACGACCCAGAGCTTCCACACGTTCGCACACTGCATCTTATTTTACAGTAATCATGAAACACACTTCTCATCAAATGAGGAGGCATGCAAAAGCGCTCCTGCTCTGCAGTATGCCGTCTGCCGGGTTGTTTCTGCTTATATGTAATGCATTTTAGATTTGGCGAGAAACGCATGAAAGATTTGACTAAAATCAAGCCTTTCACATTCTTTGAATCTATTCTCTCAGTTGTTTTTCTCGCTGTTTCTTCCCATCCCAGTGGAGGTTGTAGGAACAGCATGACTGGTGGGTTGAGCTGTTAGACCTAGTTGCGACTGCTGCTGTGTGTCAGTGAATGTACGTGTATGCGTATGTGCATGTGGGTTTGTCTTCTTATTAACACAGCCATGTAGCATCATGTTTCATCTCACTTAAGAGCAGCAGCATCTGGATCATCATTAAACATTAAAAAGGACACAGTATGAAACAGTATTCACTCAGTTTTTCTCATTAAATATTAATTTTTATCCCTTCAAACTTCCTCATTGTTTTGTGATGTGTGCAGTAGTTTCTCAGTGAGTCCCTGACATCCTGTACACAAACTGCTGAGTAGCGATGGGGACTGGGAACAGTTTGTTTTGAGAACATCACTGTTTTTGCAGACCGCATGTTAATAATGTAAAAAAAAAATATAGTGATTGTTTTTTATTATTATTCACAGCATTAAGAGGAACTACACATTCAACCAGAATTTATATTACTGTATTTGTGAGAATGAAACACATATTTATTTTGACTAAGGAGACATTATATTCGCAGTGGAAATATCTGTTATAGCTCCTTTGTTTATCTGTTCAGAGTGGTTTTTGGCAGGGGGTCAATGCCACTTGAAAACATCCCCTCAGTGAGCAAATTGCGATAAATGGGTGATTTTACTTTTTAGCGAGCAGGTCAGAGCAGACAAAATTGAATAAGACCATAAGGAACAATATGAGTTGATTTCTGTGCTCTTCTCTCAAGTCTCTGCTCATTAGCTGTAAACCTCTGTTACACATGTCCTGTCCTAAACAACATAAATGAATAGAAGCTTTCAATTAGGAATGAAACAGTAAGAAGACAACGTTCTGTAATGTTTATAAGGATTATGGTTTCAATCTAATTGACCAATTGCAGAGTAGCATTAAGCACAGGCGATATGTTGGATGGTGAGTTGTTTGAGGCAGTAAGAAGAAGCAATCTAGAAAAGACTTCATAAATTATTTTTACTTGTTTATGTTGATTTATCATGATGTGAAGCATTTCAGTTTTTGCATTCCAATATTCACAGTATTCTCACATTACCTCCACACAGGGTATCTTTTTTTTTTTGACAAACTATTTTGCAAGGTACTTATTAGAGGCCGACTGATATGTAATGTAATGAGAGCAGGATATTTTACAGTTTGACAATAAATATAAAATATATGCGCCGATACAGATATATCTGTGATAGGCCAATATTGGCCGATAAAATCATCCAGCCAATAAATCGGTCTGGCTCCAGTACTTATTTACCTCATAATTTTCCTTCCAAAACTTTCGGGTTATAACTCAAGATCAGTTCCTTTTATTGACTCGGCCAAAATGACCCATCAGACAAAAAAACGATCAGATAAAAAAAAAAATAGCTCAGACTAAGAGTCTTTCTCTTCTTTATATTTGACTTTAAATTTCCTATCTGTCCTCCTGTTTTTGGTTGTTTTTGACTTGAAAGTAATCGTGTTCCAAGTCCTCACAACCTATGTATCATCTTAATGCATACAGAGCAGTTGTATTTAAAATTTCCTAGTTCAGCTTATATTAGATCTTTTTTTTCCTACTTAACACAACCCATAGCAGTGCCAGTGTATTCAGCACTTGAGAGTTAATGAGTCTTTGTATTTTTTCTTCAGGCTACGGAACTGTGGACTTATTTCTGTTAAGCAACCAGGGTCAACTAAGATCTGTCTGCACCTGGCATTAATATGCGTATTGGGTGATCAAACCACAAGTGGACAACCACCACCAAGACGCATTGCGATTGGATCACTCAAACCACTTACCGTACCACATATCTTTTTTCAGGGTTAGCGCTAATGCATCCTGATGTGTCCCAACAAGGATGTGACAGGAAAATATGTCATCAGTGCAGGATGTGGTGGTTGTTTTGATGAAAGTGCGCCAACCCTTGAAAAAATGGAGAGGACCACTGATGTACGTGATTGGAGTTCAAGTGAAACCAGATGCCAAATCTCTAGAGGACTGCCATCGTAACCAGGCCGTTTATGCAGATGGAAGTGACGTAGGCAGTAACTAAATCTGAATTTTGGTCAGCTGGACACTTTTGAGATGCATGATTGACACAGGTGTAAACAGCGAAGTGTGTCAGCTGTCCACTTGTGTTTGGATCACCCAAGATGCATTTTGATACCAGGTGTAAACAGGGTATCAACGCTCTCCAAAGCCATTTACTCTTAACAATCCTTCACAGGTTGTATACTTATCCCCTATTTCTCTTTGCAGCCCCACATATCGGCTCTTTTATAACCAAATGCGATAACTTCCGAGGTTGATTACACCTCAAATTATTCTAGTCACTGTATATTCTGTGTTTGGACTCATTAGTGATGTGCGTAGCTTCTTACGCCTCAACCTTACAGATAAATATCAAACGCCTCTACATCCTTTCAAGGAAACAGCCTAATTAGTCTAGAGGAGAATGTCAACTATGTTGAAATCTTGATGTCTCCAATAACTGTGCATTAGCCAAGGCAGTGTTTTCATTACTTGCCAGATAGTAGACAAATAGATGGAATGTCATACAGTAAGTTGTCGGTTTTAAAACATAGGGTTAGGGTTATGGTTGAATAATTAATGTAATAAAAACAAACAAATAATGAAAACATGTTACATAACACACATAGTGTAAAACAGGAAACAAATATGACTTGGATGGTACAAACATGTTTTAAACGTAACCATGCTCTGTAAACATACTTGGCAAAATAGTCATTTAATGTGAAGTCTTAAAAAGAATATTACCGCAGATGCCTGCACATTTAGCATCTGGTTTGATGTTAACCATTAAAATTCCAATAATATTTCTCCAGGTTACTATGAAAGAATATTTTTATGCAGCTCACATTTTAGTTAGATTTCAATAAAACTAATTAGACTCAGTTAGATGGATTGTTTTAGTAGCGAATCCTGTAGTTGCACTGTTGGATTTTTTTTTTTTTTTTTTTGGACCTCTGCAACTGTTGCCACTTAACTTAGAGACTGCACAGGTCACTAGGCTAAGACTGATGGGAGCACCCATAATTTTAGTTTATTGAGCAATTTAGTACACTTTGAAATATATCAATACACAATTATGCAGTGTCTAGTAGTGCTGGATATTACTGTATCTAGACAAAAATTCAGGCTTACAGAGACTTTTCAAAACCGTTGCGAAATCAAGATGTCACTTAATCAAGTGCCTTTTGCTCCCATACACGTCAAGCACTGATATACAAAGCTGCTTTAGTACATTTGCTGCAAGAAGAAACACTGCAGGAATGATGAGGAATATTTCTGAAGACTGATTGTAACCTGCCACAGTAAATCAATGGTGGTGGTCAGATAAGATTGAATGTTGCTGCAGGAAAATGTTGATTTCCCATTTCCTCACTCATTTGAAAGAAAGACTCTTTTCTTATGTTGTTAATTATGACACCCATCCTGTGTTTATACAGGTTGTCTCGGCTCTTCTCATTAACACCTGCGTGCATGTACACACAAACAAATTTAACTTGGGATCACACAGACTTTATTCATTTATTCCAGAAAAACACAATCATTTGTTACTACTTCTTGTCAAATTTAGTTTCTATTCTTTGTAACTAATAATTATCTCAAGCTTATAGAGCTGTAGAGAATGATTTTGGATGCTAAGGCAGAACTCTGAATTCATGATAGAGATGTATCATGATATTATTATATTGTATGATTATTCATACAATATTCAGTGCAATGATGCTTTTCCTCGATACAAGATTTAGTGTGAATTTGCTTTGAGGTTCCCCTGAGCTGGAACCTGAACCCGACAGGCATTCAGTTTTTTAAGTTTGAACCCGACACAGTTACAGAAACTGAAGCGCTGAGTTTGTGTGTCACTCACAGCTTGTTTACCCTGATTACACGTGTGGGCACCTTGTAAATGACCGTCAAAAGGCTATAATTTTTTTTTCCTCCTTCGGGTCCTGCCAGGTTTCGTCGGACTTTGGTTGGACATCCACTCTCCTGGATGCTAAGACAGGAAAGCCAACTCTATCCCTGGTGTTCTTTTGTATCACTTTCGACTTCTCCTTCCTTGCCTGCTGTCTCTTAACACAGCTGCTGCTCTGCAAGAGTGAATGCATGGAAGGGGACAGGGGCTTGCTTTGTGTAAGATAAAACTGCTGTAGACAAGTGTCTGTCTCCACTTGTATTCACAAAATAGTAAAACTTCCCATCAACTTTTCAAAAGCATGGGAAATGGGAGGTTTGGAGTGAGTCTGTGTATTGTGGAGGGAATGTCAGAAACTCAGCCAGCCAACCTTTTGAGATGAGCCGTTTCAGGCAAACTGGAAGGAATAGTTTTGGAAATTACTTTTTTTCTCAAGAGGTAGTAGAGAATTTAAATTCCCGAGGGAAAGAAAGTAAGATTAATATAGCCACTAGTACCACTGTTGATGGTGCCGCCGCTGCTTTTGCTCCTTGAATATAGGGGTGTTTGGACCATTCGGGCAATTTTAAGGCACTTACCAAGGCAGCGGCTGTAGAGCTTAAAATGTAAGATTTGCCTCAATGCTGCTCATGTCCAGTTTCTTGATAAACATTAATACCTATGTTTATTATAATATCCCCCGGTCTAGCCATTAAATAACTTCCCTTTCTATAGCCTAGCACCTCCCAACACATGCGCACACATACATATTTCGTACTTCTTTTGACCTCATTCCACAGTCTTTAATATTTCCCTCCCTCTTTTTCTCTACTCTGTGTGTGAGGGCCTGGTCAGTTCAGGCCATTGCAACTCCAGGCACGCAGTCCCATTTCCTCCTACTGGCTTCCTGAGATGTTATCATCTTCCTATAGTATACAACTGAAAGGTTATATTAGTTTATTTCATACAGATTAAATCTCATATCATCTCTGTGGCAATTTTTCCATAAACATAGATAATGTGACTTGTAAACTTTTACATAAATAGCTGTTTAGTGCAAAATGACTACAACAGAATACATTGAATAGAATTGCTCCTGTCTGTCTCACATTCACATGCAAATGCTGTATCTTTTGACATGCAGTAGGTATGAAAAACTGGGGAAAAACCTAGAGTTATACAAACTTTTACAGCAGTGTAACTGACTCTTAATTCTCAGATTCACACAAAGGGCTCACTGTAGCTTAGAGGTTAAGACACCAGCCGTGAACAGCAGCGTGCCTGGTTTGAGTCAGACTGGTGTGATCTCACGTTGCATCTCTCTTTCCCTCATTTCATGTCATCTCTCTCCTGTCAAAAATAAAAGCATGTAGATGCCCCAAAACATACTTAAAAGAAATATATGAATAAGTAACCCTATTTACGCCGTACATGTGGTATACTGTATAAGTTTATACTTTTATACACAGATTGTAAGATGCTGTTTCACGAGCTGCTGCATTGACAGTTTGTGGACCATGATATTTTCTTTCCTAATAATTTATTTCAGTGCTATCAGATATCAATTGTGTTAGGACAAAGAAATATCACAAATAAGGAAAGGGTTTTTCTTCCAAAATGTTGTAAAAGTATTATATCCAATGATATATTCACCATTATGGAAACACTGAAGTATTCTGTGTTGACAGCTTGCATTTAAGTAACACACACACTTTGAGTCTGCAGCTGTGTTCATATTTTTATTTAGAATAGCTTACATAATAGCATTTTTTTTTCAAGTTTCAAGTTATTTTAAGTTTCAGATAGCAAATGTTTACAATGTAGATGTGTTAAAAAAAAAGCAAAAAAAACAAACAACATATGCTATGCTAAATTTTCCCTGTCTACCTACAATACTCACTGCTCACACATCTTTTTCCTTTGCTGTGAAAAAGTTGTGTCAAAGTTGTGCCTTGTTCTTTGATCACTGATTATATAGTTTGAGAAAAGAGGAGGTGCTGTATGACAGAAGTCATTCACATACACTTTGAGGTTGAATATGAATAGTGAGGGGTGAAAGAAAGTTAATCATTAGATCCATGAGTGAGGGTTATCTCATTGTGATTATTAATCACAGATTATATGTTAAGCATAGCTAATGATGCTAGACTGTCTCCCTCTGAACTCTGAGCTTTAATCTGTTCCCTTGGCATCTGAGGGCTTTAATTGCAGTCTTTGTGGTTAGTGTCTTATATGATGAGGGTGGAGCCCATAAGGGTAGAGAGGAGTCCTTCTTCTCAGAGCTTCATCAAGGAACTTCAAAAGAGAGAGAAGCGAAAGTGATATAAGCTGTAGCACTATTGTAATTCATTGTAGCAATTTGTCTTCTGACCCGTGTAGTAAGTAGCAGTGAAGTGACTGTAAAAAATCTGCATTTTTATGGAGATGTCTTAAGTTTCATGACTGCAGACATCCCAAATGGGAGTTGTGTTCTGTTTTATGGAAGCATTCCTGTTGAAAAACACATGAGGACCTGGGCAGTGAAATGTACTTTTTAAGAAAATATTCACACACGCATCAAAGAATTTGAAGTCAATGAGAAAATTGTGTTTTGTGTTTCAAGCTTGTGTAAGGTTTTTTTTTTTCCTCTCACAAGCTCAATTCAAAATGTACAGTCTTCAGATTCTTCATTTAAATCTTTCAAATCCTCTTCTACACATGACAAGTGAAATCCACGTGTTTTTGCTGCAGAATGTGCATCAAAAAGCATCCACATGTATTAAAAATGTGACAGATGAAGATTTGTACCTTGGGAAGTTAGAATGTTAATGCATGCAATGAGAGAACCAAGGCTCTGACCTGTAATGTCTGATGAGATTATGAGACATACATCATTGACTTTTAATGCCTCTGGTGACTCAAATCACTCATCACTGCTAGAACATTAAGCCTCTCCATGAATTGACAGAATCTTGATGTTGTGTAATTCTCTGTGATTACGAGAAATTGGAACCCTGCTCTGTTTCTACGTTTGACAAGTCCATTATTGTGAAGAAATATAGACTGAAACTAAACTGTCCAAGTTCATAACAATGATACTGATACTTTCTTTCTGTGAATGCATACAAAATCCCTGTCGGTGGACTGTAACAACACTTTATATTCGGTGCCATGCTTCCTGTTGTCTCTCTGCTGACAATAAAATGTCTGAAATAATGCTAACTTCAAACATCACTAACCAGCTTTTCTTCTCTCTCCTGTTTTCTCTGTCTCTCTTTCTCTTCCTGTCTCCGCCTGCTTTTTATTTATTCTCTTCTTGCAACTTCTGCTTCGCTGCATGATCTGCCTTCATGTTTGTGCTGGAACAGAAACCAAAGGTTAGTAGTTCTTTTTTTTTTTTTTTTTTTTTTTTGCTTTCACCCATTCGTTGCCTCTCCTCTCAATTTACAGTACCAGTTTTAGCTGTGTCCACTCAGTTCAGAGATTATAATGTCAGATTTTGTGAGATGTTAATCTGCAGATGAGTTGGGAATAACTATAAGAGCTAGTAAGGAAGTGTGACCTGTTTTGATATTTTATCTGAAATAATTTCCATAAGCGAGCTGCTGATATTTGAGGGCAATAATTCTCCTGTTTAAAGGTTTTTCAGTCTCCTAACATCTATCCCATGAGTGAACCTGACAATTACACAGTTAGGGAGTCAGGAGAGTCTTATAAATCTTAATAACATGAATGCTGATTAAGACCTGAAGGCGCACATTGTATTGTTGATTCTATTGTTGTACATTTTGAAACATCCACCTCCATCTTTGGCAACTGCTTGGATGGAAAAAAAGCAAGTACATTTTAGACAACAAACAGAAAATACTCAACATTAACAGACATTGGCTGCAATTCAATTACCGTATTTGTGTTAATTCCTCTCAGCCTATGCATATGAAAATGTACCCTCAGCCTGACCTGGCTGAAATATTAGACTGGAGTATATAGTTCTTGACCACTAAGCGCATTGATTCAATTCCCCTCTCTCTGCATGTTTTGTGGTGCGGTGTGATAACCTCTACTGCTTGCACTGTTTCAGTCTAGCAGGGCCTTTCATCCTGTTAGCTATAAACTTGAGGAGGAATATTAGAGGTCCATATGAGACTGTGTTGCATTTCACACAGTAGTTCAAAGCTGATGTGCCTTCCTTCCTTTAATGATGAGTGTGTGTGGTCTGCGTTAAGATTTGTGAATTTTAGACTAGATAGGTGATTGTGTTGGTGGCCTTGCAGTAAGCTATCAGAAATATCATTAGTTGATTTGCTTACCTACTGTTTCTTTAATCAGATCATATTTATACTTATTGGCTGATACGTTTTCCAGGGATTATTCCATGGCCTCACAGCAAAGGCCATAGGGCTAGTTATTAATTGATAAAGGTAACATAAATTAGGTTTAATTTCTGTGGGATTTTGATACACAGACACAGACAAAGCGTTACAAGTGGTAACATGTTGGGTTAAACATTTCTGTTTCTTGAAGCTCATTTGCTCAAACTTAGTTTATGGCTGTAGGACCGTTGCACCTGCAGAGTTATTGTGTTACCACTTTGTTTCCTTTGTTTACATTTACATTTGCATGTAGTTGATATGCCCTTACCGACCTGGTGGTGTGGACAGTGAGAGTTAGTGAGTCATATTTTGTGTAACTTCATACCTCATTCATTAATGTACTGATTATTCTAGACTTCGACTGTATTATTTAGACTTTCCATCAGTCTAAACTGACACTTTTTGGATTTTATTGTCCCTTTTGAAATGGCTGTAGAGTCACAGTAATACAGTGTAATTAACTATAATAGCATAGGTATAATTGTTTCTCCATACAGTTTTAATCACTAACATTTGAAAACGCAAAGGGAGGAAAAGAGACACTGCTTCTTTCACTCAGCCTCTCCTCTTAGTGGAACAGATATGAGAAAAAAGTGAGAAACAAACAAGCAAATGTAGTGAGTGGACACCCAGAGGAATGCTGACAGCTCTCAGAACTTTGCGCAGTTTCTGTGATTTCACAGATAGTCTCCAGAGAAGCTCTTTGAGATCATCAGTGTCAATAGCTGGAGATAAAACATGTATAGCAGGACTTTCCTGTGGGTGTAAGCACAAAGAGAGGGTGAAAATCACAGAATGTTTTAGAGACACTGGCAGGTGGGAATTGAGGGATGAGTGGAACCTCTCCCTTTTTCTTACTGTACTACTCATGTCTCATCTGGTCTTTTGTATTTATTTAGTTCTACCAACGGTGAGTTTAACATTAAGGGACAGTGGGACACCAGTTGAAACAAACAAGGAGAGTGTAGCCTCTCTCACCTTTTGCCTCTCTTTGTTTGGTTTTTGTTCTGGATCATAAAAAGAAATAATAATGCAGCTCTCTGTGAAACGGGATGGAGCTGATTTATGGGGCTGTTTGTGGTACATGATAAGCTATAGACTTTGACTACACATACAATTAGTAACATATACTTCACAATGCAATCATGTTTATGGGGATATTACGGGGTGTTAGTGGAGAGTTTTGGGTAAGGTGAGAGAAAATTTGTGAGATACTTGTGACTGGACATGGATATAAAAGTTTTAGGGCTTTAATACCTGGTGACAGCACCACATATTTATGTGTAGTGGCTCATATTGGCTACCATACTCCATCTTCATTGACTCCTGTTTCCTATACCACTTCATGGACTTTAGATGGATGGATGGATAGTCAGACAGATGAGATGTTTGCTGCAGGTGTAGTTGCCATACATTTGTATACTTTCTATATAAACAAGAGAACCTCAGTTCATTCATTTTTTTTTTTCATCATACATTTATCTTCAGCACAGTACTTCCTCCTCCTTTTCCTTGTCCAGTGTTAATCATTTAAAAAGAACACTAGCTCTTTCCCCTAAAGTGTGAAATGGTTTAAGTCAAGCCATATAATATAATTATATGTTACTATACTAACCCTAAATTCACAATTTCAAATTTGCCTTAAATGGCTTTATAATCTGTACATCATACAACATCTTTCCTTACAACCTCATTTTGGATAAAGAGAAGTCTATAAACAATTTTTTTTGTGAAAACATTGATCCATTAAATCTTCTCTCCTTAAGGTTTTTACTGGCGTAAGGATACATTTTTTATTTTTATTGTACCATTAAAAGATTTTTTTCCATATGTGGAGATGAATGTGTTATATGTCATACTTACATGCTACTGTATGGATATATTTTGTCATACCGGCATTCATGGTCTAAGCAGAGTTATCTTAATTGACATCCGGAATAAACCAGCTATTTCTTTCCACCTCACTCTGTTCATCAAGAGAGGGCAGCGAGACAGATTCATCGCCATAGTGCCTGGAAAATGAGCAACAACATGAAGAGAGCTGCCCTTTCCTCAGACTTCTTTTCGGCTAATAAATAACATCCAATTAGACGAAACCCTTGAAGATCTCAAAATCAGTTTGCCATTTCTCCCCAGGATACAGGCATCTGCTAATAACCTACCTCTACTCCAAAGTTATAACACTTCAACAATGTAAAGGAATACAAGTGTTAAAAATTGAGGAATAATTAAAAAAAAAAAGTATGTTAATAGCTTCTTTAGCAACTTGTTTATAACTTGTCTTTTCTTTTTTTTTGTGATTTACTAATGGGAATTTTCACTTTATTTATGGAAAGATCTTAACGATTGGGTTGTGAGCACATTTATCAGGAGTGTGTCTGAAGTCAGACATGAACTCTCATCCAGTATTTGTGTATACATAAATGAAATGGTCAGGTTAGTTCCTTGTGACTGGTTGGCTGGCTGAGTGTTGGTCGTATCAGTTTTCAAAATGATTAAGCACGAACAAGCAGTGTTGGCAACGTAGCACCTTTGTTTCTAGATTAACTGACTTTTGAGACACCTTTATGGACTTTTTTCTAAAACAAACCACCTAGTGCCCTTGCTACTTTCCGTAGAAGAGAGTGGCCAATATTTCCTCAAGAGCGCGAGGTTGGGATTTCCCTCCGCAGTCACACCTCTCTGTGCTGACTGCACAGCAGCTTATGTGAATGCGCTTCTAACTCTCTCGCTGTGTGATCATTTTACAAGTAAATACAGCTGAAATCACAGCACAGTCTTTGTGTTTAATTTATATGTTTCGTGTGTTTTTCAGATGATGTCACGGTTATGACATCAATATTTTAGCAGCAGAGCAGGAGCTTGGAAATAGCTTGTAAGAGACTGCTGGTTAACATGTAGTCTTAATGGGCTGCGCGTCAGTCATTATTTCATACTTGTTCCACAGAAAAACATGTAAATGTGAGCAGCTTTATTCGGAATTTTGCGGTATTAAGATGCTGTATATATGAGCACAAAGAGTAGGATAGACGCAAACACATAAAAAGCTGAAACCAGCTGACACGAGGGAGAGTGCAGATTGCCTACGATGTTGTCCAGCCTTATCCTAGCTAAACTAATCTTGTTTAAACCGTGTCCACTGAGGATGTAAAGGTAACCATTAATGGGGATCCAAATTAACTGATAAATAATTAATAATGTGAAGAGGAGATTTTTATAGAAACAAACAGACTACACGCAACAAAATAACTATGTATGCTTGTTCAGTTTGTGTATTAAAACAGTACATTGGAGTGAGACACTATAAACAAGTATTGCGTTTATCATTTCCAGCTCTGTAATGTTCCTATAATGAATGTTAATAATCACTTAATACCTAATATTTATTATAACTACCTTGCTATTAGAGCCTGACCAAGACTGGATTTTGTAGGCTGATGCCAAAACATTTTTTTTCATATTCAGAAATTTTTGATAAGGATACCCTAAATTTGATTATTACAGAACTGCGAGCAAGATACTGTGTGTACAGAAAGGAGCACAGTGGGTAACCTGCAGCAGTAATGGAATCTCTCTGCTACAGCTGTGCACTGCCTGGGTGAAAATGTAGTGCTGGGGAAGCAGTTACAAAGCAATCATGGCACATGGCATTTGTGTGGTGAGGGATATAGAAGCTGTGAAAAGTGGCCCTTACATTGTTTGCTTTAAATCTTTAGACCATTTGCTAAATAAATTAATATGCTGCATGTAGTGATATTGCATTAGTTTGATCTATGCAAACATTATAATCCTAATTTCGCCTCAAGGTGATTAGTAGTAATCAGTGTTGGTGTTTTCCTCATTGCTCTCATGAGCATTTTTTATACTGTACAGGTTAATAACTTTAAATATACCTAAATTAGGTCTATTAATAGATTTTGATTATACATGGGTTTTGAATCAGTGTTGGTAATCACAGGCAACCATTATTCGGTGTGGTGTTTCATAGTTCAGCATGAAAGCGTCACAAACAAGAAGTTACATTTTAATGAATAAATTGTCAGAAGGGAGGGTATGGGTATTCCAAACTTGGATAAGATGCCTCACAAGTGTCACTGTGTCTTTTTAATGTTTCTTGCCATAGCATTAAGGCTTTGCTCTCAGTGGAGGTCAGGATCTCCAGATCAATGTAGCCTGTTAAAGAGAAAGTTGGGGAAAGACAAGCTCTCTTCCCACTGCTGGCATGCTGGAAGAGATAATTAGACAGCCCATTTCCATATGATTATAATGGCCTGGGAAAGAAGCATGTTTGTGTGGGTTTCGTCAGTTTGCACAAGCATATTTGGGGGACTTCTTGATGGAAATGATGGTTGTGTGTGGGAGGGGTTAAGCTCGTATGGGTGGTTGAGTGGCTTAGGAGTGCACATGATTAAAGGAGGGCTCTTCTGTGGAGGTAAAGACCACGGTCAGAGCTGACAGCTTGCCGTGACTTGTCAAACTCAGACGGAGCTGACACATTAAACAGTGATGATCATTCAAAACCATGCTTCTAGTCTGTCAATCTTCACTACAATAACCCTCAGACTACCTCTAAATTGGAGACACTTAACATATCCATATAGTGTTAGTTAATAAGTCTCTTGTATGCAAGGTGGGTGTATTTCTTTGAACAGCATTAGCTTTTGTGGTCTGCTGTGCAGAGAACTTGGTTGGCTTTCAAATTACAATGAGACAAAAGGAGCTGAGGAGGTTGGTGGACACCATCATAGAGGAATTATGAAGAGATCAAGGACTAGAGGAGGTGGGGATGAAGGGATAAAAAAAAGAGAGAGTAGTAGGTGGTATTTTTTAAAATTAAATGTCTGAAGGAGGCTAAAAAAGTCAAGTATCTCAAATTTATGGAACTTATAGTCAATGTTTTTTTTTTTTAATATGTATTTTCATTTATACGTTCAGTTGTCTAGAGCTCAAGACTTAAAGTACACTCATATCAGCTGTATTAGGGTGAAAATAAAATGTATGTAATGCATGGGTTACCTTCAAAGGTGCGTGGAGTCCAGTTGCATTTACTGAGGGTAGGAGTTGTCACTTGAAATGTTTTCAAGAGCTTTAAATATAGTTTGTTTTGAACCACTTGGAGTATCTGAGCATAGCTGCAGGATGTCCATCTCATGCTGGCTAGTAGTTAGTATTTCTCTCCACTGGTACATACTATATCTATCCACATCAAATGGACTTTCTTTCCTGTGTTCACACACACACACACACCCCACACCCCCCACCCTCTTTATGCTTTTGCTGCTTTTCTATAATGACTGTTCATGTGGCTGTAGAAAATTTGTGCCATTATGAGAGATCTCATCAAATGCATAATCATTAAAGACTCTTTTCATTGTTGTTGAAAGGGAAGGTCTGATCACATAATACACACAGTGAGCAGATGGCTACATTTTTTTCTTTCTTACAATATGCAGCCTGCTATTTTCATATATATTTAGAAATCTGCCCATAATACAACCATATTCTGGATAGAAAATGGCTGATGTATTACAGTTAATTGGCTCCTCTTGTGCAGTACTTTTACTTTAAGCAATCACCAACGCACGTATTACCTTGACCTGTGATGGTGTATGGAAATGCTTGAGAATGTCACATATCACATGCTTGCCACAAACACGCACTCATTGTGGTCACTGGCTCTTTGCTTCCTTTTACATCTTTTTGTGTGTGGTTTACCTTCCTCTGTCTGCTTTCCTTTTCTCCCCTTTTGTTTCTCCCTTTTTTTTTTTGTCTGCCTCAGTTTCTCAAGCATCAGCACCTCAATTTATTCCCAATTTGTATTTTTATGTTCTCATATCACCAAAGTAATGGGCTTGCTCGTTAAAAACATATTTGCTTTCGCGACTTTATTTTTCTGCTGTGATTTTTCATCCACACATGTACGTTTGTGTATGAAGGGAAGGGGAAGTGGTAGAGGGATGGGCGGAGAGATGTTTGCAAAGGCACAGGGAGAAAAAAAATGGAAAAATGGCAAATGACTTTAGAGATGAATGATTTAGGCTGTCATCAATCCATTGAATGACTTGGAAAATGTTAGGGTGGGCTTAACAACTGTTCAGATCGGACTGGTGCTGTCACATAGTGAAATGAAATGGAGATAATAACGCTTCATACCTGATATGACAGACGAGTCAGAAAATACTCATTTTAGCACAGATACACACACACACACACACACACACACACACACCCATCCACACACACCCATACCCATCAGACCATTGGTAGATCTTCAAGAGGCCTTTAGGGGGCACTACTCCACTGAGAATAGAGGTGTTGGTAAACTTCATCCCCACAGGCCAGTACACAATGATTAAGAGAGGCTTCTCAATAATTATGAATCTTTTGATGTAGCGTATTTAATTCTAGTCCAGATTTGTGACTTTATTTTTAAATGTGTATATTTACCTTCGCTACAGAGAGAGAGAGCATATGAGTTTCTTTGTGAAGCGCAATTGACTTGTAGGCGCTGATGCTTCATGCCGGAGTGATTTTAGTGGTTTCGACTTAGACATGATTTTGGTATAGCAGGACTAGAGGAGGAGAGGAGAAGAGAGAAAAAGCCTAATGAAGTCTGTTAATTTGCTGCTATCAGAATGAAAGTCTCAGACTAATTATGGCCCTGGGTCATCTAGTCTGGATCACAGAGAGAGGTGGCCCCTGCATGGTTCACTTTGATTAGCTCACTCACTACACAGCTCCTCACTTTATTACTCTGATCTCTCTCTCTCTCTCTCTCTCTCTCTCTCTCTCTCTCTCCCTCTCACACTGGTACTCACACATGCAACTCCGGTGGGGGGTGGGGGGGTAGTCAGTGTGCAAACAGACTAGTCAAGCTGTCATGTCAGCGTTAGTCAGGATGGTGGAGTGTGTGCATTGATGAAGCAGAGAGGCAAAGGTGAGGGCAGGTGTGGATAGTCCACGTAGCTACTGGACGTACTCGATGTCTCTTGTGCTCTCTGTCAGGCTGACTCAAGTTCAGGACTTAGCTGGATCAGAACCATACAGTGAGTCAACAGTCAAACCGCACGGCTGGTTTGACTGTTCATATCCTCTCTGTTGACTGTAGAGTTGACAGATGTGTCGAAATGGTGGATTTTTTCACTTGCTGCAGACAGCCCCCCTTCTGTGCATCAGATGTCTCATAGTGGATTTTGCTTCAGGCAATGGTGTGTGTGTGTGTGTGTGTGTGTGTGTGTGTGTGTGTGTGTGTGTGTATTATATATGTATGTGTGTGGTGTTTGCACATTGAATTGCGGGAGCCCTGAATTATCCTTGCTACAGAAACTCCCCTAATAGCAGTGATTTAAACTTTACCTGCTTCACTGCCTTGATTGGCTATTGGAAACAACACAGTGATTTAATTACCCTTTGAAGACTGCTGCCCTGTCAACTTTCCCCTTGCTGTGTGCTTGTATATCTGCTTTCTCAGGCAGAGATGATCGTATCACTGTAACATGCCATAAGTAATGAAGCCTCATCAAGAGAAAAGTCAACTCGAGGGTGTGATATCTCCTCAGGAAATAAGATAGTTGGACAAATATTGGATAAAATGACGGGCCTAATAAGCACACACATATAGTGTCTCTTGCCTGTCTCTCTCACTGCTGTCAGGTTCCTACTTCACTTGATAACTTCTTAGATGTTAGTATTAATTATCAAGTATATGTTTTTTTCATTTGACATTTTGTGTGTGTGTGTGTGTGTGTGTGTGTGTGTGTGTGTGTGTGTGTGTGGGCGCGCGCGCACGTGTGTGCAAAGAGGAGGGTTGTGTTCCAGTAAGTTGTTCTCTCTGATTAGAATTCCATTCTGATAAGATGATGTGCTGGTGTGAGTGTAGAGGGCAAGGGAGGAGTAGCAGCTTTTGGTGTGTGTGTGTGTGCGTATGCGTGTACGTGTGTGTGAGAGGGGCTTGGGTGGGGGGAGTTGAGGTGTTACTTGCGCGTCTCTGAGGCTTGCCTGTCATGTAAAGCATCAGTCATGCTCTTTCACAGCAGTTTTATTTCATCCGCCATTCCCTTTAGTGCTTCGACGGCACAATTCACTGATACTGTCTTGTGGGAAGTGCAGCTGTTTGGGAAGCATGTGTGTGTGCGCAGTGTTACACATTGTCATATTTTTGTCAATTGCCTTTAAACTGTGGCAGAGATTCGATCAAAGCCAGTCAGTAGAATTATTAAAAGTGAGACAAGTAGATAACTCTTTTAAGATTTTGGCTTTGTAGCCTCATCTGACCCTGTGCCTAAACATTCTTTTTCTTTTCGCAAGAAAAGAATAAAACTTTTCTCTCTTTAATACCCAAGACCCCATGATTTTTTTTTTTAATTCAAGAAAAGATTGGAACACAAATTGACATATTTATTTTGTTATTTTCACTGTGTATTTTCCCCAAAGTATACTACACTGGGGGCAAAGGAAAACTGAGACAGTCCTTCCTCTTCGCTCTATTTTTCATACTTATCTCTCCTCCCACAATCACACCATCAAGTTGACATTCATCACAGGCCTCCATTAAGAGGTCTTAAGTCGGAAGTGCTTAAACGGAAGATGGCTAGCACTGTGTGTACTGTGGCAGGGCAGAACAGGCCTTTCAACTCATGCTGTTATCCCACTTTTGGTGTCTGTCTGTAATGCACTGCTCTCTGCCGTCTTGTGATCGAGTCCTGCTTTCCCTTCCTGCGTTATCTGATCTCAGCTTGTGACGTTAACTGGTTTTATTCAATGGCAACATTTGTCACTTTCTGTCGTGCTAACTCTCAAGATTCTCTGCCTCTTTAAACAGGCACAATCTTTTTCTTTTTTTTTTTTCAGAGAGTGTGTCATCTTTGAGCTCCAATTAATGTTATACATTACCATTAGAGTCTAAAATATATACTGTAGTCGCACCTATGCTGTGTCCTTTGCTACCTTCTTACTTTTGCTTGACTGGTGATGGGATGCAGACTCCCTACTGCTCTGCACTCACAAGTGTATCCTTATCTTCACCACTTCCTGGGTGATAGCGCAGTCTGATAACTACAACAGTCACTGCTCCGTCTGATTGATTAACCAGTGACCTCTGACCCCCTGCGGGACATTTTAATTGGCTGATTTATAATGAGCAGGCTTCCCTGAAGAAGAGCTGTTTTAAGGCCAGAGCGGATGAAGGGGTGATGCTGGAAGGGGGCAATCTAATTAGCTGATTTAACTGATAACACCTGAGGCAGCTTTGTGTGTGTGTGTTCGTGTGTGCGTGCGTGTGTCCCATTGCAGTATTATGTTAGGATAATTCATGGTTTAAATGACTAAGCCAGGTATGTTTATATGTTCTGAAGCGGTAAACACTCTGGTACTATGTGCTTTTGCGTGTGTTAGAGAGAGAGTTAGTGTGTGTTGGTGTAAATAAATTAGATTCTGTGAGGCTATAAGTTATGATGACTAGATCAATACAACTTAATGTAGTAAGCTGGAGGCTTTCAAGTACTGGCTTATTATATTGCATTCAAATGTCGAATTACATCAAATTCAAAATTACGTTCCCATAAGTTTTTTACACTGGTTTTAAAAGGAAATAGTGACAGATTTACATTTCATTCAGCCTTATAATTTAGCATACTTTACTTTGTTTTTGTAGTCTTGTAAAAGCAAATATTGTCATAGAGACATAACAGGGTTTTTCCTGGCAGAAAACTAGGCGGGGGTCGTACTAAGCCGTACTACCGTACGAAAAAAAAAAAAAACCCTTACACGATGGGATGTAACGTTAATGTAAAGGAAACTTTTCAACAAGCTGGGTGTGCTTGGATGTAAAAGAGATAATATTCATTTGTAGGGTTGCCACATTTTATGTGAAAGAACGTGGCAACCGGTTTGGTTTTACTTGACATTACATTATTCACAGCACTTTGAGGACATAACATGAACGAAAATACGGGACAAATTGCGTCCCGTATTGATTCAAATCCACCAAGTACCGAGAATACAAGTACTAAAATAATTTTATTTTCAAATACGGGAAGATCAAGTACTGTACGGGCCGGGGGGCCGGGTGGGGGTAACCGGTGGCATTCACCTGTTCGCAGAGCCGCAAAATCAGGTCGCCGGCAGAAAATCCAGCGCGTTCGTATTCTTCTTCTTCTTCCGCAATTTTGGATGGCTCTGCATACTGCACGGATTAAGATACAGCGACACTGCATTGCCGTAGTGGCGTACAGCCGCAATTGCAGTGACAAACGTCAGATCCACTGAGTACCGAGAAAACAAGTACTAGAATTTTGTCGGGAAGCGGAGGCGGCACGAAATTTGACTGACGCGGCCGCCTCCCAATTCTTTATGCAGGGAAAACCCTGCTTAAAGGGAAATGCCTCGCGTCATTACTTGTTGCACATGTCTACTGAAGTAGTTGGCAGGTGGTAGAAAATAGAGTGTGTTAGCAGATGTTGTAGTGGCTGCTATCCTTCATGCCCATTTCAGTCAATTAGTTTTTTTTTCAGTTGGCAATTTGAATGGTTTTGTATCTATCATTTAACCTCTTGAACGTCATGTTTTCTGTTAACAAGCACTAGAAGTTAGAAAATAGATTTATAACGTGACAGTTATGACCACATCATATGTACAGTATAATCAACACTTTCTTCAAACCCAAGATATTTCTTTTATAGCTGCATTACATTGAATTTGTTGTAAATTGCTTTTTATAAACATTTGCCCAAAATCCAGCCTGACATCTTTTGAAACATTTGGATCATGACCAAAGCTGCAACAACAACAGCAAAAAAATGGAAACAGAAACATCTGACAATTAATTTCTACAAAATGTCAAAAAACTGTGAAAAGTCCAAGTTGACATATATTGCTAAAGGTCTAAAACACACACACACACACACACACACACACACACACACTGAACATGTCAGTGTTGCTATGTAGACCTGGATCAATCCAAACCACTCACTCACTGTATTGCATATCTTTAAAATATCATTACTTTATCTGGCACAGGCCACTTTGTTACTATAAAACTTCTACAGTATGTGTATCTATGTATCTATTATGTCATAATGTGTAGTATTTACAGCAACAATTTTTTTGTTAGTTGTCTTGTTTTTTTCTTTGTGTAGTAAAAATATTTATTATTTTATTGTCCAGCACTTTGGCCCTAGAGGAACATCTTTTCATTCTGTCATATGTGTGACAATATACAATATGGTTGAAATGACAATGAAGCTTGATTTGATTTTGCTTTGATTACTATGACATCGATATTTTTAAGTGAAAAGTGATTAATCGAATCACAATAGTTGCTATAGCCCGACTCATATAACGACTAATTATTTCTGCTCTGATCTTGACCAAGAGTGACAATGTACAAGGTGTGTCTGTGTGTTAATTGTAACTGCGGACCAGGACAGGGTTAATAGTTAGTTGAATTAGTTTAATGTTCACGTAATTAATTGTCCTCCTTTCTCATCTCCCTCTCCCATGATAAAAAAATTTCATTTGTCCTCCTTGTCTGTATTTTGCATTTCTCCTCTCTCACATATTGAAAGACTGTGAGGAAAGTGTTCCAACAGAGGAGCCACGTAAGTTCAAGGATAGCTCACTGTGTGGCCGTGTTTGTGTATTTCTGTGCGTGGTGGGTTGTACCGCAGGTGTGCATGTTTGTGGACAATGCTAACAGTCTTGTCTGTGGGAGCTCCCAGCATACCACCTCACTTTCTAACTAGAACAGGATCCCTGAATGAAGACCGAGCCCAGGTGGAAAAGTAGAAATACCTTTCTAGTGGATTAAATCCCATGCTCTCCTCTCCTCTCCTCTCCTCTCCTCTCCTCTCCTCTCCCTTTCTTCTCTCCTCATACACCATAATTACAGCACCAGACAATTACCCAGCGTACTCCTGGGATGCACATTTTGTTCTCTTAATCTGGTGTTTTAAATAATTAAAACCAACCATGAACTCCTTTTTGTGAGTGTGGCTCAAGAGGGTTGTGTAGTGTGCACATATCTGTGTGTGTATTCCTATTGGTTTGTTGTTTTGCTGTTTATAATCCTAAATCGCATGATGCCTTTCCTATCTACCAATAGTACTGACACAATCCCACCTACCTTGCTCCATGTGACCCAGAACAGATTTGCCTTCACGAGTAACCTAAATACTATTGGTGCAATATTTTGTTTATGGAACAACCATGGTTCAGCCATACTTTACTCCGTCAGTGGTGTGATCACAACACTCTACCATAATCCCTTTCTCCATGCTTTACTAGCAGCATGGCAGCCAGTCATGGCAGACTATGTCATTGTTCACTTGGAAAAAGCAAACACAAAAAAAGAAACAGATGTTTCACATGGTTGTGGGCGATTTTCAAACAGCTGACATCTTTAAAATGAGTACAGTATTACAACTAAATAAATAAATAAAATTCATCCAGACAACCTTTACATTCCATTTCACTTTCTTCCCTTCTTTATGTTGCACTCAGACACTGAACACGGACATTTAAATCTCATAATCTCACTGTGAATGAATTTTTGTATATCACACATACTTGTTGTCAGCAGTACTCTTAGTGCACACATTTGTGTAAATCTTGCCTTTATGTGTTGATAATAATTCAGTGTTTCTGTCTTTATCAGCCAAAAAACAAGAGGAGGATCTGGAGGATAAGAAATCCATAAAGAAGAGAATTAAAGAGCTCAAGGTGCTCGATCCCAAGATTGCACAGAATCTATGTAAGTATTTGTTTCCTCTCAGCCCACTCCTCCTCCCAAGGAGTGGATTTATACACATGCGCGTTTTTTGATGCTACAGTGTACCGGACCTGTCTGTAGTTCTAGCCTCACTTTTGCCCTTCAATTCACTTAAATTACCTCCTGTATCCCATTTGTTCTTTGCATGTTATAAAGTCACCTAAAAGAGAAGTTTGGCAGCCATTGAGTTACACCTTTTTTTGCTGCTATAGTGATTATAGCAAGACAAACACTTAACCGTGAACTTGGCCACCGCTATCTGTGACTCACGTCTTCACACACACACACACACACTGAGAAGATTAACGATGTTAAGCCTCCATTAAGGAAAGAACAAACGGGAGGAAAAATGCTCCTATGTATGATCACATTTATGTGTCTGTCTGTCTGTCTCAAGCTCTCTTTTTCTCTAACTTTCTCACTCACACTTGTGCGCTCGTGTGTGAGTGACGCCTGCTTGGTTTATAATGACCGTTTTAAAAGGATTCAGCATTAATGAGGAACCAGCTGATCTCTTAAGCACTCCCAGATCTTAGTTCCTCATTGGCTTATATCAAGGGGAGCTATGACCTTTGTTTCATGTATTAAAAGAAAATGAGACTAATCAGCCCAGTAACAGTGATAAATCATGCAGTGTAAATTATAGAGCGGGAATGAGGAGAGACGAGAAGGAGAGTTGGCAGTTTGTGTTCCACCATAGGAGGTAGAGGGACTAAGCTTTGATTGAAAATTAGTATGACTTAAGGTCTGTTGTTTGACTGATGCCAATACACTGAAAATATATTCAATTTCTATTGTGTTAAAATTTCCTTTTAGCAATAAAGGTACAGAGCTCACATTTTTACATGGAGAAGAGGGCCTAATTAGTCAGTCAGACTTCTACTGAATGTATGCAGTTATTTTTATCTTGAACTGTTTGAATACTGGCTCCCCCAAACTTTGCTTGAAGTCACCGCAGTAATTGTTGGTAGCAATGCATCTTAACTGTCTATTTGCTCTTAGTGATGTACTATAAAATCTGTCAAATGAGCCTGGAAAAAGGAAGTGTAATCCTATTTTCGTCACCATGAATTTGTTTCCTGGTTTTATTGTAAATCATGTCAAGTTGATGTCTGTAACACACCAGACTCGCTTAAATACAAAACACTTAGAAGCTAGGATATTAAACGATACTTAAATCATCACATTTTTCCTTCAGATTTTCCCAATAATATTTAAATTTCGCATCATCTGGCTCCTAGCCTAGTCACACATCTTTTAACTGTCAGGGCTTTTTTTGACGGTTCCACTGGCTATACTAATGACAAGGAATTGCCATTCAGTCTCTGGTGGTACCACTTGTTCGAGGATCTCATGCTTGCTCAACCACTGTAATTTCTTAAATCACTTTTTCTAAAAACAGTTTTATGTCTGGCTGGCTTATGTATTGATGTATCTGTAATGTTATATCTCTTCAGATCCTACTCTCAGTTCCCCTCTTGTGTCCTTGAGCTTTTTTTTTATCTCACATCATTATTTGTTTTGTTTTTTATTATCTTTTTGTTTCTTGTTATTAAATTGTATGACCTGAAATTCTTGAATCATTTTTTTATTTACCACAGCATTTGTTGCATTTTTTGTTTGTTTCTAGCCATCTTTCTGGGTTCCTTCCGTATGCCTTATCAGGAAATCCGTCGCATGATAGTGGAGGTGGATGAAGAGCAACTCACTGAACCTATGATCCAGGTAAGGAAAAACATTTCAGAGCTTCAGTTACTTATGTGACGCTAGTAGAAGACTTTGTTGGACAGTCCGCCTAACTCTTATGTGCACGTAACCAGTTCTTAAATGGAAAGAATATTGGAAACTAGCTCAACTGACAATGTGCAAATGTTATTTTTAGTGCTGCCCTTCTCCTTCTCAGTTGTTCAGGCTCATGCCTCAACTCTTGTTTGTTGCCTTGATTAGTTGTCTACCTTGAAATGGCATGCAGCCTCCTTTATCTCTCTCTCTCTCTCTGTCTCTCTCTCTGTCTGTCTGTCTGTCTCTCTTTCTCTCTCTCTCTCTCTCTCTCGCTCTCTCTCTAGGCTTGCATAAACTAGCAGTCTGTCTCTTTTTCTGTCTTTCTTTGTCTGTCTGTCTGTCCGTCCGTCCATGTTGACTGAAGTTCTGAAGAAGTTCCTGCCTCTTGTTTTCCTTTGGTTTTGTTTTTACTTTATGACTTAAATTTGCTGTTATTTCCCACCAGTCCACACTTGACATGGTTTTAATTTTTAATTTTTTAAAATTTATTCAAAATCAATAATTGAATTCTCTTATTTAAAAAAAAGTATTCAGACCCATAATTCAGTACTTTGTGGAAGCCCCTTTGGTGGCAATTACAGCTTCGAGTCTCTACAAACTTTGCTCACCTGGATTTGGGCAGTTTATCCCATTATTCCTGACAGATCCTCTCAAGCTCTGCCAGATTGGATGGGAAGTGTCTGTGATCTCCCATCCTCAGGTCTCTCAACAGATTATCCATGGGTTTTTAGTTTGGGCTTTGTTTTGGCCACTCAAGGGTAGTCTTACTTGTCCCAGCGTTTTCTTGGCTGTATGCTTAGGGTCATTGTCGTGCTGAAAAGTGAACTGTCACCCCAGTCTCCCTCGTCCCTGTGGCTCAGAAGCACCCCATAGGATGATGCTGCCACCTCCATTCTTCACCATAGAAATGATAATAGCCAGATGGTGAGCAGCGCCCGGTGTTTGCCAGACTAAGTGTTTGGAGTTCTGCTTAAAAGCTCCACTTTTTGTTTTATCGAACCAGAGAATCATGTTCTCAGGGTGCTTAAAATGCACGCATACATTTCTCTTCTGACTCGAACAGAACGCTGTTATGGAGGGTTTGAGCCCTGCCAACAAATGCCCTAGTAACCTCTGTCTCCAGCTTGGCCCTGGGAATAGTCAGCAACAACTGGTCAGTAGACCGCAGGCTACTAACAGGAGTGTAAGGACAGAGAAGGTCAGCTGTGTAGGATGGGGCAAACAAGCAAGGAAACTTTAAAATCAATTCTGAAGGACACAGGTAACCAGTGAAGGGAGGCTAGAATGGTGAAATGTGCTCCAATTTTCTAGTTTTTGCCAGTACCTTTGCAGACATATTTTGTACAACTGACCTCTAGGGCAGTCCAGCAAACAACAGTTACAGGCTTAAATAGCTCTGATCAAAAGTATGAATAAGTGTACCATAAGCATACAGTCTACATTCCTCAAGCTAAATTTAAATCAGCTTATAGATGACACCAAATATGTAAAGAAATGGTGGCTTGTGTGCACTAGATGTTGAGGAAGTTGACTGGTGCATTTAAGGACTTGTTTTACAGTCGGTGTGTGGATAAGCTGAGCTGAAACAAATCAGCAAAAACAAATCTGAGCTTCGGCTGTACATTTTAAAGAATTCATTCAATCAATAATTGTTGATTACAACAGGCAAATAATTAATGGTCATTAAGGCAAATTCCATTATAGTGCATCAATAAAAACTCAAGTAATGGAAGTGGCAATATTTGTCCTGACTCCAGGCATCAGGAACAGATTTTCAACCCAATTTAAATGCATTAGACCAATATATTTACCTCACTACAGAAGTATTTGTTGAGATGGCTGTTACATTTAAATGAGAGGGCAATGAAATCAATGTGGTTTAAATATTTTAGCATTTATTCCTTTTGGTTGTCTTGAAAAAAAAAAAAACCCAATCACAATTTCACATTCAATTGTCTATAAACATATACCTGTATATAAACCTAAGAATATAATACTATATTTTATAGTAAAAGCCATTTCATTGCAGTGACAAAACTTTAGAAGCGAAAGTCACCAACAGCACTGAAAGTCACAGCAAATAGAACAGCAGTAGGTTGGATTTCTAAACAAACACAGCACAAAGAATGGTAGTCCTAAGGCTCATTCTAAATTAAATTGAAAGAAAACACCACATTGCTCTTCAAGCATGGACTGTGGGCAACTACATTGTTGTTGAAACCTAGATATACAGAGCCCAAGGGTAAAAAGGGTTTAATTTGACCCGATTACGTTAATTTTGGACAATTTAAATCATTATATTTTGCACATGTTTAAAAAACTGAAGCATGAACATGAGGAAGATATACTGTAGTAACCAAGTACAATTAGTGTAATTAAATGTGTCAGTCATCATGACATTATCACCACAAGGCTATTTTTGAATAAATGTGTACCGGTTGCTTTCCCTACTCTGCATTCCTCCGTGCTGCTTCTCACTCCCTTTGTTCCTCTCTCCTTTTTGTAGAATCTTGTAAAGCATCTGCCGGAGCAGGAGCAGCTGAACGCCTTGGCCAAGTATAAAAATGAGTACGCAAATTTGTCAGAGCCTGAGCAGTTTGGGGTTGTGGTGAGTACACACAATCGTACACAAACATGCACACACAAAATTCTCACCTCCCCACCAGCTGGATACTGTGTAGCTCTAACACCATGTGCAGGTGTATCACAAACAATATTTTTCTGTGTCGCTGAGTTTCAATGTATAATGAATACAGTGGTTTAACAGAACAGAAATATGCATACACAGTTTTATAAAGCTAGTTTATTACCATCTTAATATTATAGTAATGTAAACTTTTCTTGTATTTGCATCATATCTTTCCCTCAGCACTTCTCTTCTCTTTCTAAACGCAATCACACACACACACACATACACACAAATTGAGCACTTTCATATGAATATCCTAATCCTAAGCTTTTTAAAATTCTATCTTTTTAAGCCTTAAGAGGAACGACAGGACACCTGTGGACTCCTGTGCTAATTTATGCACATTAAAGAGCAGCTCTGCTGCCTAATTATGTCTGCATCGTTTTCTTAAATACTTTTCAAAAGAGGTTTATTCAGAATTATGCATGAGGAGTGTAGCACTTTTTGTGTATTTTGTGTTTCTGCCTAGCAACTAACTTACTCACAAAACATGCCATAATCTTCATTTGCCCCATGCACCCACCTGTTTGTAATCACCCATGAAAGAAGTCTTATCATTGAATGAAAATGCAGTTACTGCGCGGTAGATGAAGGGGGAGGGTTGAGCATGAGCATGCTCAGCTGTTGTGTATAGTTCATCAGGGAGACATAGAACAAAGAAGAGCATGCTTATATAATGTTTTTTTGCTGCTGTGCCTGCCTGGGACCAAGGAGGCCTGTGTGCTTTCACCTATCAGAAAAGCTCATGTTCAAAGGGAATTTTTAATTTACCGTTGAGCAAACACAAGCATTTTATCTTTTATTTTTTCCGATATCCGCCATTCTCACACTTGATTTGAACTCTACCTTGTGTGTATTGTAAGCAATAATGGATCGCATTAAAAAAGCCCTTAAAGTGCTTTGGACACAATGCCAATGTAGACATTTAAAATGTCTTTCTGCAGCTACACAAATAAGTTAAATGTTCTCTGTGACAAGAAATCAAAAGGCAAAAAAGTTCTCTATCTTCCAACAGGGTATTCATTTCCATCCATCGCCATGTTATTAGATTAAAGGATATTCTAATGAGTTTTACACTAGTCAACTTCATGCAGCACAGTAGCTTTTATTGCTGTATCAGTTGAGCTTGCTGACTTACAGACTTCCAGGCAACCTCTGGCCTCAACTGTAGCCACGGTTACTGGCACTTCTTTAAATTAAAGTCTTTCATTGAGGACTTAAATTGTTGTTGACACTCTACATAGACTTTTATTACAAGTTGCCAAATTATTTTCTCTAATTAAGTTTTTTATTTTGTCTGTGTATATGTGGGTATTTGTGATGATTTGTTTATCTATTTATTGTATCACATTTTCTGCATATTTGTGTTAAGGACTCCCTTGAAGATGAGAGTTTATTCAAGGGGTTTATCCTACTAATACATGTTGATATATTTGTTTTTACACTATATCATGCATCATTTTGAAATACACTGTTTTTATTCCTGATAATATGAAATAATAGCAATTCTGCAGTATGTCAACAGTTTACCACCTCACTGAACTCTGCCACACACACACACACTATATTTTCCATAACTTCTTCTGTATAATCCATTTTGTTATGTTGTTCTTTTGTTATGTGTTGAACCCCTTCCATCAAGTTGTAAATAATATCTCCCTCAGCTCAATTTTGTCCAATGCCCATCATAGCCTTCATGGAAACAACAGCTGTACACATTCACTCTGAAGGCACCCTGGTGCATTTTCTTCCTTTCTTCTCCCCCTGATTATTATTTCGTTAATAAAATATCCTTTTCACACAATTTACCTCATCATAAAGCGTTTCAGCTTTCTGTGTGGTTCTTGTGCCACTTGCCTTTCCCCAATTTTGTCTTATTCCTCCCCTGCCCTGTTTCCTCTCTCTGCTCTCCTCTCATACAAACACACACAGAACACGCACACGCGCTCACTCACTCCCCGACTGAAATAGTCATTTGATAACATTACAGTAGCTATAATTAAACCCTTGATGGAGGACATCAAACCGCACAGCCAGCTGTTGTGTGAAACAGACAATTGGAACCTGCGCCCTCCCCACCACCCCACACACATACACAATCACTGTTGTGGCCAGGCTCTGGGCCCAATGCAATATTTTCCAATTTTCTCTAATTGTGTGAGAGTGGTAATCCAAGGCAGCCTATTGTATATTCCACCCCCTCCGCTGCCTGCCCTATATGGACACTAACTCCACAATTAACTTACCAGACCTGGGTCCCAAATCAAATCACTGCCAGCATCTATTACTACTGCCTAGCAACACTTTCTAGCATGCTGGTTGAATAAATGTCTTTTAAATTAGATTGGCTAAATGTGAGAGTGTGCCAAAAGTGTGATTGTAGTTACTTAAAGTTTAACTATGTTCTTTGACTTTCTTCTCTATGTCTGACATACTTTCCCTTACTCTTGTTTTTCTCCTCTCCTGCTTTACCTTCTCTATAATCCCCTTTTTCATATTATTCTGTCCTCCTTCGTGCTTCCTTGTTTCCTCCGTCGCTCTTCCCCTCTCCTAGATGAGCAGTGTGAATCGGCTGCGTCCTCGCCTCAGCCACATCCTCTTCCGCCTGCAGTTTGAGGAGCAGGTAAACAACCTGCGTCCAGATATCCTGGCTGTAAACGCCGCCTGTGATGAGGTCAGGAAGAGCTGCTCCTTTGGCCGCTTGCTGGAGCTGGTGCTGCTGCTGGGGAATTACATGAATGCAGGCTCTCGAAACGCACAGTCTTATGGCTTCGACCTCAGTTCCCTCTGCAAGGTGAGGGTAAAATGCTGGCCTTATATCAGCTGTTCACATACAGTATGTAGACCCTTATCCATCCACTACCAGTGGTTCAACAGGAGTGATGAAGTGTTAACAAAAAGCTCATGAGATAATCTTTTTCCATACATTTTACAGTTGTGTTTGCAATTGGAATTTAGTAACAGCAATTGTGTCGTTTTTACTATAGTCAATCAAAGTTTGATATGGAGACCATGTACAAACTGAATAGAATGTTTTAGATCCCTGCATGAAGAATGCCTGCCAGGTTTTTCTCATTCTGAATCACTCTCATCACTTCTCATCACTGCAGGCTCTGATCACATGGGTTCAAAAACCTCATATGTTTAAATTTGCAATATGCATATCCACAACAAAAAAGTAGTTTTTAGACTAGAAGACAATGTTTAGTTTAGAGGACAGAGTCAGTGTTTTTGATGACTTTTGTGTGCAAATATAAGGTGTGTTGTGCTTGTGTGAGTGTCTGGGTTAACATATCTGATCATATCTACACTTGTTTGTCTTTTTGCATGAAAGAGTGAGTGGTTTTTTTTTTTGTGTGTGTCACTTTGGCTGAGCCCTATCACTGAACTCATCTAAAGTGGCTGCTGTGATGAGACACTGTGTTTGAAACTATTTCATTTGATTGAACTCTATCAGCCCCACAAGACAGTTTTTTCTCTCTATCGCTTGGCATCTATCAAAGCAGACAAACTCAGGGAATACTTTATTCTCATTCTCCTGCTCAGAATAGATAACTGGCTATGGCCAGTATCCCTTTGAAAGTTCACACACCCTGCATGACTGCCCAAGCTTAGTGGGGCAGAGACATAGCAAATGCCCATACCTGTGGAGTTTATATGGCATGAAGACAGAACAGTAGGATTTCTTGTATGATAGTGATGGTGACAGGGAACAGAGTGTGATCCTGGAGTGGGAGACTCCTCCAGTGGTTACATTACAGCTGGTGGCACACTCACTGCAGTTTCCACAGTAACAACCACTGCAGCCATTCATCACTGCCACATCTCTGCCCTGTGAGACTTAGGTGCTTATTTTCATATAAACACCACTGCATGCGTATGCACAAATGTGGATTTGCTGCATTTACTTGACAGTAAAATAATCGATTAATTAAAGTATCACGGAATAGGTTTTGTGTTTAGTGTATTTCTAATGCTGCTGTTCCAGTGTGTTTGTTTCTTATCTTTGTGCTCGAATGTTGGAGGACCAAGGTGTGAGTTGATGTCAGAGGCAGGACACACAGAGGAAGACATCACCTTCATGCCTGTTCCCGAGTTTGACAACTTAATTCCATGGCACACTCCACAGCGCAAGAAAATTGCACCCAGCCCAACTGGAAAAAGCAAAATGTTTACATTGTCAACTATGATTACCATCCATCTAAATTCAGAGAGGGACCTTTTGTGAGTGAGCACTTGAAGCTTTTGGAAAAAAAAAAAAAGGGAAAACAGAAATGAAAAGAGAGATGAGAATGTTTGATTAGAGGAGATAATACAAACATGATTAAACCCAGCGGGGCTGAGTGCACTGCTGTCTACCAATAGATCACCTAGAGAGATACACAGCAACGCACTCCACAGGAGGGATGTTTGGCGGGGATACTGAGAGACATCTTGGAATTAGACTGTAAAAGAGCGATGATGGAAATTTATCAGAGAAATTGAAAAATTGTTATGTGTGGGGGAGAGAGGCACGAAGCGCAGGAGAGGTCATGACATTGTGAATATGCTTCCACCGCATGAGTACGAGACATGAAATCATCTGTAGCACTGTCAACCCTCAGCATTTATGAAGCTACTGAAAGGGTTTACAGTAGCTGAATGAGGACAATGACACATGCTCCTATGTCACACAACATCCCACAGATATGGTTATAGAACAATATCTGCTGATAATTCTCTACTGTGGCACAAAGACTTTGTTTTTAAAGTAAGATGGACTCTACAAATTTATGCACAAATAAGAATTATATTTTGTTTGTTCATTTAGTAAAAGAACAGCAATACTTGTTAGGCTTAGCCTGTGACATTTGAAGTAACAAGCAAAGTCTGAGGTACCGCTGCAAATATCCTCTCACTCTGTCCCTAATTGATACAGTTAATCCTGTATTGAGACTAAATGAGCTGAAATAAATGTCATCTTTTAATGCCAAAGGTCTTTGTATATAACTATACTGTATGTTTGTGTATGTGTGTTCTACTACAGCTAAAAGACACAAAATCAGCAGACCAAAAGACCACATTACTCCACTTCCTGGCACAAGTGTGTGAGGAGGATTTTCCAGATGTGATCAAGTTTATTGAAGAACTGGAGCATGTGGACCGAGCTAGCAGAGGTAATATACATTATTACCCATATACACAATCTTACACACAGATGGACACAAAGTTAGGACATCTTAACAGTTTAACATTACGTTTACCTCTTACTCTCTCTGCGCCAATATCACAGTGTGATTGTCTGTTATTTTGGATTGCTGTGTGTGTCAACTTAGGTTCTTTAGCTTTCCCAGCGCACAGGGAGTTTCATACACTCGCTCTCATATCAACATCCCTTGCAATATTTTCCACTGGTCTTACAAATGCTAATTTAGTAACCAAATAGTTGGACCGTATTTTGAGCCAACAAAAGGAATACAAACACAAAAGTATGTTTCTTTTTTTTCCTCTATGTTTTACAGCTTTGTGTGACAAACAAAAGCCTCTTTAGCTTCGAGTTAAAGAGAGAAAAGCCTTTTATGTTATCTTCTGTTCAGCATGTTGTTTAGACAACTGAGGGCGTGCGATTAAAACTGAAAACTAAATAATATTCTAGAAACTTTCAAATGCTTTGGCCCTTTATTTGATGTTGACCATTAAGCACTATCACTTGACTTACTGTAAGCAATAGCGATTGTATGGTCAGTGGCAAGAGGTAGGTGATTGGAAAGGTGAGCCTAATGAAAAGATAATGAGCTGTGTGGGTTGTCCGGCTATATAAAGTACTGATATAAGGAACTTAATCGCATTTTAACATTGTGTCATTTCACATCACTTAAGTTAAGCCTCCATCAAAACAAATTACTTTCACCTAGACTCTGAGTTCAAGATCACTGCACCCACATACAGTAGTAATGTCCAGCATGAAAAGGCAGTTCAGTCATCAACAGAGCAAAAACATTATATTATATTACGATAGATAGATAGATAGATAGATAGATAGATACTTTATTTATCCCCTAGGGGAAATTCATATGTCCATCAGCTCATTGTTGATAATATTAATTATAATAATAAAAACAGTTAATAATAAATAAACAGTAATATTTAGGTTAGTCCACTTCCTTTGGCTGAGTTGTTGTATAGCCTGATGGCAGTGGGAACTCCTGAACCTCTGTGTTCTGCAGCGCAGTGAGATGAGACGTTTGCTGCACCTGTAGCTGCTTCTCTGTCCTGCCAGAATGTTGTGGAGAAGATGGTTGCTATTGTCTAAGATGGCCTCCATCTTACATTGCATGCGTCTCTCCACAACAGTCCTGAGTGAGTCCAGACTCTTTCCAAGCACAGACCCAGCCTTTTTGACCAAATGTTGTTTTATTACTGTTACAAATAATAAGCGATAGATATGAGAAATTGTTTTTCATATTTGCTTGTTTTGGATGTATTCGAGCAGAGATCCAGTCATTAAATTATATGGTTCAGAGAGCTTAATGCATAAACAGAACTGCCTACCTAGACATTGTTTTCACATAGACAGAAATGGAACATTCTTTTTCTGTATTCCTCTGTTTTACTTTGAGCTTCACTCTTACCTTTCTACTTTTGTAACTCTCTGGGGATTATTCTGGGATTAGATGCTTGTTGGTTCTGTAAACACGCACTGTATTTTACCAGCTTGGTGTTTGATCTTTGCTACACTCTGCTCGTCTGCACTGCTGTTTGATACTAACATTAATCTTCGTAGCATATCTACAGAGTTATAGGTTCATTTTTCAAGAGAATAACTCAGGTCAGTGCACTGTTTTAGATGTAGCTTAAGTCTCTGTGTTGATTTAACACTAATTGGCTGCTTTCTTGATAATCCGAGGCACATGTGCACACACAAATATGCACACACAATCTAAGTTTGGCCAGTTTATCTGGAGTATGGTGAAGGTCACAGGCAAGTGGGAAGAGACTGGGTGGTCAGAAGAGACTTGGTCATGTTCATTGTGTGTGTGTGTGTGTGCGTGCGTGTGTGCGTGTGTGCACGTGTGTGCGCGCGTGCGCATCTTTGCAACTATATATGCATGTGCGGTCGTATTGTCACAGCACGTTTGCTACTCCAAAGAAGATTTTACCCACTGCTCCGGTCCCAGCAGGAGGGAGTGAAAAAAAGGGTGAGGAGGAGAAAACATAGTGAGGATGAAATATGTGATTTTATTGTTTTGACTCCTCCTTGTAAGAACCCCTCCAGGTTTTGTTGGTGCTTTGATAATCTGTTGGATAATAATGCTCCTGTTGAGTGTTTCATTTCTGCCACCTGTGCTGTTTGAGTGTCCGCAAGCCCTGGGCCAAGACTCATAGGTACAAGGATGCGATCAATGGGAAGCACAATCCTTGGATCTCTCTTCAGGCTTTGTCCATGTCCTTACTTCATGGATCTCAAGCTGTGTGTATACTGTATTCACACCTAGATATAGTCCTCTTTTTCCATCACTGTCTTTCTCTGTGTTGTTGTGCCATTAAGAGGTGCATACACTAAATGTGTCATCTCTCCATATCTAGTGTTCAGACACACAAATCCCATTTCGTCTTTGTAAACCATGCTCTTGAGTGACTTCCTTTTCATCAGGTCTGACAGCCATTCGGGAGGCCTGAAGACACACTAAAAGGCTGCATTACATTCATAGACATTCACCAAAGAGCTTACTTGAGCATGAAAACAAGGTTGGATAGAGGTAGCAGTAATGATTTGTGCTTCTCTTGCAAAAGCTGCTGTCTTTTGACTGTGTGTAACACAGCCCTCGTTTCCCCATTGCCAATCTCGCCTCTCATGGAAGCAAAACTGCAGCTTAGTTCAGGGTCCTTTTGTGTCTGTCTTCTTATTTCTGCTCCCCTCTCTTCTTTTCAGCACTACAATCATCATTTCTCCTGACATGGAGAAGCAGTTCTTGTGTACTGCTCCTCTCTTTCTATGTATCTATCTGTCTCTCTCTTTCTGTCTGTCTTTCTTGTCTGTCTCTCTGTCGGGTTTTGTGGTTTATCTTCGTCTTGCTCCCTGTCCCTTTCCTGTATTTCTATTCCTTTTGTCCCTCATCACAAACACACGCACGATACACAAAGGCGCGTTTGAGCAGTTTGGCAGTTGGTGCTAAGCTTATGGTGAAATCAGACAAATATGGAGACATACAGTAACCAACCAGGCAACCAGGTTACTTCAGCATGTAACTCTGCTTACTTGGAAAGCTTTGCGTAATACTAAATAGACATATAGACAAATAGACCAAGCAGTCTTGGTTCAGTTTCTGTTCATGGCTTGGGGCCCTGAGGAATAATTACAAAGTAATGTGAGGTTTCAGCTTAATTGAGATGGTCTTCTGATATGCGGCTCGAGCCTTACTTTGTAGTTAAGCTGTATGCAGTATGAGTGATGAACCTCAGGTTGAAAGAATATAGAATGAGCCTCTCTACAGTGCAAATTCAATGACCTTCATGCTCTCCATGCTCCCTTTGTATGTAGTGGGTGCTCAGCACATTGAGTGTGGGCACACTAGGGTTTTTTTTTTTTTTTTGCATTACAAGTCTCTCGTTTCCAGCCCTCGGTACCATCAGTCTGGTCACACTTGTCTGTCAGGCTTTGGCCTCAGAATGCACATCTGCGTGTTTTCAGTTTCCTAATTTCCATACATCAAAAGATGATCTATAGTGGATCTCTACGTGGAGCCGGGCTGTTTGTGAGTGAGCATGCATGGTTGTGTGCTCCACTCAGTCTCATTTATAGCACAGCAGGTTGGCAGAGTAATAAAAGGATGTCAATGGGGGATTTGACCTCTACAAATATTGCAATTATTATTCTGCTAAAACATCCTATATCTGCAACCCCTCTGGACCACAGACGCGTTCAGGCCCTGCTGCTCATAAAAATCGCTCATGTTTTCACACACTGGAAGAAAAGGCAAGGGAGAACAAGGGAAACATGGAAACGCCCTTTCATTTTTTATCTCCCGCTCTGCTTTTCACCCTACGATAGAGCAATTATTCCACAATTCTTAAGAGTGTATTTGTATAAATATATATCACATTTCTGTGTGTTTCACTAAACATTCCAGCTGCTGCACACATACTGATCACTCCAAGGCAGATACTCTCTTGAAGCATATGCCTCAATTTTTGTCACCTGCACATCTCCTCTTGTTCATATGCCCTTCCATGTGAGGGATCTTCATCACAAAAGCCTCCAGTTTGGATTGTGAAGCTAAAAAAAGAGAAAATCCCAATTTGTTTTGCTCTCTGTCTCACCCGTCCTTGCTATTTTCTCAGTCAGTGCATCATCACTAGGTTTTAATCGTGTCTATTAACAGACTGCCTGTCTGGCTTCCTTCCACTTCTGCATGCTGCCCACACCTCATTCAACAGATTTTGGTTGCTTGGTTATGCAGAAGGCTTTTACGAAAAAGAGACAAAGATTGAAATGGAAATGATACAGCAGGTGAAGTGTCAGTTTCTTGATTGTTTACTAAAATGTCTTTTGCAGGGCTCTAGAGACACTTTTTACATTGATTGAACTGGTTCGACTTTTTCATTTAGGTGCACCCAAAATTTTTTACCACTCGTTTTGGTACTGCAATAATACATTTTAGACATGGAAAATAGACAGAAAGAAAGTTATTCTCTGCAAAAGGCATGTACAGTACTTGGCCGTTTTGCATGTTCAGGCTCTGGTTCAGGCCTATATTACCTTTACAAAAAAGATTAAAATTAGGTACACGCATGTAAATTATATGCAAATCGTGCATAATTTTCACATTTGGATTCCAACACTTCATTTTCACTTCACTTAATTTTACTATCTTTGTAGTTTAACTTTGTTAACTTGTTAACTTTTTGTGAAATATAAGCAGTTTCAAGTAATTTAGAAAAGGCCAGAGTTTATTTAATCACAGATACATTAAGATTTAATTTATTGGTATTGATTGAACAAAAGTTACCAGATTCTGCGTATAGGATTTGTGTTTAAAAAGAAACAAACTGTAACTTATATATAACTTAATTGCTTTCATTGTTTCTGAAAAAAACAAAATCATCATGGCTCCTCTGCATGGGGATATTATTATTCTGCTTTCTTTTTGTAGTGCAGCAGATTGGCAGGGTGATTTCTTAGCATAATAAAAATCATACAGTCACTCCGGAGCAGTTGCTCGGTGAATACTGCTCTGATTGGTCACAGTGGTCACAATGCACTTTTACAATATTTTTTAAAGGAATGGTGTGCTGTGGGATTTTCAGTGCCTTCGACTGACCAACTATTAGTGTCAGTGCTTTACCATGAAAGACGAGAAAGGAGAGCACAAAAAAGGAGTGGGAAAAGAGAATGAAGATAGGCAGAGGTTGGTAAGAGAGAGAGAGTTAAAATAGGAGAAAGAAAATATGCAATGAGTTAAAGGAACTGATGTGCAAATTATTTGTCAGGTACAGATACAGTAGATGTGCTTTTGTGGATGTAATATGATTTTTTTTCCCACTTACTTTGTTACTGCTCTTTGTTTGGCCTTCCTTCTCAATCATCATGGACAGCAAAATGAAAAGTGCCACCTGACTTTTCCTCTCAGCCAGCTGAATGTGTGAATCTTCTCTCTGCACATTCACACGCTCACCTTAACCTGCTGTGAAAAGAACATATGCTCCATTTAACTTATAATTTAAAGAGAAGTTGGACAACTCCAGCTACTGGAGACTTTATAATTTGTAGTTAAGATGTCTGATTGAACAAGCATGTTAGTGTGTGTGTGTGTGTGTGTGTGTGTGTGTGTGTGTGTGTGTGTGTGTGTGTGTGTGTGTGTGTGTGTGTGTGTGTGTGTGTGTGTGTGTGTGTGTGTGTGTGTGTGTGTGTGTGTGTGTGTGTGTGTGTGTGTGTGTGTGTGTGGTGTGTGTGTGTGTGTGTGTGTGTGTGTGTGTGTGTGTGTGTGTGTGTGTGTGTGTGTGTGTGTGTGTGTGTGTGTGTGTGTGTGTGTGTGTGTGTGTGTGTGTGTGTGTGTGTGTGTGTGTGTGTGTGTGTGTGTGTGTGTGTGTGTGTGTGTGTGTGTGTGTGTGTGTGTGTGTGTGTGTGTGTGTGTGTGTGTGTGTGTGTGTGTGTGTGTGTGTGTGTGTGTGTGTGTGTCCGAAATAGTATGTTCCCATCAGTAAATGAGGTTTATGATATAAATGCAATGAAAAGCTTAGCTACATTTACGTTCTTTCTCTCTTTTTTTTTTTTTTTTTCGCAACGCATGTATTAGGATCAAGGGGAAATTTGAAACTACTTAGAAATAAGCAGCTTATGCCTTTTTGTCAAGCAGGGTCTAATCAGGGTAATTTAAGCCATATGCTATATTCAGTGACTAGCTTAAAGTGTCAGCCATGACCACCTTAACAGAAAGTTAGGCTCAGTGTTCTCTTGCTCTCCCACCTGCATGATCAATGCACCTGTTGATAAGACTATAGACAAAGGATGAAGGGCGTGGAAAGATTTCAGCATCCTTCTTCATACTTTGAGGCTGCAGTATTCAATCTGTTATTCTGTTTGTGTTACTGAAAAGCCACACATAGTGTAAATACATGAGAAAACATGGCAAGCATGTGCTTTCACTACAGTATGCGTGTCAGTAAGGGCATTGTATTCTTACATGAATTTAATTGTTTATGACATACACATGAACATATAAGAGGCAAACACTGAATGTACCTTTGCTTGATGTTTATTTTCCTCACTCGTTGTTTATTCCCACGGTGTTTCTGGCAGAGTGTGAACCCATAATAAGCATGCTTTGCAAGTGAGCTGGCTTCTCTCTCCTTTTTCCTTTTTCTTTTTTTTTTTTCTTTTTATTTGGATGTTTTTTTTCTCTGATTCTCTCAGAGCATCACAATGATAATGCATCTGATTGTACCTGTAATTGAGTTGTCCTCTTTCTGCTTCTTCCTTCACATTTCCATGCGGGGGTGTTCCTCTGTGCTGTTACAAATGTGTGCGTGTCTTGATATATGTGGGTGTGTGTCAGTGTCTGCAGAGAATCTGGAAAAGAGTCTCAGGCAGATGGAGAGGCAGCTGCTGCAGCTGGAGAGAGACCTGGAGACTTTCTCCTCCCCCGATGACCCCAACGACACCTTCTTCACTAAAATGGCTATATCCTTTTATAAACACAGGCATTTACTCACCAGTCCGCCACCAGTATTCAATGAGTTTACCGTAATGAATCAATGTGAATTTTTTTATGTTTGATGCTTTCATTTTTCACTGTGGTGCTGGCAATAGAACAGGTTTTTCATACCTGAACACATTACTGAGCTGGTGGTATAAAAGGAAGGAACTTTGAAGTCTTTGGTTGATCAAATGCCCATTTTTGTAAGAATTTTGTATCTAGCACCTAGCTTTGTAAAAGTTACTCTATCCCCCTCCTTCAAAGTGGATTTTTTTCAGTACTTTGTTTACCTAAGGATTGTCCATAACACATTGTCAATCGCTCAGGAAGATAAAGAGTAGAGGTATAATATGGTGTTAAAAAAAAAAAAGAATGGAAAGAGTGGAATGGACAAAGATAGTCTCTTTTTCCTGTACACAAGGTTTTCCTGCCACTGTCCATGATGTGTACAAGTCATGGGTGGCACCCCATTCCATAGTCAAGTTATTGTAGTAGTACCCCTCTTAGCCATCTTTTTGAAAGGTACTTCACACTGAGGGCAGCTTCAGAATGAAGGGAAGGGTTAGAGAGGGAGAACTGGGACAGAGACTCCTTTGTTGCTCTGTCACTGTCTTTCTCTCTCATCACATGAGTCATTGTGTGTTCATGGAGATAGAACAGGAGAAATTTAACATGGTTTACTCAATTGTCAGTTTATGATAATTAAGCAAAAAAACGCTAGTTCACAAACACATAAATACACAATTTCTCTTTACTGTCTCTATCTATTCACTGCCCTCTTTCCATATCCAGATTGTGTACTGACAGCTGTCAGATATGTCTCAGACCAGGTGTATACCAAGTATTCAATAATACACCCTGTACCTAGCCTACTTCATGTAGTTTTGATCAGTAGCCTTGGGGCTTGGGGCACTGATGGCTTGTGTTGTGGTAGTTAGCAGAGGACCTGAGTGCAGTACAGTAAGGTTCAGTGAGAATGGATTTGACAGGTCTGTCTTCCACTGCTTTGCTTTCCAATTCCAGGTGCCTTGCACAAAATGTCTTACGACAAAGCTGAAAAAAAAACCTCAAACATCAACATAAAATTTGAAGACGAAATGTAGATAAAGTTACACATGTGAAACACTAAGCATCAGGGATGTAATTTCCAGCACTACAAAGACACACACTTGCTGTTTAGGGCTTAACTGTGTCTCCAACAAATATTTGGGCTTAGGCAGCTCAGATGTCATATTCACCCCAAGACCATCCCTATGCAAACCTCACACGCTGCACTGTGGTCATATTTTTGGGACTTTAATCTGAACGCACACAATTCAACAGAAAACTTTTCTGTTGACTGGTGCTTTTGTTGGCTGAGACAGCAGAACCACAACAGCTTTGATTGATAGGCCAAATAATGGTCACAACCTGCATTTACAATCTGGACATGAGTTCTGAGCGTCATGACATGCAGTATTGACTCAACATGTATGTGATTTGTACATGGGTTTGTAATTGTATTACATATTATTGTTTAAGTTTCATTTGAATTTATTTTGTTTCACTGAATTAAAAAAAAAAAAAAAAAAAAACTAACCAGAAAGAAAGACAGAAAAAAATGACAAAATACAAAAATCAAAACCAAAACAAGCTGAGTACTAAGCTCCTCACCAAAGCCTCTTAATCTGATTCTGAACCTGATATCTTCACTGATCTATTCTATAAATTTGGTTTTTAATCAACATGAGAAAGCCATGTTTGTATAATCAAGCTCTTTAAAGTGAATTAAGACTTGTTGTATCTCACATTAGTGACTACTGATCATTAATGAATATGGACTCAGTTAAAGCTATGAAGATTCCAGGTCATAGATTATCTAAAAGTAACAGAGCAGAGTGAACAGCATAGGGTTTCACTCGACAGTCACTTACAACAAATGAAATATACAGTCACCAGCTGAACATGAGAAGCCTGGAATATCACATTGATGACATTGAAAATTCCATTTTCCCTTCATGGGACACCTGAGTATACAGTTATTGTTTAATTGGTCTAATGTTACACTTCAGAATGTGAGCTTAGTTTGTAAAGACGACATTTTTAAGGCAGGAGAGAAACAGGAGGATAAAGAGCAAATGAAGAAATAAATAACTTGAGAAGGAACTAAGATGGAATTTGGGAACTGTGAAGGTCTTTAAGAAATTAAGAGTGAACAGGAATTCTTGAGAATGAGCAGCAGAGGACCTGTAGTTTCTCTGGGAAAATGGAAGAAGTCAGGAGAGAGGGAACATGATACTTATCAACTGTGGCTGTCTGCTTTTTTTTCTCTTTTCTCTCTCTCTTTTGCTTTCCATCACCTACTCAGGCTATCCTCATGCCTCTTTCCTCCAGCTCCTGGCCTGGAAAGATATTACTGACAAGTCAATCTGGGAGCAGTGCCTATTGAACAGCATTTACCCAGCTGTGAATAGGTAGTCCCATCCCCAGCCAGATTCAACTGAGGCCAGACCTCAAATAGGTCCATCAATTGAGCTATAATGAAGGGGCACAATAGGAGCCAAAGAGGCTTCCCACATCCTTGTGATACCACACACACACACGCATACACTCAGACACTGTTGCTTCTTATCTCCCATGAGACAAAGATGTTGGGGTCATTAGCAGGCCTGCTGGTCACAGACACATCGTTTTCTTTCTTTTCTTTTTTCTAACATATTGGTCCACAATCTCCCATAGGAGTTCAATTGGGTTGAGATCTGGTGACTGTGAAGGCCATAGCATATGATTCACACCATTTTCATACTCATCAAACCGTTCAGTGACCCCTTGTGACCTATGTATGGGGAACATTGCCATATATTTCATATGATAGAAGGAGAGGGAGACTTTGACCTTTGTACTGTTTAAGATTGTTCACTGGACTTGAACTAATTCTATTTATATTTGCAGTTAATATTGTGCATGTCAGATACACCAACGCATATTGCCAGCAGCAGCCAGACATGAGTCACAGGGCTGCAGGGGGTCATAGCAGTGAACCTGACTGACAGTATCAGAAGTCCTAACATCATGGTTTACCACTGACAGTCTGCTCTCCAGCTTCAGATCTTTGCAGCTACGAATGTTAATGCTTTCATGTTTTGCTGTCAAATGGTACTTGCAGCAACATTTAATTTACACTTAATGTGAGATGGACCAGTTGTTGACCTTGACCACATCCTCACAGCTTCAGCAAGGTTGCACGGGAGCAGTATGGCAAGCTGGTGATCATGCACAGCAATATGGAGACACTATACCAGAATGTGCTGGAGTACTTTGCAATCGATCCCAAGAAGACCTCTGTGGAGGAGCTGTTCACTGATCTCAGCAACTTCCGTTCCATGTTCACTGTGAGTATACCACATTAACATGTTACTGTGAATCTTCACATTTGATTGAAATGGGGTGATGGATGGTTGATTCTCAGTTGGATTGACAGTTTTTATTTTGTTGATGTCAAAAGAATGATCATTAATGCACTGTTAAACACATATAACACTTCAGCAGAAATGTGATAATGTGTTGGCTGTTTAAAGAAAGAACTGAAATGTTGGTAAATAGATACATTAAGCAACTAGACAAACTAAACAAAGAGGTCTTTGTGTCTTTTATCAGCTAATAATATAGTAATATAGTAATATTTGGAAAAAGATTCCTTATATAAACATTTTTGGCCTATGGAAACATTTAACTGCATCAAAACCATTAATAAGTTGGAATTTATTGTTGTCCATTAAATAAAACTTAAGTAAAACGTGTTTTGAAAACTTGGGTAGGCGAGACATGTAAAATGTTGGCTTGAGTATTGTGTTAGCCTTGAGAAGAGCTGCTGTTAATTTTAATCTAAAAAAAAAAAAAGGTGCATGTTTAGAAATTGTTTTGAACTTTTAGTGTTTTTATTCATAGGCTCTATAAATACAGAACTTCATCTTTTTATGTGATTCACACATCAGTGTCCTGTGGTATAATGCAAAGCAGAACAGTGCCAGTCCTATGTAGTCCAGTCCCAGCCAGACATTTATGTCATCGCTGAGCTCTGTGGCCTTATCAGTCTGGTGCTACTGTGAGCTGTGGAGCTGTGGAGACCCACTGTGTTTAATCAGCAGGATTAGTGGCACAGGCCACTGGGCGCGACAGATAATAGTAGCTAATTAGCCTACTAAAGTTCCTGCCCTGCCCCCAACTTAACATCTACCACACACAAATGGATTTCACGCCTCTTTGCCTTTTTTCCTGCACAGTCATTGGTTATGCTTTAGATTTGCTTATACTCAAAAGCTTTTTCTTTACATTTATGTTCTTCATGGAGAATAGTGGTCCTGTCTTATTCCTGTTTTATATCTAAGGCTCAGAACCGTGTTAGTATAATCACTGTTCTTTATGAGGCAATACAAAAAAATTTTCAAACTTTAATTTTTATACAATGAATATATTTGGTAATTTCTTCATGGTCAGAAATAGTATAGTTTGATAAATGAAACTAAGCACATAAGTTCAGACTGGGATCTCTCATTCTCCCTTTGCCTCTCTCCTGAAATCCCATCTTACTGTGGCACTTGCTACCTGATGTAGACATTTCCTGCATACTGTACACAAATAATGAGTACTTTACATAAGTCATACAAGTGAACAGTTTTGAATAGGTCAACAATTAATTATTTTAACTGTTATATATTCATTAAATTGTGCATGATAAGGATATCATATTAGCAACAGTGTTTTGTAAACCCTTTAGAAGCCCAATAATTAAACTAAATAATGTTGCTCCTTAGAGTGTCAGTATTTTTTAGGCTGTCCACACATGTGTTATTGGTAGAAATCCAGTAAAAGCAGGCATTACAAGTACAGTATTTAGAGTAAATGTTAATAATATAAGAGGAAAAGACTGCCTTGCCTGACTTGGGAGCCACGTTTAAGCCATCTGCTAACAATGTCAAATCATATTACAGGTGTTGGGTTTTCATATAAGCACACTTACTTAATGCATAACATTTAACCTTGAGCCACAAAATGTTTTATTAGTCCTGCCCTCTTCCCTTCTCTCAGTATTTATTCTGTCTGCCATATGTGGCATCTGACCTGAGACTGAAATAACTACAATATCTACACAGACTCAAAGAAACACACAGGCAGTCAGAAAAAAAATGTTCCCAGATGCTTTGCTTTTAGCCTGGCTGTACCTTTCTCTCTTTTTTTCTTATGTTATTGATCCCAGGACTTCTGTGCTGTGATTCTTTCCTCATTGTTACAGCCACAATACAGTTCAACACTTGCTGTGTTCAGATATGAATGAGACACAGAGCAAGCGTTAACGTCCTCAGTATGTTCTGTGCATTAATAAAATGCCAGTTAATGCTAATGACAATATATCACAAATATTATTGGCATGATAATGTTTCATATTGCAGCTATAATCCCTTTTATTTTAGTGCCATGGTTAAGTCTTGAGTTTTGCAGAAGTGTTTATGTTCTGACCAAACATAACAGTTAATGACTGCCAGTGAAAGGTGAACAAGCCAAGTGTTTTAAAGACTAGCATTATATGGTCAAAACTCCCAAGGTAACCATCGATTCCCCTGTGATAGGTCAAGGTGTAAGCAGCTTACACCCTTAGCAATTTGGTCAAATGGTCACATCATACAGACATATCTTCGGAGAAGCCAAGGCTAGGTCAATGAACGTAGGCATACAGTAAATCTCACCACCGTAACCTCTCAAATCTGTGTCAGCATTTACCCTGCTGTGCCAAGGCCTGTGCTAATAGGTGCGTGCTGTCTCTAGACCACTGCCTGAAGTGAACTGAGCCTTGAACTGTGTGTATGTTGCTCGCATAATGTGTGTGCGAGCGTGTGTGCGCGTTTGTTTGTGTGCGAATGTCATTTTGTGTTGGCAATTTTTTACAGGGAAAGCTGCTTAGGTTTTTCACACACAAAGATGTACACACACACTCGCGCACACACACACACATACAGCATGCTCAGTCACCCGTAGGAAGGAGACCCAGGGCGAGGCCGCACATCTGACAGGAATCCAATTGAGCGTGTCTAATGGCGGACATCCAGGAGAGGAGGAGGGGGAAGCAGACCTGCAGTGATGAAGGAGAGCGGAGGGCAATTTCCTCAGAGAGCTGCTTCTCTCTCTCTCTCTCTCTCTCTCTCTCTCTCTCTCTCTCTCTCTCTCTCTCTCTCTCTCTCTCTCTCTCCCACTCACTCCCTCACTCACTCACTCACTCACTCTTTTGCTCCTTCAGCTTAACATTACAGTGAAAAATAATGCTTTGTCCGAAAGCAAAAATCACATGATATTTTCAGGCTCTTCCTCACTATCTGTCAAAATCAGTTTGTTCAGTTCTCATTATTTTTCAGTTTTTAGATAATTGTAGCCTTTAATGTTGAACTCAGATTTACAAACAAAAAAATTGCCTGGCCTGTGCTTAAAATTAACTTTTTATGTTACTGTACTCAGTTAACATTCACACTTCTTCAATTATTCTTAAATTGCTAATTGGTTCTGTGATTTAAGAAAACAGAATGGCCTTTTTGTGCTTGCTGTGATCATATCAAATTTTGTTTCAACAGGGATGTTTTGATGTAATATTCTTTAGCCGCTCTTTTTCCTGTTCTATTTTCCCTCTGAAGTTTAAGCTTCATCCTCTTAAACAGGCCTACTTGCTGAATTGACAAATTATTGACTAATCATTGTTTTCCTGGGCTGCTGGCGGCAGTAAAGGGACCAGTTAGATTAGATGTAATTTTGCCTTTACAGACTATCTCTATGGATCTGCATAGGCATATTATTGAAACCATCTGCCAGTCATTTTCAGCCGTGGTCTAGGCACGTCTCCATGATTGGCAACCTCAACCTTTGTTGGTTGGTTGGTCGGTCAGTGGGTCCATCACTTTGGTCTAAAAAAACTATTGGATGAATTACAATGGAATTTCCTACCAATATTCAAGGTCCTTAGATGAATCCTAATGACTAGTTTCTCCTCTAGTGCCACCAGTGGGTCAAAATTTTCACTCATTCAGTAAAATATCTCAACCTCTACTTGATGGATTGGCACAAAATTATACGTACACATGCATGTATTCTATTGACTTTTGTGATCCCCTGACTTTTCTTCAAGTGTATTTAGCGGATTGGTATTTTTGGTTAGCCTGTGCATATTCTCATTTGTCCAGGTCATAGTATCCTAAAGGAGTTTTAAATCGAAAAAAACAACTGGACTTGATTATTTGGCTGGGAAGACTGGGACCAGCCTGGTCAGATGCGTACATGAACTGATGAAGCCTCTTGGATGAGAGGTGAAAGGTCTTCCCAGACAAATAATCAAGTCCAGTTGTTTTTTTTTTGTTTGTTTTTTTTGTTTTTTTTTTTCGATTTAAAACTCCTTTAGGGTATTTTTGGTTGTTATCGATGCACTCACTAAGCACTTTATTAGAAACACCTGCTTATTCATGCAATTATCCAATTAGCTAATCATGTGGCAGCAGTGCATAAAATCCTGCAGATACAGGTCAGGAGCTTCCGTTAATGTTCACACCAAACATGAGCTTGGGGGACAACATTGTGATGTCAGTGACTTTCACCGTGCCGTAATTGTTGCCGGATTGACTGGACTCTTTTTCCCCTGGGATTTTCACTTACAATGGTGCCAAAAACAAAAAAACTTTGAGTGAGCAGCATTTTTGTGGACAGAAACACCCTCCAGGTGAGAGAGGTCAAAGGAAAATGGCCAGATTGGTTGGAGCTGACAGAAAGACTACAGTAACGCAGATAACCACTCTTTACAATTATGGTGAGCAGAAAAGCTTCTCAGAATGCACAACACGTCGCACCTTGAAGCGGATGAGCTACAGCAGCAGAAGACTACGTCAGGTTTCTCTCCTTTCAGCCAAGAGCAGGAATCTGAGGCTGCAGAGGGCACAGACTCACCAAGACTAGGCAGTTGAAGATCGACAAAACATAGCCTGGTCTGATTAATCTTCTGCTTTGGCAGCAGCAGATGGTAGAGTCAGAATTTGGCATCAACAGCATGAATCCATGGACTCAACCTGCCTTGTGTCAATAGTCCAGGCTGGTGGTGGTGGCATTCTGGTGTAGGGAATATTTTCTTGGCAGACTTTGGGCCCTTTAATACCAATCAATCATGGTCTGAATGCCACAGCCTATCTGAGTGATGTTGCTGCCCATGTGCATACTTTTATGTCCACAATTTACCATTTTCTAATGGATACTTCCAGCAGGATAATGCACCAAAAGCCGCCTTGAACTGGTTTCATGACGATGACAATGGGTTCAGTGAACTTCAGGGGCCTCCCCCGTGACCAGATCTGAATCCAGTAGAACACCTTTGGGATGTGGTAGAGCGAGAGACTGACAAATCTGAAGAAATGATTTGATGGAATCAACATGAACCAGAATTTCAAAAGGATAGTTCCAACATGTGGAATCCATGCCATGAAGTAATGAGGGTGTTTTGAGCAAAATGGGAGACCCAACCCAGTATTAGTATGGTGTTCCTAATAAATTGCTTGGTGAGTGTATATCTCAATAACTATTGCGTGGATTATAGTGAAATTTGGTACAGGCATTCATGGTCCCCTCAGGAAGAATTATAATAACTTTGATTTTCCTGACCTTTGATCCAGCACTATCATCAGTACTCTGCTTAATGAGTACATAATTGCAAAACTAATGACTTCCCCATCCTCAGCTGTACTTTGTGCATATTGCTAATTAACAAATTTGCGTCGTAGGTTTACGAGGCATCTTGAGGTTTTATCTTGCTTTTGTTGCCAGACAAACTAAACATACATCTTTTAATAATTTAAAACTATATGTTATTAAATATAATAGACAATAAAAAATTACACTAATTCTACCACTGACTAGATCGTCGTCTGTTTAAAATTGCATATGTCGAGGCTCCAGTTCTGTTTGGTTGATATAGTGCGAGTATGTTTACATTCTGTTTTAGTAATTGAATTTGACTTTTTAATGAGAGAGCTCCTTGATGGCAAAGAGGGGAAGGAGTGTCAGATTTTAGACTGAGCATTAGGTATCCATCACAGCTGTCTACTTGTAACCTGGGATCATTTAATTGTACCTTATTATAAATATATTATGCGTCAGTGCTCTTGTTCTTCCCTTTTCTTTTTTGCTCATTTTCTCTGCCCATAATTTACCAAATTGGATGCCCATTAAGAATATAGTCATTTGTGAATCAGTGGTTGCCACGAGCAACCGACAGTCATTCCATCAAATCAAAGTTAATTTTGTGGAGGAGTTGGTTTCATTTAAAAATAGAGCTCTGAACAGCTTCAGTCTCAGTCATTTGGTATTCATCTCCCCTCTCCTCTCCTTCAGCACTTTCCTCCTACATTCTCTGCAAACCTGAGTGGTACTCATCAGTGTCATTAGCTAGTATTGTCTTTTTATTTGTTGGTTTAGATAGATGTTTACTGTATGTTTGCGTGTCAACAAAGCACAATCGCCTGGTCGTGTGTTCATGAATAAGAAAAAATAAAACTTTCAGCCATAGAGAATACTTGATTAAAGCATATGCTAAGAATGGTGCAGCTGTATCAAATTGTGAATGTTATATATTGTCAAACCCCTACTATCAGTAATTCAGAGTGTTTACTCAAGTTGTCATTTCTCTGTAATTCATATAGCTTGTTGACGCTAAATCGACTATGCTGAATTGTATTTCAAGTTGGCTATATAATGTCCAACAATGGCCACTTGTATGCTGACTTAATATGATACTGCTAGTGCCTCTTTATTTTTCCACTGTAGCTCCCTCTATACTCCACAGTTCATGTAACGTGTGCTTTTGTGTGCGTCCGTTCATGCTGGTTTGGCATTCTTCCACTGACCTGCCTGTCTAGCTGGGCTGTGTGAATAACGCAAGAGGAGGGGAGATGAGGAGGAAGAGCTTGGGTGTTTGATAAAAGCCCAGACTCCCTTGCTTTAAGTGACTGGATATTGATCAGGGTGGCAATCATGCTAGCACTCTATTAAATCATATGCAGTCTGTCTCTTGTCTGTGGCATTATTGAGCTATCGACAGCATCGTATGAGTTTAACAGCCTTTTGGCACAGGGATTATAGAGCCTGCCTGAAGTGGTTGATATACAGTAGATACCATGCCCATAAACTGAATCAATCTTCATAGACAGACAGGGTGGAATTAATTACATTTTTTTGACAAGTTTAGAAGTTGGCTTCATCAGTTTGTTTGAATGTCAATAACACTTAAAGACAACCCTTTCCCAAGACCTGATATTTCAGTTCAACATTCAACATTCAAGAATGAGAAATAAAATTGGGACCCATAAGCTTGAACTAGGGTTCTGTGGTTGAAATGCACCTAAACTATATGAATAGCTCTAAGAGTTCCTGAAAAACTGCCCGATGGTCAAAAAAGGAAGGTCAGTCAACTTACGTCTTCTCATTATCCTTGCATATTGTTAACTTGCTTTTGTAGTCCATTTATTTTTATAGAAGGATGTACACAGATTTGCTCAGTTTTTCCCCATTTTATTGCTGTGCTCTGTGAGCAGAAAGGCCTGACAAAAAAGAAAAGATGAATGATTGCAAATGTGATTGAAGCTGACCCGTCAGCATTTCCTTGAAATAAGCAGGAGTCGCTATTCTTCATGGATCATCATTTGAGTCAAACTTCATTTTACGCAGAAAAAGAAATACCACATTTATTATATTGTAATTCTATAATTTCAGTCAGACACTGCAGGTACTGAAAAATTACAGTCAGAACAGTTGATTGATGAGGAGAAAAAGACTAGCATAGAAGCACATGATTTTTGTATTGTATATATGTCCAAGGCAGGACAGTACATGCACCATACTTGTGTAAAAATAAACACACGATCTCCTAAGTATATGCCAGAAGCTCATAATTTAAATTGGATCTAATAATGGATTTATTTCTATCGTATAGTCCCTTTCTGTCAAATTCAGGTGGTTTTTGAATGTGGATATGTGTTTGCAGCTGATCCACAGGTGGTGTGGGAGACTATAAACATCTATCCACACACCAGCAACACCTGTGTTCAGCTCAACATCTACTCTACAGCCTGTTGCTATTGAATTGCACTGCAGTTAGCAATGCTCACCTGCTGTTAATTGACTGGACAAAGCTCACACAGTTGCCACCAGGTGATGCTGAAGGTGTTTCACTTACTGTATACACAGCCATACAAACACACGGTGATTTGATACTTGATTCATTTTCATATTTTATATATAAATATATTTTTAGTATTGCACATTTTTTTCCTTTTTTTTTATACACAGGAATTTTTTGTTTCTTTCATTTCTTTTAAGGTTATGCTGCCCGGTATGTTTTAAAAGAGAAAAACACAGGAGAACAAGCAAAATATTTAAAAAGAGTCTTCATCTTAAAAAAATTAAATAAATATTTGTTGTTTTTGAATGTGCAGGAAAGAGTCAAAATTAGAACAGAAAATACTGTTTTTAAAAAGACCACCATGTTTCGGCTAGGAAGGGTTTTTTGTTGTGGTGGTGCGTGCGCGTAATACATCAGTGGTTGGAGTGAGTATCAACAGATAATACCAATTTTTATTCCCTTCTGTCTTTTTTTTTTCTCTTCTTCTTGCCTCAGCTGGGTGTCGCGACATGTCTCCACTTCCTGTATCCGTTTCAAATTAAAACACATCTGCAGAGTCATGTAATTGCAACTACATGACATTGCCGCCATGGCAGTTATTTGCAGCGCCAGGCTGCCACTGCAAAATGTACGTAGTGGAAACACTGGACTAGCAGCTTTTATTCATGTCTTTAGGTCATTGTTCCATCACTCCATCACTCCAGTTGTTTTGCGTCTGACAGGACCAGAGTGAAAATGTACCTTAGAAGCTTCATTTGACTGTAATAGTGCCTGATAAAGATGTCTGCAGGGTTTGACAGCTGCCTCTGACTTTGACAAGCTCTACACTACTGTAATTAACCCCACTTAGCAATCCGTCTTGTTTTTTCTTTCTTTCTGTCTCCTCTCACAACCCACACACACACACACACACACACACACACACAAACAGCAAGCACTGAAGGAGAACCTGCGGCGGAGGGAGTCAGAGGAGAAACAGAGGAGAGCACGGGCGGCAAAGGAGAAGGCTGAGCGTGAAAAGCAGGAGAGACAGCAGAAGAAGAGGAGGTTGCTGGAAGTCAATGCAGGTAGAAACTGTTCAATCTGCTTCTCCTGTCAACTGAGCCCTTTACAGGAAACTGTGCTAAATCAATCTAGGTTCAAATGGTGTAAGAGATCACTCAAGGAAATGGCTCTCATTTATCAAACGAATTTAAGTCCGATTTTAATGGATTAGAGGAAAACCCACATCTACACACAGTGTTCTTGTGATTATAATTACCCGTTGTGTGTGTGTGTGTGTATATATATATATATATATATATATATATATATATATATATATATATATATATGACAAAATAACAACAAAATCTTTGTTAGCTGACAATTAATCTATTCAATGTAATTTTGGTAACACACACTGTGTCATGTTATTGTGCCATATGTGTTGCCTTCCCTTGATTTGTGGACAGTTTAACAGGGTTCTAGACGTGTTGCATTGTACAGATTTCAACTTTGAACCATTTAAAGGTAATATTATGATAACTGATGAAAGGTTATCAATTTAAGTAGAGAAATTCACATCTTCTGTGACCCCTTCTTTGGAGGTTAGGCAGCATTTGTCAGGATTGTAGGGTTTCAGTGTATTGCTACAAGACACTTTAGCAGGATAGGTAATTGCTAAATGACCAGGTTACCCAGGTTAACTGGTTGAAGGACGGCCTCTGTAACTTCATCCAATGAGTTACACTTTTTGGCTGAGCAGAATGTTATGCCACAGTCCACAAAGACTGATGATTGAATCGCTTACAACTTGATACAAAGTTCACATTCACAATTGATGTTAGTACCCTTACACTTTCTTCTAACATTTTATGTTGAAAAGCATAAGTGATGAACTAGGCTGCAAGTAAAAGGTTTGGTGTTCAGCTGCTTGGCGGTCATAAAAATGCAGCTAAATGCAGCATGAAAAATCATTTCTTCTAATCCATTGAGTTTAAAATATGCTTGTCACAAAAAGTGGGAAAGAGCAATCATTTTCCAAGTTAAAACATTTTAAGAAGGTACCAAAGATTTCTCAGATGTCTGGGATGATGATACTTTGTCATGTGTAACAATTTATTTCTATAAACTCATGGACCTGTTACTCAAAATGGACTTCATGGATAATATTTGATGTCTCACTGATATCTGAAGCAACATGAACCCACTAACACAGCACCATGTGTGCCACAAATTTGCTCTTAGCTTTGAATTTTATTGTATTAATGTGACACTTTTGCCTAGAAACTGGTGAGTAAAGAATACCTTGTTTAAGGCAACACGGTTACTACATGTTAATGTTTACCACATGTTACTAAGAATAAGTGTAACAGTTTTCGAGCTTTATGATGGATATGTTGCTCACTGATAAGAGTGTGATGGGTTGTGTACAGTTTCAGAGTTGGACCTCTGGTTTTGCTTTGACAATGTGGTATTTTGTTATCCGAAACATGCTGTTGAGTCTCCTTTGTTTTTCCACTGCGCTGGACAAGTAATTATACTGATTACTTCCCTTATTGATGGATAGATCTATGATTTCAGCTTTGTGTATATTTTAGCAAGATGTTATCCACTTTTGTACTTGGTGTTTTTAACACATGCTCGCATATTGTCAGCAGATGTTTAGGGCGTTTTTTTTCGAAGACTTCTACATATACTTTACAATACCTTACTCTTTTCAAACACTGTCCACTGTTGTGACCCTGAGGGACAGTGTAGCTAGAATGATAGCTCTGTTTACCAAGCAGGTTCCGCAGGTTCAGACATAGCTATGAAGAAGGCAATGTCTACCTTATGCCAGAGCATCTGGTTCCAACTGTCAGTTGTTTTTCTTTTTTTTTCTCCCCTCTTCCCCTTTGGAAAACCACTGATGCCAGAAACTTGTTCAACATTGCAGCCTCCAGACCCATTTCCAGTGCCAAAGCCAAGGCTGGCAAAGCAGTTGAGCTTGGCAGTCCCAGCTCTGCACCAGCATCTATAGCTAACATGACTATGCCAGCCACTGCAGCACTCCTGTAGACGTTAAGAGTGCTAGGAGAGAACCACCATGCTCCATCTAGGCCAAAGTACTGCTGTGGGCATACTATCTAGCCAAACCAAGGCCTTTCTTGGCTAAGACATAATACAAACTGGACATCTCTCAATTGTTGCCATCTCCCACGGAGTGCCTGAACTTTTATAGTGCTGGGCCCATCCAAATGAAGGGTCATGTCCAGTTGAAATGAATGAACAAGATTCTAGTTGATAGGTTATGGTACTGTGTGTTTGTCCAATAGCTGTACTGTATCTGTCAACCCTGCTGCGGTTATCTGGAAACACCAGCAACAGAGTTAAAGCCAAAAAATGAACTACCACCAATAGGCCATTTTTGTATGGGCTGTGTTTATATTAGGCAGGAGCGGTAATATCCATCAATTGGTAGTGAATGGTCTGCAGATGTAGGCTTGAGGCAATGCTCTGTTTCTGCAGGTATTGCCAGACACCATGTCTGTGTAGGTATATGTGTGTGTGTGTGTGTGTGTGTGTGTCTGTGTGTGTGTGTGTGTGTGTGTGTGTGTGTGTGTGTGTGTGTGTGTGTGTGAATGAGAGACAGAGACAAAGGGAGAGAGATAGAGGTAGATACTATACATTTTTACATGTTCCGCATTCTGATGAGACTTAAATTGAGCTTTTTGTCCGTCTTACAAAACAATTTGTTTGCTTTAAGCCAAACACCACTCATGAGCGGAAATGCACCCTTCCCAAGCATGAAGCATGTTGGTGGCAGCATCATGCTTTTGGGATGCTTCCTTGCAGAAGACCCTGGAAGGCGTGTGAAAGAAGAGAGTAAAATGAATCCAGTAGAATTTAGAGAAATCCTGGAAAAAAAAAACAAAAAACATTCAGCTAAACAGAGTGAAAGCAGTTTCGTGAGGAAGAAAGGGGAAAATTATAGAGTCCAGATGATAATAACCTATCCACATAAAGTCAAAGCTTTAATTGTCGCCTCATATTAATCCTTATTTAATCAAGAATTTGGGGTTTTATATTAGTACTTAATTTAAATCTGTTTGTCTTCACTGTGGCATTAGAGTAATTTTTTTGTTAATCAGTGAAACAATAATTAGTACATACATTTTGTTCCAGTGTTGTAAACCAATAAAAGGGACCTCTGTTAATTTTATTGGAGCTGTATATCATTATTTATCCTTGTGCGAGTTTTAATAACTCTTGCATGTTAAGTTTGTAACTCGCTCAGATTGACAGCTTGTACTTCTTTCTCCTGTAATTGTGTGTTGAGTTGTGTTTAACTGTAAACTTTTCTATTTGAGAAAAGTAGTTCAGAAATAAGAAAATCATAAGACTAAACTCCAGCCAAATTTTGTCATGAAGGCTTATACAAATATGCCTAGAGCTTGAAATTTATTTAGATACGCTCAAATTAAGATAAAGCTAAAGGCAAACTCAGTGACAACCCCAAAAAATGATGTTTCTGGCAATGTATGACACACACACACAAATGCACACAAACACACACACAAACACACAGAGAAACACACAGACACACACAGACAGACTGTTGGGATGAAATGAATATGTGATAGAGATTTGGCATTGTGCTGCCAACACAGGACAGGATTTACTCACTCTCTCTCTCACACTCTCACTCTGTCTCTCATTCTGTCTGTCTCTCAGCCTATTTATTAACTAAAGAGCTTTCTCTTTGTTTGTCAGGATGGATTGTCCTCAATGGAGATTTTCTGTGTAATCATCTGATTATCCATCAATTCCCTAAAAAGCCCCAGAGAGGCTGCATATCCACATTATGCTGAAGGGCACAGCAATGAGAGACAGGGGAAAGAAGGGGGGAGGGTTTCCTGGAGGAAATGATCAAAATGGATTTTAGCTTCTTTACCTGCGACAGGTATCTGCATTTGGTTTGGTTTTAGCTTTGCATACTTATGTATTCCTAAATGTGAGGTTGTCCCTGTTTTTTTCCCTCCTTTTCCTCCATCTCTTTTACCTGCCACAGACTGGGCTTCTATCTACACTATAATATCCAGCCTGGTGTCGTCATCTGTATGGTGCGTTCTGGCAGTCTGAGAGAGCAAGAGCATCAGCTTGCATGCATTTGCATAGAGCCCTATGGAGATTGAAATTCAGATTGAATAGGTGTTTTTTCCTTTTCCTCTAGCTGTGCCTGGTTTGTGTATGACAAATCTGTTGCATTAACTCCCAGGGTAGGCTGGGAGCGGGAATGTTTGTGGAGCGACAAATTACACATCAGAGCTTTATTTAACATTCCCTACATGGCTACAAGCAATGAACTATTAAGATGTCAAATAGAAGAACAGCTAGAGATGCAACCCTGCATGCAAAGATGCTAAAAACATGGGAGGGACATGGGAAAGGAAAATCCTTATGCGAAGTGTGAGCTAGCTACTATATATTCTCATGAGCTTTTTCTTAGATAGTGTAGGCAAAGTAATGCCCTCAGTAACATGGATTAGCATTACAGTGGTGCTAAAATAGTTGTTTTTTCATTTTATTCTATTGTATTATGTTCTTCATACCTTTAGAGGACAGTTCAGCTGGGATTGTACTGGTGAACCCACTGGACTGTGGGCTGGGTACCTGTGTTGCTGTGGGCAAGTAGGATAACAATGTCCTCATGTCTACTGAGTGGTGGTTTGTTGTTAGAAAGCAACTCCACTCTATATTTTTGAGCAATGAAAAACATATGTTCACTGCACTCCTTGTCTGTCGGACCAATTTCAAGTCTGTTTTTGTTGAACCCAGCTGTGGTATAGCATGGTATTATAATGCTATAGTACATCAGTGCTACACAGGTTGTGGCAAGGGCATGTTGTCCCCACTAGTTGGTGGTGCAAACCAGATTATTAGAGTGGGTACAGTTACTCTTGAAACTGTTGTTTTTTTAGGGTTTAATGTTGTACTTAGTCTGCTATCATCTTGCGACTGGTGCTGGACTGGTCATGTCTCTTGGCCACTAAAGGGCAGAAGAACAAACAAACAAACAAACTGACAAACCCAAACCACTGACAACGTTTCACCTTAAGCAGTTGTTATGTTGTTTCCTAATATGAAGCAAAATCTTCTCGTGTCCCCTCATTATAGAGTGCATGCCCATAAATGAACCTTTAATCATTTTAAAGATGCTATGTGGTTTCTCTATGAATATATGGATTTATCACAGGCTTTATCTGATTATGCCACTGTGTGCTACTTGGCTAAGTTTGACAAATGAAAACTCTTCCTTGCAGCAAATAAATTCAGCATTTTCAAGAATGATTAACAGTGACCTATTATAATATTGAATAGCAGGTTATGATGCGTGGCTGTCATTTGTATATCCCTGTTCACCATTCAATGAATGGCCTGGCTACTTGTTGCTCAAAGTACCACTGCAACAGAGAGTATTCCATAGAGAGAGAGAGAGGAGACTGACTAGCCGTATTGCACCATTTGCCTCCTAAGTGTCCAAGGGAACACAGTGGTCGGCCTGCATTCGTTGTACTCAGGCATGTCATTTTCTCTCCTTAGCTTTTTCATCCCGGCCCAATTGACCCTATTTCTTGCCTTGCTCTGGCCCACCTCTGCTACTCAATGCAACAACTGGGTCATTGTCCTGATGATAAGTGCCACATCCTGTTGAGTGAAGTGGCGGGAGGCAGTAGTACAAGTCTGAATAGAGGGTAGGCATCGACACACAGACAGGCTGTGTGTCCAGACAATTGAAAATGCCAGTCTGAACAGGCTCTGATTACATAGATGGTGATTGAAGTTTCACTACAGTCAGGGAGATCGCTATAGCCTTCTCCCAGAGGTTGAGGTTTAGCTTTGTCCTGATTCCACTTGCTGAGTTTATTCTTTTGTTTTGTGGTGGAGTGAACACCTCTCTACTTTTATTTTCTTTTCGATCTGACCTGAGCCTTGGTACATCTACATTTGTACATTTAACCACATATTTCCACACATTTTTTTTCCTTTTCTCCCAATAAAGAGGACAGCCAACCTAGAGGCGTCACAGTAGACCTCTTTTGGCTCAGTTTCTGCTTTCTTTTACTACTAAAACATGGTAATTGGAGCTTAATGTTGATCCACAATGAAGAAATCTGTGTGAGGCACACATTATTCTTTAAATAGACATCAGTGAGGCCTAGGCTGGCGTTTGAGAGTGTCTTCATTTTTTGTAAAAGTTAAAGAAAGATGTCTGTGCACATTGCACACCTGTCATGAGAGCTCTGATCCCAGATGCAGCAGAATAGAAAAAGGCAGGCGAATTGTGCACATCAAAGCCCCAATCAGTAGCTCTGCTGCCAGAGCTGGGATACCACTCTTCACTGTCCCGTTCCTCTCACTAGTCTTTGTTCTCTCGCCACATCCTCCTCAGCACCACCCTTCACAAACGGAATGACTGTTTCAAACCCATTTCACAGCTACCAGCTTGACTAATATTCCTCTGCCATGCGTTCCTCCTCCATTGCAATCCATGTGACATGTCTGTGATCTCTCTCTAAGTTTGTGAGCATGTGGGTGTGAGTATATAAATATGTGTTATGATTTTCAGTGTAGGGCTGTCTGAAAGCACCACTTGTCTACATTCTATAAAGCAGTTTTCTGTCTCGGCCTGTCTGAGCTGCTTCTGATTGATGTGTAAAATTGGACTGTTTTTGCTCCCATATATTCCTGAGGCGGGAGATCTGAGTGGGTTTCGTTTTTCCTTGCCTCCCGAGGCACACAAAGTGTTTCATGTTCTTGTGGGTTGGAGTCAAACGGAGTACTACACATGAAGGCACACACTGCAGGTTGCAGTAGATTGATCTGCTCCTTTTTGCCTGTTTTCTGTGTTCCATCTGTATTTTTGTGTATGTGTCTATGTGTGTTGTGGGGAGTGTAAAGCTTGCTGACTGTGATGAATTGCCACAGCAGTGGAGACAAATTTGGACGTCGAGGAGCGTTGGTTTTGCTCAGAAATTCTTACTGCCTCTCCACTCTGTGTAATGATGAAGAACTACGCACATATCAGCCAGAGGAGGGGTGCAACTGTTGCGAATGAAAAGCACCACAAATGCACACATAGAGGCAGGCAGGCAAGGAAGTGGGCCATGATATATCCACTGTGTGTGTGTGTGTGTGTTTGTGTGTTTGTAGTCCCGGCCTGGCATGGGGTTTGGGTACAACCACCGCCCACACTCCTGGGGACCCTCTGCCCTCAATAGCTTCAGCAATGCGAAGTAAAGGGACCATGTACTGTGGAACTGATTGACAGTTTTTGTAGACGTGCCAAAAACCCACCATGGTGCTGTAAACATACTGTATGCATGAAAGAAGATGAAAACTTCAGTTTGTTGGACCCCATGGTACAGCATGAATGTAGCGGTTGTAGTAAATGGCTCATGAAAGGGTCTCAGATTGAAAGAGATGAGAAGCGCTTGTAGGCATCTGACAGAGGTGACAAGCTTCAGAGGTTGATCGCTGACTGCAATCCCAGTTCACATTAATAACTTTTGAAATAGACCAAACCTGTCTACATCTGTGAATATATAAAACAGATCACACACTCAAACAGTTACTCAAATGAGCGGCTTTTGATTTCACTCAAGTGCAGGAATGGACATTTTACATATTTTGCTGTCAAGATCAATCATTGTCAATTGATCACGACAACCATTATGTACATGTTGATCATGTTGACTTAAAGTGAATACTTGTAGGCCTTTACATCTGAATTGTATGTTATTTATTATTACTTACTTTTTCTTGCCACTGCAAGTACACAGGACGCTTGACCAAACCTAATTTCTTAAATGTTTTTTGCTATTGTGATCAGAGTTCTTACTATGTTGAAAGTTTTTTCCAGACACCTGACTGTATCCTACCCCCATTTACATGCACAGAGCTATGTCAACACCTCTCTGACACTGAACAAAAATTGCAAGTGTGACTAAGGAAGGATTTATAGCGGAGTTGTTGTACCAGACTGCATTAGCTAATCAACTCAGTCAAGGCAGTGTATTTGAATGCAGTATAATCATAATTGGGAGGCTGCACATTTACAACCTGGGACTCTCTTTTAAAAGGAAGCTGGCCTGTCTGGATCTCTGGCAGCATGATTGGCCATTATTGAAGCCTGCCCCAGCTCAGCCCTCTGGCAATATATGCCTCCTGCTAACGAACAACAACAAACTCATTCTGACCCTATTTTCAGTTTGCGTGGCAATGTTCTAGTGTTCTGGATTGCAGTTTTGCCTCTGTTCACCAAAATTGCAAAAATGTGATTGTCATACCCATGTGTGCTTTAATTTGTGTCTGTGCCCAGTTTCACAAAAATGGAGCCCCATGTGTTAATATAGCAACTGATGACATTTTTCCCATTTGGCCCAGTAGAGGGCCTGGTAGTATCACAAGGTCCTACTCTTAGTCATAGAATTAGATTTTTTTTTTTTCCTTTCAGTGTGTTTTATTGTTCCATGGGGAATTGTCAGATAAAATGGAGGAGTGAGAAAAACACACAGAACCTTAATCAGGGCAATGTCCTCCTACCCTTCACTAAATCAGTAGTGGGACCCAGCAGTCACACTGTGGCTGATGGTACAACCAGCCACTGAAGTTGTAACGTTTTTTATACCACATCATACACAAATGAGTCAATCTCATATTGCTTAAAAGTAACACAGTTTATTTGCATGTGAACATACACTCACTTCATTAGGAACACCATACTGATAGTGGGGCCTCTCTTTGTTCCAAAAAACAGCTTTAATTCTTCATGGCATTGGGTTTCATAAGATGTCGGAAATCTTCCTTTGATATTCTGGTCCATGTTGACATGATTGCATCACATAATTTCTGCAGATTTGTCAGATGCACATTCATGCTGCGAGTCTCCCACTCTACCACATCCCAAAGGTGCTCCACTGGATTCAGATCTGGTGACTGGGGAGGCCACTGAAGTACACTGAACTTATTGTCATGTTTATGAAATCAGTTTGAGATGAATTTTGCTTTGTGACATGGTGCATTAGCCTGGTGGAAGTAGCCATTAGAAGATGGTAAATTGTGGACATAAAAGGCTGCACATGGGCAGCACCAATACTCAGATAGGCTGTGGCATTCAAATGATTATTGATTGGTATTAAGGGGCCCAAAGTCTGCCAAGAAAATATTCCCCACACCATTACACCACCACCAACAGTATGGACTGTTGACACAAGACAGGTTGGGTCCATGGATTCATGCTGTTGATGCCAAATTCTGACTCCACCATCTGCTGCCTAAGCAGAAATTGAGATTCGTCAGAATAGGCTTAGTTTTTCAGTCGTCAACTGTCCAGTTTTGGTGAGTCTGTGTCTACTGCAGCCTCAGATTTCTGTTCTCTGGTGCTGACAGGAGTGGAACCTGATGTGGTCTTCTGCTGTTGTGGATTCTGAGATGCTTCTCTGTTCACTAGAGTGGTTATCTGAGTTACTGCAGCCTTTCTATCAGCTCCAACCAGTCCGGCCATTCTCCTCTGACCTCTCTCATTAACAAGGCGTTTCAGTAATAGTATCCAACAACAGTTTTTTACTGTTGTTGGATACTGTTATCTATGAAAATGCCAGGAGATCAGAGTTTCAGAAATACTCAAACCATCTGGCTCAAACAATCATGTCACGGTCAAAGTCACTGAGATCACACTTTTCTTTTCCTCATTTTGATGTTCGTCAACATGAACTGAATTCCTGACCTGCATCTGCAGGATTTTATGCATTGGACTGCTGCTACATGATTGGCTGATAAGCTAATTGCATGAATCAGCAGGTGTGCAGGCGTTCCTAATTAAGTGCTTAGTGAGTGTATAAAGTACCCATATTAATAGTTTTTGAAAAGAATCGTGAGGTTTAAATTAATATCATGTTCCAGTTTTCTCCCCACATTTCACATTCATCCTTTATCTTTCTTTTTGAACATCTCATGTTACAGCACCTCTTTTTCATACTAGTTTGAAGTACATTAAAAACAAACTAAACAGCAAAATGAGATTGATAGACAACATGCACACAACATGCAAACAAAATCCCGCATTCAAATGTAATGAAACCGCCACTGTGGTAGCATCATAGCATGTAGCTTTTAAAACCAGTGTGTCAGTAATGAAAATGTACATCTGTAAGTGACCAGAGTTCAGTGGCAAGCAGCCCTTCACATCTGCATGGTGGCTGACAAAGGCGTACAACTTTATAGGCAGCAGAGGCATTGTTGAAGAGAAAACACCTACACACTCACATTCACATTTGCATGACAACCACAGTATAAACTTTTTATTGACAGTGTGTGTTGTCGCTGAATATTCCCTTATACCTGTTATCTTCTTTCTTTCCCATCCACCGGAGGCTGTTTTCTCTGCAAATCACTAGCCAGGTCCATCATTCTGCCTCAGGTGTCAGGGCCAGGTTTTCAGCTCTACCAACACAGGGCATGATTTACATGTCATATCTGCAAAGCTTTTCCCTTTCTATAATATATTGACATCATGGTAGTTGCCTTCCTTTTACAAAGCATGACCTTGATATTTTGAGTCACAAGTATTCTATACTCAATAAAGTAAATGCTGTGAAACACAATGTTGTCAGGTTTGAGCTTTCCATTCCAGCTTGTCAGTGTACCGTATGTTCCTGTATATGTTACTCCACTACTGCAGCACCCTTTATGATTTTTTTTTTTTTTTAGTCAACTGCAAAATGCATAACTTAAATCGCACAAGATTGCAAACACCAGGGTGCACATTTGCACAGCAGGTTGTCTACAATAACTTGCCAAGTTGCGCATTACTGAATTTGCTTGGAACTAGTTCCATCATATAAAGGACATATATAGGGCTGTAGCCCTTTAATAAAGTGAATATACATATGATAAAGTAGGTGCTTGTTCAAGCCTTTTCATGTGATGTGGTTATAATGTGGTCAGCTATTGTGAGTTCCAAATCAGCAATCAGTATGGAAAACCTAACCACTAAAAGAAACTCCACCTTAACTGATTTTTTTTCTTTACTTCTCCTCTGTCTTCTAACACCCCCTCATCCTTTTTCCTCCTGTGATTTTCAGAGAATGATGAGACAGGTGTGATGGATAGTTTGCTGGAAGCCCTACAGTCAGGAGCCGCATTCAGAGACCGCAGGAAGAGAGCGCCAAGACCCAGAGGTGAGTCTCATATCTTTTACCTTCATTTAAAACCAAACAAAGGTAAACAAAGACACTTAAAGCTCATTAGCCATTTTGTCTGGAAAAAGACTATGGACAATGTTGTAATTCCAGTCAGATGTTAAAAAATCATAATGAATTCTGGTCCCTACCTGCCAACTTGATGCATTTTTTTGTTTTGTTTTTAAAGGCTGAGTGAATTGAATGCATCCTTGGGCTCTCATACCTTGGCTCAAACACTCTCAGTCACTTGCAAAAATGTACTAGCTTGTTGTTTGTACACATGCTTGCTAGCAGCACAATGCCAGAGAATCCTCAGCCTGACAACATTACTACAATTGTTTGATTTTTGGATCCCAGTAAAAGCCAATACACGCCCAGCTATGTTTTTTTTTTGTTTGTTTTGTTTGTTTGTTTGTTTTTCTGGCAGTCTTAAATCCAAACACAGCAATTGAAAAACTGAAAGAACAAACTCATTTTGTGAATCCAAGATGGGATCTGTCAATGTATTGAATGGATTCACAGTTAAACTTTTGGGGCTATTGACAGCTGTATTTCATGTTGATGAATTTCACAGCCACTCCTGGGCTGGTAAATGCTTCCTCATTATCTTTTTGATCCTTTCTATTACTGTATATGTTGGCATTATTTGTTCACTGCCCTCCCTACAGATAACCAGCAGCAGACGATCAGCCCACGCTCCTTCCGCCAGGTTCTCAGGCCTGTTAACCATGGTAAAACAAATCGGAAAAAGCTCACAAAGCTAAAGCCTCAAGCATGCTCACCTCTGTCTTTTATTTGCTATTGGAAATCTGCCTTAAACATCTCTTGCATGCGATGCAAATTCCCACTGACAGTTCATATGTCCTGCTTTATTGTGTGTCCAGTGACCTTTTCAGCTGTTTTTTTTTGTGACCTTGTGTCTTGCCTGGCATTGTGCCTTCTGAAAGTGTGAAAGGGCATTGCTAAAACAGTTTGAGGCAGTGCCATGTGCTGCCTTTGAGAGAGGCAGAGTGGAGATTCTTTGAAAGCAGTGTGTGGGCAGCTCTGGCGGCTCAGTTTGATAAGGCTTCTAAATTGTTCAGTAACTGCAGCACTTTGAGTTCAACCCTATTGTATGCTTTTGAATGCAGTTGCGCTCTTTGACATTTTCTAAACCTTATGTGAAGGAGGCTAGTCAAGTGTCCTAAAATATTGTGGACAGAATAAGTTTCTTTTTGTCTCGAATTTCCCACTGCGGACCCATGAACTGTATTCCTTTGAACAGCGTTGAGGCATGTGCACTCAGGTCAAATATACAGAATAAATGCATGGTACAAATGGACATAAGCCACTTGTAGCTTAGAGCATTTACTGTGTTCTATAGATAGCTAGATAGATATTTACTTTATTCATCCCCTAGGGGTAATTCATGAATGAATGTCACTAAGAAAAGAAACTCCAATTAATATTTTAATGTAAAAAGGGCAAGAGTAAATGTGTTTATCTGTATGACTTCCTGGGAGTGAAGATTGGATGAGATACTAATGACACCAAATTAAATTGTCTTGTAATATTCATAGTTGTGAACAGATATTGTACTTTCAGGTCTCGCTAAAATAAACAATAGCTTTCTTCTCTTGTCAAAGGGTTTCTACAACCATCACTGAGGCACTTTAAAAAAAAGAAAAAAAAAAAAATTACGCTGTAACCGTATTACCTCTTATTACTTGTAATTGGAATCCCAGTGGGCTGGGTACAGGCACACATGAATAAAATTATTCACGCTCAATCCACCCACATCATTGATGGCAATGATAAAGGGCCTTGCTCTGTTGTTCTGGTACGACTTATCTGAAATTAGATTGGAAAGGGACGAGGGGGAGGTAGATATACAGGGTGGGAGGAAAGAGACAGATAGAGGTGGCTGTAACGTAAGAAATGGAGAGAAATGGTGTGAGGATGAAAGATAGAGCCAGTTGGTAATGGTGAAACTAAGGAATAATGTGGTAGAAAAAAAAAATAGCTAGACTCAGATGCTTTTTGATTGTGTGTGTGAGTGTGAGAGACAGTCAGTAAGTATAAGAGAGAACAAGTCAGAAGTATGTCGTATTAACAGGAGATTAGAGGAAAAATAATTTACTTTGCATAAAGAAGCTGGCGCTCAGTGTCCACGTTGTGAAAGGTAAGAAGGTCCTGTAAGGTTGCTGCCCTGGCTGCCCCCTGCTGGCAGCCTCAGATATGGCCTTGTTGACTAATAAAGCTCAAAGCTTTAGTCTGTCACTGCAGGCATCATACTCACTGCCAGCCTCCCAGAGCAAACACAGCTAATTACTTTTCTCTGCCCAGCCCCAGCACCAGCTCAGCCCTCTCAGTGCCCATTCATCTTAATTTCCCCCTCTCTGCCATCTGCCTCCTAAATAACACTCCTCCTCATTTCCCTACCATCCCATATCCCCGCTGTCTTCTTCTATACTCTCATGGTCTGACAATGGCCCTCCCTAAACATAATTGCTTTTTATTGGTATGGAGTCTCTCCACTTCTCCTGCCTTACCCCTTCTCTCCCATTTCCCTTCCCTCCTTCTATCATGAGGAGATCCAGGCCGTAATTGTCCTGGGTTTAGTCCGTGGAGTGAGCGAAACCCACGGGATGCTCTCGGTTTAGTTGTGAGGTGATGAAGTTTAGTCGGCAGCACAAGCACTTAAACAGCTGCTTTCACTTTCACACCACCCTACAACCTCTGTTTCTCACAGTTTTAAATACCCTTTAATAATTGATCTCAGGGGTGTTGATACACTTCAGTGGAGCAGGGAAGAGAATTAAAACAGAAACATCTGCACCAGAAGATACTGTAATTAGTGATGAAGGGGAGATATTTGAATGGTCGATCTGAACATGCATGATGCCATTAAGCTTTTGCACCAAGGGAGATTTAAGTGCCCCAGTCTGTTGTCTGCAGAAACAAATCAGATGGCCGATAGATGTGCTCCCCATCAAGAGACTTTGAGACTGTGGAGTAGTTCGATTATGGCTATAATGCTTCATAGTCATGATGAGTGTGATTGCCTCGCAATAGAAAAGAGGATTAAAAGATTCCTTGCAATCTATTCCACTGTTTGCTGCTCACCAAGTGGGAGCATATTGTTTCTTCCATTCATCTCCTCACACCCTGCCTTCCTTCCTGCTCTCCTCCTTTTGTACTCTTTGGTTTGAGTTAAGGTCCTGGTCCTGAGTTCCCAGCATTTTTCTCAGCTTCCTCTGTCTCTCATCTCCTCTCCTCCCCTACCCTAAATTGGCTCAGCACACTTTAACATGAGCCAGCAGCTTAGGTGTTTAGCTTGGTCTGCAGTCTCCCCTCAGCACACATATACACATACACATAAAAGTGCACAGACACACCCGTAGACTTCAGGGGATGAAGGTAAGCAGGCTTTGTGGGGGCTGTGGTCTGGGTTAGGATAAGGCTGCGGGGCTCTGGGGCTCCTCGACCGTCTAAATTGGATTGGACTCCACAGAATGATGGATCGATGGTGGTTAGCCACACAGGTGTAAGAGACTTATTGAATCTGTAAAGCGGCCATAGCTTTTTTTTTTACTCTGTCCTTCTGAAAACATCTCTCCAGGTACTGACCGGTCATTTCAGCCTTCTTTGCAAGCCCTCATCACAGCCTCGCTGACTTCCAAGCTTGCGTGCGGACGTACATGTAGAGGGCAATCACATAACTTCTTTTTTTTTTCTTTTAAATCGTTGTGTTTGACAGAGAGCAAGAGCCTCCAAGTGAGTACGACAGCAGAAGCCAAAGGTGCATTAAAAGTGTGTGCTTTAATGCTCTTGTCCTGGAATGATCCAATATGAAGAGAGCGTGGGGAGGGAGAGAATCTATGAAGAGATAAATGGTCTCTGTCTTTAGGAGCAATTACTTCAGATGTCTTTAGTGACACCCGGCCTAACAATTATCATGTGTGATATAGCTCTGAACTAGAGCTTGAAATTGATGTAAAGGTCACTTCATGAAGTTGGTAAACCCCTTTACCAAATGGAAACAGGAGTTATTTTTCCTTCCTTAGACTTGAAATGGTTAAGGTTTACGGCCTAAAAGCAAGCCTCTGGTTATTGGAGATCTTGTGTGCCGTGCCTTTTGAGTCAACTTTATGACCCTTTTTTTTCTTTTTTCTTTTTTTTTTTTGCTGAATTTACGTTTCTGTATATAATGTGGGATCCTTGGTTCATGCAAGCAGCTATTCAGTGCTGACTTTAAATGGCTTGGGTATAGGTGCAAAAGGTAGTAGGAGATGACTAATAGGCTTAATTTGAGACTCAACCCACGGTGTCTTTCAGAGGTTTGTGCAGCAGAAAATCATTAAGATGAAACTGGGGAGGGTGTGAAGTTGAAATGAAAGTCAAAAAAAAGTAGGATAAAAAAAGGAAGTTTGTTTCCTCCCAACTTTGTGTGTTCTTTGTGATCACATGTGAGACATTTGTGAAAAACTAGCAGTTAGAATCATTCACTGCAGCTTCCTGAGGCTGGAATCTTCTGTTGGATGCTTGCCTTTTTGATTGGGCCTCTTATAGACTGATATGTGAATTCCACTGCAGGCTACTGTATCTTGCAGATTGCATGTGTGTTTTTTCTTTCCTTTTTCACATATCTGTCTCTTCATATCAGTGTCAATTATGGGAGAAAGCTTCCCATCCTTCCAGAGTTTTTTTTTTTTTTTTCTAACTTTTTGACTTTGTTTTGTCTCTTGTTTTATCTCCTCCCTGGCCTTAGTGCTTTTCCCCCAGACATGACATAAGCAGAAAAAGAAGCAGTTATTAAATCATTTGAGTGCGCTCAACACAAAAATAGGAGCACAGACGCTCTCTTCCCTAGATATATTTTAATTAATGCGACACGTCATTGTTTCAAAAGTAGCCGTAGAAGTTACTGATTTATCTGCATTTGGTCATAATATATCTTCCACACATCACATATGCCCTGTGCACTTTTCATTAAAATGACAGATTATTGCTTCTGTTCCTGAACACGGAGTTCACTCCCCCACTTTCACACATACACGCTTGTGCATACATTGTCAGCTTAAAGCCTGCGTTTTAATGATGTGCAGACAGAAGGTTAAAGGCCACTTCTGGGTCGGGGCATTTGTCGTAGACAGGTGTACTGCTCCCTGTTTTCATGTCCACAATCATTTGACCACTTGGAGTCACAGTGTCTCTCTTATCACCACACTTGATTGGTGGTTTAGATGTTTTACTGTTCTTGTAGACAAAGGCAGTTCCAGATGGGGAAGTGCACCATGACCTGCCTTTGTCTGTCTGTCTGTCTGAAGTGCTGCACTTGGTGTGTGTGTGTGTGTGTGTGTGTGTGTGTGTGTGTGTGTGTGTGTGTGTGTGTGTGTGTGTGTGTGTGTGTGTGTGTGTGTGTGTGTGTGTGTGTGTGTGTGTGTGCGTGCGCATGTGTGCGTGGGCACACATGCATCGAACAGATGGAGCAAGAGGGCACCTTAACAAAGTGGCTAGTGTAATTAGGTCCAGCCTGTGCAGTGAGACTTGTGGAATAGTAATTGACGGTTGTAGAGAGCAATGAAGGAAGGGTTTTTTTTTCCAAAACCTTTTATTCAGGTTTCACTGAGAACAATGCTCTCTTTTCCTGGAATTCCCTGCTGTAGCTACGCTTACACAGTTAGACTTAGTCACGCATGGAAGCTGCCTAGTAGAATACTGTCTGATCTATTGGCATTTTTGAGTAGCTGGTGATTTATGGTCCTAGATTTATTATACTTGTCTGGTGATTGAACCAAAGACTTCTAGACATAAGACCTCCTCTCTAATCTTTAGGCCAGAAGCAGCACCTAGTGTCTTAACTGGGATAACTGAATGGCATTTATTTGCAAAGATACCATATACCCTATGTGCGATACAGACAGTAATAAACATGAAATATGTTTCTGTCTGAAAACTGTTGGTTATAGATTATGGTTGTCCATTTGGCATGCCACAGAATTTGATCATGAAGCTGTTTACTTGTGTTGTTGCCTTAGAAGTGAGAACATGGATAATGAAAAATAGCTTTAAATGGCTCCCACTTGTGCTGTTATTGAAGTCCTGCCTCCTGAATATTCACAGGCCCTTTTCAATGAAACGCTGTGAATTTTGATGCAAACACATATCAACTAAAATGAATAGCGACTGTATAAGCTTAAACTAAGAGGGCAAGCTTGAAGCACCTCTAGCAAATATACCCTTATTCATAGAATTTTAAGCTCTGTAATCCATACCCAATCCAAAATGTAAGTAGATGAGAAAGTGAAATAGTGAGCCGTGTTTTGACTTGACTGGTTGGAGAGGTCAGTGTAATGGATAAGAGTAGAGTGGACACACATGTATGTACACACACACACACACACGGACACGGACACCAAGCTTAACTGTTCCCACTCAGTCTCAAATAGAAAACAGATGATAACGAACCCCTCTGCACTCTGGTCCATGTCACTTCGCTGTACATCCCATATTTTTAGCGAAGTCCTAAGCCGATCAGTCTCCTCAGATAACCACGTTTAGCTGGATTATGAGGAAGCTGGACTGTAATAAAGGCTCTGGATCGTGAAATAGAAAGTGGTGTTCAGCATGTCGAGCCAAGGACCCTAATCAGCCCATTCACACTAGCTCAGGCCCCTAAAAGCAGGTGAAGCTGCTAACCTGGGATTGCTATTCAAACGGCTTCTGAGATCCTCCCCAGCTTTGCCTGCCTTGATACACAGAGGGAACAGAGGCAGAAAAGCTAATGGGCAAAAAGTTTGAAGATTTATTCCGGATTTAGTTTAAATACACATCTGAATTTTTTATTGGTCTCAAAAGACTGTATTTCAGTTTTTAACCCTTTCAGATCTCTAATATGTTATTGTTTATTTCCTCTCTCTCTCTCTCTCTCTCTCTCTTGCTTGGTCCCTCCTGTTCTTCATCCCTTTCTCATGAACCTGTTATGTACATTGATTGAGACTAAGCTCTTACATAGTACTCTAATTAATAATGCAGTGCGAAATGAAGTCATTTTCACCCTAGCTTTGTGCTAATTAAATTTTACAGCAGCCTTATCGCCCAGCCACACACATTCCTGGTCCTCCCACATTTACCAACGCCAGCAGCCATATCACATAGCCGTCAGGGAGAGAAAGAGCTAGGGAGATGATTATATGAACTTCTGTTGTTATGGGAGGGGATTGAGTGCTATCTCCCCTTTCTATCTATGCCCACTACAAAGGGCGGTGCTTGACTTATATCTCTGTGGTAATACCTTTGGTAAAGAAGTGCTAGAATTTCTCCCCACTCATCTCAAAGTATTTCTTCCATCTTGTCAAACATTTGTGCTATTCCTTTATTTGTTTATCTTTTCAGCAGGCTAGCTCTCTTTTTTTGTGCTTCAAGCTAACATTTGCAACTGGTCACACTGTGGGCCTTGGCAGAAAGAGCCACATCTCTGTTTGCGTGTGTTGCTATGGTTGCCAGTAAGCTGTCTTGACTCAGAGGTAAAGAAGAGAATTTAGGTAGGAATGATGAAAGGGGATAATGTACGATTTAAAATTCCTCTCACCTTCCTGCAGTAACCAATCTATAAACAGTCCCATATCCAGGTATCAGTCTCTGGTACACCATACAGAAATACGAACAAACACCAAGGCTCCTGTTGTTGATGATTCCCAGGACCACTTTAATCTGTGGTGATAAAATGATCTCATTCTTCCAAACTGTCTCATCTCTCTGTTGCTCTCTCTGGCTGTCATTTCTGCTGCCACTCTGCCTGCTATGTGTCTCCTCGCTGATCCAGAAGCTCTAAGTGCAGCGACAGGAGTTTCCACACCGACAGAGCTGGAAGGCCAGCCCTCAGGCAGCAGGATCTGTTTGATGCTGGATTTCACTTAGAGAGCGGGATTTGGGCTTTGCTGATCGGCTATTATACCACCCTTTTATGCCCATACACTCACTCATTCCCACATTTGACTGTCAGCACACACACACACACGCACACACACGCACACACACACACACACACGCACATACACATATCCTCTTGTAGATACTCAGCCTTGAGGCACAGGGCCATGTACTGTATGCGTCTCTGGCCTCTGGGCTAAAGAGCTTCATTTGTCTGGCACTAGCTTTGATTAGCATCCTCAGGGGTACAAATTAGCAAACAAGCTCAAGTGATCCTATGAAGGAGTACTCACTCTGGGACTTTCAGCAGATATATGAACACTTCACAAGCATGTGATTTTGCCTGCCATTCAGGAGATGACAGTTTTACCTTAAATCAACTTTTGTTGAAGTTTATTTAGTGCAGATACTGTCCAAGTGAGCATGGGAAAACAATGGCATTGGAGTGTTACAAGGTTGGGTACAAACTATTTTTTTTTTTTTTTTTTGTCACTCAGTAATGCAAACACACATGCACATGCATTTACTCGTTATCTCTATCTCGTATTTGTTTTTTTATGCGCTTGTGAACACGTGTGTCAGATTACTCTAGCACATACATCTGAGTATGAATGAGTTCACTCACTGGTTCAGCAAGGGCATTAATGTGTGGAGATGTAGCTTGTGCATGTGCTTTGTCCGCGACTCTTTTTCATTCAGGTGAAAATTCCTAGAGCTGCTGCCTGCTCTATAATAACCATACTTGACATTTCCCTCTCCTCCAGCCTGCGGAGACTAGCAGATGCTTTCCATTCCAGTTGAACCCATTAAGGCCTTCTCTTCTCTACTGCATCCACTGGCCTGTCCTTTGGCAGGGCCCTTCTGAATGTCAAAACTCACTGTTTAGCATCACAATAAAGCAGATATGAGGCAGAGGAGTAAAGGAAAGGAAATAGCTGCTGGCTGGCAAAGGGCATGAACAAAGAGATTATTTAAAATAGCCTGCCACTGGTCACTCAGTACCTGTATAGCCAGGCCATTCGTTCTCTGTTTATGAAACGTCTAGTTACTGTACTGTGGTTCTGCATCAAAGGTACCCTATGTAAGAATGTGAAGCAATTTACATGTATTAATTGCTTTTTTTTTTATATTCCCAATGTGTAAACAGATTGTAATGTAACTTAAAAATGAGACCTTCCCCCAATTTCTCAGTTGACTATAACAGACTGTGGACTGATTTCTATGTAAAAGACTCTTTCCAAGAAAATCCAAATGATGTGATGTTTTGCTCGCTTTCAAGTACCTTGCCTCAGTGCTTGTCACGCCTACAACAGTGTGCAACATTAACCAACTCTTAGCTTATAGATTGAGTCCGCTAACATTAACAAATGACTAGGTTCCAGCACGACACAGACTCCAGCATAGACTTCACATAATTGTATGGCTGTCGGTGTTATATTGAGTTATAACCAACATGTCTGATGTATATAGTGGTCTGTGTAATTATAGTGTGGTGTTGTGGCAGTTTGATAAAGATTAAAACAGCGAACGGCAATGCGTAATGGCACACCGCTTTGGCACGGCACTCTTTAACAGCCGCACAATGCCGAAAGTAGTACAATTATGTCAGGATGTGCCCTTTAAAATAAGAGTGAAATACCATAGACCAACAAAAACCTGGTTGGAAATCAATTGCGGCTCAGATGGGCGCGGTGCGCTTCAGAGCATGCCGTGGGCATCAAAGCTGCCATGCCGCCACCAGTAGATGTTCCTTCCATGCACTCGCCATTACATTGCTACCAGTCTCAATTAATCACATTCAAAATCCACATGGTGTGGCAGCAATGGAAAGGTAGAGTGCTCTTTCCCAGTCTAGCCAATACACCATTGTCTTGGCCAGGGCTTAGAATTCTTGTGCCTACTTATGGAGTGCGAGCATGAGCAACAGGATGCTGACGTAACTTCACTTAATGGCAACCCATATCATTAATAACAAGGGATTTTTTGAATGTTAATTATAGAACGTTCAATATTCAGAGTGTTGACTTTACTTCATCAAGTGACAGAACTTATTTGAAATAGCATAGATTACTATGCAGGCAAATATTTAATTTTGCAGAGCAGCTGACATTTACGTTGAACTATAAAGAGATCAATGCCAAAATATGTTATTCTTTTTGTTGTTTTGTTTATATTTGATCTTCTCCTGTATCATACTGCAGACTTGCTTGTTCAGTGGCTTAACCTGAGGTTCTAAAGTTGTTTTTTCTGCAATGCTGTATTACTGTTCTAACAAGATAGCAGGCCAATTATGACATATTGCTTGCTAGAACCAGACTCTCTTTTTAGCACTGCCACAGCTGTTTTCATAGCCGTTCCACCTGCTGTTGGAAAAAAGAGTTACCTGCCCCTCTTCTTTAAATTATATAAAAATTATATAAAAATATCGTCTTTTTTTTACATTTAATTTACATCCAGTGTTACTAATGAAGTCGAAATTATAGGGGTCAGTGAGGCATATTTTGTAAAAAATAAATAAATAATAGTAATTACCCTTAATTAATAAATCCAATTAGAGCCCAGTGGGAATTGGGGTCAGAATGTCTAGCAAATTCAACTGAAAAAATTGAATGACAGATTATAATGAATAATTTAGGGATTTATACAATAATCTTTGGAAAACTAAATGATAGAATAATTGATTACTTTAAATCTTAATGTTTTTTGATAAATGGAAAACTAATGAAATAATCTTGACCAGTGGACTTGATTGTTTTGGTTTTCAGGCTGTAGTGTCTGTGGTTAGTCTTGATTTGTGTACAAACCTGATTATTTTTCTAAACGGGGAGGTAATTAGCCTGGCTAGTTTGAATGGTAATTACAATGTCAGACAAAGAGAAAAGAGGCTGTCTGAATGTATTTCACAGATAGTTCTCTGTTTGTCCACACAGGCTGTCACACACAGATACTAACACTTGCGCACACACAGATTCTATTCAGCATGCAGGGACATCTCTATCCAGGCATAATTATTTATAAAAATGGTTTTGATATAACATTTGCAAGCTAAAATAATTGTCTCTTCAGTATAAAATTTTCTGGTACATGCAAGGACACAGAGAAGGTGGAGCATGGATATCGGGATGATGCTGCCTGAATTGGCTTTACTGTTTTGTGTACCTCATTACTCTCAATTGAAGTTCTGTTCATAATGCTATTTCTGCTGTTGTTACATATACAGGGAGCATCTAAATACTGCCAGAACTAACTCATTTAATTTTCTTGAAAAGCAAAAATAAAGACAACATGCCTATGTGGCTGTTTCCCCACTTAAATGTTGCCTCATATACTTTGCTCATTTTTAATAAGCCTGTGGAGGCCTTCTACCTTCTTTCATTCACTTAAAAGTGAGAGTTGGAAGGTTTGCCTTTTTTTTTTAGCTAACATTACAGAATAAGAGAAAACTGCTTTGCAATTATTAATAGCCAAAGTAATCATGTTTACACTCTTTCAGGGCTAGAGAGGGAAAATTGAAACAAGCAAAAAGGGAAATGTTTTGTTTTTTTTTCGAAATCACAAAATATAATCTAGTGTTACTGAATAGAAGAAGATTACTGAGGCTGTTTTTTACAAACTCCACTGACATGACAAACACAGAAGAAGATGCTGGCAACACAAGCTGGCCTGTTAAAGTTCTTGCAGTGCCCATGTGGTATCTCTGTAGACATTGTTGCCTCAACATTTTACATTTTTGATGAAGTGCACATCATTGCATCAGAGTCTATGGCATAGCTGCAGCTGCTATGTATGTAGGCCCCATTGCTATAACATAATTCCCAAGTAGAAATCTTGCTTTACTGCTTTACACCAACCTTAAAATCTTTTCGGAATCATTGAGCATCATGTCTGCAGGAGTGAGCCTTGGCTTCTCAACTCTATGACTTAGATTAGACTACAGTGGAAAGCACTGTAAAGCCAGCACACACACATATACAGTGAGGTGGCCCTTGGATAACATCTGCCCTTGTTTTTCTCTCCTTCCTACATAGACAAAGTGTAAGACTGGCCAGCGCGCATGGGCTGTGTAGAGTCTGAGAGGGTTAATGAACAAGGCTTATCCACCTAGGAAGGTTTTAGAGAGAAGAGGCTTGCTGTCTGTAAATCATCCATCAACCTCTCCAGCGAGCTGAGGCTGAGCTCTGACAATGGAAGGTGTTTGGGCTACAGCAGAGGGGACATGATTTATCAGGGGAGGTGAGTGATTATGTGAAGCCTCTGTACGTGACCGAGACGGGCAGAACTAAAAGATGATCCCATATCGTTTCATGAAACATGCAAAGAATAGTCCATGGGTACCAGTGAAAAATAGCCACATAAAGACACTACGAATAAATGAACTGTCGCTGTGTTTAAGTTTGAATAGAGTACACTGTAAGGGGTTCAACTTCAAAAGGGACTGTTTCTTCTAAAATATATATAATATAGCCCACGAGAGCTAAAGCTGTTCTTGATGGCTTGATGTCATTTTCTGGCTAATTACTATAATCATTGGCCCTCTAGCTTGTTACTCTTCTGTGTCACTTTTGAAAAACATCTTGCTAGGAAAGAAAATGACAAAATGTAGCACTTTTTCCTATTTTAATGGATAATTATCTGTCTCAGGTGTTAGAGAGGGGAAAATGATGAGCACCAAAATAGATCAGGGAAAGAGAATAGTCTCTGATCTTCTCCTGGCAGTGTAGTGGAATCAAATAATGAAACACTTAATGTTAAACCGTTGCTCTTTTCATGTGCAAATTCAACTTCACACATTGACAGTTCACACCGACTCTAGATGATTGGTTTGGATCTTACTTATGTCATCTTTTTTTATTAGATGTAAGTCATTAACTTTTGTTTTGTCCCAGTTCCCAAGACTGAAGGATTCATACTTGGATGAAAGGGGGTAAAGGAGTTGACATCTGCTTTAGTAGGCTTAAATGATCTACTTTGAAGATCCAAACAGAGATAAATAAATATCAACAAACAATATTACAGACCAACTCACCTCTGTTACAGCTTTATCAAGTTTTCAGTGCTGCTTGATAGACACCTCAGAGGCTGAGAGAGAGGGAGCGAGAGAGATGCATGGAGGTGTACCTTCCTGCAGACTGTTTGTGTATAAAGCACATTTCTTTATGGAACCTTTCTCAACTTAAGCCCTAGCTGTTCCCCTAGTTTGTCAAATGGAGGAGGAGCAGTATTGTGCATTTTAGCTTTTACCCCTCCGGTTCTAGACATAGCCTTAGGCCTCTTAGGCCTGGTGGGTACTACACGATTGTCTAAACCTCAAACCGCTGTATTGCTCTCGCCAACATATGTGATCACACTATATAATGCAACTCAGTGATAGAAATGGGCTTTTGAATTAATTGAGAGGTCCGGGGAGTAGCTACATCAGTTCTTTATTGTTGCATTTTGTTTTTTAATAATACATCTGGTATTGTAATTTAGTTTTTTCCACCTGTGTTCTACAGGACTTTGCATTGGCATCAGCACAAAGAACATGTCATGTCATGTATCCCATACTGCAACTTGGCTGTGTATCTTGCGTAGCATATTTGAAAATATCACGATGAAGGACTCGAACAGAACTGAGGTGCTCACACTTAAATGGCTGAAGTGTGTGATGTGGGAGAGTGATCTCATCAATTCGTCAAGGACTGATGAATCCTGGATTTTGTCATATAGCGTACAGTTGTCCTTAGATCAGGCGTAAAATAGGTACATCGGGGAAGCTATGGTGTATTCTCAGCATTACTTGTCTTCAATAATGTATATTTGTGTGATGTACTGATAATGTAAAGTTCATCTTCCATTCATTACATTGGTGTGGCGCCAGGATTCTCAGATATCTCAAATCTTAGCAGATAAAATTGAAACAGTCTTCATGGCTAGATTCCACCAGGCCTAAGTGGTAAAATAGGTCTTTTGCAATTTGTATGTACTGGCCCTTCAAGACGGGTTACAGCACAATTCTTTTGAGTAAAGCTGTCGTGACCTTTTGCTTTGTGATTTGGTTCTGTACTGCATTGCTGATAGGTTCTTCTGGGTAGCAATAGAGGAACGAGACAGAAAGTGAAAAGAAGAAGGGAGGGACCGGGCTGCTGAGCTCAAAGTAAAAACGAATGGAGTAAACAATGTTAATAGACAGGTGTCTATTTCTCTCTTTTTTTGTCACTCTTCCCCCTCTCCCTGTAGCTTTCTCTGTCTCGCTCCTTCTCAACTGATGAAATTGCCAATGATTTATAACAAATGTCAGTAGCAGGCGCAGCAGACTGTTGTTTTGTCCCTGTCAGAGCGAAGTAGAGCCTGAGGTAGGCAGCTTTGCTTATCAATCAACGCCTCTCTCCTCTCTTCCAATACCATTTTCAGTACAAAGCTTACTAGATCACCAGCTCTCCAAACCCAGGGCCAAAATGGTTGTCATGGAGATAATAACGTATGGTTGCAGAGAAGCTGAAGCAAACAGGAAGTGACACTAAACCTTTAAGGTATCGACCTGTTGGTAGCAGACCTCTGTTTCATACACAGATTGTTCTGTGAGAGCGATGCCTTATTGGTGCCTGTCCGGCTACTCAAGGTGCCAAAGCCAACCGCTCCACATTCAAGTGCCCCGCCTCCTCCCAAACTACATCTACTGAAGTGTAGCTATGCATGAGTAATAGAAAACAAACACAGTAAGAAGTCAGATTGCCTGAGTAACTCTTTATTTCTTAATTCCCCGATGAGCAGATTTCACAGGTGGCCTATGTTTCCATTCATACTATTATATACAGACAGGCTTGCCTTTCTGCTCTAATAACCACGCAGCCACTGATTCAAAGTAACTGAACTTTGTTGATTATTTGAAGATTTGCAAGGAAGAGCCGTGCTTAATTATCTATCATTTACAAACCCTTAACATGGCATTTATAGACACCAATTTACTTGTTTTTCTTCCATAATAATTCAAACCCTATTGTTGGTTTATGATAAGGTCTCTCGCCTTAATTACAGATGTATTTGAAAGGTCTTTTCCTTGAAAGCACTAATTATTTGGGCTGTTTTGTCCGACAGAAGACAGAAGGGTGAGCTTGGTGTCATTTGTTCTTAGCCACTAAAGTAAGGCTCACACAGGATGAAAACAGCAGCAAGTGACCTGAACTACAAAATGCTGTGAACCGTGAGAGGCTTTCAACTGTGTTTTGAGGAAGAAATAGAAACCTCTCATTCTGTGGTGTACAGATAACTATCTTCAGTTAAATGTGAAAAAAGAGAGTGAGCATTGATTGTAAATGTAAGAAGTCTGTCATTCCTTTTAATTCATGTTCATGGTTAACTACAGGTATTTAAGTGTTTTTAAACATCTGAGCAGCATCTTTACCAACAAAATGCCTGCAGAAAATTATTTCAATTAAATTTCCTTTTTTATTTTCCAAAACATCATATAAACCTTTTATATGTACATGTTGTGTTCCTTCCAAATATTATTAATCTTATTGACAGTTCTTCTTAAAAAAGTTGTGCTCATAATAAATCAAAAAGCGATCAGTTGATTAAATTATTCATGGGAATAAATAATTTATGTAAATGCAGCTATTGCTATATTTTTGTTGCATAAAAATACTCTGAAGCTCAAGTATGTGACTTAGATTTGATGCATTGTAGCCCAAACATGTACAAAGTACTGTAACTCCTCCATATACTGACTTTCAGCTCTGACAATGCATTGCTGAACAGATTAATAAAAACAGTTCACAAACAGAATTATAGTTAAAATATTGAGCACCAAACTGGGAGCTTACTTAACCTACTTTGCTTTTCTCTTTTTCATTGATTCATTTTTGTCCCTTCCCAAAGCCCCCTTTGTCTTTCTTTCTTTGTACAAATTAAATCAGGTTATGAGCCTGTTTTCCTTTCCAAGTTAACCAGGATGGCACTTGATGAGCAGTATAAACCCTGAACTTTTCCCTGCAATTCAACAAAAAATATGCTCCATTTTAACTTGGTTTAACATGATGCACTTCCTGAATGTAAATTAATATGAACACATAACATAACCCCAAACAAATATGCCACAAGTATAGACATTCACTTTGCCCCCTCCCTTCCCAGCCAGCAAAAGAGAATGTTCTCTAAAAGCAGATTAATTGGATAATGGCTTTCTCCTTTTTTTCCTGTTACTCTTGCTTGTTGTCAACAATTACTGTTTCTGGCAAGGTTGATTGTCCATTCTGCTGTACCTCGTTAAGAGAATACTGTGCCGTAGTAGCCTCAATTTAGCTTTTTTAATGACCTTTTCTAGGAGCACGTGTCTACCTGAAGCAAAAGCTTCTAATTGTGCTGTAGTTTCGGCAGTCTTCTTGTTGCTGTATTTTGGCCTCACCAGATGCTCTTCATCTGCAGTCTTGCGTTGTCTGTGCTCATTTGATTTGTGTTTGAGTTTGATACAAGCACATAGGTATATAAAGAAAACCTATGTAATGTACTAATTGATTTTCATGTTGGATTTAAGGAAAGTGTCATAAGGCTTCCTCGGTGTCCCCTGAAGACATTTTATGAAGATTTTTAGCACAAACTTTATGACTACATACAGTCCAAACCATATGTGCATATATATTATAGTACCTTATCTTAGTTTTTATTTATTTTTTTATTTTTTATAATTTCTCTCCTCTAAATATAACTTTAATGCACTTTACAGTATATCTGCGTGCACACATCTCTGCATGCATATATGTATGCATGGTTTGAGTAACAATGTGTGGGCATGGTGATAACACCCTCTCATGGGGGCTCATTAAATAGAAAGAGTGAGCGTCACAGCAAAATATCTTGCATATGATAGCATCTATCATACATGAAAGGGACATCTCTTTCATATGCCATGGAGAAAATCGGTGGTTCAAATATCAGGATTGCATGCTGGTCAGGTCCCCAGCTTAAATTCCAGCAAAGTGCATAAGACAAATGGTTTATCTTAATCTTGTTTATCCGGAAAATAATTTTTGCAGGGTAAACATGCAGTTCCAGTGGTTTTTAGACTTGGAGATAGAAACCATTAATTCAATAGCTTGATCACACCGCTGAGTAGTTCAGCCAGTTCACTCTCAGTTGCCTAACACTCTGGAGAAATGTGATCATTATGGACAGCAGCCACAGTATGGGGTATATGTGATTAATGCCAATGTATTCTTAAACGGCTTGAATACACACATTGACACAACTCCCCATGTACATTTTTCAAAACATTGTGGCTTGTAAAATTGGTTTACTTTTAAGTAAGTAAAATTTTACCATTTAACTTTTATAGTTTCACGCTCGAACCTCGAACTTTGCACCTCATTTTTCTTCATTGGCCTGGCTTTTAGAATCTGATTTCCATTCATTCATTCATTTCTGGTAAATTCGTCTCTTTAATTACTCCTTTATATTATGTCATGTTTTCAGCTAGCCATTGTTGCTGCCTCACAAGGTGATCCGCATTCACAATTCATTAAAAAAAGATGGCAGTTTGATTTGAACAGTGAATAACGGGATGTTAAAGTTCAAACTAAGATTCAAAAGTCTGCAACAACTGAGTTGGTCATTAAAGTCTGTTCTCACATTTGCATGGTGTGACTTCTAATACTGTTCTAACAGGCGGAGGGAGAAGGAAATATTCAGTGGTCCATTAGGCATTTAGTGGTCCCTGGTGTTTTACTCTCAGCACCGCTTGATCCCTAATACTTTTTTTTGTTGCGAGTGTAGAAGTTTTGAATTTTTCAAATAACAAGCGTGTGTGTGTGTGTGCGGGCGTGTGTGTGCACATGTTCCATATGAGGTGGAGGAGTTGAAACAAGAGTAAGGTTGAAGGATTACTGAAGCTAAGACTAAGAAAAAAAGAAACAAACTGTATGAAATATAGAGAGGGAACAATGTAATGGAGGCATTAGAAAGGCCAAATTAAGTTATGGCTTTCTTGCTTTGTGAAGTGTGATAAGTTTATTGTGGTCCCTCTTCTTTTTTTTTTTGATAATGAAAACTGTGTTTAATATGAATCTATTAAAGTTGCAATTGCAAAAACAAGGAGCTCAAAAAACCTCCACTCAAGCTGAATAACTCAGGGCATCCTGCTGCTATGGTTTACTTACCAAACACAGGCAGAGTCTCTAACAACCTAATCTCTCCTCATTCGCACCATATCTATCTAGTGTAATATCTGTTCTGCCCAGCTGGCAACCTCCTCAAGTCTTTGTTTCTCCATTTGTTAACCATGTTCCTCCCTGAGATGTCTGTGCTAAAATACCAGGGAGGCTTTGCACAGTTTTAAATAAATAAGTCGCAGTCAAGTATAAATCAAGGAAAAACCCAGCAAGCGTGTATTCAAGATATTTTGCAGTGTATTTCATCATTAACCTATCTGTATATGTAAGACAACCACAGAACTGTTTGATGAACCTTTTTATTTTATTTTGAAACCAGGGCGAAATCATTCACACAGCCCACTGTTCAAAAGTGACTCCTGTACACTCTCAAAATTCTCATCATGTTTATATTAAAGTATCTTAAGCAGACAACTCTGATGCATAATGGCAAAATGAATGAAATTGCTGCTGCTATGGGAATTACCTTCACACTGCACAGGTTATCGTTTCATTTAAATTTTTCTCACGCATCTCGTTTTTAATTTGATTCTATCCAAACTGATGCAACATCAAGCACATTTCTTCTACTGCATGTTGCTAGGAATACCTGCTCATGCATTTATTTATTCTAAGGTCTTTTAAGCTTCATCAGTGTTAACTCTCAGCACTGATCGATCAGCTGGCCATTGGAACCACTCACGTATATCCGATTCTGTGCCAGTCACATTTACACTCCTGTGCTGCACTGCAGTTCATGTTGTGCACACAGAGGCACAGACAGAGCGACACACACATACAACATGTCGTCTGTGTGGAAGTTCTTCACCATTTGTGAAGACGACAAAAAGCCCACAATTTGTAATGACCGCAATGCCAAAGTAAGCCGCGGAGGAACGACCATGATAACATTCGCAAAAACAAACTTAATCAGACACTTAAAACACGCATGTGTGTGTGCACCCTGCAAGCGTTGCTGCTGTGCCTTGGATAATGGCCATCAATAATAATAATCATCCATCGGTTATGAGCGGTTAAAATAAATGTTTACAACTGTTAACCTTTTTTTTTTTTTAATTCTCATTCAGAGCAAGAGAGAGAGATCGCCTTTCACCAGGTTATTTAATAATGTAAAATGTTTCATTACGAACATACAATTGAATTGTCCATTAAAGAATAGTTACAAAATGTTTGTGTATCTGTCAGTTATAGTACTTAGAAAGAAAATCGAAAACGTCCAAAATCTTTATCGGCTGATCAGACTCAGAGAATCTCTCTACATTTTGTCCGATATTCACAACTTCAAAGAGCTGTTTGAGGGTTAATACTTGGTTTTAGGGTTCAGGTTGCAATTGGGTTTAGGTTAGAGTTTGTGTGTCTTAGGTAGATGTGATAGTTTTCTTATTATCAATGAATGATTCAAGTGGGTGAGATTGATATGTCTGATGAGGGAGCAGCATGAATGAAAGCCTGTGAAGATGATAACAATTTTTGTCTTCCTCATAATAAATAAATGTGATAAATCCATGTTTGTGTTGTTAGCTTACAAGGTAAAGCTTTACTGTTGTAACTCTCTGCACTTGCAAAATATTATTGTTAGCTATTGGGCCAAGGCCTTAAAGTGATCATTCGAGTTATTTGACATGGGGTTGTGTGGGGTCCTTATACATAGTCAGTGTATTACCTGCAGTAGAGTTTGGAGAACCGGCACAGAAGCTGAGCGATGCACTGCTGTGGACAGGGCAGGCCGCAAAAATGTGTTTTAGCCACTTTTAAATAATGCTCACCATAAAAAACTAGTATCATTTAAAGTGTACACTGTATTTTGAATATTTTCACCACTTTTTCTTGTCGTCAAACAGCCCTTTCCTTTGGCACTACATTCTGTGAACCGAAACTACAGTACTTATACCTACTCACAAGCGAGCCTTCTGCGCGCACCAGCATGGCTGAGCTTTGGTTAAACTATTGTTAACAAAATAAATACAGGACAGGATTGTATATAGCCTGAGAAGTTAACTTGGGGCTTATATGAAGTACAAACTAGATCAGACTTTTAAAATGGACCCTTGTGCAACTCAACCCAATTTGTGTGAGAGTCCCCTTTTCCTGTTATAGATACGAAACTGCAAAAGAGTTTTTTTTTTTCTTTCCTGAAAAATAAAGCCGCTTTGTTTGGCTGACACAGTTGACTAGTATCTGTCTGTCACAAGATAAATAATGACAATGGAGTGGGAAGGCAGACATAGTTTTCAGAGCTGGAAAGAGAGGAAATATCATGAAAAGAAATTAGAAAATGTTTTGGTCAGGAGACAGAGAAGCATTGAGATATTAGAGAACACAATAATAAGACCGGAGAAATAAACAGATATTAAGAGGTAAAGAAAGAAATGGAACAAGGGCGATGGTAAGGGTGTTTTGGGAATATACCCATCATTAGCACTGTACTGAATGCATAGTCTTGTTTCTATACAGCCATTGATTGAAAGTGTGTATTTGTGCATGTGTTTCCGTGTGTATCCCTGTGGGTTGTAGCTAATCATCAAACAGTGGTGTGGGCCAGAGTTTGCTCATGATAGTCTGCCAGCCGATGTTCATTAAACATTTGGCACACGACTGGCTGTCTGGACACCGGGCTACCCATGCCAGTATGTGTGTTTATATATAGACTGTTGATAACAAGACTTAGAATCTGGCTTAAAATTCATTGCCACCTTTTGGAGCTTGATGGTTTTTGATACTCTCTGCTAGGGACACATTTTGGCAGGTACTCAAAAAGTATTCGTAATCGATTCCCAGCCCTGCAGCTTCAGAGTGGCTTTTCTCTAATGAATCTAACTGTGCACTCAGTCCTACCTCAAGTATCATCAAATGAATAAGACACGTGCAGCTGTGTTTATTCGCCCTGTCCACTTTTCACTTCGAAGTCTGACATCTTGTGCCTTTCTACGCCCTTTTCTACTCAGCCCACTTCTAGACTAACATCTCTTACTACAAAGGAGTTGGGCCAAAGTCAGTAGGACAATCTAAAACACAGACCAATTCACACCATATCCACAACACACTCACAAGCACACATTTTATGACAAACAATTGATTCTTCCCTATGATGTCAAGTGAAGTCAGTCAAGTCCTGATGATGCTTCCACAGAGCACCATTGTCCATCTGAATTGTATCAACCTCTTGTTATCTCATAGCATCATACAGCTCTTTCTGCTGTATTGTGTTGTATCAGGAACATGAGCCCCAGCACTATTGTTGTTCATTACAGCATTGACGTGTTTCATGTTTTTTTTGTTTTTTTTTATGGTCCCTGAATGCATCAGCACTCTCTCCCTCTCTCCCTGACTCACCCTCTGTATTTCATTTCTTCCCTACACTCTCTCTCTCTCTCTCTCTCTCTCTCTCTCTCTCTCTCTCTCTCTCTCTCTCTCTCTCTCTCTCGCACACACAGACACACGCACACAGTTTTCCCTCCATCCAGTTCCTATTCCCATGTTGACAGAGATGACAGTTGAAACCACTCCCTAACTGGTTGGCCGTCAAGCACCATTTTGCCCCTGTCATTCAAATGTCTTCACCTGACTCTGTCTATGTCAACCCATCTCAAATCATTACCTCAGGGTCACAGCTGTTCCATTTCAATTTTACGATGTCTGTGCGCTTTTCAGAACATAAAAAACTGAATCTACAGTGACTGAGAAGAAATGTTCTATTCACACCAAAAAGACTTTCTTTGTAACAGAAAATTACAGGAAACTTTAAAAAGGAAGATTTTGAAGAAAAAGTCCACATTAAGAATCGGATGGTGTTCTGCGGAGAGACCTTTTGTGTCAGTAAACATTTTTGCTTTAACCCTTTTCTGACACCACTGACAAGCTTCGTTGGCTCTGCGCATGTTGGCACAGCTGATCCTTCAGCCGCCTGCTATAAAACATGCCACTCAGGCATCTTGTGTTCTGATAGTAAGACGTACATTCTCACACCACTTCAGACACTGTAGGAAATCCAACCCAGTAAAATCAGCATACAAAATCTTTTGATGAGAAAGTGTCGAAGTGGCAGATCAGGTATTTACCTATTCATGAAACTAATTCTAAGGTATAACTTAAGGAGATCCTCTTTTGTCCTCCTTTTAAACAATATGAGTGTTGTTCATTTGCTCTTTACCACTGGGAAGATATGGTTCTGCAATCGTGCCTGAAATTCGCTTGGAAATTTGCTGGAAAACTAAACTGTATTTTGGTTTTTTTGTTACTAGGGGCACAGCCATCTTTGAACAAGCCAGATGGTGATGACACAGCAATGGTTCGACATTCGTCTCTGTGGTTGTTAGATTGTTTGCCACTAGGAGTTGTCAGTGGATATATGGTAAGGTGACAGTGGTATAGCATAAGCTTCATGTGGAGAGATGTTTAGTGTGGTTTGCCAGCTAAGTACCTTTCATTGAATGTAGTATTTATGCCGAGCTTACCTGCTGTTGATTTGGCGTTACAGTGTCTCAGCTTGGACCTCTCCTTACACGACATCTGAAAAGTCGGAATTGTTGTATTACAGCTAACGTTATCTCATATGGGATATGCTTCACATTGACCTCAGCACATTTCGCTTTCCACATGTTGACGTTGTGATACAAGCCCAACATTGGAAATACAACTTAAAGGCACAGTAATAAGTGTTTTGTTTTTATTTCTCTTGATCTTTGAGATGTTTATGACATTATGACTCTTTTCTCAAAAAATTGCTTTTCTTTTTCTTTTTTCTTCTTCTTTTTTCTACCTAAAATCTTACCTGTAAAAAATTTTGCATTTATTTTATTTTTTTTCTGGTACACAAAAAGAGTAGTTTAATGGTTCTTGTCATACCTTTTGCAGATGTTCATTAATTGTAGGGCTTTAACTGCAAGTACGGTCTTCTGTCTAAGGATCATCATCTTGTTATCACTTGTTCTCCATGTCCATGCTTTTCATAGACGGTATTTATTTCACCACCTGGAGACAAGTTATAAACTGGGGGTGTTGCCGATCCGAACATGTGTTCTGTCATTATGTTCACAATGTCTAAAACACTGTCAGCAGTCATTACTAGTTATAGAGAAATGGAAACACATCTTTCTATGTAGCTAAATAAATGGAACCATTGGTCCAACTGCTTTTAAACATAGGTAAAAGAAGGAAAAGGGGAATGAAGGAGAGTTAGACTGATGAATAAGAGATGACAGGAAGGAAGAGGAGAGAGGGGGGAAATAATGTAACAGGGCCAATCACGCCCCAGTGGTTCTACTAATCATGCAAACAAGGTCACTGTCCGCCAGAGCCAAACTGGCAAGCTATATGCATGCATCTGAAGCATTGCTCTCTCACTCTTTCTTTTTCTCTCTCTCTCCCTCTCCCTTTTTGCAGTATCTTTCTCCTTCTGTTTCGGTCACTAAGTTAATCAGTCGGACATACAGCAGGCAGGCAGCTGCCCACACACAGGCTTACTGGAACACCAGCGTTACCAATGGGTGTACAGTACATACATTACATTATATACACTGCATTATTTAACCCACATTTCATCAGAAGGGTGAAAAACACAAAAAATAACACTTTTTATGGGAGCATTGTGCTAAATGCTGAAGGCAAAATTTCCCCCGGTTCCAGCTTCGTAAGTAGAGGATTTGCCGCTACATTTTTTGTGTCATTGCAAATTGAATATTGTTAAGTTTCGGATTGTTGGTCAGACACAACAAGCAATTTGTATACGTAACCTTGGGCATTTCTCACAGCTTTTTCCCTTTACATAGGCAAATCAAGCGAGAAACTAATCAGCCCATTAATTGATAATGAAAATAGTCTTTGTTTGCAGACCTGTTATACCACCTCCATGAGCACTCCTTTTCATTTGGGTGCTATACACTCCATTTTCACATCTTTGGATCTTTAGTCTTTTTTATGACTGTTAAAGTAGTCATGCTGGCAAAAAGAGTAGTCTTAATTTATTACTTCTTAAAAGCAGCTTTCATTTTGATCAGAGAAAGTAACTGCAGACTGACTCGGGATTAGCATATTATTCGTAACACACAGCACAAATGCATGTTCTACTTTGGGGCCGTAATGATAAATGATATAAAACACCTGCTGTTTCAGTTTCATTTTCTCAAGCATGTTTGTAATCATCAAATCCTCCCTTGCACGCTCTCTCTCTCTCTCTCTCTCTCTTGCATACACACACACAGAAACAACACACACAGTTACAGCTCTCTTGACAGAAAATCTCATGTTTCCCTGCTACCCTTAATTGGCCACATTGTGGAGGGAAGACAATGTTGCGGTTTTGAAATGATAGTGGACATTTTTATGTAGAGTCCAGTAGAAAGTACAAGAGAATATAAGACGACCCAGGAGGCTCAGACATCATGTAAAGTCATCACCTTCTTTTTATGTCAGGGGCACACTGTCCGCACAGACTCTATTCAGAGTATATTTGCCTGTTGCTATTTAATTAGCCTGAGCACAGTTTGGACACCAAGGTCTCATGGAAAGGCTTTCATAAAAGAGATGAATTAAGCCATATTGCTGTGTTATTTTCCTCTGTTCCCTTTGATCCACAGTCGAAGAAATGTTATTTTTTACCTCTCAGTCATTTCTCTTTATCATCAGTTCTCCTATCGGCTGTTGCATCATTCTCTCATTCAAGATGTTGCAACAGCGTGATAAGAGATGTTTATTATTAGGATATGTCCTTATGATGTCATCATGAGGATATCAAGAAGCATCACATAAAGTTACTATAAAAGTACTGCTATTTCCAGAAAAATAATAGGATATGGAGAGGTTGTTCAAAGAGCAGTGTTCAGTTAGAACCCATGGCTATGATACCAAATTAAAAAGTGTAGTTTGAGTTCCTCTTGTTCCTCTGACTTGTCTGAGGAAGGACGCTCTCATTGCCACCAGAAACAGTTACCTTTGCACCAATGTTACAGTGACAAGCAGTGTACTGGTAGCCGCAATTTTGTGATTTCTCAAGGAGGATTAGATTCAGCCCGGGTCCTGTCATGGTCAACACCCTGATGACAAACTACATAAATGTGAAGAATCATCCATCACACACAAACGCACACACTGACCAATATTGTCCCAATGCCCTGAAGGCAGAAGCTTTGTATGTGTTTATGGCCTTAAGTGCTGTTGACAGGTGAAAATAAATCCCACTCTCCTTTTCTCCTTCCCTGCGCCTTTTCTGGTTTTGTACTTTTTCCCTCTCCTTTCCTCGCCCAGTCGTCTGTTTCATCATTCATACAACCCTACTTTCCCTTTTTGGTTGTTCATTTCATCCTCATTGTGTGTGTATTCCTGCTCTCTCTTTTTAAACCCTACAATGTCACATATTCCTGTTGTATATGCTGTATTCCTCTTTGAATACCTTTGACACTGCTGTCACCATTTCGAGCGGGATGATAAATGAAATTTGCAATAAATCAAACAATGAAGAGATTCACCTCTTAAAACATTTTTAATTAAGATCACAGCTATTATGATTTTAAATTGAAGTCAAATCACAATTTTGATACAAAACAATCAGCTGTGCAACCCTACAACCAGTTCTTTTACTTTCCATCTACCCATTCATAATCCACTGGGCAGATGATAAAGACTTAATTTTCTGCTTCTTCTTACCAGCATACACAAATGTCAAAGCCCCTGCCACAAAGGCGTTTTGTCCGGTTGCCACTGAAATGCCTTCTGTGTGACAGGAAGGAGGAAGGGGGGAGTAGTAACAAGGGAGATGTCAGGATTCGTCACAGTCTTACTATATAAAATGCCACCAGCATTTTGAAACGGGAGCCACAGAAGAGGAGACATTAGCATGATGCGTGTCCGTGTATTTGCCTTGTCTGTGCCTTGGGGCCATTTTACCAATACTGCATGTGTTCAGTCATTTTCAAACAGATCATCTAATCAAGTTACAATAAGAGCCAGGTAGTTGGTTATAAAGAATATGTAAGCTAGAGCTGTGTACGAGGCGCTAGGTGTCTTGTTCCTGTTGCTTTGGTGAGCGAAAAAAATTATGTATATGGCAGGAAGTATATGTGTGAACGCCTTCAAAAATTAACACATCTTTGCACAGGTGCAATCAAGTGGCATTAGTCATGCTGGAACCATTGTCAGGAAGTCCATGATGGTGATGAAGCTATAAAAAAAAAGGGGGGAATTCGTCAACATTTTCTTTGGTTTTGTTTTCTTCTTTCTGTGTAGCCTCTGTGTTTTATTCACAGTAGCGACTGTGTACATGCTGAGTGGAAAACAGAAGCTCTACAAAGATCATCTCTCCCTTTCTTCTCCTCCACCCACCTACAGCAATGAAGCTTTAGTATTCACCATCCAGCACCACAAAGCAGCCTGCTTCACTAGGTGTGTGTGTTGACCTCCCCGATTCTGTTCCAGGTGTATCGAATTGTAAAGCTCTGTGTGCCTGGATATATGTATATCTGAGCTGAGTATTCAGGACCTTGGTGATTACAGCATGGTTCGATTCAGAAATATTTGTTGCTAATCCTTTCATGAGAGAGAGGGAGAAAAGGTGAGAGAGAGATGTCATTTGTAAAGCCTGGTGAGGACATATTATTAGTGCTTAAATCGTTTCATGATCTTCTGTAATTTTTTTGTTAACTAAAAGGCATTCACCCTTAATGAAACTTTTTTTTCAAGGTGCCATTAAAGTATTTGTCCTTACAAAACTATATCAGATTAAAATTTTCATTCAATTCAAAAACGTACATTATCTTAAGGCACTTCAGAGAGTAAGGTCAAGTCAATTTAGAATATTATAGAGAGAAATCCAACAGGTCCCACCATGAGAAAGCACCTGGCGACAGTGCAGAGGAAAAAAAACATATTTATAGGTGTGATTATGTTATTAATAATAACAGCACCAACAACAACAAAAAATGAATAACAATGAGTGATGCGTAGTCGTGGCACATCCAGATCCTGCAGCCCCGGAGTCAGATATACCTGCAGAATTAGGACAGGGAGAGAGGGGAAAAGCACAAACTACGTGATTAGAGGAGACACAAAGTTAATGACATGCAGTAGTGTGTTATTAATGCATGGGGAGAGAGTGAGAGAAAGAAGTGCGTCACGGGAGTTCCCCGAGCAGCCACGGCCTATAGCAGCATAACTAAGGGATGGTTCAGGACTCATCTGAGCCAGCCCCAACTATAGGCTTTACCAAAGAGGAAGGTTTAAGCCTCATCTTAAGCATAGAGAGTGTGTACCTGCCTCCTGAACTCAAACTTGGAGCTGGTTCCACAGGAGAGGAGCCTGACAGCTCAAGGCTCTGCCTCCCTTTCTGCTCTTGGAAATTCCTGCAACCACATGGAGGCCTGAGTGTTGTATTGGGATAATAGGAACTATGAGGTGTTTAGGATATGATGGAGCTTGGTCATTAAGGGCTTTGTTCAAGAGGAGAATTTTGAATTGTATTCTGGCTTTTACAGAAAGCCCATGCAGAGAAGCTAACACAGGAGTAGCTCCTGTCAGTACTCACACTGCAGCAACTGGAGGCTTTTCACAGAGTTATTGTATGTACAGCACATGTGTTGTAGGAACACATGGCCTCACAGGAAATAATGTACTGTGTGCAAGCATCATACTGCCAGGTCTGATACATACAGGTAAATCCAGTGGCTGACTAACTTACCTGCTCATTTTTGCTCATACAGACAGCATGCACTTTCATACTGCACATTCAAAATGCATCACATATATACCTCATTCTCATAGAATGAGAGGAACCTACCGGACAATAGTGATAAACTCCCTTGTATTTATGTGTGTATAATGAATTTGGTAATTATTTTTTCCTTGAGTAAGTATTTTTGCAGCATCTAACAGAAAGCCGTGTTATGTTTAACAGTAAACTTTTGGCTCTTTGCCAAACTACATACCTCAAATCATTAGCCAAATCATTAGCACCCACCCACCACCACCACCACCAAATAAGTGTTAATAAGTTACTATATTAAAACATTTGTTGCTGCACCTCCTCATATCTTTCCAGAACCAGCCTCACATTGTGCTTTTAAAGACAGTGCCCCTGAGAAAACATGATCTATCCAATAAATTTGTCACTGTAGTTAATTTGCTTGTTGGCAAAAATGCATCTCAGAAAATTAAGATTTTCATATCAAGCGCTTTGCCATCAAGCACTGGTGAATTTGGCATCATTATTAGCATAATTATTAAGTCAAGTAAAAAGTGTTTTTTTTCTTCTTCATCCATCTACAGCAGTTGAACAAAATTATTGTTGCAAACCAGTGCTAAATGTGTGTATGTTATACACCGGGATAATACCCTAGGATCTTACCAGTTATGTAAGCTGGTTCTTCTGCTGTTATCTTCCTTCTGGGTTTGGAGATGTCTGATTATGTCCAGACTCAAGCAATTCCAGTAACAATGTAAGCTTGGCCTCCTTGCCAAGTGGTTTGGCAGATATGAAATCAGTGCAAACAAAATCTGATTTGTGCATGCTCAGAGCTACAGCATAGCATCACTGAAGTGACTACTGTAATTGTACTCATGGATATATAAGGAGCCAGCTTTCTGCCTATACTTTGCTCTGACTCTTGCAGGTACGATGTGCACTCTCCCTCCCCCCTTGCTGTCTTTTCATTTAACTCTCTTTAACTCTTGCATATTGTACCTTCTGTTTACTACATTTGCATGAGTGGAAGGCAGAACTGATTGCAGGGATCTTACTGTCAGAGAGTGGTGTCTGCTGATGTCAGAGAATGGACTGATACTTTTCAGTAAACAACAATTCACAGGTTTGCAGTCGATGGTATAACTTCACTGGCTCCTCTTGGAGAAGTAGACAACAACAAAGTCTTAATTAGGTCATTATCTCAGCTGAATGAACATGTTATCTACCCCTAAATTAAATGAGTTGATGAGTACTGCGTGATCATTTCTGTCACAGCAAGGTAAAAAACTACAATATATAGTTGATCCTGACAAGTATTTACAAGTATTTAAATTTCCCTTTCGACAGTCTGCATTTAGGTACTAATAAGTATTGATTACAACCAATTTATTTTGAGTTTTTATTTTAAGTATTAGTCACATTGGCTCCCATTAGATCTTTCCTTCCATAAGCACCTGCTGCTTGTTAGACTTCCCCTCTCTCTCTCTCTCTCTCTCTCTTCTCTCTCTCTCTCCTCTCTCTCTCTCTCTCTTTCTCTCTCCATCTCCATCTGAAAGCAGAAGTCCCTCTGCAGTTTTGCATAATTGCTTGCGCTGGGGTCTGTTGTTCCATTTACTAATGTGGCATGTTTTTACCAAAGTAAAACTATCAGGCTCGCCTGGTGTTTCAGTAATAAATACCTTGCCTCACGCCACAGTCCTGTACCCTCATATAGCAGTTGCACTAGTCATTATTTGTTTTTGCCTTTACATATGCAAAAGACATATCTCACCACACTGATATACATGCATTTTTTCAGTGGGTGTATAGAGAGTTTTTTTTTTGTTTTGTTTTTGGTCTGAGGTTTGTTGTTAAAATGTGATGTATTTTTTGGTGAATATTTTAAGTGACCTCCCTAGCTGGACTATTTCTCTCTACTAAAACATAATGAGGCAGCTAAAGCAAAAAGTAACTGTCATTTAACTAAGTTTCTAAAGCGATGAGGAGCCACACACATGTGCCCACATAGCCCTGCGCTCACCCCCTGTTTTATATCTCCTGTCTGATCAATTCTACCAACAGACAACAGCACCAAAGCTTTCTTGATTGTTCCCAGACAGAGGGTGTTACATGCTGTCATGGTGCTTTGTCTTTTTGCTGAAGTTATTTACTTGTTTGTTTCCCCCTCGATTTCTTCTTTGTTCCTGTGTTTGTCTTGTGTGTGTTTGCTGATTGGTGTTGTGATAATTACAAGTAGGATTTTGCCGCAGGCGATCCTGTATGCTCTGATGTCTCACACTGAGCCATTGTTCCTTTCATTAGCTAATTAAAGAAAACAAACACACATCTAGATGTTATTTTGTGCATCTGACTGTGCTGAATAAATGGCATAACTGTGCAGGTTTATCATACAGCTGCGTATCTCTTGCTCTGACACTGACTCAATACACCTCTAGATCAAAGTATTTTTAAAGGCAGGGATTCATACCTGAATGTACAGTGTGTATATACAATACAGTGTGATGCTGTATAGTACAGTTTAGCTGTTTTTCAGCTCTGTTTGCTCCAGTTACAAGAAAGTTGAAATGGTATTAAAAAAAAAATTGTTCACTGACTGCAGTATTCAGTTTCAACCACACAGAGCTGTTTTTTGCAGATAAAGAAAAGCAGTAATTCTGTCTCCTACAGAGAGTGTCATGGCATCTCTTAGAATGGGTTGTCAGTATTACATGTAATGTTACCGGGGAAACCGTTATTGTGACAGTATATATACAACGTTTAACAACTACATGTCAATATTCAGTTAGTCTTTCTTGGTATTCTGTTTGACCAAAATCCCAGACAAACAACATGTAGGGCAGCAGAGCACAAAGTTTTGTTTTTTTGTTTTTTTTTTCCTCTTCCTCTTTTGAGCAAAGGATGGTCAACATGTGAACTTTCAATTGAGGCGATAAGACTGGCAGATACAAAGGAGAGAGAGATGCACACAGTAAAAGACATTATTAGCTGCTTAAAAAAAGGTATGCCTGTCATATTAAGCTTTTCTCATACAGAAATGCCTGCATTGATTCAGCTGTGTGATTCCCTCCCAGCTTTGCCCTGATTCAAGCAGTTTGAATCGATGCAGCTGTATCTTAGACATTAAGCCCGGGTACATCGATTCCAGTTGGTGACTTGTGACACCCTGTGTGTGTGTGTGTGTGTGTGTGTGTGTGTGTGTGTGTGTGTGTGTGTGTGTGTGTGTGTGTGTGTGTGTGTGTGTGTGTGTGTGTGTGTGTGTGTGTGTGTCTGTGTGTGTGTGTGTGTGTGTGTCTGTGTCTGTCTGTGTGTGTGTGTGTGTGTCTGTGTCTGTCTGTGTGTCTGTGTGTGTGTCTGTGTGTGTGTGTCTGTGTGTGTGTCTGTGTGTGTGTCTATGTGTGTGTCTGTGTGTGTGTGTCTGTGTCTGTCTGTGTGTGTGTTTGTGTCTGTGTCTGTCTGTGTGTGTGTCTATGTGTGTGTCTGTGTGTGTGTGTCTGTGTCTGTCTGTGTGTGTGTTTGTGTGTGTGTTTGTGCGAGGAGACATGTGTGTGTGTGTTTGTGCGAGGAGATATGTGTGTGTGTGTGTTTGCTTTGATTTCTTTCAAGGTTTTTTTTTAACTAGGCTTTGGAAGTGGAAGCATGACCATGTACAAAGAGGAAAATTACCTTACACAACAAACTCCTCCTGTTACACATCTGCTCCACATTCCTTCAGGTCAAGGATAACATGAGCACTGAACTGATAAAACCATTTATTTGTGTGTAAGGCAAGTACTTTGTCAGCAGGACTTTTGGTGATTCTCTGATTGTTGATGCAGTCATGTATGGATATGTGCACATTTTTCATCCAAGCCTCTCTTTGTCATAGTCAAAGCTTTTAACAGTGTTGCAATCCTTTTGGCAGTGTTGCTCTCTGCCAGCCATTTACAATATTAACCCATTGTCCACACTGCTGCTGACTCTATGGACTGTCGAGACATAGAACATGTCTGAGGGGAGCATGAATTGCTATGGTCCCCATGGGAGCTCTCAGAAGGAACGAGATGGATGACACGCTTACAGTGCAGCACTCTCCCTCAGGCCAGATCTGTTAAGGATGCTTTTGTGCTAAGCCATCAATACATGCACAGATATTACACACATATGCTACACCAGTGACTGGATTATCGCATACACTTGGAAGTTAACTAAAATAATCATTTATTGCCTGCACTTACACACCCACACACACACTTATGCACCCACACACACTGGGGTCATTGTTACAGGTCCCACTCAGCTTGAAAGTTATCCAGTGGGTGTTTACTAACAACTGACTACTAAATGGAGCACCGCATTTTAAATGCATTTCCTCATCTGGAGAAGACACATACTTGTGTTCAGCCTTCTATTGATTAAAATCAGTACGGTCCAATCTCATCAACACCACTGTCCTTGGCCCGCTGATGTCTGTCTTGCAGAGGACTCAGGCATGTGTGATGAACTACAGTTCTGTGGGTAGATCCATACATTTCGAAGTGATTGGGTTAATGTGTTCCCCTGAGCCATGATGTGTACAACCTCCTATTTCGCCGCATCATTTGTCTGCTGCATTGATTAGAGGTTCATTGAACTGAACAAGGCTGGCCGGCCATCAGTTTTAAGCGCATAAGAAATCTTAAACAGGCACATGCATTTGGCTGCACACACTGTGTGGGATGACTGCATCCATTTACATGCGTGTGGCTTGTGTAAATGTATTATTATATGTTCTTCAGAGAGTTGTGTAGACCATTGATGCATGTATTTTTAATTGCCAGGCCAGTATGAGAGTTGGAGGAAGAGGCCCCTGGACAGAGGCTGAGCTAAACTCAGCCGTGCTACCCTGTCACTTAATTTGTTTCCTCTCTGACTGCCTCCCTCGCTCTCTCACCCTCCTACTCTTGCACTGTCTCTTTGTTTCTCTCCGTGTTTGTCTGAGTGGTGCTAGCTGACCTTCACTGGGACACAGCCATGATTCTAATTGCATTGATATGTCAGTGAGCTCCAATGGTTGCAGGAGAGCATAGCGATATTACCCCAAAGCACTGTGGTGGTGCCATGTGAATTTTGCTGTCTTCTCACTGATGACTCACAGAGTTGAGCTGCTGAAAGAGAATAGACAGACAAACACTCTCACACACAAAACACTTTGCCAATTCCGGATTTTCTCTGGAGCAACATGACACTAAGGCAGTACCTAACTTTGTGTGTGTGTGTGTGTGTGTGTGTGTGTGTGTGTGTGTGTGTGTGTGTGTGTGTGTGTGTGTGTGTGTGTGTGTGTGTGTGTTGTGTGGGTCACAGTAAGCCCTCAAAGCCCTTCAGCCATACAGTGGATCGCAGAGAAACATGTAGAGCCTGTGACGTGACCCATAAGTTTCTAATGGGTTGTTTTGAAGCCGGGATGTGGGCTCGCTGCTTGCTGCTGTCTTTTCTAATTAGTGAAGCCAGAAAAATCCAAATTTGTCTCCACTTAGCTAGTTCACTTGTGTTTCACAGGCAAAAGCCACAATCACATCTGTGTTTTACTTTGAGCCAGCTGCATGAAGTGTAAGGTTTTCATAAACGGTATCAAAACATGAAAAATGTGCCAGTCTATGCATGCGCACGGTTTCTGTTCTCTTCTACTCTTTGTTGACTTGCAGTGTTTACTCTGTTGATGTATTTTGCCTACATTAGGTATATCTATTGATTTGCCTTTGATTTGCTTTTGCTTTTCACACTTCGCACCCAATGTAAAGATCTATCAATTTTATATTAATGATATTTATGTATTTATTTATTTAATGTCACCATCACTCTGGGTTTCACCGCCTTGGCTTGTTTAATTCTAGTATGGGTTGATTTGATCTAATTTCTTTCCTGCCAACTGGTGGGTGGGTGTGTGCAGACGTTCCTGCCCACAGGCCTCTGCATGTGTGTGTCAAGTTTATTCATCAAAGATTTTATCTGTAATCAAGTGGAAGCACAAAATTAGCATATTGTAAATTTCGGTCAGTACGTTATGTACAAAACCCTTTTGTTTTCTGTATCAGTACATCTGGTAGATCCTCATAAATGCTGTCATGATAATCACATTTTTTGATTCATTTGATATCGACTTCCATCACCACTTGCAATACATACATTCAAAACCATTAGGCTTAATTGGGGTGTGATGTTGACATTATTTAACCAGTAATGCGCAGTCAGTGTCTAGAAAGTTCTTTTGAAGTGATATTTCCTACTTTTCTTTGTTCACTTTTCCTTCTTATTACCTTGTTATTTGTGTCAAAGTAATCAATATTTAGATTAATAATACTACTTCTCTGTTATGCATGGGTGGAAAGAAACTAATTAACAATGGTATATATTTAAGTAATATTTTCATGTAGATGCACCGTTTTGACTTCATGCTAAAATCAGTAATTCTGCTTTCTCTGAAGTAGATGTGTTTTTCTAATGAGTGACAGAGTGGCCCATTGTTACTGAATGCTGTTTTGGCACATTCCAGAGAATATTCCTTTTAAGTTGAAACTCTTTTGTTTCAGTATCTTTATTTATAATACCCAAAATAATAAGCCTAAAATTTAAATTTAGGTTAGCCAAGTTTAAATAGTCACTGATATTTGCGCTATGTGCTCTTATGTAAACACGCTGTGAAGTCTTCACTTAACTTAATGCACTTCGAGGCAAATTAATGCTATGGATATGCTCAAATTCAGCTTAAAAATTCAGACATAATAAATATATAGATAAATTCATGCTTAACACTTTATTCTGTTATTCTTATTTCATAGCCAGGCAAAGCCTTCAGGGCTGCTATGAGCGTTATGAGGGTGAAACTTGCTCTTGCTACCCTGTCCGTTTCTTACATTTTGATAAGGCAATGTTGGATTTTTTTTTTAAATTATGAGTCTGGATCAGTTTGATCTGACTGAGACTGTGCTGTCAGAAGCAGGCTGCAAAGCAGTCTCTCCACAAATTTTGCTGCATTTTTTCAAATCTGATGGGTTTTTTTTTTTTTTGTTTGTTTTTTTTGCTGACTTTTTGAAGTAAGAAACCAGTTCCATTTTACAGTCAGAAAGAAATTTTTTCTACCTGATGGTCTCAGCCATCCCCTAAGAAGAGATGAGGTTGAAGGACAGCTGAGGGGTGAGAGTTACAGTACCAATAAAAGGAGGAAAAAAAATTGGAGTTGCAGACAGCATGGGAGGAAGGGGAAGTGAATAAGATAAAGGAGGGAGGAAGAAGTGTGCAGTTGTTTGAATGAGAGAGAGAGAGAGCAAAACCTGTGTTGATGGAGACAGGCTGGTTACCAGATGGGTTTTGTCAGAGAGAGGAGGGAACAGACAGAAGGAAATGGTTAAGAGATGGAGGCTGATGTGGCTGTTTGTAATGCGATATGGCAGATGCGATTTTATTTTTAGGACACAAGGCCCCAGAACGATAGGTTTTATAGGGTTTTGAGTGGGTTGATCTTTTTAAATATTCAACTTCAATGAAATATGAAGCATGACTTCGGGCTGTTTGGAATTCATAAGTCTGTTTGGCAGGACTGGCTCTGCATATTGAGAGCTGTCGGAGTCGGCCTGAGTGTTAAACACAAGCCCTCAGCTGGCAGTAGGAACAATGGCAAGAAAGACACACCTTAAAGAGACTACACGAGACAAATAATAGAAGACTTCAGTCGGAGGTGGAAATATTTAATCACCTTTTGATGTTAAGACAGTGGATGATTCCATCTTGTGCTGCATTTAAGGGTGTTAATTATTGTCACCAGATGAAAAGGTGTTGCGAAATGACCACTTGTATATATTGGTGGGTCTTAATGGAAATGTTCCTGAACATGCTTGAGTTTTGGTCAGGTATTGTTTTAATGATACCTTGCGTTGATGAATATAAATTATTTTTGTATTTAACAAAAGAAGCCAGACTTCTTAAATATTAAATATTGTCTACACACCAAGGAGCAATACAAGAACACGGTCTACATAAAACAGCCTAGAATTGATTGATTTCTTCAGTATTATTTAAATCAGCAGTTGTCTGATGAAAGAATTTGTGTTACCAATTAATTTTAATTTTTTACCCATAAACTTAAAACTAAATATTAATTATATTAAACATATTAGCTACATCTTGTACCTGGACCATGGAGATACACCAAGGAATACACCAGCAATGAAAAAAACATGAATTATACTCATATTCTTATTAAGAATTGTTTGTAACCTTGTATTCTTTTCAAAATTTATTTGCAATCAATTTTTATGTGCGGAAGAATTCATCAGGAAAATGAGGATTGAAAATGCCTGATGGATACAGATGGATTATGCAGGCTGTCCGCTATGTTCTGTAGAGTCTACTGGAGTCTGTGTGCACAACACACAACAACACAGTCGTTATGCTCCTCTTCTATCATATTAACTTCTCAGTCAACCAATTCATTAATCTATGTAACTGACTGATTGGAAGCTAAATGTATGCCTCTGTCCGTCCCTCTGTCTTCAGATACATTCACGAGTCCATTTCAGCTTCTTGTCTGAACACTTGTGAAGGATCAATATTTTCCTGTCCCAGTGTGACAGATGTACACCACCGGAGAAAGCCGTGATAGGAAACCTTAGTTAGTGTGAAGCCACTGAGAGGAAATACATATGCATTAGTCTATGACTGCTGGGGATATTTACCAGCAGTAACCACACAAACAACAACAGGTAGCAGAGCCTGAAACCAAGACATGTTTAATGCATGCCAGAGGCAGCAGGGTATGCCGGCTGTACACCTGTATCAGTGAAATAGCCAGTGCTTATTAAAAAAAGAAGTGTGTGTGTGTGTGTGTGTGTGTGTGTTGTGTGTGTGTGTGTGTGTGTGTGTGTGTGTGTGTGTGTGTGTATCTTTGCTTCTATGCAGTGATGTGTGTCTGTCAGGTTGTCTTGCTGTGTTTGTGTCTGATGCTTTTATATGTGAGTGCGAGTGTGTCTTGGAGACATGGAGAGAGGGAGAGGGAGAGAGAGGCGAGACAGAGACCCCAGGAAGCGATGCTGTCCCTGTATAAGGAAACATTGTCAGTCCATTACCCTGCATGTAGCTATAATGAGAGTAAAGCAGGAGTAAGAGCCAGCGCTGCTACAACCATCTGCCAGGTGTAGTTCCTCCTTGTTATACAGGCGGACAGATTTGTTTATATTGTAAAGGATCATACCTTTTTTTTTTTTTTTTTGCATGTTTTACTCCATTTTGTTACATATTGCATATTTGTGTTATTGCTGACCATGCCCTGAGGTACAGCAATTTTTTAAATATATGAATACATTTTAACAACTTGCACAGATGTAAAAATTGCCTGAGATGGATTTTTTTTTTCTCCAGTTATTTTATCATATGGCAGCAAAGTTGAAAGGAAGGAAAGTCATTATTTGTGGAAAATGCTGTTTCTAAGCTGGTAACAAACATTAATTTAACTTATTTTTCCCTCAGAGCACAGTTAAACAGTGTGATTATATCAGGTTTATGTGTGCAATACATAGTAGCCATTACACCATAATGATAATAACAGTTTTCCACACACCGTGTGACATCGGATACGTCTCTTTTTGCTACATCAGCAACAGTGAAACCTTCAATTATGCACAGTTTTCTGTCTATATTGAGCCATGCCGGCTGTCTGTCAGTCACTTTTTTGAAAATGCTACTAGAATGAATTTGGCACAGTAACAATGTTGTTGTCGCGTGAAGAGTTGGAAAACGTCATATCAGTTGCATGTGACACTGGAGAGGTGAATCTTGTGGTCCACAAAAGCAGAAGCTTTGTTTTTTTTAGTTTTAATTTTATTCTCAATAGAGCTTCCTGTGCAGTGTGAGCCAGTAGGGTAGCTATACTAGTGGCAGGGAACCGGGCTCACTTTTGAGGCTTTGTTAGACTCACCAAGGCGTGCTAACGCAATGTCATGCTTGGCTGCAGCTCACAGTGGCTGGGGTTCACACTGGAGGGGCAGAAGACTTGAGGGACATCCAGCTCAGCGCTTTCATATCCTCCATATCGCCCTTTTTGGTTTTAAGCAGCAAACCACCGCAACACCCCCACCAACTCCTCGCTCACTTTGTCATGTAAACTTGATTTTGATATTAGTCAATAACATCTGGTTATGCGTTGCAGAAGAAATGTGTTGACATGTCTTTATAAGTGCATCCTTTATGTGCATATTGCTGCTTGTGCAATAACGATGGCCATGTCCAGCATGTTACAAGAATGTTTATTACCTTGGATTTCTTTGTAGGTGAGTCGTAGAGTGTGACCTATAAATGTCAAGGAACTGCCCCCAATATTTTCTGTGAAATGCTCTGGTTCTTATGCAGGCTTCACTTAGTGTGTTCATAGATTTCCTCTAAGGAGGTCCTTATCACCATTATATTGCTTTTATTTTCAAGTCATAGTTTTTTACACTTGAAATAACAGGCTGCTTTTATCTCAAAAACATGAAACTAATTAAAGGCTCTTCAGTTGTGTAAGCTCTACTCAAAAAGCACATGAGCAGGATATTTTCCTAAAATTAGCTTTGGGCCTTTACAATTGAACTGGATCAAAGTGGTGATTGAGAGGAGCCAACACCGTTCTCTTTTTGGACTGATCATCACTATCACTCAAACAAGACACATGCGTCCAGCGGGCCTGACGAGATGTAAGATTTATTGTTATTTTCTTTATTGTTATAATCGTTAATCTATAAGACATCTATAAGAGACAAAGCCCATCACAAGACCAGAGACCAATTACATCATCAGATGTGTTTTATTTTTCCACCTAACAGTTTAAAACCCAAAGATGCTAAATCTACAATCTTATAACAGAGAAAGAGCAGCAAATCCTCACAAGCTGGAACAGCAGAATGTTTGGCTTTTTTTGCTTGATAAGTGACTTGAAAGATAAATAAACACCCGCTCTCGTATTCAATTTATTTTTGTTGATCCACTGATCGATGAATTGTTTCAGCACTGTTTGCCCCCAAACTCACAACCAGCTGGTAGTTTAACCAAAACCAACAAAAACAAATGCCATTTGGAGCCAGTTAATGCTGTGGCAGAAAAAATTATATAGAGTGCGGCACAACTAAAAAATCCGAAGCCAGAGATGAATGCAGACTGGCACACATCGTTCTAAAACGCTTCCAATTGATGTTGCTTTTCCATTATTCTATGATCTATTCTTTTGTGTTTGAACAAAGATATTTGGGATTGTTAAATCTGGGAAAGGAGCGACAGAAAAACTGGGAGTGAAATCGCAGCTCAACAAAGGAAAACACTTCGATATACATTAGAGCAAGACCGGCTTCAGTTACCTATAACAGTGCTGGTTTGCACATTACCCACAGGGATTATTATAGTGCTGTTTGAACAATCTATCCCCGTGTCTCCTATTTTATCGTCTTCTGCTCTCCTTATTGCTCCCTCTCTTTTTCTGTACTCTATTTTAGTCTAGTCCAAATCACAATCATTGCCTCCAAATAATGCCACTGTCTTGAGGCTGTTTGTTCTGTCTATCTTGTCATCTTCTTCCCTCATCATCACATTGCTTCCACTGTTGTCCTCCTTCCACTCTCCTTTCACTGCCTGCTGCCTCCTCCTTATTTTTAATCCTGTCTGCTGTTTTTTCTGTGTGACAGAGGAGCTCAGCAGACTCCTCTGCACACACAGTTAACTACAATGAGCAAGCAAGGGACAAACCTTCAATGACTGGTGTGTTGCCAGGTAATGATCTTTAATTACAGCCAGCCTAATGCACACGGGCAAACTAACAAGCTGTCTGCTAGCTTTTTACCTTTTAAAAGGCTCACTCGGTGACATGGGCGCGTCACACACATTTATGACACCAAGCTTTTCCTCTACATGTCTCCTTTCTAGATGTACAAGCACACATTTAATTTAGAGTTTTCCCACAGCGCAGGAAACACACAGTCTCACACTCACATAAACAAAAAGAGGAGGTTGTTTTGCATCTCTAGTCTGACCTCAGTGGCATTGTAAAACTGTCCATTAGAGGGGAGGGAGTTCTGAGGGTTGTTTTTTTCTGGTCTGCTTCTTGTACCCTTCAACACCTGCTCAGTCTGCCGTTGGTTCAGGCTTTTCTGTTGCACCTCTTTTCCCTCCTTTTCAATCAGTTGTTATGGCAAATGCAGTTGGTTGAGAGTTTAGTTAGTCATAGATAAATGTACTCATCAAGCCCTTTCATCTGTTCTCACATGAGTGGAACCACAGTAGAATTTCCCTTTATTTCTATGTGAGTCTGGTGAATGGGTGATTTATCAGACGAAGGCTCAGCTTCCATTGTATAATTGTTGTACGAGCCACATACAGTTAGAACATCATGTCCATTTTGATTCATACAGAAGAACATAGTGAATGTACTTTTACACCTCTAGCCGACTAATTGCCGGCTGACATACAGTAAAAACATGGTCTCCTCTTCCACTGTGCACTCTTAATATTCACCATCGTCTGGCAGGGTCTGAAAAGAGGCATCATTTCACACAGTTAGAAAAGCGATTAAGAGGTGAAATAATTAGTCAGTTTATCAGTTGATCTACAGAATATGAATTGGCAACTACTTTGGTAATCAATCAATTGATTGTAATTTTTCAAGCAAAAGAAGCCAAACCTTTTTTTCTCTGTCTTATAGTAAACTGACTGTCTTTGGGATTTTTTGACTGTTGGTTGGATAAAATAAGATACTGTAGACTGATTCTAGGATGTTATGCTGGGTATTTTCCAATGTATTTTGACAGATTTCAACAAGAAAATTGTCAAATTAATTTATAATGAATATAAGCAACCTTTATTGAAAAAGGAGACTGAAGACCAGACTCTTAAAATGATTGTGCTTTCAACCAATTGCTGACAGCTGAAAGCAAACTATGTAAATCATAGGTTTTCTCACCTTTTTACCAGGATGGGAACTTCCAGTTTCTCAAATATAAGGATTTGCTGCTTCACTTAGTTTTATATTATTGTAAGTTTAATAGAATTTTATTTTGGCCTGTGGTTGAACAAACTGATCAATTTGAAAGCATCTGCTATGCCTGTAAATTCTTATATCATTTCTCACCATTTTCTGATATGATGGTTTAATCAATAATTAAATTAATCATTGCCTTATCCCTAGTTTACACAAATTGAAATCTTGTTTCTCCATATACATTACCTGATCATTGTGCAGTAAAGTGATGTTCCACTTGTAGATGGAAAAAACAGGGCAAATAGTCATCATTAGACTGAACATGCAGCGAACTGCCAACCCGGCTCACTGTGCTGTGATTTATGGCGGGTGTAGAAGTGAGTGTTTGATCTTGCTAACTTCAACTTGTTGTGTCAGTCACTCTGCAGAGAGAAAAAGTCACTTCACTGCCTGTATTTTTGCGAGTCTGCATGACTACTCTCTTCTTAAAGTGATCAAATACAGCAAACTTCATAAGAGTGGAGAGAAGGGGGGGGGGTTGAGAGATGAGAGGAAAAGCTCATCTGCATCTGTATTTGAAGTGGCAAATGCAAATGGACCAAATGATCTGACAAGAGGAAAATGTGAATTCCTCTCTGCAGCTATTTGCAGGGAAAAAAAAAAAAAAAAGAAATGCTCTGTTTTCTCTATTGGACAGGGCCTTTTACATTCCTACAAAATGCCATCCTATCAGACATTTAATAAACCACCATAGTTCCATCTTGAAATTCCTGATACTCTCAAACCATTCAGAGCAGCGATTAGTCTGTTTTGTTAGAGATTTTACTTGTCTTCTGCTGCAACAGAAGCAGTGTCAGTAGCTGGTTAAAAGGCTGTGGGCTGCAAGACTTGCAGTTTAAAGACAACTTTTACAGCAAAGCTGAGAGCAAGAAGACACACAACAAGCTCAGTCTGCCAGCCCTTTTATCATTGTTTTTCAACTTTTTCTTCTTCATTCTGCCTCCCAGCAAAATAGCGGACAGCGACTGACTGAGGACTGTGATAGACTGGTAGTTTAGCAAAATCACATTGTGTTCATGTTTTACAGACGCTGGAAAATACCAGTCTCCGGGCTTTCTCATGTGTTGACTGTTTTGCTCCAATCTCTTAACAGCTCTTCATGTAGATGAGTTCATTGTCACCACAATGGTGACAGCCAGTGTAGGTGTAACACTCGAAAAGGAAAAGACAAGCAAGCACTGCTGCAGTCTAGACTTCACTTTGAGTCTCTGCTGAGGCTCCCTGCCTCAGCCTGCCTGCCTCCGAACTTCTCCAAACTTCAAGAGAGCAGAAGTGGGGAGGAGGGAGAGGGATAAGTAAAAGCTCATCTGCATCAGTCAAATATAAATGGAGCAAATGATCTAACATGAGGAAATGTGAACTCCTTCCTGCTGCTATTTGCAAATGTAGTAAAGGAATACCTCTCACACTGTAATATGGGGCAGGGAACCTTTTTCCAATGAAGTGCTATCACGTTGAGTTATGATGCTTCTATATCTATAACTACCCCAAATTCTATACAAATACTGTGCTGTACTGCAAAAATTGATCCCTTTCTTTCAGTGGTGGAAAAAAAAATGTCAGAATGCACCATGTGCTATACTGCCAGAAATGTTGACTGAAAAAAACACTGCATGCAAAACATGCAACAATACCTTTATATCTTTAAAAGTGACATCAACAACTTAACTCTTAAGAAAACAGCAAGCTACAAGAGCAATGAAGCACTGACGGAATAATTGCCTGCAGGAGCAGTCAACCTGAGGCAAGCTAACAACAAAGTTAGTGATCTAGTGCAACTTACGCTACTTGTCCCTAACTTCTCTTGGTCAAAGGCAATAACTGAAGCAATGTTTTATTCACAAGGACATGCACCCATTCAGTGTTAATGACAGAGATTTAGATGGATGGCGATGACCATGCAGTCATGGTGAATAAACACCCAGTTGCCAAAATTTAAGTGGAAACTTTTTTGGGGACTGTCCAAAACTGTGTCCTTTTGGTCACTGCTTATTGCTAAAAGGGAACTCCACTGATTTTATACAAGAAAGTGTGTTTACAGGTCTTGGGGGAGGCCTACTGCATATAAGGAAAATGTTGTATTAGTCTTTTGTGGCCCCAGAAGGCGCTGTGTGGCGTCTGATAAATTGCCTCAGATGTCACTTGATGAAATGACGAAAAATTGGAGTTTGGAGAACAGTCATCTCTGCTGGAGGTTGCATCAGCCACTATGAGCATATTGAACTGTCAATGGCGGAGTGGCATTGTGGGTAATGTTTTTAAAATACACTTTGGCCTTGGGAGTGGTACTTGTGGTGAATTTTGGTCTGTATTGGACACAACCTTGACAAATTTTACCTCATTTGAAAGCTCTATGCCTCCCTATTCTATCTGTGCAAAGCTTTTTCAGATCCCCATGTCAATGCAGCAGCTGTTGACACAGAATTGGTTAGAAAATTGTAGCTATGGCTACAAAATGTTTTCCACATGACAGATGCTACTTATAGGCCTGGTATTCCCTTTCTTATGCCATAGAGGCAAAAAATGATTTACATGCCTACCATGCGTGCGCCTTTGTAACTTTGGTTCAGTATCTCTTATACTCATTTTGACTTTTTATTTAAAAATTTAAGGAGGTACGTTTCAAAGGAGACCAGTGTTATGACTTTAATCAAAAGCGTTGGAGAACAGTAATCTCTTTATTTTGGGTACATTGTTTTCAGGTTTGTGTGTGTCAGGAGGGAGTCAAACAAGGTTATAGGAGTGGTAAGGAGGTTGATAGATTTTTTTTAGGGGGCTTTTCGCACTGGGTACTTGAAATGAAATAGAAAATCTGAATTCATTCATTGCCTGTGAAACATCTCCATTCATTACAATGAATAATCTTATAGTAACAATAATACAATAACAAGTTTAAGCTACATTGAGATGTACTGATTCTAAGTGTATGTATGATTTTTATATCAGAATGCGTATCACATATGTAACTCCGTATCAAATTGTCTGAAAGGGATAAATGCAGACCTCAACCGTCTCGGCACGTGTTCAATAAAAGACAACGGTTTCCGTCTTCAAATTCCTGATCGTAATCCAAAGCAGCTCTTTCAATTGATATTCCACTTGACTCGTTCTGCTATAAAACCAATGTCAGTTGCTGGTTAAAGGAGTGCAACCCGTGAGATGAGACGTGTTTTACATCTCTCAGACATGTTTTACAGCTTAGATGAAGGCATATGTTGAGAAGCTAGCGAGGCTTCAAAGGAAGGGGCAGCTAGGTGTCACAGCCAGGCAGAGTGAGAAGAAACTGAACTTGCCAGCACTTTGATCATGTTCACCACTAAAGGCCAGAGCCCTGTTAGGAAGAAAAGAAATGCACTTTTGGATAAGAGCTGTTATTGAAGTGTGGGTTTTTTTAAATCTCTTTTTGAAATGTATATATACACACACATATGTACTTTGTATTTCTCCAGTATGTGTTTTTCATACGAGGGTACACACACAGCGGAAAATAATGAAATGATAATTCATGCTAATACATATTAAAATAAATATAAATTCAAAGAGTCACATGTTTGAATTTAGTCAAAAGTTATGTCAGATAGAACTCGCCTGTGTCTCTTTCCTACTTTCCAAGATGACAGAAATGGCATCAGTTTAAAATTTCAACAGAAGTGTAAACAAGATATTAAAATGCAAATTGCTGATAACACAATTGATAATTTCCCCAACATCAGCTCTGAATCTGTGAGTGTGTTATTTGTAAAGGAAATGTGTCTTTGTGGGGCATCGCCCTGATGCAGCACAAAGGAGCAGGCATGGGGGGTAGACGACAGGCTTTTAGAGGAAGGAGAGAGGAACAGGACATGATAAGGGAGTGTGGAGCAAGAGGAATGACAGTGGGGGAATAATTGTCATCTTTTACAATTGAGACTCCAACAACAGGAAGAGAGAGCAGAAAGTGTTAGATAATTAGAGGAGACTTGGATTTTCAGCCGTGGTAACAGCAGCAAGGAAACACACTACTCATTTTGTCTTTTCTCTTTTCTCTTGTTTGCCTATCGAGTTTTAGTGTGAATGTTCTTCCGTGTGCTTGCGCGCCTGTGTCTGTGCACGTATGTGTGATCGCTGGCTTCCTTTGCTTAATTTTGCCGTCGGTTCCTTCTTGTCTCCTCTCTTTCCTCTTTTTATCCTTATTTATTTGTCAGAGGTTGTGTTCAGGGACGTTCCTTGTCATTCGTCAGCGCGGCCCATAAAACACACTGTCATGACTGACTGGCCACGCTCCAAACTCATTACCGATTGGCTGACAGAGCGGGTCGCTCTGTTCTGCTCTGCTGTGTTTGACTCCTGTTTGCCAGACATTTCAGGCTCAGGAAACTTTAAATGCGGTGGTGTCTTTCCTCGCGCCACTCCTCTCAGCCTGACGCTCAAGGTCACATGAATATGGATTTACCCTCTCCTTCCAGCGCACACATACTGATGATGAAGTCTAAGATCTACTCAGAGGGATTATAATTCAGAACGTAGGTCTGATCTGGGCCGTCGCTCTGTTCCACTCTCTGTCTGGGTGTGTGTTTTAAGTCGGAAACCAGAGGGGAGGGCGGGAGGCTGAGGAGAGGGGGAGGACGGTGGACGGGTGGGGTGTGGTGGAGTGGTGGGTAAGAGAAATAAGAAAGATGAAGAGGACTACTGTGCGAGCAGAGAGCTGAGATGAAAAGCGGAGGAAGGAGAATGGATGATGATGGTGGAATCAGGGGAGGTGGAGCTGGGTGGGAGGGTGTCATGTAAGAGAAAAGGGAAAGAGACTGGGAGATTGGAAAAGGGCGACGCACGATGTTATTGAGTTTCTGCTGCGGTTGATCAGCCATATCCATTTCATCATATTGAGCTGGCTGTATGCCATGTTTTGCTGCAGAAAATTTGTCCTCATCATTGTGTGTATACACAGTATACACTTCCACGGTGTGCGTTTGTGTGTGTATCCGTCCACACGCTCACTGTACACACCGTTAGTCTGGATTCCATACTAACGGTGTGTACAGTGAGCTCATGTGTATAAGCTGTATGTAGCTTTGCTTTGTTTTGCATGTGCATAACTTACTAAAGTGCTTCCTGTTACTTTCCAGTCATCCATTCTCGGTCATTTTATGTTTGCTGCAGTATGTTTGACTGACTGGCACATTTTCTGTTCATTCGCTTGCTTTTTTTTTTAACCCTTTCTCCAACTCTCTGTCTTGCTTATAATTTAATCTGCAATCTGACTAATCAGTCATGAACGCTTAATTTACTCTCTCTCATTCTCTCAGTTTTGTTCACTGCTTTGTTTGTTTTTCACTCACAGAAAACAACAAGGCGCCTTTGCAAAGGTCTCGCTCTCGGCAGAATATAAATGTGGGTTCGGCGGCAGTGAAAGCTTCCCCTGCCAAGGAGGCCCATAACGAGTCTGAGAGCCATCCATCTGCAGCCAGGGCGAAGGCTGCGGCGTGTTCGGACTCAGGCCGCAGGTACAGGAACGCCCCAGGTCACAGCTACGGGCTGGACAGAGAGAGGGTGGTGGAGAGAGAGGCGGTTAAAGTGACTGAGAAAGAGATGGAGGTTGAAGCAGAGCCTCCAGCTTTACAGCCGTCCTCCACTGGTGCTGCAGTCAACAGCTGCAGCACCAATGGAGAGTCAGATGTGGAGGCCCTCCTGGCCAGACTCAGGGCCTTATGAGGGTCATCATTTGTCTCTGAAACAACATGAATGTATACACATCTAAACATGTTCTGAATGTGACCAAAAAGATTTATATTAAGAGAAAGTTATAAAAGATTTGTCAGGCGTAAAACACCACAATCAAATAACTAACTAACTAAATAAGTATTAACGTTAACTAGGGAAACAGGGACTTTTTTAAAGCTTCATGATATAAATTTAAAAAGAAAATATGAATTCATTTGAAGACCATGTCTTAACAGTCAACAGTACTCAAAGAAAACCCTGGCATGTAGAGCAGAGAAAACTGGTCACACAGAATGTCCTTCATGCAATAGAGGCTGATTTACAAAAGTTCTGATTTAATAAAAATATTAAATGCTAAAAATAAAACAGATAATAAAACAAAACAACAGCCAACTAGATTCAGCAGAGTCTCAACCTGATCCTGCAAAGTCACTGCCAAAAATGTTTGGCTGTCATTTATATATTCCTAACAATGGAAAGAACTTTCTCTCAAAGTAAAACATGCAATGTTGCACTTTCTTTGTAATCTAGCAATATTAATATAAAAATAAAAATTATATCACATTTTCTTTCATCTTGGCATTTCCTATAATAGCTTCTAGCATTTATTTGAAAGCTTTACCCAATATTTAACTGACATTTACTTTAGTTTTTAATTCCACATTAGTTATGTGCATGTTATTAGTCATGTACAATAAAACAGACTTTAATCATATCTGTATGTATGGTATGTTTGGTATTTAATTATTTTCTATATTTTTCTTTTTTTTCCCCCCTTTGAATCTTTTTCATTCCTTGTGGGGTGATGGGGTGTCTTTTATATTCAAAACATTTATCTAATTGTTTGTATTTTCCATAAAAATATTATCTGCATGATATAAATATAAATACATATATATAAACAGAGGATCAACATGTACGAGTCACAGGATATAACGGTAATTAGAAGTCATTTGACAAGTTGATTTTGGTTGTATTAGACTGATTTGTCACTGTGTTATACTGCTTGAGTGAACCTTTATACACAGTGAGAACAAGTCTGCAGAGAGGAGTGTTATTGTCCAAAATGTAGCACAAAGGAAACAAGTTCATCCAGCCACAGGTTACTACAGAACTGATTCAGTTTTTTGGTCTTCTACATTCCTACTGAAATGACTCCTATCTTAAGCGTATTTGTTGTATCTTTATTCATATCACTCACTTTTACCGACACGTTTACAATAAAATAAAGCAAAAAGCCTTTGTTGTCTTTTCATACATAACATAACATGTGACTCAAATGAATGCATGTCAATGTCTGTGTTGCTGTTAGTGTTTTGTTTTTGTTCTGTTGTTGCTGAAAGTCGTTATACTTACAACATTTATCACTTTAGTGAGCCGAAACAGATCACATCCTTGCTACGGCTATCCTATAATAATTGTCAGTGATCATATACAGAGGTCCACAAAATCATCTAAACACCTTACAACCTTTGAAATATCGTTGTTACAATCACAAGTATATAAACCTGAACTGAAGGTCCAGTATTTAGCAGCACTGGCCAGTTGTAAAAGAGCTAAAAAAAAAAAACACTTTGATCAACACGTTGGAGACAACATGACGAAATCAACACAGCTCCAAAGTGCTCAGGTCATCTGTGCCCAAATTCTCCCAAGTGATGATTCAGTCCTTTGTTTTAAGTCCTCAAGTGTTCACAGTATTTTCTTTATCCACTGTACTGTCTCTTTCCACATCAGCTTGGCTCCGAGGATCAGCGTGATCGAAATTTGATGTCCTTCCACTGCTGTTCTGGGCTATATTCATACCTTTAGTAGGAGAATGTGCTGCTGAGAGAATGCTGTAGGTGTAATATCAGTGGTCTCCATCAGCAACTTGCTGGAAGCTATTTTAATTCACTGCCTGTGAATGACCTTTGTATGTTTCTCTTCTGATCTTTTATTTTTATTTACTTATTTTTAAACTAATAATTGGACTTCTAAACATGTAGTGCCTTGTTTGCACCGCATACAGTATAAAGAGGCTGTAGTGTGCAGTGGTTTTTCTTTTGTTGTTACTCAGTACATAATTTGCTACATGATGAGCAGTTGTCTTATGATTCATGAATAGACTCATAAAACGCTACATAACCATGTGTACACATAATAAAAATCCAGATTTATCTTAGTTTCAGTCTATTTGCATTGTTAAATTTTCTAAATAAAATTCACACCTGATTCGAAGCTTTTGAGGAGCATGTGCGAACTTTAATCACTCACTTTTACAAATTAAACACGCCGTTAAAAGTCACTGTGCTGAACATATGCCTCTTTTAAAGCATAAATCCGTCACATAAATATACAGTCGATAAAGCCCCAAAAAGTCCCATATAATCCGGACATTGACAGATTCAAAAGAGAGATCTGCCAACCAGTTAACCTGCTGTCTGACAAGGTCTGCTTGCTGTAGCCTGGCAGCTAGTGAATATCTTCAGCACTGGGAGAGACACGACTATGCCCATTTGGAGCAGAGATGAGCACATCCCCAGAGATGCACTCAGCAGTTTGGGTGAGCAAAGTAGCTGTTAACCAAGCTCCTCCAGTGGCCTTGATTTAGCTTTAGCTGGCTGCAGCACATGTTTTACTGAGCAGTTTCAAATCAAACTGCTATCCTTCAAGGTCTTTCATGGTTTTCTGCAAGGGTGTTGCAGCAGACACCTTCTTCAGTACATCAGCTTTTTGTAAAAAAAAAAAAAAAAACAAAAAAACCCCAAAAACTTTGCTTTAGAAAAGTGCTTTTTTTTCTCACTCTTTCCAATGCCACAGAGAATTACCTCCATATCTGTGTCGCTGGAGTTCGTGAATGTTATTTTGATCTAGGGCATTGTGTATTGGGGTTTTCTACTTTGCCTAATGTGGCTTTTCTGAGGATGTGCCGTGATGTTAATACAGGATAATCAATGTCTGTAAACATGCTTCTGATTTACAAGCAATTCAGGTACAAAAACATAGGTAACACCAAATGCTTTATGAATTCAGCCTCTAGTTTGTCTTACATCTTTACAGAAATGTACTCTGCATGCTGTAATTTACAAAAAAAAAACTTGCAACATAAAGGATTTCGTGTGTGTCTGTGTGTGTCTCTCTCTCTCTCTCTCTCTCTCTCTTTCTCTTTCTCTTTCAGGTAAGAGCACTCTGTCTAATTGCGATTAGCCAGAATACATTTAGTCCACATCAGGAGGAAGAACCTGGAGCTGCCTACATATTGACAGTACATTCTCTTTAATTGCCTGCGTGCTTGCAAGATCTAAAATATGATTACATTTCGTTACAGCATCTGTGTGCGCCTGGTCCTTTGAAAGGAGAGCAGGAAAATGACCAGCTAAACTCATCGACACTACAAATTGAGAGGAGAAGGAGAGCATAAGGATGGTAGGATCTTGTTATGCCGAGGGAGCCCTCATTACTCACAGGCCTGTGTTCCAGCCATGAGGTTTATCTATGGGCCTAATAAAGTGGAGCAAAACATATTGTGGAGCAGATTGCAATCTGGGCTTCTTTGATTGGAGATGAAGTTAAAAATGTGTCAGAGGATTTGTTTGGGGGGAGGGGGGGGTACAAAGCAGATCAACAGATTTGTCACTATTTCTTTTCCCCAAGAGTCAAAGAGTGAGCAATGCTGTATTTATAACAGCCTGTACATATCATACTGTGGAATTTTATGGTGCAAAAATCACTTTGTATTGTCAGGTTGCTTGGCACAATCATTTTCTAATCTACTGCTGGTGGTGTCAGTTACAGTTGTAAAGAAAGTTTAGGAAGACTGTAGCCATCCATCCCTCGCTCCTACTGCCAAATCCGTTTTGGTGGAGATGTAATTGTGCCTGGATTATGATCATTTCATCAAGTTTTTTTTTACAATCTAGAAAGTTAGATGTTTTTTTTTTTACACAGTGTTGGCACAGGCTATGTATCAGACCTCTATCAGTGTCTATACTGGAAATGCTCAGCAACAGTACTACCCTGTGATTACCTGCATTTTAGCTCTGCCGGCTGCCCAATACACAATCACTGCAGTTAGGCAGGTAAGATGGAAGTAAATTGACTTGAAGCCTGAAAAGACACTTCAGGTTGCGGTTGAGTAAGTGAAATTTGAGCTGCTGCACGGACTGTGTAGACTGCTTTACTAACTAAAGTTAAAATGCGTCTGCTTTATCAAACACAAGTGAGACAGATAACTGAAAAATGTCACTAAAACTTTGTAGATATTATGTGTCACTGAAGTCACAGGGGGGTAGAAAAAACACAAGAGTCTAGTGTTCACATCCTGCATCTTGTTGTATGTGGCTTATTTGGCTGATGCCACACAAAGCTCATGCTTTTGTTAAAAATTGAAAAGGTCAACGCTTCCTGTCTCATGCAATGAGACAAACAAATTCATTAGCAGTAACCATTTTGCAGACACGGTTCATAATGGACATTTTGCTTTGGCAGTGAAAAGTTTGCAAATACACGCAATATAAATGTTTCATTGTTATGTTGTAAGAATAGTAGGGAGCCTGTTTTACAAAAGTGATTTACAAGCATTTCACCAACGAGACTGTCCCCCTGTGAAAAATGAGCAGACAGGTCGTTTGTGCAGCAACTTATTATGAGCCATAATTAGGTTTTGTTGTTAGGTGACATCTAGTCGTCATAGTAATTATGACAGGAGCAAAGGGAAAAGTGCGGTGACGTAGTATAAAGAGCGACAAAGTCCGTGTTATGAGGAGGTTGGGGTGGATTGATCGGTCAAAAAAATATAACACAGGAGATCAGTGTTCGATTCCCATGTGAAACCAGCAGTTTATATTGTTTCTATTATCCATGACTGTTCGTTGTTATTACTCAAAGATCGTCTGATGTTGAGGAAGAAGGCTACTTATTTTAACCTAAATCATGATCTTTTTCTAAACCTAACCAAGAAGTTTTAATGGCTAAACCTAACCAAGCCATTACAGTTATTACAGTAACCATGGCAACATTCAGTACGCTGCTCTCTGTACAGTTGCGAGATTAGTATGGTAACCGAGGTCCGGTACGCATGCTGCTGTAGGGGCACTATTTCAGAGGGCTGGAAAAACGACCTATATGGTTGTTTAGGTTGGAGGACTTGTTGTTCCTGCCGCAGGTAGGGGCGCTATGTTCGGAAACACTCCTCTGGGTCGTATTTGAGGTTAGGAACAAACGACTGACATGCTTGTATGGATTGGAGGACTTGTTGCAACTTTATTATTTATTTATTAGTGAAATATTTAATAATGAGAATAAAAATCTCAGGTTGCATGTTGCAAATTTTGTGAAATGGATCTCTATAGGGAGCATCACGTTTCCTGTAAAACATATTTACCAATGCAAATTAATCGCACATTAACTTAATATTCAGGGCACAGGCTAAACCATTAAAAGTCCCATTTTCTTGAAAGACATGAAACATCTTTTATGATCCTGACAGAGTCTCCTCATTATATGTTTAGGTTCTAAAAGTAAAATTGATCATTAATGCGGAAATCCTTGAGCTATTCTCAATTGTTTTACTTTCAACTAATCATAAATTAAAAGTCCTGGGAGAGTCTTTTGGATGTACTTTCTCTTTTATATTTTTCTGATGATTTTTTTTTTTTTTTGCTTTGTTTTGTTTTGTTTTTGTTTTGTTTTGTTTTGTTTGTAGCTGTGAAGCTGCACCAAAGAGCATCACTATGTGGCACAACCTGACTAGTCAGTGCACAGTCTAAGCCGAGTCACCTTGTTGTTGGGCTCAGATCCAAGAGGAGACAGTTGAGGTGGTAAACCAACACCCTGATAGTGTCACCCAGGGACGTGTCGAGCTCTCACTGTTTATAGATCAAGCCAGACTGATCTCAGATGAAATGTTCATGTCTGTGCAAAATGCTTATGCTCTGTGGCTGAATGCTCACTTAAATCAACAACGGATTCCTCTCACCATCTTTTATTATTCCTCCTTCATTCCTGACTATCAGTTTCTCTTGCGGCGCTGTGTTGCCCTCTCTCTTCTTTACCGGGGCTACCTCCATCTGTCACTGCAGGTGTGTTTTTGTGTGTCTTCTCTGTGTTTCTTTGATCACTGTTTCATTACACTAGTGTAAATTTTTGCCCTCTCTCAGTTCTTTGTCTTTGTTGTTCTGTCTCGCTGAGATGTTTGTTGATGTTTTTGTTGTTAAAAGAAATGAAAGATGGAAAACTCATCCCTCACCACTTTTCAAACAAATAGAACATATTTGGCAATCATGCAAAATATCACAACAGATATTGAATATATCTTGCTATCTGTCCCAGTGCGCTGATTTATTCCCTTTTCAAATAGCTGAATGGTATCCTGTGGTCTGAACTTTCTGCATGTTCATTCATCTGTAGTCACAACAAATTTGTACTGTTCGGTTCGCTGCTGTTTTTGTCAGCAGCAGCAGCTGATCTTTATTGGTTGTTTTCTTGGTAGTTTAATAAGTTTGACTTGCAGAAGTGGAGACAAACTCCAGCTCAGCATGTGCTCAAAAACAAGATTATAAATAGGAGAGGAATTAAACAACAAGAGTCACTAATACTGTTGATGAAAAAGACAAATCCCAGTTATGAGATTGCACATTTTTCCATTGTATTAGTCCGATCAATTAGAATCATGATGACATACTTACATGTTACTTTAATAAGACAAGGAACATTTAAAAATAACAGAAAGGTGAGAAATGCTAGTATATTTGAAAATTCAAAACTGCGGTAAAACAACAATTCTGCAGCTGAAACTGCTTCACCTTTATTTCAGTGTTCAAATGCGCTATAAAGAACAAAAAAGAAAAAAGGAACACTGTCTGTGTTGAGTGATAGCTGTATAAAACAAACACACAATAATTACAGCTGACTTTCCTTGGTCAAATTTAAATTTTGTTATTTCATTTGAAGAATGTGTGTGTGTGACAGTCTAAGACAAGAATTGGGGTGTGTTTTTAGGTTTGTCTAATGTTGCTGCAGTACATCATAGATTCCCTCAGGGCTATGGCACTGAGCAGAGTGACAACTGTAAACACACTCAATACAGTTGTGCTTTGTTGGCGGCAACAGAAGTGCGCACATCTGGCTTTGATCACCATGGTGATGGTGATGCAGAGAGTGACAGGGCAAGCAGAGCGATGGAGACAGATTCTCGGGGGAATCATTATCTTGTTTAGTGAGCCTAATGAGAGAAAAGGTGTTGTACCTCAGCTAACTGCTGTCCTTGTTTAAAACACAGGCACACACAACCTAATGTGCACAAGCTTATGCAAGATGTAAGTAAAAACTGTGTATCTCAGATGCAAATAAACCCCACATCCTATAATCCTTCCCAACACAGACACACATAATTACTGTGCTATTGCAGCCCTCAACAAATGAACACACTGTAAACACTAAACAAAACTTGAGAAATGTCGGGAGGGGCTGTCAAAACATGCTCCTATATGTGGTATGCTATTAAATATCAGGGATTTGTTCATTTAAAAATGTATCAAAATAATCAATAGAATAATTGCTTAAAATTAGTCTGCAAAGAGATCAGCAAACTAAAAGAATAGTGTTTGATTAGAAGACCAACCCAACCCACTTGAGTCAAGTACTGGATCTACCTCCCCTGAGTTTTATCCAAAAGATTGTTCTTATCCATTGGAAAACTGGTAAAATCACAATTATGTGACTCATTAACAAAACTCAGGACATTTTGGAAAGGATAAATTGCAGTTTCTCAAACATTTGTACAGTACAGAACACACAATAATGGCAAAGAAATGTAACGGAAAGACACTAAAGCCCCTTTTCCACTGGACATGGAAAGGGGTATAGTCGGCATTCATTCCCAGGTCAAATGACTCTACAGTAGAAGCAGGTATTAATTGGCTCTGGCTTTGATTGGTGGTGATGTACACATAACATCCAAGTGAACACACTAGTTTTCACCCCCTTTCTATGCTGTTAGATCTGCCCAGCACAGTGCTGTTAAACCAGGAACACTGCAGCTACACTGCACTTGGGAATGAAAGAGTGAGCGCAGCCTCAGAATAAATTTTAAAAACACTCACCAACCAAAGCGCTTTCCAGTCTACACTGCGGCTAATAGCTAACTCTGTCCTCCCCTGTGTGCGTGCTCTGTAAGACAGACAAACTAGAAGATGTGAGACTTAACATTCGTCTGCACTTCTAATCCCTGACCATATTTCAGAGAGGGACATTCAGGCTAGAAGGGAACATGGCCTGTTCTTATATTTTGCTGCTAGTTCCTGTGTCAGCTTGGCACTGATCCTGGTATGCCACAACAGTGAAGCTACACTTGTTACATGTATGCCAGAGAGCAGTGATGGCTTCAGGGAGGGAAGTCAGCTTTGTTGTCTCAAACACATTCTTCAGCGGTGTGCAGGTATCTGGCATCATGAAGCAACCTGACCATCACATATGACTCTGATATCTCAGTATCATTCATCCGTCACTGGAAATCATTGAATCTTCTCTTCGTAAGTATTTTATGCTGTCTTGAAACAGGCAGCCAAGAACTTATAAGAATAAGTATGAATTTAACTAAATTATAATTTAAATAAGGCCATTATCTGATCCAAGCAAAATTAGCATTCATTGTCTCGTTGTTTCAGTACTGTGTTGTCTGTACTTGGAACACAGACACAATTGCCTATAACTTAAAGGTCCCATATTGTATAAAGTGAGATTTCCATATCTTTATGATTATAAAGCAGATCTAGGTGCTATATTAATACGTGAGCCTATCAAAGCGTTGAGTCCATAGAGAAAGCCATCAGGACTCCTGTTACTTTGTGATCATAACAAAGCAGTCACCGCCCTCAGCCATGCCCCAAGCTCAGCCCAACCGGACCCAGCATCCAACCTACAGGATTTGGTTTCTTTGCGTTCTGAAATCTGCTATATTTTTATTCGATCACTCAGAAAACAATCAACCAATCAGAAGACACTGACCTTTTGCTGCTAGCGCTCCGGAGAGAAGCCTGAGAGGAGATGTAAAACTAGATGAGATGGTTTTTGGTCCTTAAAACCACAAATATATCTTCTTATGGATCAACAAAATTTGATAAATATTTGTCATTAAAAATATACACACCCCCTTTTTTTATCTCCCTCAGAGCCCAGTCAATCCCTAAAGCAGTTGCTGTGTTTTCTCTGTATATATATATATATATATATATATATTTTAAACTGCTAAATCTTTTCGTGCTTAAAGATGTCCTTGTTTCTTGACATCCTTGTCTTTCTTGTGCAGAATACCTTTTTCTTTTCTTTTTTTAACTGCAGCCTTGAAATTGCATTTCAACATCTCAGTCAGGGCCTCACGTTCAAGTCCATCAATCATGCATAATACTTATTTTTCCAATGAGCAAAGTCATTTTATAATAATAAATTACCTGTTGCTGAGGATTCATTTCCTGCTCACACAAACACGCACACGCACACGCACACACACACACACACACACACACACACACACACACACACACATTTGGGTTAACATATCTCCACAGCTTAACAAAACAAGCCGTTCTCTGTGTGTGTGGGTACAACAGGGGGTCAGACACCATGTGCTGACTGCTGCCAGAGCGAGTGCTGTGGTAAACTGCCAACAACTGTGGACTGGTAAACAACTATTCAGCCCCAGTTTATCCCCCCCCCCCCCAACTCACTGCAGCAGGCTCCCAAATAAGATAAGACAACTGAGTATCTTCAAATTAGAGTGCTGGCATTAACTTCTGTGCCTACTCACACACCTGCCTCGTGTGTCGAGTCGTGGACAGCAGGAGCAGTAACTGTTGCCTGGTGAAGCTCAGGAAGACAGGGAAATGGTGTGGGGAGTTTGGCTTATTGAACTTTGTCACAGAATTGATGAGCATGCAGCTAGGCAAGCCACAGGCTGTACAAATCACCTGGAGCACGCTCATGCAGGAAGTTGGCAAAGAAATGGAAAGACTGCTTTTCTGGAGCAGCTTCCCCAGGCTAAACAGCCACTACAGACACCTCCATGACTACAAACCCTGTCCACCCAATCACATACATTCATTTTCCAGGTCACAGCATTTACAGTGATTTACCAAAAAAACAAACAAACAAACAAAAAAAAAAAAACATCACACTCGTCACTTACAGGCCCCAGAGTTCAGTCCTTTCCCCAATGGCATTTTTCAACCTCCCAATTCAAGGCTCAGTTTATAAAACGTTCAAGCACAGTTCAATACAACACGTTTTTGTTCATGTTCAATTCCACTCAATTCACTTAATGTTGCTGCACAACACAACAGATATAAACCCCTTCTGACACAGTTTGAACTATTGTACACAACACACTGGAAAACTATTTGAGAAATGCTACTTAAAAAGAACCCTGCTGCTTGACTTTTCTACGCCTAACAGCCGTAGTTGTTATTATGTTGAACGTCATTATCTAAAAATAGACATTTCATCAATAGGGTGACCCTTACAATATACACATGTAATAATTCTACTGTGCCCCAGTGAATCAGAGGCAGATAGTATGATCTTTACGTGCTGTGTGCAGCAGAGCATGTATGATTTTGTTTCTTTTTTTTTTTCCCAGTGATATGTATTGATGCCATAATCTTCCTCTGGTAAAGTGGAGTAGCCAGAGTTGTGTCTCCGCTGCCCACAGACCTTTAAGAACAGAACACATTACGTTTTTTTGTTGTTTTTTTTTTTATATTAACACCAACTCCCCCAACCCTCTCCCACTGAGCTTATCATTTTAGAGAATATTTCAGTTACCTGTTGCAGTCTTCATGTCAATAAAAAGCTCTGTTTTATGCCGAAGGAGGCCACCCTCTCTATGTGAGCCTGTGATCAATAAAGCTCATAAGTCTTTTCCTCCAACTGAGCAGGCTTCTGCTCCCTTCCCACTGAGAATCACCGAGCATTGGACAGACCAGACACAGTTCTAAAAAGGTTCCTCCCCTTGCATACAAATCCTGTGTCTGCCCTACCTACTCTGCTCCACCAGGCTCTGCCACATGCACGTTCCTCCCTCGAGACTAGAGACAACCAGACAAGTAGATAACGTTTTAGTGAGTCCCGGCCAAGAGAAAGATTAATATGGAGAGCTGCATATTGTTTGTGTGTCTGTGAGCTTACATGCTTATGAATGTGTTGGTGTGTTTTGCGGCTATATTTAATGCATGCGCTCACATGCAACCATGCAGTGTTCATTGGACATGTTCAGCAAATTGCATTAGTTTAGAGGGAGTCACTGTCGTATTTGCCTAATGAAGGAATTAAGATTAAAATGAAGTTTAGGGCCAAAAGCTACAACATGCTAGAGAAATAAACAGCTTGTCTCATCTAATTTGCAAATCTTTTAAAGTGTTTTGAAATCCCTTTGATTTAGGACCTCCCTGCTCTGCAATGTAAATCAGCTGGTGAATAAATGACTTCATGGCTTCATCAATATGTATGCATGTGTCACACTTGCCTGCAGTCTGATGTCAACAAGATTTGGGACAAACTGGACTCATTTTGGATAGATGGACTGAGGCAGGCTAAAGATGAGGGTGTTGTTGCAGCAACACATGCTGAAATTCCCACAACATTATAACTAGGGATCGCATGCCACACACACACACACACACACACACAGAGCCCCATTCAGGAGTGAAAAGCACATTGGTTCTGGACTCAGGCCCAGGCATGGGAATATATCCCAACCAACGTTACACATGGCTACACCACTAATAGGAGCAGGAAGGTTGTGGTGTAAATGAGGAGTTGAAATAGATGACAAAAAGGAGGGAGGGAAGGTACTGACATTCGGGTGGGCAGGAAGCCCACTGATCCTCCCTGAGGTCCGACAGTCAGGTCAGACAAAGCAACACGTGGACAGCCTGCAGATGCCGAAAGCAGCATCACTGCATAAAAGTCAAAGCCCCGTTTGATTCGAAGCCACTGATAGAGAGGCTTAATTGCTCTTGCGTTATGAGTCAAGCTATAGAGTATTCATGTGCAATTAGTGGGTGATTCGATAAACTTGTTTGTGTGCGTACTAGGCTCACATTGTAGACATGCATGTGAGCAGACCAGCTCCAGAGACTGAACTTTGATGTGTTTCCTTGATTGTATCCTCTGGCAGATAACACTGCTGTGTGATTTGGGGCGCAGGGGTTAGCGAGTCTGAGTCAGCTCTAGCCTTGCTCTGGGAACAGCTAGTCTCCCACTCGTTTGAAATCACAGCAAAATACAGCCCATCTCAAGAATCAAACTACCACAGGCGTCTTCTAGCACAGTCATGGCTGAGGTCTTATCTGCAACACTGCGTAGCAGAGGTTGTCTGGAGCGTTTCATTTCACCGAAGACCCTGTCAATGTGATCAACTTTCACTTCAAAAGTTATATTAAAATCTTCAAAAAGAAACCCAGTTGTCCAAAAAAGAATGTCTTTGATAATATGTTTCCTGGGTGTATTAAGTCATTAAAGATGCCTCAGTCTGTTATATATGTGCAGAACAATCAAAAGTATTGAAGGCTGATGGGAAGCTAAGATGATCCAGCTGATTAACATATTACTAAATTATCACAGCAATATTAAGGCAAGTTTACTAATAACATATATACTGAGCTAATTAAGACTTACAACATTTGGTTTTAACTGTAACAAGAATATGTGTAATTGCAACTTTCATCTTGTGTATGGGCGTTGAGTAGGTCCAATGAGGGGGTTAAGTAAATAAATGCCACTGATGGCTGAGCACAGCTGAGTGACTGCTGGAAAGAACAGAACAGAAGAGCATCTATTTAATGAGGCAGGTGTGTAGGAGCAGGATGAATGGATCCGAAATAGCAAAACAAAATCATTGTCAAAAACCATTTGCCTGATGGTCTAGCACTGAAACGTTGCAAATAAATTGATTATTGCAAGTTAGATTGTTTGCTGCCGGAAATAACATGAAATTTAGTAAGCAACTTGTTTATTCTTACTGAATAATATCTGATTTCTTTTTTCCGTCTAGAGTGTGTGTTTTGCTTCATTTGCTTTGTTATTGCATTTCACATTGTTGCTGGACTGCGTGAAAAAAACTCCATGCTGACATGTTAATTTTTTTTACAGACATAGTTTTTTTCCCTCCAAAAACTAAGTAATGAATATGTATTTCTAGTTGTCCAACTGGACTAAGTGTACTGTTGTTAAATCTACATTGCTTTATTTATTTTATTTATATTCTGTTACTTGCGAGCAGAGGAAAAAGCTGCAAATACAACACTGACATATGATCACCTAATAAAGCAGATCTGGCAAATGTGTTGGCAAACATTGCCTATTTGCACATCCAGCAGACACAGAGCAACATTAGCATTTATATGAAGTCATATTTCAGGTGAGCTGATGAACATAAGTCCAATATTTCACTCCACTAATAGCTCTAGCTTTGGTCTCCACCCACTCCTGAGAAAACTATCTGGCTGTTTAGCTGATAGATGATACAGTGCATTCATGAAATAGCAGCTGTATGTGTCTGCTGTTTCGTTGGTTTATCAGCTTTTTCACTGAAAACAGCTACCAGATGATGAAAAGAGGCCGTCTTCTGAGGCAGAGAGTGCCCCAAAATAATATGTCTACAAAGTGACAAAAGCCCCCTAGTGGCTGAAGTAATTATGACAGGTCCAAACGAGGAAGTCAGGGACTTCCTAGAATGGCAGTTATTCCAAAGTGACAGTTGCAATGTATGAATGTGTCGACAAACCATCGGCCTTTAATGACAGACAGCAGCTCATTTCCAGTTTTCCTATTATTCAACATTTCTTTTTATAAGCATGATTACAATACAATAATGAACCTTAACTATGTTTATTATTCAAACCCTACAGCTAATGTCTCCAAAACAAAGTTTTCCTTGATGCCGAGCGTTGTTTCTTGCTGGGAGCGGGTGGTGGTGAGTATTGTTTGACAAGAGCTTCAACCATCGTTGTGTTTACAAGACAAGAGGTTGTAGTATGCCCTTTGAGCTGTGCTATGTCCTCAGGGCAGACTGGAGGCTACAGTGGGTCGCCATCAGAAAGTGACGAGACGGGCCAGGGCTAGCTGGTTAGCGTGCTAACTTCAGCAGAAGAAAAGACGTGATTGTTACAACATTGGCGTTGCTTTCCACCTCTGGAGACAGCTCATGGCCAGTAAAGGAAGAAATTTGATGCTGAACACGCAACGTTTCTTCTAGACTGGTAAGTAAACAGCTGTTAAGGCTAATGCTGGCTATGTACCGATAGCAAAACAAATAGCTCCTTTAATGAAGGTGTCATTTCAACCCAAAATAAAATGTCTTCGTGCCTGAACCTAACCAAACCTTAACCATAGCATGCTCACATAATATAAGGCACAGACAACTTGTTGTCCTCTTGTCTGATAGGAGGAGCAGATCATCCTCTAGATCATTGTTCTAGAGGACAAATAAAAACAAAAGATGTATCTTTACATTATTTAATTTGGAGGACTTGTATTTGAAGGCAACGCTACTGAACCAAAACAAAAAACCCCCCCCCAAAAAATGTAACATTGTGTTAAAATTATATAAGTGTTTATCAATACAATACAAATTACCCCTTTCATTTTATACCCTTTTTTTAATCCATTGTTAATATAAAATATAAACTACAGCAGCTTTAAAGTGGATGGTAACCTGACAAAGATATACTTTACCGTCCCTACCCTAAGGGCTAACACCTTTTTCTGAAAAGTACCACACAGATAAGTAGCTTATATTTTGGTCACATAAATGTACATAAATAACAGCGAAGGTGCGTTTGAGGAATAGCTATTCTGTCTGTTACTTCTCAGATTATTGCTTAAATCTTGTTTAAACATAAACACAATGCTTTGTTTTTGGGTTTGTTTTCTTTACCGTAGCAACGCCATTGTGTTTTCAGAACACATTGAAACACAAATCAGTCAAAATTTAACCTTGGTCAGAGTTTAACCATTCACTGGTTTCATCGTTTTTCAGTCTTTATCAAATTCGCTTTCTGGGGTTTGCTTGCTGCCACTGTTCTTGTTTTAAATTACTTTAAATCCAGCCACTCTGTCATCTAGCTTTACTGCAGTGTTGTCAACTCCCCACTTAAATATTATTTAGAAGTGACGGCTGGAGAAGGGAAAATTAAGCTCTTTGTGAAATAAAATCCACATATGTTGCCTGTAATGAATAAAGGCATACTGACTGCCAGTTGCTTTATTCCTCATAAATGGAGCTCCAATTAAAGCAGGAACCTCTCTCTTGCTGGGAAGAAGAAACCAGACTCATTTACAGTGCCACTTCCAGTATCTTGAAAAGTCATGACAGATAAGGAACATAGCAGGCCATTACTGTAAAACATCTACTGGATTGGAGAGAGACCCGGGGACAGCAAAAACAATTCCTGTCATACAATTAATGAATATTTTCAATGCACAAAAGCAATTTACAGAGGACTGAAATAACATAATGCTCTTAGCCTACAGTGCATTTCTGTGCTAAGTCCCTAAAGGCTCTATTTTCTTAGTCATATGGGATTTACATGTACTGTGTTCACATTGATGATGGAAAGAATTTGTTTGGTTTTGGATGTTTTGGAGGACTGGATTTATTTCTTTTCACCCCACCGAGCTTGCATATGGGCAAATACCACTGTGTGTTTGGTATTAAAATCACTCAAGAGGGAGCCATGTCTGTGTGGTTTTAATTGACACTACAAGTGAACAAAGAAATTTACAAGAGTTAGACTCTAACTAAATCCCCTGGGAAGAAACATATTCCAGTGGAGGAAAAGAGAGTTCTTATAACTCCATGTATTCTCATTAGTGTACACTACATGTATGATATGTGTGCTGTACTTACTGTCTCTAGGTGCTATGAGACTACAGGAGCCAAGCTAGGCCAAGAGAGCAGCGCCGAGTGGCCTTTCTCCTGCCGTTAACGCCGCTTGTCTGCCAACATTACTGTGCATATGGTCGGCGAGTTCCCAGGCGGCTGGGCTGCGCACAGACTTGCAGCACTTAAAGCTGCCATCTTCGCCTACGCGGACAGTACTACAGAAGCAAGCACACACACGTATATGCAGACTGTCTTCTCTTCATCCGTCTGCCCTACATCCCATGATTCCAGTTGACAGCAGCAGACATGTCACAGCTGGCTCTGAGACCAAAGTTGAACAAAGGCAGGTTAAGCCAAGTGGGTCACGTCTTCTTGAAGCTTCAATCCCCCCCACCCCCCCACAGGGATCTTAAGAATTCTGTCTGTCTGCGTTAAATTTCTGGTGTCATTTGGCGTTATGGCCCATTTACTAGCTGGTAATATACTGTATATAAGAATACAATATACAGTATGTGCAGATACAGTACATCTACCACATCTTCCCGTGAAATTTGGGGAGAGATTTGTGGCTTTAAAAAACTCTTTTGTGTACGAATATTTCAAGATTTTTCATGTTGTCATGTCAATTGTGTCAAGTGCATACAGTATAAGTGCTCAGGACACTAAATATTAAGGCCACATTTCTAAAAAGTGTAGCCTTTACATCACGTAACACGCAAGAAAACAATGAAAGCACTTTATCTTCAGTGTCACCTAAATCACATAAGTTTTTTCTCTTCATGGAAACCATTAAATAGTCCTGTTTCTCTGGCTAATGGAAATGTTTCTGAACATCATCACTGTTCACATACAGTAGAGCTGTTTCAGTTCTGCTTTGCATAGGGCTCTACACGTTACTGTAGGTGTTTTTCATGAGACAATATGTTCATAATTTAGTTTTCTTTTAAAATCAACAGACCATCTTTTCTTATATATAAAGGAATAGTTAAAGTTGAGCATGATGAATGTTTTGAATAATGAAAACTAAATTAATCAAAGTAAAGATTTCACCTTCCTAGTCCAGAGATGTCCCATGCAAAATGTCCCAAGATTCTCACTTTCTCATAAGCTGCTGTTCATGTGAGTCTCTTCAAAACTCAAATCATCTTACATTTAAGTCCAATATAATACTTTATTTAAAGGGTGTCATAGAAAAGGACAATATTGTGTTTAGAAATTAAAATATATACATAGACAAACACAACAATAAATATAAAACATATATTTAACAACTGTCCCGTTGAGGGAACTCCAGTGCCTCTTTCTATGGCTTGGCATCAAATATGCATGTGCAATATTCAATGTGAAATTGGAGCAGCTGAGAGAAAACATTAGGAGGTATTTCACAGTTTTGTTCAAATGTGTAAAATAATTTTTGCATGAATAACCATCCTGCCATTAATCGTGCAATGAATACTGTCTGGACCACCACACAAGGTGTGAGCTCAGGGAGTTGTTGGACTGCAATGCAGTGTCAGATAACAAGTGTCAAGAGGAAATGACAAGAGGGGCTTCAGATATGGACAGGGAGGCTTATCCTAACTGGAATCTATGTTGTACCAAGCATGTGCCTAACCTCAACACTGATATGGACACAGTTTTTTCCTACAAGGGAGGGACAGTAATAATAGATGTTCATATAGAAACATGAAGTTACTGGTAAAAACAGGGAGTTTTTCTTGTCTGTTTCCGCATCTCTCTGCATTTCTCTGGCCCACCCACTCATACACAAATACACTGACTTCTACACAGCAGCTTTTGAATCTTTAATAGCAGGAACATCTGTGTCCCCTTCCACAGTGTATCGACCTCTCCCACTGGGGGCTTCATCCGGTCTGTGAGTGTGGGCTTTGTTCAGAAACTCCCAAGTTTAGTTTAAAACAAAGGCCAGAGACACACAGTACTGTACATATTTGGGGTATACAGGGGTTAAGCATCTTTGAGAGGGGTCTGGTTAAAGGGTCCCCTTGATTTTTAGTGTTAGTGTTCCTTATGTGTCCCATTGAAATACCAATTAGGCTGCCTTTTGTTTTTATGCACCTAAACTGTGGCACACTTTCCCTCTGGTCATTAGACTGGTGAGCTCTCTCAGTATTTTCAAAAAGAACTATCTTTGTAATCTGGCTTTTTAACTTGTAGTAATGTTAATTCAGAGTAATGTTATATCCTTTGCTTTAGTTTACTTAATCATTCTTTTAATCATTTTTGTTAAACAACTTTTCTCCCTGGCGTTTATTTATTTATTTGTTTTATTACTTTTATTCATCATTTTATTGTTTGATTTACTTTTATTTTCAATCTTTTTTTTGGTTGTATGTGTGTTTTGTTTTACTCCTGCTCTGAGAAGCACTTTGTGAAAAGTCCTATATTAATAAGGTTGAGTTGAGTTTTGTGATAATAAATTAGCATCTTTAATTTACATTTTTTTTTAAATTAAGGAAATTTAGGAAATTGCATTGGGTGTTTTTCATAATTTCCTGAGATTTATATTGTAAATGTTTAATCAGATAATTCAGTAAACGATCAGAAGATGAAGTGAGAGTGAAAATAATTCTTATAACCTCATATTGTGTCCTAAAGATATTTAGCTTAAGCAAATATTTCCTAATTTTCCTCATCTCTCACAGAGAGAAAAACAAAAACATTGCACTCATTGCATTGCATGACGGTCTGCACTGGGCTGTAGCCCAGTCCCCAGGAACAACTCTAGGCTGTGCAGTAATGTTGGTGTACTGGACAGAGTAAGAGCTGCAGGTTGCATGGCACGGTTTCAAAAAGTCTTTACCATTCTACAACAAGAAAGTGCAGTTTAACTCAGACCATCCTGAACCTCACACACATTCTAACTTTACTTTTAAATTAGTCATAAATTGAGCCATTCCGTCCAATTTTAAAATGAATCATATCAGTGTATTGTTTTGTGTTGTGCATTTAGTTTTTTCTGGAATCTTATGTTTTTGCATTACATTTCATCCAGAAACAAAGCTGTGTGAATTATTTAGCATCATAAAGAAAATTTCATGAGAGCTAAAGCTCATAAAAATAGGTTTGGACATGCCGCTTTACAGTTTATAAATTCCACCTGCCCACTTATTTTCTGTCTGGTCATTTTACCATGTTGCAGTTTGGCAGAGAGGCAGTAATGTACTTTTGACAACATTCCACAAGTGACTTTATCTGTGTTTGCTCAGGCCCTTTATGCGACAGGCTCATGGACAAATGCCTTTGTCTCACTTGCACACACACATACACACCTTATTGTGACAGAGTCTTTGTTGGACATTCTCAAGTAGTACATGAAAAATGTCAGTGTTTCAGACAAGGGATGAGAAGTGGTAAGAAGAAGCACAGGAATTTTGGCATTAAATGGCTTTAAAAAAAACAAAATCATAAAATCTAAAATCCATGGCACATGCAGCATGTCTGTCTTGGTTGTACATAGAGCTCTTAGAGTTCTTTATTCACTGCAAGTGACTTTAAAACCTTTATTCTTTTTTAAGCATTTGTAGAGAGAGTACAGAATTTCTGAAAATTAGAAATGGAACATTTTGATAGAGGCCAAAGTGAAATGAAAGCAGAATAAATGCTGTCTATGCACAGACATTACACATAAAGAACACAGAGGTCATCTGCATCCTTTTTTTTCACATCTTCAGTGTGGATGGCGCAGGGCTGATGTTGGAGAGCGGTAGATGTAATTGCCATGTGAAAGGTTGGGCATTTTTGTTGACATGTCAGTTTTGTGTTAAGACCTCTGCGGATGTTATTAGTGTTATTTGGAAAGGTGGTTTATATGATTCTGCCCATGTGCATTGGTAATTTCAGTCATTCATCAGGATAGGAAGATTATTCACCGGCAAACAGTAATAAAACGGGCAAAGACCATTGAAGATGATTCACACAGTGTGGGAAAGCTCTCTTGCTTTACATGGGCTTTTATGCACTGAAAACATTCATCAACTCTGTCAGGAAACTCTTCAGATGCTTCCATTTCGTAGTAAAGAGTGATGTTGCTGCTGTTATATGGCCCTTGTAATAGTGATGCCAAGTGAGCTTGTCAGTTACAGCGAGACACACCAGATCAATCCTCCAAATCAGAGACATAAAACATGTGAAGTGAAGACTAGAAATATCTTAAAGCTCAAAACACGCACATGCAAATGCTTCCATTGTGTTTATTAAACTATGATTTTATGGTGCTGATATGTTATTCCTTTAATCTCGATAACCACACATGTACACAACCCTAATGGCCCTGAATGGATGTCAACACACTTGACAACAACACACTCATTGTGAGATACTTTTACTTAGGGTTGCACCGAACAATTAATTGTTTATCGATTAATCTATCGATTTTTTTCCAATCATCGCTTAAACTATCAATTATTTTTTAGATTAATCTAACTATTCATTTTTAATTACTTGATTAATATAACAAATTTACTCAAAATAAATTTTAAAAACTTTATATCTATATAACAAAACTTTATATTTATATAACATTTATATTTCAATATTTTCATTCTTTAATACCTTTGTGCTTTTCCTAATCAAATTGTAATTTTAAACAGTTTGACCAAGTGATACACATATTTAGAATCAGCATAACCTCAGCTAATAATAAATGTCACTCAGTATTATAGACTTTAATAGCCCATAAAATAAAATAAAAAAATAACGAACCTTGAATTTTTCCTTGTTTTATAGCTAAAAACACTGTGAACCATTATAAAGAAGAAGAAAATCAACACAGAACACTGTGTTTATTTGTTTGAGTTGTTCTAGAGGTGATTTGAAGTTTATCTTTATCTGTTCATGAGACATGCTCATTATCTGGAGCAGTATCCTTGAAAAATCTGCTCCAAATCCTCCGCTGCACTAAATATGTGACTGTCACATCCTTCTGTCTTAATTCTGTCACTTCAATACACTCAGAACAACTTCTCCTCACTTTGATATCAGAGTAAAACAGCACTGCTCCCATCTAGTCTGGGTATAAAGCCAAGGAAGGCCAAGCCTCTGAATCCGACACACTGATTGGCTGTGACCTCAGCCTCTTTGGTGGAGTCGTGGATGTATTGGGTGGAGTTCATGCTCTGACCAGGTGCAGCCATCTTACTTCCTCCTTGTGACGCGTCGTAGCACGTTAAGTAAATCAACGTATTTATATAATCGATTACGTCTTCGCGTCGCCCCAGCTCTACTTTTACTTCAGTAACCTAAGGATCTTCCAAATCTGAAAGTCACACAACACCATGAACAAATTACCCGTTCGAGTCAGCAGTAGACTGGAAACTCCTGTGTCCATTGATGTAAAATTATACATTTTTGTCAGTGGAGTCTGGAGGTGTGAACAGAGTGACATATTGGCTATTTCTGGATGAACAAAAATGATCTTATTCTTTTACAAAAAAATAGTCTATCTTTGTAAGAATCATATACATAATGTTGTCAGACAAATTGTTAGTGACAAAAACAAGCACTTGTTTTGGTGCGGATAACATGCACAGTTTGATAGCATCGCAACAGCAGCAGTAGCAGTTGCCAGGTATACCATTCTTGCTCAGTAGTGGATGGATTGCAAGGATTTTTGTTCCTATCAATCATTTACACCCAAAACCATAAAGCAAGTACGAGGTAAACACAATGAAAACACTTGGGTGTTGCTGTTAGTTTTGATGATAGCAAATTTGCCTTCTCAACAACATGTCAGATATGAAAAACTGTATATGTGAACGCAGAGAGAAGAAGAGCAAGCAGATTTAAAAAAAAAAAAAAAAAAAAAAAAAAAAAGGCTGAAACTCGTTGACGCTTGGCAGAGTGCAAAAATACAGTCGAACCATATACTAGGTTTTGTCCTAGTCTTGTTAATTTAACAATGGATCACATGACTACATGGTTTTTTTTGTTTAATTACTAACTACTACTAGTATTTGAAAGCGGACACTTGTAGTGATGAACCCACTCTGCGGTTCTGCACATGCATGGAGTTATACAGCAACTTCCAGCTTATGGTTTTGGTTTTGTGGCCCCACACCATCACTATCTTGGTTCAATCTCACTGCTCTCAATCATTTTTACCTGCGGCTACAGGCCAAATATTTCGCCTCAGGAGATAGTAGAGACCAAAAACAGAGTTGAGAAAGTGAATTTGACTTTACATTTGCCAAGTGGCCAGAAACTCAAATCCATCCCTGCTGGATGTGAAAATAGACTGTTATAAGATTTGCCATATCATCTTAAAGGTTGTAAAATGTAAAAAAAATATTTGCATAGCTTGTTTCCACTGCCTGTAAGTGGCCAAACTCAAACCATAAACCATTGAACAATGGACAGTGTGTTTTCTAACACCACTGGTTCCCCCCCACTACTGGGATATCAGTCATCCGCTGCCAAGAGACTTGAAGCGTAGACACTTTTCCAAATATGTCTAAATATAGGTTTAAAATTCGATAAAGAATGAATAGATGGACATCTGTGGAGATATGAATGCTGTTATTAGACAGTTTTTTTCTTGCACAGGAAATAAATGCATGTAACTACCGCCTCATACTTATGACTGGGTGTTACTTAACTGCTCATGGGGGTTATTGTGGCATTATTAGACACTGCTCTTTTCTACCACCAACATGTTTCCAGGCCAAGTGGATCCATTCCCCACTGGGAGCACTCCAAGCCAAGGTGGAATCTAAGCCCCCTATAATCTGCCATGTTATTGAATTAAAGGCTTATGCCTGCTCTTCACAAGTATGTCAATGATTCTCGTTTCAATGGTGCACTCACTCATTTCCTTTTCAATTAAAAAAAAGAAAAAAAAAAAAAGTATATCCGGTGCTAAAATAGAAAGACATGCATGTGTTAAGTGATGCGTAGGAGGGAGAAAATTACAGAAGATGTAGATTTGTTTCTTTCACCAGACCTACATTGTATGAATTCAATAATTCAGTTTTGTTTATGCTGTTCTTGTAGCAGCTGTGACTGTGGTGGTGACACAACCTTATCAGTGACATTAACAAGAAAGCATATCCGCCGTTACCACTTTTTCTTCTGATATTTTGTTTCTCAAAGAATTTCTATTAGAGCAATAAAACATGTCAAAAGTTAAAAAAAGAACCGAGACAAGTCTGGTCTCTTTTAATGATAACACAATTATTCATACGAGTTCAATCTTTTGAAAAGTTACAAAGTTGACATGGCTCCAGCTTGCGCCATTTGCAGTCCACATTTGACAAAAGAGACTATTTATACATTTTAAAAAATTTGGAAGTTAAACTGACTTTGTTGACAGTGGCCTTTTCCAGTGGGCATATGAGAAATCAGGGAGAGAGTTTCTACTCACAACAGAATCAATTTATGTAAGAATTATGCTCAAACTTAATAACTGTGTGTTGTGAAGGAAAAAAAATGGAAAATGGAACATGTTGCATAAAAATGATAAAAGATGTCCTATTTTGTTCAATGTTTCCTAAGTCAAGGGACAAAGGGATTCATTATTAATATGTTGCACGTATTTATTACCCATCAGGCATAGTGCTTTCTGAAAAATGTATTTTTTTTAACCACTGCACTGACTTGCATTTTAATTTCTCAATGTGAGCCCCTGAAATGAAAAAAAAGTGTCAGACTTTTACCCCAAAGAATCCCCACTGTCATGTGGTTGAGGGGTTTTTGTGTCTCTTGTGTCCCTGTGATCGTGGGAGCTGTGTTCTCGGAGGCAATCGCCCCTCATAGAGTCTCCCAAGGCAAATTGGTCCCAGAGGAGGGACCAGACTTGAAGCAATTCACAAGACCCTAATGACACAATGAAGACGAAGCTGCAGCCACTCATCTGGAAAAGGGAAACCCCCACCCCCCCCCCCCGGAGCCAGACCTGGCAGGGGAGAACTGCTGACCTGGGAAGTTGTGGAGCAGTGGAAAGACCCCTTGGAGTAGCTCCTGAACCTGACCAACACATCCTCTGTCAGAGTCTGAGTCTGAAGACTTCACCGGTATCCCTGGCAGAGGTCGGTGAGGTTGTCAAGAAGCTCCTCTGCAGCGAGGTGTCGGTGTGGATGAGATTAGCCCTGAGATGCTGCATGCTCTGGACATTGTAGGACTGTCTTGGTTGCCTTTTTAGTGTTGCATGGCAGACCAGGGGGGTGTTTCCCATTTTCAAAGATGGATGGGAGGGTGTGCTCCAATTTTAGGGATATCACACTGCTCAGCCTCCCTGATAAAGTTTACTCCAACCGATTGCTCCCCCTGAATCTGAGGTTCAACAATGCAGAGTCTGGCCTAGCCATGGAGCATTGGACCAGCTCTTTACCCTCATGAGGTTGCTGAGGGGGTCAGACTGAGAAAAGATCCCAGGTTAGACCCAGAACTCGCTGGATGGATTGTATATCCCATCTGTCCTTGGAATCCCTCAGGATCCCAGAGGAGCAGCTGGAAAACAGTGCTGGGGAGAGGGACATCTGGAATACGCTGTGTAGACTGCTGCCACCACGACCTGATCCGAGGTAAGTGGAAGAAAATGGATGGATGCATGCAATGTTAGCCCCTTTCATACTAGCATTGAAACCATCTTGCTTTGCTGGCTAGAAACTGGTGGCTGACTCTAGGTTAGGACAGGTAGTTCAGAAAAGAAAGGGAAAGAAAGCAAATGAATGCACTATGCGTTGTCCAGCCTGCTGTACTTTAACTGAGATCAGAATAGATGTAACAAGAAGGCAATGAATTTACTGGAGAGAACAAAGTATTTCAGCTTTAAATAGGACTAACTAATTAAGCCAGTTGGATAAAAATGTGCTTATATATAAAAGTGTTTATTGTAAAAAAAAGGACAAACAAGCCAATGAGTTCATGGTGATCAGAAGGAACATGGGTCAGTAACTTCCTAACAAACACTGACTCACCATAACTCATAGAATCAAAACCTCACAAATATAGTTATTCATCAACAGTAGCCGTGTGATTTTAAACTGCTTTCTTTTTTTCTTTTTTTTTAATTATTTTCCATTGAACAGTAACCAATCACAAACTGGTTGATGATTAATGGATATAAAAAATATTATGGTATATATCCAGAATAGCATAGTTATTCAAAAAACAAACAAAAAAAAAAGAAAAAAAAGGACCAGTGCATAACAAGCACGTGTTTGACACCCTTTCAGTGAATATCTTCACCAGGACCGTAACTTTCAGTTGACCTGATCCACACATTGATCTTGGTGACAGTAAGAACTGTGATACATCTGATATGTCTGTGAAATGTTACCTAACTGTACATTTGTAAAGTCCCTCAGCAAAGAGAAAACTGCAAGAAAGAAAAGTTAAGCCCATTACCGTTCACTACAAATGATCAGCAAGCAGAATAATGAAATATATTTATAGTGGCTGATAAAAAAACAAAACAAAAACAAAGTAAATCATTATAGACTAGGTCATTAAATACACAGTTTGCGTTGCATTTATATTTCATGTATTAAAAGCCATTTTTTATGCAGTTTTTTAAAGCTCAACATAGTGACTTTTTTTTAATGAACACTTAATTAAATGAGGCTCTGCAAAGAGAGAGTCACAGTAGTGCAGAACCCAAGGAATAGTAACTCTATCCTTCAGCTCTGCAGCTCTTAATTTCTTTTAGTGTATTGTTTTGGTTCTCATTATGTTTCTCATCACTCTCACCAACACCTCTAACAAAAAAAAGGCAGCCATGTTTAGGAAACAGTTCAAGGCAAAGCAAATGTACTAACTACTACTACTATAACTGAAATAACTGGCAAGCTAAAAGACCCAAATTATTTTTTCTCAAGACTTGGTGGACCAGACAAGATTATGAAAAGATGACAGAATATTTGACATGAATATATAAAGAGGCCAGAAACAACTACACTCATTTGCTAATGGGGGCTAATGGGAAAGGTGCATCAGCAAATGCCTTCGCTAATATGATGATAGATCAGGATTATGATTCTGTTGCTGCGAGTTTCTTTCTGCATCCCAGTGACAGGTAAAAGTCACAGTTCAGTGACTTTTAGCACAGTTTTTATCTCAGTGCACCTCACATCTTCCTTGATTGGTTGATTTCTTTTGTTTTGCAAGGACAAGGCAGGCAAAAAGGCAGAGCTTTACTGACAAAGAAGAAAAAAGACAAAAACAAAACTCTGTTCCAATTCTTCAAAACAACTTTTAGCTGAAATTAAACCACCAAATAAAACCCGTAATCTCACAGCAAATCACCACTTTCTCAACTGATCTGCCATCTTATCTTCTCAGCCTTACCTGACCTGGAACCTATACCATCTGCTGGAGTAAAGTAAACAGGTGTAAGCATTCTCGAAAATTCTCGGTAAACTAAGAAACAATTTAAGCTACTTAGTCATCGCCGACATCTTAAGTTAGTTGTGAACACACTCTAGCACGTAAATGAGCACATCAAATTTAATAGAACAGTTGCAGAATAGTTTTTACCCTTCAGCCACTTGGGAAAGTCCAATCACAGGGTGTGATCACGCACACCTGTTTCCAATTACTCTGATCTGCAACAACAGAACAGTAAGAAACTATCACACAGGAAAAATCACCCAGGAAAAAACAGCAGTTTTACAATTCCACACTATTTTGAAGACATCATTGAAACTGGCTTGTGTTCTGTTATTAATTTAACTGGAGTGAAATCAATGATTTAACACTTAAAAATGAAAGGAATGTTTTAACACATTAAAATTTTTTTTAAAAGAATGGTTATGTTGCGGATCAGAGCTTAGTGAAAAAAAGAGAGAAGCAGCCTTTTCACCCATCTCAACAGGGATAAGGTCTGGGTGTCACCACAATGCAAAGATGAATGTAGCTGCATGTAGGCTGCATTGCTAGTCCCATTACTAAGTGATTTCCGGTCCTGAATTGATAGCAACGCAGGAGCTTTATCTCCTGCACGTTCATGGGTTTTATAATGGCTTGGATTATTAAACAGGTACATCAGACAAACCCGGAGTCTTCAGGGAACCTGTGCAGCCAGTTGGCATTCCAGGGGAAGTGTGCAGCCTTTAAACTACATCCTGCAACATCATGTTCATCCTGTCGTACGAATGAGACTAGCACTAAGTCAAGACGAAGACATGAAGACGATTAAACTCCCCATCTGTTTCACACAACTAGTTTGTATCCTCTGAAGTCTTTCTGGTACCTCTTCTTCACAGTATGCTGTGTAGCTGTTATGTGGTAAGAGGTAAATCCTTGTAATTATTTTGTCTTGAAAAATACTGGGTCATCATGAGTCTTACGAGATGAGACTTGCGCCCAACCCACTGCTGTACCACTGTGCAGTCTACCACACACACACAATGTCCATGCCCATGCAAGGCTGCATTTCTGTACATCATAGTGCTATTGATCTGTCATAAAGAGCCCATTAACCACTCATCTACACACACACAGACAGAAAAACACACACATATTCACATATACATCTAATTGTCCCAGAGTTTCTGAATGGTTCCCTGGCAACACATGGTATTTGATTTCTCCTTCAAAATCATGTTAGAATTATAGCTACATGGACATTATCATCCCCAAGGTCTGGGACGTAAAACTGTTAGTGGGCGTAAATAAAATACGAGTGCAATAATGCCATGTGTATCGCATGAGAGGGCATAGGATCTCTGAGTGCTTGTGTTTCCATCAGCAGGGCTGCAGCCTTGATTGATGAGGCGATTGAGGCTGGGGAATTTGCCACAAATCAGCAGTGTTGTTATGAAAGGCGGGCTGGCTAGCTTGTGATGCTTGGATCTCTGCGATGTCTCTACTGTTCTACCGGGGGAGAGTGTTTTCATACCGACACCTGACCCCTGCGGTCAAAGGACGGCCGAGAAATGTTTTTATTCTGACCGCTAAGCCAGCTTGGTTAGTGAGAAAGACTTCCTACCACTTGCACACACATGCAGGCGCGCACACACGGATAACCCTTACCAGCAGTGCATCAACCGTCTCAGCCCAACCTCTTTCAAGTCACGCAACTCAAGCACACAGGTGCATAGCTATACTCATCCACAACCCCCACTCCGCCTGCTGCCAATAAAAATATGGAGAATGAAGACAGTGAGATGGAGCTTCCCGCTATGGCACAAAGGGAGCTTGGGTAATATTCAGACAGCTTTGCCTCGAGCGATGAAATCAAACAGAAGCTCCCTGCAGAGTTAGACGTCTGTTATTAAAGGCTGTTCTTTCGCTGTGAGGGTCAGCACAGACCCTCTCATACCCATGCCCAGGAAGAAAAAAAGAAAAAAAAAAAAAGAAAAAGAAAACCAAAAGCTCAGGTTGTGTGTGCTCATACTACACATAGTTGAAAGGTACCTTCTGAAATAAGTTGCTGCCCTTGGTTGAGGTCAAATGATGTCACATCTTTATATTTTAACATAACACACTTTGTTAGTCATTTATCCAACTTTTTTTAAACATAACACGTTACAAGACCCAGCGATTATATGGCACAGTGAAAAGAATTGGATTTTTAAAGTAGCGTGTTGACCTTAGCAGTACTAGTATAACCCCATAGCAGATATCTGTAGCAATATTTAGCTCTCTGAGTCATACATTTATTTTTTCTCCTTCACAGAGATACATTATTGTACATGGTTTGTTTTCCCTTTGTTACACTAGGGACAAAAATGTGCTTTTTCTCAGGAACATGATATGTTTCATCAGGAGGCTGTAAAAAAGAAAGTTGAGAAAAACTCAAAATTTCAATGCATCAAACCTGAGTAAAATTTTGAGTTAGGTGATTTAACTTGTTTCATAATTACATAGCATTTCATATTACATAATGTTTGTGTCTCTTGCCTGCAGCAATATCGTAGCCTAATGTTACATGTCATAATATACTCACTAACTTCGGCAGAATCCTCTCACAGACTTTGGGTGGGACAAAGTGGGGAGTGAGTGAGAGTGTGTGTGCTGTAGTGACATACAACAAAAGAAGCAAAAGAAGCAGAAGAAGATACTCCTCCCACGCTTGTGTGTGTGTGTGTGTGTGTGTGTGTGTGTGTGTGTGTGTGTGTGTGTGTGTGTGTGTGTGTGTTGCTTGCATAATAGACTGTCTTGGTGCTCACCTCACACCTGCATCTTATCAGTCTGCTTTCTGTCTACCTCTTTTACCTCTGTTGTATCTTTTTACCAGAAGGTGTACGTACACACACACACACACACACACACACACACACACACACACACACACATCCGAGTGAGGAGTATCTTCTTTTGCTTTGTACAGCCTACACTTAGTACAGTAAATGCTGCCTCCTCCTGACTGAGTGCAATATTTAAACACAGAAAAGTTTGAGCTTGAACCTTGAACCTGAACAACTTTTTGGGGGGTTACAAATTTCCCTGTTTTGTACATTGGGGTGGACATGACCCCCTGGTCTCCCGTGGCAATTGCACACATACTCACTCACATTCTGATACACTGATTAACCACTTCAAGCGGATTCTTATTATAAACTGCATGTCACATGAACCTGTAATGGAAAGAGGATTCAAATTCCCCTGTGAACAGCTGATTAACAGCTTTGTCTGCTTTATAATGTATCTATTTTTAAGATGATTGTTCAGTGGGATGCATATTTTAGCACAATCCCTTGAGCGTTAGAGAAAAGTGTGGCGATGTCACTGAAATGACAATGGAGAAAGATATTTGTAATTTTTTGCTGTTGTTGAACCAATTATGTGATTTGCCCGGGACTGGTTTAGTTGTACCAGTTCAACAGTCTGTATTGCTTACAACAAAAATCATTCAATACAAAGTCACCTTTATCTTTCATACCCTCTCTGTAACGTGGGTGTAGCTCATCCTGCATTTGTGTTGGAATAACTACAACCGCTTGCTTTCTGAAAGCAGCAGCTCATATTCAATTTCATGCATTTATTCCCTGTGCATTCAGTCCTTAATTCTCAGGTTGTCTCACACTCAACACACGTCCCTTTAACTGTACCGTATCAAAACAAAAGTACATTGTGGTGGCCGGTCAATGCCATAAAAATGTTTTAAAAAGTAAAAAGTTCCTCTCCAGATATGTTGAACCTATGTAAAAATACTCTGGGATGATTCATATTTTGTTTAACATTGTTTTCCCAAGTAAAAAGTGAAAAAAAGAAATTCAAAAACTGGGGCTGTATGCATATTTATCATTACTTACTCAATGAGAAATCTGGATCAGGCCTTGTGCCCTGCCCAACACTGCTGCTTGCTCTATAGGCTGACAGGTGATGATTAGCGGGAGATGATTAGCAAAGGAAAAATTGGAGAGACTCATGTTTGAGCTTGAGTTCTCAGAAGTTTTTGAGGAGTTTGTTGTGCGACTCGAAAATGTATCAAGTGTAGTTAGTTTATGTTCTTTGTTAGCTTGTAACTGGCAGTGGCTGACACAGTGTTAGGGTCTGTGCTAATGCAAACTCTTGTTCTCTGTACTGACGAGGTTTTGGTGACTGGTGAATGAGCAGAACGTATCCAGATAGTATTTAGAGGAAACATCGAGAGACACGTGTTTGAACCTCAGTCAGACCCAGACTCAGATGGGGAGTCTGAGTGTCGAGACCATAATCGGCGACTTGCAGAGGTATCAGAACGTTTAGCGTAGTTAGCATCTTTTAATTGTTGATGCTGTTTGTTAGCTCTCAACCGGCAGTGGCTGACACAGTGTTAGTGGTTGTGCTACAGACCTAACCTACTGACAAGGTTTCGGGTTTATTTTGCCCGCCCCCCCCGAATCCATTTTAATGATACTGTTATTGGTTCACTGCAGTTCCAAGGTGGAAATACTCAGTCACGGTTTTGATGGCTTATTTCGCTAATGATATGTCTTGTATTATATAAAACATATATGGACATGTCAACAAGGTTAAAAGCTTGATTTTGCTGGTGACACTGGATTATTACGTTTACTTATTGTGATAAGGCACTGTTATAAATGAACACTGAAATAATTATACAAGCTAGGTGACACATTCATCCACCCCTCCGTCCTTGTAGCAGCTACATATTCAGGTCAGGTTCCTGGTGGGAGCAAAGCAAAAACTTTAAAGTCAGTTCAGCCCGCAACTTCTCTGTAGCTACACTTAGGGGATCCTCAGGTGCTTCCATGCCAGCTGGAAGATGCAGTCCCTTTAGTGTGTCCTTGCTTTACCCCGAGGTCGCCTCCCATTCAGGCGTACCTAGAACACTTCCAAAGGGAGGTCGCTGAGGTGACACAGGAGTGCAGAACTACCCAGTTAGCACAAACACATGGGAAAAGTGTTTTAACCGGCAGCGTCCAGGATATGTTTTGAACTGAATGTTGCATGAAATGAATGACAGCGAGCGGGGGTGGGCAGTCAGCATCAGTCATGGTGAAGATACATGGAAAAGTGGCATCTCATAAAGGTTAGATTGCAACATGAGCAATGTGAGCTTCAAGAAGAGGTCAAAGCTGTCAGGTGTGCAGCTTAGAAAAATGAAATACAGAGGGTTTTCATACCAATTTTCTCCTCAAATGAATCGAAAATAAGTGTCTCAACAATAGATAGCATTTATTAAATTATTAACATGTCATCCCCCTCTGGAAATAATGTTGCCTTTGTATGTCCCCCCCCCCCCCCCATTGTGATCTATTAACCTTTTTTTATATCGTTTTTTTTTTTTGTTGGCCTCTACAGGGCTATGTTTGGTTTGATAGATTTGTCCTGGTCTGGACTTTGGCTGTAGTTAAAGCCAAGGGAATCACAAACTCCTTAAATATGGATGTCTGACATACACTGACATACAAAAGCATAGCCATCAGTATCAGGGAAGTAAAAATGTGTTTGCCTTAAGGCAAATATCCTCAAGACATGTTTTGGATCCAGGTTTGAGGCATGTGTGCCCCAAAGTAGACAGAGGATTTTCTTAAAACCAAGCCGAGATGGGATTTTTTATTTAGTTTTCTGTGTCCAATGCATGTGGATGTAGTGTGGGAACTGAACAAGTTCCATACAACAATAGAGCTTTTAATCATTTTCTCATTCTGCTCTGTTGTCAAAGCCCACCTGCATCCTGAAAATTTGAGAATATATAATTGCGACTTGGTTATGTATTAGTTCCACCAGAAATAATATACACTGGGCTCTTTTTATGTGCATTTTTGGTACTTTGGCTTAGATTGCACAGTGGTTTAGTTTATCTGGCTTTTATGCTCTGTGCCTATAAAAGAAAGCATTAAGTGACCATTTTATTGTGCCAGGAGGTCAGGTTCCTGTTAAAACAGGGGGAGACCACTTGTGATTTCCAACAACAACAACAAAAAGAAAACAAAAAAAATAAAACACATTCAGGTAGATGAATGTTTCATACATAAATAACATTAATAGCAAAGTACACTAAAAGAGGAACTAAAGTGTGACTGTTGCTGCTCTGTTGCTCTTGAGCCATAAACCCCGGTGATTAAATCCAGAACCTGATGAGACAAGACCAGCACAGAGCTGTTTGTTTTCTGCAACCAAATACAGTATTCTGTGTGTGCAGATGCTGCAGGCCGGCCAGCTGTGGAGATGATGCAACAGCTTGCAGGTGGTGATGTGGCCACTAGTTTAAAAATGACTAAAAGTTTAGCACAGATTTTTTCCATACCGTTTCATCTGGATAACATACATGTTTTGCACACAAATACTCTCTCTTGAAAGATGTTGTAGACAGAAATGGTAGTTTTTATAATGAAACCACTGGTAAATCTTACAGAGAAGAGAAACAGGGCTCTGCTCCTCAAACAGCTGCATCTGTACCACCCGGTATGCTGATGAAATGTCTGGGATAGAGGCAGCCAGGGCACTACAGCCTCCACTGTGGTCACACATCACAGTCGGTGCATGTGCAGTGTATGGGCATGGCTTGTTAAATACCCCTGTGCGCATAATATTCAGCATCCCTCTTTTTTCCTTTCCTGTGTTTTTCCAACAGACTGGGCAGAGCTTAGATAAAAAAAAAAAAAAAAAAAATCCTGGAATCCAATATGTGACGCAGCATGGTTCCCAGTGTTCATCTAACTTCTACATCTTCTGCCTCTAAAACTCAAAATGGGCTGTTGAACGTTAAATGTGTCTGAATATTTAGCATACTTATAGCTTAATTTGCTATAGTCCAAGCTCTTTGACATGCCTCGCACTGGGACATGTGCATCAGTATGAAAGGTGGTATTGTATCTAGTCTTACCACAGCAGGAAAGGCTTTTAAAATATTTGTGGCATTAATTGTTGGCACTGGAGAGTGTGTATGCATGTGTATTGGTGTTTACACGAGGCTGTGAGCTCACCTGCTGTGTCTTTGTTTCTGTGTATTAACCTGAATATTTCTCAGTCAACCTCTAATGAAAAAAATGTTGGGTATTGCCTCTGTTTGTCATTAGATTAAATGGCTTAAATGACAGAAACCAAAAAGAAAAAAAAAAGTAGCCAGTCTATTTTAAGCAGGCAGAATTTACACCCACCTTCTACCAAAGCTCTAATTTTGTTTTTGGCCACCAGTCAAAGATAACAGCTGTACACTTTGCAGGTTCAGTGAACTCTACCAGCCTCTGGCAGCCAGTTATTCCTGTGGGAGAGGATCATAATTAGAAACATTTTGGGTCATCTTAAGAAAAGAGCCTGCATTTGTAATGAGGGAAAGAAGGAAGGAAGGAAGAAGAAACCAGAGATATTCATCAAGATATCTTAGTAGCAGAGAGGTAAATGATGAGGACAGAAAAAAGGAGTTAGTGTCAGGGTATAGTAAAAATGAAAGAATTGCCCACATGCCTCCAGTGCTACATTTATTTTTTACCTCTTCCAGCAAGAGCGCCACGGTAGTCTTAGCTACAGTGATGCTCTGAGTAACAGAGATAACCCTAGAGGTCTAAAAATCAAGACAACCCTACAGGGATGTATCTTTACTGATGAAAGACAATTAGAAGAATGTACAGACATGCATGCACTGCCCTCATCAGTTCCCACTATTTGACTGTCCTCTCATGAGGAACTATGACTTGTAGCCTTGGGGTGCAAGGCAGTGAGGATATAACAATAAGTGTCACTCTTTCTCTCTCCCGTTTTCACGCCCTGTCATTTCCTTGGTGTTTTCATCGTGGCCTCAGGTGATATAGCAGTAGCAGCACCATTAGAAACTCACTTTATCCACCAAAGTCACAGCTTAACTTGCATCAGTAACTCCTAACACGGGGGAGGCAGTTGCCACTGGTCTGTTTCTTCAAGAACCAGATACATGGACTGTGGGGAATTTGGATAGGTTGGTGTCATATTCACCAATTATAGCAATTTGAAATTCCATTTAATGTTTCTGTTATGAATGGACACAAAAACAACAAGAAAGGGAAAAAAAGACTGACCTGGATGTTCAGAATTAGGTTACTACACAGTTGTTTGGCATATAATTTAAAGCCGCTGCAATCCATATTTTCACAGTATATTAACAATGATTCAAATGAATGATAATCAAATTAATATGTGTAATGTAAAAGGTGTTGCTCGTAAGGACAAAACCACAGTTAAATATCACCCAAGTCTGCAGTTTCCCTCAGTTCCACACAGCTTTTTTTTTTTTTCAGCCCATTGTTTGTTTTTCTACTGCTCACAACTTTACTGTTTTGCTGTCACAGCTCTCATCTTCATCATTTTGAGCCACAGCAGACAGCTTTTTCAACAGGAAAACATAACAACATAACACTGGTAAATCCACTGTGCATTATTTGCCTAGCACCAAATAGCAGACAGACAAAATTAGCACGTAGCTGTTGAATACAGTGGAACATTTAGCAGCTAAAGCAGAGTGAAAATTTGGTGTCCACAAACAGGACTCAAAAATGATAAGAGTGGATAAATGCTTGATAAGTGAATAGGCAACTATTTGCCAATAAGTTTGTCATATCAACCTTAAAAGATGATTATTTGAATGGTGTGTTTACAGTTCATTACACTTATTCGTAAATTGCCAAAAATCATCCAACCAACCGTCATGAAGTATTTGCAATATATTGAATGTAGCAATCCTGACATCAGTGCTACAAATATCCTGTCGCCATTGCTCAAGGTTCACTGTTGAGCAGCTACAACAGAAAATATTTCACAATTTAATATGATAGATAATCAAAGATTTGTCAGTGATGTAAGGCACTTACATTGGCCCGAACAATTATCCAACTGAAGAACCATAGTGCAGCTGTGTCGTACCTTCAGCTCTGCCGTTACGGCACAGAGAGTAAAAACCTCTGGCAGTTCTGCCACCTGCAGGCAACGAGTATTACAACAGCTGAATATCCAGTCTGTAAATGTGGTCACAGTCTGGAGTCTGTCAACAATCATCCTTCTTTTCCATCTTTTGGTGTGTGTAATCGTTTTTATTGATTTTTTTTTTTTTTTTTCCAAAATATCAGTCTTCCTGCCAACAACAGTATATTAGCCTGAGTGCAGTAAAGGGCCCATATGAACAGTACACAATACACTGAGGCATTTCCTTCACTGCAGAACCATGGTTTGAACAGAAAACGCTGTCTGACTAGATCTTTAGCTTGTCCCTGTGGTAACAAGAAGCAGGGCAAAGGTCTATGTACGTAATAATTATGTGATACTCTATTGATCCCATTATGGAAATTCTCCTTTTGCTTACCCATTTCTGCAAGCAAGTCAGGCTGCTGGGTCAGCTAGAGAAGTGCGCCCCTGAGGCTAGCGTTTTGCTCGAGGACACTTCAGCAGCCTGAATGCTGTCATCACTTGGACCTAAACCCGAGCCCTCCAGTTGAAGGAAGATATCCCCCATCACTTCACCACCTGCTGCCCTGCACTGTGTGCATGTGCATGTACGTTCAGTATGTTGCATCTGCAGTGGTGTTGGTTGTATGTGTTGATGCTCTAAAGCAATATAAGAGCATTAACTGGCAAGAGCCTAAATAAAAAGAGAGCCATAAGGTGTAGATGACATTCTGTGATCTAGTGTCAGAAGCCAGTGAAACATGCAGCTGGTGGTTGTGGTGCTGTTCTGTGGTAAGCACACTTTTGTGAAAGAGGTTAGATTAGAGAATTTGTTTCAGTATTGATTCATCATTTATCCCCACAACACGGTCAGCACTTCATTCGACACTTGAGTGCGTCCTCAATATCAGTGTGACCATCTGTACAAATTTCTTCTAGCAACTCAAAAGATTGTACATACTCATACTATAGATACTCCTCTTAATCATATAAGTATAGTACACACCGTAAGTCCAGCCTTTATGTTTGGACACCTCTGTGTCTCTCCCCTGTTCCCTAACACACAGACACAAAACAGACTGTCTGACACTAATGGTTTTGCCTCATTGACAGATAATACTGTGGCAGCGGGGTGTGGTTTTTGTATCAGTCTGGGTAGGAGACATCGGTGGAGGCACAGTGCTGCAGTCACAGCTGCAGGTAAATTGGTAATTAGTAATCTTGTCTATTTATCTCCCCTGCAGTGAGGCTGGAGTCTCTCTCCTGGTGATTATGTACACCAGCAGCATGTTCCCTCAGCCTCGAGTCCTGAGATGTTGTCTTGGAGAGTGGCAAAAGCCTTGGCTGTGTTGTTTATATTTAATAAAAATCACTGGGTGTACATAAACTATTCCCCTGTGTGTGCATGCTCCTTGCGACTCCTGAAGACATTGAACCCTTTTACTATTTACTGACGGTACATCTCATTTCATTTCATGTCCCTTCGTTCCCCTGCCCTCCTGTGACCCTCGGAAATTGATTGGGCCCGCCATCACAAATGACATCTCAATTCCCTTAATTCTGCTCGGAGGAGCGAGGAGAGCAGAGGCTTGAGTCGAGGAAAAGGATCATCGTAAGTGGAAACCTTTATCAGATGGACACACCCTTTATTGGAAATGTATTAATGATTGGACAGAGTAAGTTATCTGATGTAACAGGCTGTACTGCAACTGCATTGCCACAATGCTGCTGTTATGTACAGCTATCAGCTCAGACAGACAACTCAGGTATGAGTGTAATGCCAAGTTTTATTTGTTTTTTTAAACCTATAAGACATGTGTTAAATTTATGAACAATTACAGAACCATGGGACCAACCTTCACAATCTGATGGTGTTTCTTCTTTCACCACACGACCTCTAACCTTTCTTATTCTCTCATTTCAGCGTGCATCTTGGCTCACTGTCAAGGAGGAGAGCAGAGTTCATCCTCTTATTCCAAGGGAAAAAGATATAGCAGAGACAGTATTTTCATCCCAAAATAGTCTGTGGTTAAGGTAAGAAATTTTAAAAATCCCACACACCATTTTATATGAAAAATTAATTAATTTATATTTTTTTTTATCTTTTTTACTTCTATGAACCTTTTGACTGCATCCTGTGTTATTGTGTTCTATCAGCGAAAGCTACTGAAAACCAACTTCAATTTAATACGCCTGTTGGACAATTTCACTGACAGCTGGCAACTGGTGTAAAATGGCATGGTTTAACTGCCTGGGCATACAAAATACTCTTACAAGGTCAGCTGGGGTTTGAGTAATCTATACACTCAAAATGCAGGTTTATTGTGTAGGCCTATGTATTGTCACAGTGCAGTTGTAGTTTGTGAAGCAGGAAACAAAAAATCTAAATGGTTCAGTTCAAAGGTTCAGTGTGAATTGTATAGTATTCTGTAGAGAGAAGAGGACTTTGCTGTGATTCCCCACATTGAAAAAAAAAAAAAATACCACTATGTAACTGGAGGACATCAGAATGAAAAAGAGAGTTAAAAAACACTAACAGTGGCAAGTGTGCACCCATGCTATTTAGACATTAAATCACATTATGCGTGCAAATACAAACCTCCAAGGCAACAAAAGATGCTGCAGAACAGTGAAAACCAGGTGTTCCAGCTGTGCAGCCATTGCCTCAGTTGATGCTGATGCCAGAAGTAGGGTTAAGATATGCATATGGATGAAATCTAATGAAGGTACTTCACAATACAACTCCTACTGGCAAGTTGTAATATTTGTTGAAATATCAGATTTTGCAATACAATATTTGCCCTCAGTAACTTGACCAGTATTTAACTTTATTATGATTATGTTTAAACTTATTGAAAAGATCTTGGTTTAATGCAGAAAAAGAAGTCTCTGCATTGAATTAGAATATGAGACACAACGTATTTCCACCGTCTACCCTCACCCTCCTGACGACTCTGGTATGGTACATAAATGTAGCGCTTCATTCACTCACTTAATCCGGGCAGCGATTAAACTTGTCACTGTGACTACATCTATTGTTGAACAATTCAGTACAATGTAAACGTGATTCGGAGGACGAAGGGGTTGTACAATCATTTACAGTGATTTAAATCCAACATTACCATAAGGCAGTCCTCTTCATGGATATGCAACATTGCAAGCAATCAGCTGACAACACAGGTACCTCAGTAGAAACGGTAGCAAAATCTTTGCTGGTTGAAAAATCTTCATCAAATCACAATATACAGTGGCGTAACACTCTTATTACTCAACCCTCAATGATATTGCATTTCACTAATGTTTTATTTTCTATGATTTTCTTTTCGACTTGAAGTCTATTGATATTTCTTTTATGTTAATTTAATATTGATTTAATTTTGAACCTGGTATGTCAAATTGGTTTTGCAGATAATGTCCCCATATTACATCACCAGTATCCTGCTTTCGCAGGTTACCACACCATTCATTGTGGCTTTTGATCACAGCAAGATCTTAAGACACTCAAATGTCTTTCTATTTAAACTCCTTACGAAAGCCCCAGCCACTTCTTTATGTGTGTCACTAATCGAGCAACATGAACCTAAAATGATTAAACCTGAAGAAACAAGCCAGAACAATTCAATCTCTCATTTGCATCAAAGGGTGAGGAAACACCCTTTTCCAAATTGCTCCTAAGAGAGTGGAGTTAGCTGATGAATAAGGATCAGCCTTTGATTACAATCCCTTCAAGATCCATTAGACACTAAACATAATCGCTCCCTTTTATTCCCCTTCCCCCACATATTGATGTCTACACGTGTCTCCCCCCAGGTGTCACTCTCTGGGGTAACCTACACAGCTCCTCCCATGTCTCAGGACAACTCTCCTCAGTGATCTCACACTGAAGCCGAAGCAATCCATAAGAGATTAAAGAAGATCACCAATTTATGTGGAAAATCACATTTTACACAGTTTAAATGGGATCGATGGAGAGACTGTGAATGTTAAATTGTTTCAATTCAGATGGTTTAGCACAGAGTTCGCACAATCGTCCATGTAAGTGAGATTAACCTGTTCAGATGTTGCTGACGTCTTAATCAAAACACACTGTACACAGAACTTTCCTTCTACAGGTTAATGACAGGAATCTGTCTGTGGTCTGAGGGGAGCAGACCTATACAAAAACCACAGAGAATAAACAGGTTATATTCAGCATTCATCAGTATTTGCATTTTCAATACCACTGAACAACATATAACTAACATGTGTTTTCAAGCTGTGACATTCACACAGATTTATTTATATAGCTCAAATCTGAGAGCTTCTTTTTCCACACCTGCATACATTTCAGTCTGCTATAAACATAAAAACTAAACTGGAGACATGCCTTCCCGCAATAGCAACAACATTGCACTGTGCCAAACAGACATCAATTACATAAGATTAAATAAAGTAAGTGACATAAAGGTTTTACTCTGCTTTACATGTCATTACAGGAAATTACAGGAAATGCGGAAACGAATGACAGTTTAGTATTGGAGACCTCTCAGTAACATTTCAGTTTATGTTTCCTTAACAAAAAGGAAAGTAACTTAACAGCGTGATCTAACAAACACAACATTACATTCGCTCCTGATTAACTAAACGAGCTGGAAACGCTCTGCTGAAACAAACGCTCGCTTCTAGCCTCATTTCTTGGACTCTCTGCAACGCTGTGGAAACTGGTTGGTTTCATTTGTTTTAACATAGATCATGAATAGATCCTTGCACTTATTGAATAGATGAAAAACGAAGTACTTACACCAGGGTCTCTTACTGCACTGAGGCTTTAGGGATGTCCCTCACTAGTAGGTCGTTTTGGATAAAAGCGTTTGCAAATGAGTAAATGTAAATGTTAATTTAAAGCCTTCTATTGTACAATGTGAACATGCAGAGGTTGATTGGGTTTCTAAAGTATCAACATCCTTTTTAAGGCAATTTACCAACACCCCAATGCATTAATATACAACATGGCCACTTGAACCAGAAACTATTTTGTGTTTTGGTTAAGTCCTTTCTGAGCAGTGACGAAAGGGCACTGACTAAAGTGGATACATAGAATTTAAGTCTTTGGATTGTTACAAAAATACTGTGTGTCCTTTATGCCTTTGCAAGTTGCATGTCTCATAAGTGGATACTTTACAGTCTCCTCTGTGTTTTCTGGGCCAAAATGCACTAAGGTTCCTTTCCTGAAAGTTTTATTGGAGTTCGCCTGTTACCCCAATCAAAAATCAATACAGTTATTTTGGGAACATACGCCATGGCGAAAATAGCCAAGAGGCATGCAACGCCCAACGGCTTGCTGAACCAAATGCCTCGATCGATAGGTTAGTGAATTATGCATGGTATCCTGGTACAGTACAACTCCACAAAACCCCTTGTGCCTCTGACGCCTTTTTTGATGTGACGTTTCATTTATATGGTCTCAGATGTGTGAATTTCTGTAAATTTGTGTTCACTGTCCATGACTGCAGTGCTACTGTTGTAATCTTTGAGTCTAGAGCTTTTTAAGTTACTGCACACCTCATGACATGTGACAACCCGTTGTAAGAAAGAAAGGAACATTAAAGAAACTTGGACAAGTGCTATACACATCTACACACACGCACACAGAACCACACATGCACATATAACATAATGGCATTTCAGAACTGCCTGGTCTTAATCTGTCAAGGGAGCGCAAGACTGCATGAATGTGGCACTGGCTTGTTATCGCCACAATCTCTCGACAGCCTTCATTTCAAACAATGACACATGGTGATGCTTTTTATAATTAAAACTCAAGTGGATCTATTTCATTTATTTATTCAGGCACGGCTGTTTCTTCCTTTCCACTTTCATGCTTGTTCAAATTGATTTAACTTTTGAAATTGTCACTACAAAATAGGTTAGCTGCTGCAATTACAAAAGTTCTAATTAAAAGCAGAATGCAAATATATTCATAATTGTGTTGCTGTCTTATCTGTTTCATGGCTGGTGTTACTTTAAAGCAGGCAGGGGGAAAATTACCCTGAGAACTGAGAAAGAGATGAGAGAGAGAGAGAGAGAGAGAGAGAGGACGGCGGGGCGAGAGGAGGAGGAAAAAGAGAGAGAAAAAGCCCTACACTGTGATCTAATTAGCTGTCTCCGACAGATGACACTGTATTCTGACTTGTTCCCTGTCACAGCATCAATTAGCTGACTGGAACAATCTTTACCATGGTTTCAGCACCCCCAACTCTCTCTCTCTCCCTCACACACACACACACACACACACACACACACACACACACACACACACACACAAAAGCACAAGAAAAGAGAGGTCATTCTGAGACATACCAGTTTAACACTGTTCGCAGTTTGGCAACACTGTATGCCACAATATTGTTAATGATTCTCTTATTCACACCCCCTGACATATTTGGTGGAATAAAGCAGATGGCTATAAGAAGCCGAAGTGCTGATTAACTGTGGTGTTGGAGAAAAGGTTGGAATTTAAAATAATATACCAGATCATGTTACAGCATTATGCACACATGATTGTGTTAATGCTGCTTGTGTAAGTACACACTTTGACACGGGAGCCTGATTGCCTATTTAATTAGATTTAAAAGTTAATATTGTGCCTTAAACATGAAGAATATATTAATAGAAATATGAATAGAAATTCACCAAATCCATGAAGAAAAACGTCTTTTTGAATTTTCTTTTTTTCCAATTGTACCCTTCATAATATTCAAGCTCAGCAGTTTTAATTACACAATTGCAGTTGAGAGAGGACTATTTTCTAGACAAACATTTTTGTGGTGTTTTGCGTATTGATTTCAGCCTTTATCGAACATTTTCCTTCCCCTTTCATTCATGTCCTACATCCTCTCACCTCCCCCTCCTTGCAGAAGCACACACAGGTTCAGTGACTCATTTCTCTGATAACACTCATAAATCCAACACACTATTTCCCTGGAAACATGATTCCCACCTCTCACTCCTCCCCCTCTCCCTAAAACATACGTAGAGTAATAAACAAATTTACATGCTAATATAATCAAGGAAGGGATGTTCTAAGCAGTCGGGCATGCAAAGCTGAAGGGGAGATAATCTCACTAAACAAGAATGCTGCCAATCTGTTGTACAAGCTTAAACACTGTCCTCTTAACGTGAACAACAAATTGTTTTTTAGTGTGTCATTGATAAGGTCAAACAGACCTGAGCGATCTAATGCTACATCTGTCTAAGATATAATAAATGTTTGAAATGAGTTGTTTGAAATTGAGGTTTATTTGAAAAATGTACGAGTTACGTTAGTATGATCCACGTGGTCAATGGTCAATGAAGAGAGGTTGAAAAAACACCAGAATTTCCCTTTAAAATGAATGAAAGCAAGAGTTTCTGATCCATTTATCATTAAGTAAAGGTAAAAAAAAAAAAGCGCAGCCCTGAAATATTGTTACAACAACAAATACAAACAACATTAAAAGTCTAAGACAACTTGTGCTACAAGATGAAGTAGAAGTAGGATCCCTTTTTTATTTTGCTAGTGTAGTAAGCTGACCTGTCATTTTGACAGGTTTCTTTGAAAGTTTAAGAAAGACATTGGAAACCTGCGGTTCACCCCACCAAGACAGAACTGTGTGTAAGAGTTTGTGACGCCTCCTCAGATGCTATCTGTAGGGGACAGAGTTCCACCCACTGTGAGAAGTAATTAAAGCTGTGACGGTATGGATTTTTTCTCACCGCGGTGAAAAAGCAACATATCCCCACGGTTTGGCGGTTTACTGCCAATGACGGACTCAGCCCATCCTTGCCCGGCTTTCTCTCTCTCTCTCTCTCTCACACACACACACACACACACACACACAAACATAATGGCAACGGACCGTCTGTCACGGTCGGACTTGCCATCTGAAAAAAAACCCAACGATGAAATGTCAAAAAAAAAACCCATAATGATTTTACTGGCCCTGTCTGACTCTTTACTGGTTCCTTCTGTGTGCCTGTGTGCAGTGAGAGCGATAGACACCACATGTCCTGAAATGTACTTTTGCTCATGTTCATGGAGAGACCTGCCTTTCTGAGTTTACTGCCCTTAGAATAAGATGCTAAACTTCATCAGCATTAAAAAAGAGTTAATCTGAGTTCTGTCTCTGCTGTTCTTAAGAGATCTGAAAAAATGTGGGTGAGTGGTGCATAAATCTGCATAGGGAATGATGTTTTTGGCAAGTGGATTAGGAAAACATGATGCCACTAGATTTCCATAGAGGATTGAAGCCATATCTGCTACAGATGTTTCCATCATCTGTGATAAATGACGCTCCAATATATTCAGTGGATGAGTTGTAAAATTTTAACATTGTTTATGGAGGGTGAGGTGAGGCTGAAGGGGTGACGGGGGTGGTGCCTGACACGACTGAGGATAAGAACATACAGCGCAAGGGCAAGAAATATTTCAGGCACTGTTCCTTCATTGAAATATTTTATAGTTTAGTTGTGTGATTGAGTGTTTGGGTCAGGGGACATCCGTCGGCATGGTTACAATGATAACCATTTGGATAAAGTAATTGTCATTCCGCATCGTGGTCAGTGTTAAAAAAAAAAACCTGTGTTGACTGTCAGTTAAAAATGGAGTCCCCTGTCTTAACAGTCCACCAACCACGATCTACTGCAGACTTTGTGGATCCATGATAACGTCGCCCGTATTCCTTCATTGCTCCAAACAGACAAGGGTCATAATTCCTATGGCAGCTTCAGGGCTTTGTCACGTAAATGTAAATAAATGTATTTTTTGGGCATGTGCTGAAACAACTGATGGTCTCATTTTTCTTTGTGAGGATGGTCTCACAAATCTGATAATTTTCTGTTCAGAATATCTTTTGCTCTCACTTTGAATAGACCTGAATACCGCATATACCGTGCCGCTTTAACATGCATACCTGAAGAGTCTTCATGTAAAAGAAGCTGCATGATCTTCCCTAATCAGGGCATAAATGAATCTACACACAGCCTACAGTATTTACACCTCACTCATTCCAATTTGAGTCAGAAAAATGATGAGGATGGATGACAACTTTGGGGCTCAATGAACCAAAGAAGGTATTTCCTCACAAATTAAAAATATTTCAAAGCAAGCAAGACGCACAGGGACTCCGGAGTTAGATTTTCATTAGAAGGTATTTCCTTTTAGGTGGAGATGGTTTAAACACTAAAAGGCAGAAACTAAAAAGCTTGTCCAAAAAGATGCTCTGGGAGTCCAATTTAGAGTTTGTAAAGCAGCAAACTTCACATCATGTATACAGTATAAAATGATTTTCTCTACAGTACGTATAGTATTTTCTGAATATAGCATTCATTAATTTTTTATTTTTTTAAATCTAATTTATTCCTAATGATATGTACCTCCAATCTAAGTAGTGCATAAAAATAAAGCGTATTTAAGTCTTAAAAGATTAATGGAAAGATATTGACAAATGAAAGGGCGGAGAAACAGAGAGAAAGACTGAGAATGATGACAACTTTTTTCAAGGAGCTCATTAATTTGGACTGATAGACTCTGCAGTAACCTCAGGCTGCTGGAAGGAAACTAAATATTCCTTACAATCTAAGAAACTCTCTGATTGTTCTATCTTTGTGTGCAAATATCTGCCTGAGAGAGCACACTTCATTCTTCCTTTGTCTTTTCAGAACCTCTGTGACTCACATTACTCCGTTCCATCCTTTTATTTCTGTCTCTTACCTTTCAATCACACTGTTCCTCATCTGTCTATTTCTTCACATCTGTCTACTTCTTCCTCCTCTTTCCTTCTCGCTGTAATGACTCATTGAACGTGCCCCGACTGTGGATTGCCCTCAATCTGTAAACATGGCGTTTTCTGGACAGGGTGTTAAAAGATGGCTGCCATAAGAGAGGAATAGGTGGTAGAGCATTCCCTCCAATCAGAGAAAAGAGATCTGGAGTTCAGGCAAAACTGACAGCGATTTCTAACACTGTCGCAGTTCGAGATGATGTAAAGCATTCACTGGGGACATTAGGCAGTCCTTAGCTTCTTGTTAACGCATTCTTATTCGCTCCTTTTGCTCACTTGAGAGTAAATAATTAGTTAAAAATTAATCAAGGTGACATAAAAAAAAAAAAAAATCTCAACGCCAAAAGTAGTTGATGTTTGTTTGACGTGAAAAATAATTGATGTTGGTTGGTTGATTTCACAACGCTAAAATGAAAATGGTGTCAACCTTTATTTTACCCATTCATCAACTTGCACTGTCTCTGATTATTTTTCCAATTACTGTCATGTAAAATCATCTGTGACAGTCTCCCTGTCTGTATACCTTGGTTATCACTAACTGGCTATTGTACAGTCCAGACTCAATACAAGCTGTCACATAAAACAGCCTTCCGGCCACGGCAGTTCAACTTTCTACATCTACACCGAGTCAGAAATATTATTCTTTGTGGAATTGTGTTTTTTTATGCTCCTCGTGAAGCGCAAATGATGCATTTTGTTGTTTGGTTGCCCAGTCATGTGCCAGTGGTCATTTAGATTTTTCCTTCTCTGCCCTGCTCTTCTTCTTCCCACTTGTAACTGCTTCACTGAGTTGTCTGTTGTGCCTTCACTCTATGCACTCAAGTGCGTGTCTCATTATTTCACTACACATCTCTAAAAATGGATGTTTTAAGGTCATCCAGCATGGGATGAAAATGACCGCAGACTGGGTTTGATTACTCCAGTGCTTCACTGCTTTCCTGCAGCAAATAGTGTATTTGTTGAGTTCTTCATGTTAAATGACATTTTCTTCGATCCCTCTGTCTATTTTCTTGTCCACCATCACTCCCGTTTATCTTTACATCCCCGTTCATCCCTTGCCTTTACAAATGTGCAGTTGTTGGAAAAACTCATGGAAACAATTCAATTACTGACCACAGTCGTTAAAACAATGAAAATGTCACTCTCAAAATTGTCTGTTGGAATCAGGGTGAAGGCTGTGAAGATGCTTACAGGGCTGCACTAAAGCTCAGTCCCCACACAGGCCATCACATAGATCAAAAGATCACAGTGCTGAAGTGCTTTCTGACCCAATCACTATATCTAAAACAAAAACAGCTCCAGTTACGCTAAAGTGAGATATTTGCCCACATATATTGCTCACATCATTACAGAACACACACTGTAAATGGGCTGCACTTATATAGCACTTTTCTAGTCTTATCTACCACACAAAGCGCTCTACACTACAAGCCACATTCGCTCACATTCATCCAGAGCTTTTTCAATCAAACACAGGCACACGCATTTTGGGGCAATTTAGGGTTCAGTATCTTGCCCGAGGGCAACTAAGACATGCTGACTGGAGGACCCGAGGATCGAACCACTGACCTTCACGAATAGTGGATGACCCGCTCTACCCTTGTGAGCTACAGCCGCCTTGATGATCGACCTGATGATGGTGCAAGAAAGAATTTCAGTATATCACTAAAGCTGCAAATTTATTACAGATAGGTGGTGTGACTGACAGCATTACCATAAAAGTAATGTGCTCTTACATGAAATGCTGGATTCTGGTCCAGTATAGTTGTGCTTTGTGTCTCTAGACCTATAGACTGGACCACTCTTCTCATAGACGCCAGCCTGCACTCTCCTCCCACCTCATTAGTCCCTGAATTATGAAACAGTTGACTGCTTTAAAAAAGGTTGAGAGGAGATGATCACCATTTTTTTGAAGCTTGTCCAAACTTCACCTGTTACTATACATTTCTCACTCAATGTATGCAACCTGTTCAAACACTTCCAGACTGTGCTGTGCTGCGTCAGGATTGTACTTGCACCTCAGGTTCCCAAAACTGCATACACAAGTTTCTTACATTGTAATGCACACCGAGTCTGTATTTGCACATGGAAAATATAAGCTGATTTAGAAAAATATACCACATACAGGTGAAATATTTAGATACTTTTGGGACAAGTTTCCATATTCCTTCCTTCCAAATGTTTTGTTTTTGGTGCTCTTTAAAAATGGGTAAAATAGAAATAACAAATCATAAATGAACATCAATTCATAACATTGTGCACCATTCAATATGTAGTCAGGTAGAGCTGTTTTTGAACTAATAATTTTTCTTTCTATTCCAGATTAGTGCATTTATTCTCACACCACCAATATACTTGTGGTCTAATTAGATTTTTTTTAATTAGCTGACTATATTAATTGGAATTTCCTAAGGACTGTGTGAATTAGAGGGATTTCTGTAATTTCTTGCTCCAGCTGTAATGGGTTATGAGTCCAATTCATAATATGCCTTTTATTTTCCTAATTACACCTCCACTCCTTGAATGCAATCAAATGTAATAATGACCCTAGTCATCTTTGTAGAACTGTAGGAGATGCCAAGTTTCCACACCAATTTCAATTTCAATTCTTTCATAAAGAGCACCGATAGGTGAGAGGCAATGCTTACACAGATACTAGGGACACAGACACACACACACACGCCACCATTGTTGCCTTAACGTACCCTTAAAAACAGCAGATTAGCAGATTCAGCATAAACACTTTACATTGGCCGTTAAGAGATATATTCGATATCAACTCTTCCTTATTCTATTAGGTGACAGAGTTGTTCAAATCCATGTCATCCATGACATGCAACAAACATCGCCCGGCTGGGGGTCAAACTGTGGTGTATGCGGTTGTGTTATGTACACCTTAACCCATGTTCTGTATATTTTTTGAGTTCTGTTTTTACAATATTCCAAATGTTACGAGCAATTTTCACACCTAGAGAAATCTGCAATTTCATTCAAAGATGCTAGTCAATGATGTCAATTTGTAACAATATAAACCTGTTTTTATTTTTTTTTTTAACAATTAAGGACTTTGTTGATGATCTTAAACACTGAAATAAGTACCATATTGGTGCCATTTTCTATGTCATTCTTTTAAGTATTACATGACCTTACATGAGACCGATGCCTTCAAGGCCACAAGCCGACAACAACTTTCACACAAAGGCAAATACCTTCACAGTGCTGCGATATTTAAAGCTGATAAGCTGTTTGTATAACAGTTATTGTAGAAAGCAACTGTGTAAGGGTGTCTTGAGTTCCAGAGAGAAATTGTTTTAAGTGTTTTTGCTCTGCTTGAACGTCACTCACAATAGCTGTTATCTCTTTATATGGTACCTGTGGAACTCACAGAGGTGTTTAGCCAAAAAAAGGAAAAATCAAACTTTGAACACTGACTTGTGAAAGATAATTGTATATCAATTGGCAAAAAAATGCAAAAAGCAGAACAAAGGCATTATTTCCTATGGTTAAATGCCGTGCTTCACAGCCAATTTATCCATCATGTTGCTTTGATATTTATTTTAAACAGCCATATTTTTAAAGCTGATCTTAAGGCTATGCCTCTTCTTTGCTGTCAAGGACAACTTTGGCTGGTTTAGTAGAGGCTCTCAAAAAGAGCAAGAGAAAGAGCTACCACATGGTTAACACAGCTGTATCCAGCTGAAGTTATTAGCCTCATTAACTAGCTTCACTGTTCAGGGCCTACAGGCAAACTGATGGACCCATGTATATTGCAATAAAAAAAGCATTATCAGATTTTTGATTGGATATAGAGTATAACATCAGTTCAGAGGCTGGTGAACTGTTCAGCAGAAATTAAACCAAATTAAATAACACCTTATTTAGTGAATTCATTGTCTAGACCACAAGTCTAGACCACAAATGTGATCAATAAAGGTTATTTAACTGTAGCAAATTATCTACCCTAGCAAATTATCCTCATTTTTTCACCAAACACTGTGTGTTCTAATATGCAAGTACACATGGAAATTATTGTAAAGAAACAGCCCATATCACAAGTAGCCCTAACCCTAGTAAAAGTCAATGGTATCCCATGGTTTGAGACGTGATCTGTAGTTAGAAATTTCATGGGTTGCATAGGTGTTCAAACCTGGCTGGGGCGTCTCTATAGAGTTTACACATTGTAGTTTAGTGTCTGGATGGGTTTCCTCCTGCAGTCTAGTGACATGCAGGTTAGTTGAATTGAAAACCTAAATTGTCTGTAGGTGTGAATGTGAAAGTGTTTGTCTCTATGTATATATTAGCACTGTGATAGACTACTGACCTGTCCATTGTGTAACCTGTCTCTCACTGATTGTATGCTGGGATAGTCGTCAACCCCGCATGACCTTGAACAGGAAAAGCGGTTTAGAAAATTAATGAATGGAAGGTTTGGAAAGTCATAGCGAGGGAAACAACCCACAAATACTGAAATTACATTATGTTCTTCCCTGGCATGAATTGGAGACAAAGACATACTGCTCAGGGCTATTACCTTATCTTAAACCCACCCAGACAGCACAGCCGAGCTGAGCAAATGTAAGGTGATGTCTGGAAATATTGTCCACTGATTCCACAAGTTGTCATGTTAGTCTGCTTATCGCTTGTTTACAAGGCTCAAAGCTAACTTTTCCCACAACCCTAACCCTAACTGTGTCCTTCATAATTCTTATGTAAACTTCACTGACCTACCAGTGGGCCCAGGTCCCCTAAAGTTTCTAGCCTGATAAAGTAGCACGCACACACACACACACACACACACACATACACACACACACACACACACATACAATAGAGAGAGAAAATAGAAAACATCTTACATACATTGTAAGAAAAGTAATCAGCAATGAAAATTAATAACAATGCAAAAACAACTACAAATCAATATTAAAAGTTTTACATATAAATATTTTAGTAGAGCAGACGCATGTGAAGTTAGCATGCTAACCACCTAGGCCTGGTCCGTCCTGTCTCGTATAATATAACTTTGTTCCTCAAGAGGCGATAGTGGATTAGTGAAGTGAAGTAGCATCGCCCTCAGGGCGAGAGACCATGTTCAGCATCAAAGAAAGGAAGCGATAGAAATGGTAAAACAAGTTAATGTTGGTGTTGCTTTCCACTGCTGGAGACAGCTCTTGGTGTATAAAGGAATGAGATTTGATGGTGAACATTTCATCTGGAATGGTAAATAAACAGCTGTTAATGTTAATGTCAGCTTTGTAGCAATACCAAGTACTTACATACTGTATAGCACCTTCAAAAGCCAAATAGATAGTGAAATAGATCAAAAATATGTATGAAATTGCTTTTCTATTCTTTTTTTTATGTCTACCTGCAAGTCAGCGCCTCATCAGGATAGGTGTGTATTTTCCCTTAGTTTTTTTTAATGGTTTTCATGCTTCTAGAATATTCTCAAAGAACTGGAAAATAACATGGACCTTGACACTATAGGACAACCAGGGGAGGAGGCAGCACAGAATGTCATAAGGATGACCCCAGGGCCCACAAGACATGTAGTTACGATGCCTAGGACATCACCTCAACATTTTACAATGTCACGTGTGACGATTTCTTCACCTCCTATGAACTCAGTCAGCAGCTCCTGAACAGAAAGATCGCTATGGTTGTCACAGTTCGAAGGAAAAGGCCTGAGCTCCCCGCTGTACTCTTTGCAGCAAGGGGGAGAAAGGTTTTTTCATCAAGGTTTGCCTCCCACAACCATTGAAGTTTCTTACTTTTCAAAGAGGAACAAGAATGTTGTCCTCCTGAGCACACTGCACATAATGGCAGACATCAATGATCGTGATTATTGTTGTTGGTTATACACCTTGTGTGTGTGTGTGTGTGTGTGTGTGTGTGTGTGTGTGTGTGTGTGTGTGTGTGTGTGTGTGTGTGTGTGCTATTTTATCAGGCTAAAAGTGCTATCTTGTGAATTTTTATATAACTCATTCTCACCAACTTTATTTAGGCTTAAAGTTATGCATAATTGTGGGTGTGGCAACTTTGAGTGACAGGTGGGTGCTGTCACAGTCCACTAGATGTCTGCTCTGCATCATCTCATATAATTCACATCACTGAATGTGACCTACTGGCCGTGTTTGTGGTGTTGGTGCTTTTGGAGGATTTTTCATGCAGATATCGGATAAATAATATAATGCGATTAATTGACCAACAGAATGTGAGGAAATCTGTATTTTGAGTTGGATTTTAGTATTTTTTTATTTATAGTTTTGACCTAATTAGCAGGTATCTGTGTCTAGACTCACCATACCTGGCTTGTTAGCTTAGACTGTTAACTAACTAATTAGCCAGCAAATGACTTAGCCTTCACTTAGCCTTCAAGCAAGACGCACAGCTGTGCTAACAATGCTAATGGCCACCATTATGAAACCGAAGTCTTGGCTCCACACATTCTCCACGCTGTGGTGTTCCACTGATATTCTCACAGAGTCATATTGAATTTAGAATACTGTTTGGACTTAATGTTTTGTATTGGATCAGTTAAAGCTGTATTTTCTGTACTGCTGTATTTTGTACTCTTATATTTAAGAGCCAGTAAGTTTGTTTTGAAGTCTTCCTTCGTTCTCCCCCTAGCAATAAAAAATCTCTTAATGCATCTTTTAAAACAGAGAAAGTGAATTATAGGTTAAAAATAATAATGCAGGCTGCATTTTGTGGAGCACTTTCAAAACAAACCATTGCAGTGGAAAGAATTGGTTTGGGAGTAATATGAGTTTTAGGTCTCAATAAGAACAACTGGCAAAAGATGGTGGAGTGAGTCATACACGCACAAGGACACAAAAGGGGCAAAGCTGGGGCAAACTACACACATACAGAACATTGTGAGAGAGAGCAAGAGCACAACTATTCAGCTCAAAGGTTATTTAAGATGAGACAGGAACAGAATAAACTTGGAAAAGAAGAGTGGCAAGAAAAACAAAAGGAGAAGATAAAAAGCTAAAAAGTGTCAGAGAAACAGAAAAGTAGTCAAAGATAAGAAGCAAGGAACCACAAGGGGTACATAGATTTGAAAGATGAGAGGAGAGACAATAGCTTCCTGGATATCTTGATGCAAAATAAGAAGTAGAAAATGAGGTAGACATGGCAGAAAATATCATCACAATTGAGAGAGTGAGAGAAGAGTTAAGAAGAGATCCATTCTTGGAAATGACAAAAGAATAGGTAACTGCAAGTTTTACCGGTTGAAGATGAGAATCCCAAAGTGCATCATCACGATGGAACAAGACACAAGAAAAATGCAGCCTCTTTTAGAAAACAACAGAATGGCACTTGACACAAGCGGCAGAAAAGACTAAATTATCCATTCTTAACGCGAAACAAGGAGATGAGAAGGAAATGGAGAAAAACTAGTTGATATTTGGCTCTAAGCCGAAGCTGGGAGGGAGCAGGGAGCTTTTTGAAGAAATGATTAACTCCATGTGTAATTAACCAATTAGTTTTTTTCCTTCATATTATGAACTAAAACAACTTTTACAAAATATTCAGCACTTCTTACCATTTCACAAATAGGTGATCAAATGTGCTTTGTAAACTTTTGACCACTAAAGTTTTGAGTGCATTTTTTTACTCTACAAGCACAAAAAGTGAGTCACTGACTGGTATTTGAAGGAGGAGGAACAATTTCTCTGTGAGGTGGTAAACAAAACTTTCATTTGCCGTAACTAGTTTGGTGATACATGAGAGGAAGGAAGGATGCATGTCAAAACCTGGTGCCTATATCACCCCGGTCCAAACGACCACATTCTCCTCTTGGGTACGTCATGTTACTTTTTTAAGCCTTTGCTTTTTAGGCGAAACAGTAATTCATTGCATGGTCAAGAGAGTTTGTCAAAAGGTTAACATGGGTTGTTTTAAGTGTTTGAACAAGTGAGCATTCTGTTGTTTGAGTCTCAAGATAAAAAAATCTGTATGATCCCTCTTCCAGATAGTTCCATTGAAAAGATTCTTTGTTTGCTTGTCAAATTTAATTTCATAACTGCTGTATAAAGCGTACACCTGAAAACCACTTATATATATGCCAATACTGAAGAACATACTTAGTGAATGAAAACCCCCTCTTTTGAGGGAGTTTCATTGATAATGGCCTTTCAGATTCCTAACATTTTAAATGGCTTTTCAGGACCCAGAATTTTACATTATGCATTTCTCCCAGCAGAGCTCAGAAACTTCAGGATTCTATAGGCTGTGCGGTAGGTGAAGAAAGACTCGTTTTCACAGAACTCCCTGCTGTGCAATGTACCATAGTGTTTGTGAAAGGAGACGCTGCGTCTTGTGGGCTTTGCAACATAATAGCACAATTTAATGGCCAAGAAATGTATCCATTGTCATAATCATTACTCACGGTGCCTGTAGATCCTTGACTAGCAGCCTTTCCTTTTCAGGTGACACATATGTAACACCTTGTCATCAAGGTCTAAGTTGAGGTAGTCCTTAATATACATAAACTTGCTTGACCTTTTTGAGCAGAGTTTGCATAAAACCAAGATATAAATGGCTGTTATTTCGATTTGCCACATTCACACCTCCATACATGTATTTCTATACATAACTGAGGTAAAATATTCCTGAATGCTGTGCATCTCATTCCAAAACGTCACCCCACTGCAATATAAATGGTATGGTGTTTTTTGATTAAAAAAAAAAAAAAAATCTGCTTTCAACATGGTGCTACAGGGTACATGATAAAAATGCACTCTTAGTTCAATCCTACACCGATTCTGAATCTGTGTAGCTCTGCGTTTTAATGTGACCTACAGGCAAACAGACAATGCGAGACACAATGGAATGTCATGTCAGTGTAAAGGGTTGAAGATGGAGTGTGGGCTAAAGCAATGGGGCACACTCTTCTGCCATACTAATGGGCTGCTTTTGAGGCACAGAAAGCTGTGTTCTCCTCTCACCATGGCAACTGATGATAGGAATTTTTGACTCATCTCAATGTCTGTATTTGCTACTTTTCCCTTTCTTCTCTAAAGATGAGTGCATATTTCATGTCATGATGACTCTGTACTATAGTTTTAAAACCAAAACAACTGAAATATCAAATGGGTAAATGCCATCAAATACACGAATGCTTGTTAAAGTATTAGGTTAAATGTAACAAATTCCATATTAATGTTTCATAGGATAAACAAGTTATAAGTAATACACACGTTGCCTTGTGCTCACCGTTTGGCAACTCTGCAGCTGCAAGAGAACACTTGTTAGTGCTTGTTAGTGTGATAAGTGGCCTCTATTTATTCAACTAAAACATGTAGTTATACTGACATTTTAATCAATAGAATATGTTTGACTCTGAGGTTCAGTTTGAACTGTGTGTTGTTTAACACAGTAATTAAGTCTAAACCTTATACGCATATGAAAGTGTAAAGAAATTCATGGATGTGCTCTAAAAACCTAAAAAAATACTGTATATTTTGTGTGTGTGTGTGTGTGTGTTTTTTTTCTACAGCCCAACATGTTTGGTAAGGGATATTCAAACATGTCAAGCCTACTTAGTATTACAATGCTACAGCCTTCTGTGTGATGAAACCACAAGACAGATTCATAAATAAAATATAAAGATATTGGCCATAAAATCCTCTTATTTCCTACAGGGATGATTTTATTTCAGCACAAACAAAGGGATTTACTTACTGTCACCCAAATCGTACAATATATGATTCATAACAATACACACAGGGTCAAAAAAAATTAGTCCTACTTGGAAGATTTGTCAATAAGCTGTTATAGTCTAAGATATAGAATATACAGGTGCATATTGGAGTGCATAATGATGTACTGTAACGGCGTCTCTAGCTGCTTTCAAAAATTGGTTACATTTGTTATACCCATTGTTATACGAATTTCTGGCTAATTGTAGGAGTGAGCATTCAATTTGTGGAAATATGCAGAACTTTACAATAAATGAAACACCTAAGTTAAATGTTATTTTCTTAAAAAGAAAACAGAAAACTATAATTTTTAATTTTGTTGTCTGAACAATATAAGAACTTTACCTAAAGACATTTATATATAGACTCTGAGAACTAACTCCTACAAACTGCTCTTTGCTCCAAAATGTTCACCCTGCAAGAAATGATGTTTACATACAACTAAATTGCAACAGTGGATAGGTTTTGCAGTAAATATGGATTGTGTTCAGAGTCATTTTTTGTTGTTGAATGAAGCGACAGCCACATCTATTAAAGGCAGTGGAGTCACCAGGGAGTGGTTATGGTGGGTGGTGGGCGTACATGCACGACTGTCTTGCACACGACTGTCACAGTGGGGTTCACATTTAGAGTCATGACTGTAGTAAGTTTTAAGCACGAAAAGTAACTTTGGCCAAGGGAAATGGATGGTTTTGGTTATGTATTAATAAACATGTTGTGATTGATGTTACTCTTAACTTTTTTCCTGTATTAACCAAACCTTAACAAAGTGCTGCCAGTGCCTAAACATAACCATAAAAATGTACTAATGCTCTAGTCACAATCAATGGATATTGTTCTGCAAGATCAGATATTTTTGGGGAAAACAAATATGTTGTCTGTGAATATTTCACTGATATGTTCAGTATCAATATATTTGCAACTTGCCAAATGCATAAATTAAAGACATGCTAATTCTTATGCTAATCCTCGTTATGTTAATAGAGAATATAATCTAGTTTCTTACAAAACATATTTGCTGTTGCAGTTTAGTTGTTTATAAATCTAATTCCTGTCACCCTCCACCCTTAAACTCTTACAAAATCCCATGTTGCTCCTGTATCTTGGCTTAAAAGTACCAACCTCGCAGGAGATTTGTATATTTTCCATAGATACAGTACAGTACCTCATTTAAAAATTGGCTCAGTCTTTGCGGTGATGTGTGCATAAGTAATGACTTTTCTTAAGCATGCTTTTTTCATTTCATACCAACTTCTGCTACAACATCAGTCAGATAAAAAAAAAATCTGAGAAAAAAGCACTTATCTTTTTTTCTTGGAAAATATACATTTCATCAGAGTTTCATCAGACTGACTATCCCTAACCAAAAAATATTTTATGGTGCAAAGATAGATTGCAGTATTGTACTTGTAAATCAAAGGAGATATTTCATGTATCCCACAGTTTTACATTTTCTGTCCTTTGACTTAAACCTAGAAGAAACATGGCCCCAAGTCAAATCCAAACATCGAATGAAAATTGACCTCCTCCCTGAGGCAACCATGATACCTGTCCTGTAATATGAGATAAAAAAAACAACATTTTTGTCATACTTGCATCAGTTTTGAAAGGAACATCACAGTAATCCCTTTCTTCCAATGTGATTGGATGGATCTGTCTTTGTAAATAATGGACATACTATTAAGGAAACATGTTTTTCATCTTTTCAGAACTGCTGCAGTGATGCCTGTCTGCTCCAGAAGTCTTTTTGTACTGCTGCTAACATAAAGCTCATCCCTGTTACAGACCACACTGTAATGAGTCTTTTCCTTCACTTCCTTATTTCTCTGCAACAGTTCATTGTTCTAAGGCACAGAGAGCCTTAGAACAATGTGTTCTTAAGAAATAACAGATGTCTCTGGTGTTTCGTAAACATTCAAGAGCTGACAGGTGACAAATCAGACCTGGATTGCTGGATTCTTAAGTTTTTAATTACTTCTTCTTTTAATGCACACACCTGTAAATGCTAAACCATTCCTCTATTTAACCTTAATTTCTACTCTGTGTGCGTTTCGTTTGACATGATAGTCTTTTTGGTCTAACCGCTACTCATGAGTTAAACTAATGAGTGAGTTAATTGCCATGCTCATGTTGGGAATGGTGGTTTGATGTATCATGGGTTAATGACCATGGCATTACACTAGGTAGATTTTTAGCTCTTCCATGAATAGTGTATTGCTAATAGTGTAGCACTACTCTGTGGTGCTGATTAGATATCAAGTTAAACTAATGGCTGTCAGACTGACAGTGATACCATCTATATGAGCTTCATTTGTGTATTTTATTTTACAACGTCCTGGTCTAATTGCACAGCAGTCTTTGTTGAGACATATTCAAGTAGAGACACGAGATGATTATTATTTCTCCCATTGAGCTTCCTGGTTTTAGTTGTTTTGGCTACAGATTTTACCCATGAGTGCTCAGAGGTCACATTATTTGAACTTTAACAAAATTTGCTGCTGACTTGTCAAAGCATGTCCAGTAGCATTACAGCTGAAGCTTAGACCACGTAAGAGTGCTCATGTGCGGTCAGACTATATGTCTGTTTCACAAGGCAGTTCAGGCTACACCTATAGAGTGCAAAGCCATCATAGAAAAGATTCTATACAACATACATGAGTTAAAGCTTTCATATAGTGCTATTCTGTCTGTATAATTTTCATCTCTTAATCAGAAAGGGTTTAAAAAATTCCCCACAGACAGTTTAAAAAGCTCAAGCACTCAATGGCATTAAGTCAGGAGCTGATTGTGGCCAGAGGTCGTCACCAAGCACGAACACAAAGATAACTGAATATAAAGATAACCAAGCAGAAACCCAAGAAAAAAAGGAAGATCAGCCTAATAATCCTCATTATTTTCTTGTTCAGTTGTAGGTTTGAAAGTAGGAGTTGCTGGTGTGGCGAAGAGGGACAAAAGACGGTCTAAAGATGTGAGGGAGTGGCAGGAGGCCTGGATCTACTGCTGTGTTACATTCATTACCGATGGAGGCTGTTGTCCACGGCTGATGTGCAGCTGCGCTCATCAAACACCTTCAAGAAAACCTGACACAGGGGTTCGTCTATAATGCTTATATTTATGTGACTACATGTGCATATGAATGTGGGGTACAAATTTCAGGGTCAAGACAGAACGAAGCAAAAAAGAAAGGAGAAGAGCACAAACAGCGAGGCTGATAACTACATGCTGATTTGATTTTCTTGCTTTTGTTTTCACCACAGCCTCAAGCCTTTCTTTGATAATTGACATATTATTATGTGTGCTACTCCTCCTTTCACATATATTTAAATGATTTAACACATCATTTACAATTTAAGGTGGCTTATGATGGGGAATCCAATCTATAACAAAACCACAGGTGGGCAGGCCGTTTGCCTGTGACACTTTTCCAATAAAAGCAGATTAATATACTGATTGTATCATGTTACCTTGGATTGTTATTCACTATCATGTTATTTTGTGAACCAGTGTTCCCATGACTTCACTTATTCATGCTTAGCATAAGGTCTAGAGAATTAATACTCCTAGATATTGATTTAAAGACACACTTGAATCATCCAAACATCCTGTTAGTGTTTTCACAAATTAAGCTCCTATTATTACTGCTGCATATATATTCATCACAGCCTGTCCCAAAATAACCCAGGCCTAATTATTGTGCCACCAGTGACGGATGTTCGTTGTGAAGACATCCTTTTCTACAAACGATAATCCTGTTGTACTGCCCCAACTACAACATTTAGACAAAGCAGTAGAGACAATAAAACGAGGATTTCACATGATGATGGCTCTGAAAAGGACTTCTTTCTTGATGGTTGGTACTCTCATCTGCGGATTAAAAAAAATGAGTGCTTATAATTGTAGATATAATTTGAAGCAATGGATGATCATCTTACATAAAATACTGAAGCAAGATTATAGTTGTATACTAAGAAGGCTAGAACTGATATTTTTTTGCCATAATAATGTATCAAATGACAAAACCAAGTGACAATGTGGAAGGTTATATGGAGCTTTGTCGTGACTTTCAGCTGTCCAGCCAGCAACTTCACTGATTCACTCTCGCCCCTCTCATAGCATCATTTTTAGCTCCCTGCTCAGCACCAAACCTTAGATACACAAATTTAGCAACTAGCAACTAAATGAGCCAGAATTTTTTCTTCAGTAGTCTTTGGTAGAGAGCAAAAACAGAGGTAGAAGACCATGAATATTGGACATTCATCAGGTGAACTCAAACATGACTCCAAATGCATGATAATGTAGCTCTATAACTGCTGGATGTGTGAAAAACAACTGATTTCAGCTGCCTTCAAGTGGCCAAAGACATCAGTAATTGCAGATTTAAATATTACATACTACTGACAACAAATGAATACAGTCAGGTATATAGAAATAAAGTCTCAATCTTCAGCTAACCGAGCTGAACCATGTAAATTTAAACCATAACTGTAATGTCACTTGGCGACAATATTGTGTGCAGCCTTGCGGACATTTGCTAGTCAAGTGAAACAGAAAGAAGCTGATATCTGACTACAAGAAGGAACATGCCTTTGAACTCAAATGTAAGGCTTACTAGAGAGAAAGTCATCAGATATGGCACAAGCCTAAAAAATTTTCGCCGATAACCTTCACACTGCAATGCCCCTGAATAAATGTCAAATACTATCTGCTGTTTGCTCAGCGGAACCATTGCATCCAATCTGCCCAAATGGAAGTGAAGAGCTGTGAGAAATAAATCCTGAAATCACACTGTGTGAAGTTACTAAAAAACAGACAAGACAAAACACTGGTAGATTTCTTCATGTTCTTCGGCTACCGTAATTGACTGCAAACATATTTTGCCCATTTGCAAAAAAAATTATTTGTTTGTCATCTTCTACTGCAATTTTCTGTCCATGTTATCCATTTATATATAAATATATATATATATATATATATATATGTGTGTGTGTGTATATATAATAACTGTGTTATTACACATATGTCCATATGACCAGCACAGGACGCCTTGCCCAAGGACACACACACACACACACACACACACACACACACACACACACACACACACACACACACACACACACACACACACACACACACACACACACACACACACACACACACACACACATTCTGATGCCAGGTCTATGAATATCCCATTAGGGCAAGCTGCAATTGTTCCTTTTTTCCAGCAGCTCCTGATGAATCTAAGGTAATATCTGTGTCTGCTGTTATCAGGGCCAGTGTGTTTGAGGAGGTGTATGTAGGACGAGGGATCAAACCATAAAGGTCTGCCCTTTTGGTAGAAGGCTTACAGGCTTTCCATTGATGCATCCATTTTACATTGAAGCAATGTCAATCAAAAAGCTTTTACATGAAGGTGCTGACTTTCTCTTTATTTTTTTGTTTTTTTGTCTTCTTTTTCTCCCCTGTATTTTGATGCAAGGGCATGATTATTCAGATATTCAGACAGATGATTAGACATGCAAGAGTTGCTGCTGAGTTTATATTCTCCCTCCAAAAGAAGTATGAATAATATAATTTAATTAAGTCCATGTTTTTCTCTGTTTAGTATTTACTGTACTTTTTTACATTTATTTCAGACCCTTTGGGCATTTATGCACTAATGTAATATCCCTGTAATTATTTTTCTGAAATGAAAATTATGAAGAGAAATTAACCTTTGGTATTACTCTTCCCAGACCTTGCTCTACAGGCTTGTCATAACACAATGTAAAAACATCCAAATTAATCATTGCATTGTTGATTTACTGAATGGTCAAAACCTTAGAGTACTGGAACTACGTCTCTTTATGTCTCACAAAGATGCGTCATTTCAGTATTTACATTATTTTAAGTATTCAAACATTTTCTTGATTTATTATTAAGATGCATTGTGTGAATGGCATTCATAAAACCATAGATTTATTGTTACAATTCATTATTATTAATATATTATTATTATTATTACAGTATCTTTAACTGAAACACTTTTGTAAGCACACTTTAATGTAGCATAAAGAATCCCAATCTTTTCTAATATGTTTGCAGATCTTCTCCCTCTTGGTCTACATGTATTGAGGGATTTCGTCATGAGACTGCAGGATGCAAATGGTTGTCTCGTGTTTTAGTTTGTGTTGAGTGCATTTGATTGAAATGACTGAAGAGTTGGAATGAATATACTGTATATACCACGCCTGAACAAAGCCAATCATCCATAATTCTATCACTGATTAAAATGTATAGTAGACATCACATTGTAGTATTGTTCTTGATTAGGGACTCCACATGCAAGCTTAGATGTAGTTAGGTAGTGCATTTGATACTCAACAGGGGCGATATAAAGGGAGGTAATGAGATAAAGGTCTCAGATGTAGTTAGAGTATTGCAGCACTTAACTCCCAGACTACCCATGCTTGCCTCAACCTTTTAACCATACTGTGTCACAGTGAATGGTGGGTCTGAGGTGCAGTTCTCTCTAACAGAGCTTTGTACTCCTCATTAAGAAATGTAACCTCTTATTCAAAGTCAGACCGTCAGATCTGTACACTATCACTGCTCTGTGCTTACAGTCAATAGCCAGGCAACCTGGGACCCGTATGGGTTCAGATCCACGTTTCATATAGTCAAATGGGTCCAGGTCATGTCCCGTTCTATTGCCATGGTTTCCAGGTCTGTTTAACATCATGTGTAATACCCAGGTGAGTAGTTTACCAACTTTCTTGGCAAGGAGGTTGGCGCCAATTGGGTCTGACATTTCTCAGTTCTGCATGGGTCCAGGAGCAACCAGTTCTTCAATTAGACATGCTCAAGTACACTTCTGAACCACCTTATGCTTGGAGATGGTATTTGTTATGGCCAATCCATAGCAAGCACAGGAGTCTAAAGACAAAATACCACATTGGTTCTGATCAGGCAGGCCGTTCCTCCACATCACCCCCCATCAGGTTCCTCCATAGTTGCCCACATGAACAAACTGCAGTTTAGTCCATAAACACAGTCAGAGCCTTCCTCCCAGCAACTTGCACTTGCATAGAGGTGATCCTCTTATTCTCTGAGTAGTCTAAAACAGTGGCACACAGCCAGGGGCTTGTGAGTATCACTACACCTGCCCAGCGTGGTTGAGTCCAAGTTGGTACCACTCCAACCCCCAGGTGACATTCCATGCCCTTAGGACCAGTCTATGACTGTCTATAGGTTCTTACCCTCATCTGCCACCTGGCTTGCATCACACCCGAACCTGATTCCTGCAGGTGGTGCAGGTCGAGACGCTTGCCAGCGAACTTCTCTCTCAGGTTTGGCTCCAAGATTGGGCCCTAGCCAGTACAGTGTTTGCCTATTGTTGTATCCAGTTATCCAGTACATGTAATGTTTCTTCCCTGTGCAGGAATTGGGAATGCTTCTTCATATGTTTGTTCGTAGCCTACCTGATATGAAGACAAGCGATGGTAGACTGACAAAAACCAAAAGCCCATCTTGTTTAAACTTGAATCCCTTTTATTTTTATTTGGCCCACTCCCTAAATGCCAAAAGATCTATGCTTGTGGGATGACAGGTTACCAAAACTATTTTCAGCAACAAATTCCTTCTGAATTAAAGTGGCTTAATTTACAAGGACAACACCAAAATGAGACAGCACAATAATAATAATAATAATATCTAATAATCATAATAAATAATGTTTTTACTACAATATTTTGCTGCATTTTTTTCAAATACACAATCTAAAAAACATCAAAAAATTTACAAAAAGTATGCATTTATTTACAGTTACTGTCTGCATTAGAAATATATTGGCAAAGGCATTGTGTAGATTTGTAGTGATTTATTTCTTTATTTACTTCCTCACAAACCAAAGCGAATTACTAAACAACATGGCCTCTGGACTTATGTTTCAACTCTTGTTGATAAAAATGTGCAGTAGTTCATAGGATGTATAGTAACTTCACTCATTCTTTTTGTTTGTGAGTGTGTCTTCAGTCAACACTGGGTTCCTGCCATCTGTTACAATGCTGTCAGAGAGACAAAAAGACTGTTGGCGAATAGCAATAAAATGAAACACACTGTATACTTATAGGGCTTTTTTTCCGAAACTTCTTGCCCCTCTGGATGCAATGGATAAAAGATGTTCTTCAGGCTGTCTGTTCCTGTCTACACAGGATGCATTTCAGCTGTGTCCTTCAGCTGTCCCTCTCCTGGAACAGATACAGTTCAATTTTAATCAATACAAGCCATCTACGCCAGCAACATAATGGTTTGAGCTTCACTACCTGTACTACCTGTTTCCTGAGGCACATTGTTGAGTTTGAAATCTGTTTCCTCTGAAATATGTTAAGAACACATTTGCCTCTGCTAAGCTGCTGTGATGTCCCTTTTTGCTGTGCAGCTGGTATTGCCAAGGTGTAAAGGGAGATGGTTAATGTTTGTGGACCTGGATGCTTCTTCTCTTTCGCACGTTGCCCTGCACCACTCCCCTTTGCATTTATGTGTTAGGTGCTGTTTGGAATTTACCTAGCCTTTCAATTATTAACAAGGTGTGCGGCAGCAGACTTGTAACGACTAAAAGGCATGATAGTCCTAACATACATTGACAGCTAGATGTTGAGTTTCCCAACTTGGGAGCAGAGACAGTCCAACAGGGAATTACACATAAAGCAACTTTATGCTCAGTCAGCAAATAGTACAAACAGACAATGGACTGTTGGAAGCTGCTCTCTCCACAGTATGTAGATTGAGTTAGAAATTCCACAATTACTACATAACTTTCAATGGGCAAGCAGCAGAAAAGAAAATGCCATTCTCTGTAAGACCGTTCTCAAAAGTGATGCACATGATTTAGAGGAGGTATGACAGAGCAGCTGTAATAATTATAATAATCAGCTGTAATAATTATTGTTTTAAAGCATTCAATGGCTGAACATTGTTTAAGGCAAGCATGTGTGTCTGCAGCATTTAGGCCACATAAATATGCAGAATTAAAGCTTGATCTCCTTCTGCAGGCATCAGTTCTTCAAAAGTGTTCTTTTGCTGAGGCTGAAAGCAAAAATAGTGACAGCGAGTGTAGCTACTTACACTTTAACATAAATCATTGCTTAGGCTCTGGGCTCCATTAAGGACCAACTACTGTTATGTTGTTCAGCCTTGTTAGTCATAGTTGCCATTTGAAGTGCCACTCAGTGCCCTGGGGTTTCATATGCCTATATTAGTCGTTTTCTTCTCAAGGGCTAGCAGGGATTCAACACCTGCTGTGTTTAAGAGTGGCCATGGTGATATTTCAGACTTATCTGGCTGCAGACAAAAAGGTGACTTGTGGCTATGTGGCTTAATATTCAAATTTATGTGTGTTTGTTGAAGGGGCAATGTAAAAAAAAAACGAAAAAAAAAAAAACTGATTTTGTATTTTCTGTACGAATTCTCTAGTATTTGTTCATTGTATTAAGGCTAACAAAACACCTCTGAGAGACCTCCTACTGTGAAAAGAGAGTGTGTTCCATAGTTTTCATTGAATGAAAGAGTATGAAGAGAGCTGTTCGGCATCAACGACCATTACCTCTGTAGTGTTAATATCATAAACAAATACAATTTTCATCAGTTATTTCAATTTCCCTGAGGATCCCAAGTGAAGAGTGGATTTGCAACATTCTTTTAATCCTTCCTGCCAGCTTTTCTTGACCCCTTTTTATCTGTTCTGCTTAGTCACCTCACCTCACTCAATCACTCACTCACTCACTCACTCACTCACTCACTCACTCTGGTCATCTGGAGCATCTTCCTTCCTTTGAGATATGTGACTCGACTGACATTAAAAGTTGGCAGGACTAAATGTAACATTCCAACATTTGATCTATTATGATTGTAAAACCTCTTCAGCTAAGGGGTCTTATTTTTGACAGTGAAGTGCTGGCAATGCCAAAGGGTCACAGTACTAGCTTATTGAAGTGTGAGCACCTTATGTGTGGTTAGAATTGTTTGGATAAAATGAACTATGAGAAGGCGTGGGCTGACATCAATCACGGATATCAAATCAGCTGCATTCATTCCCCTAAAAAGCAATGTTCTTCTATCCTTTGCTTGTGTTGGTGCAGGCAGTATCATAAAATCACCACGCGAGTGCGGGCTCAAGAAGAATCTGCTTTCAGTCAATGAAATTGCTACTTCCCCAGTGCAAGGTCACTGCAGTTGATTTGCACCAGCATGAAAATGGGCCCCAAGATATTTTATGGGACAGTGTTCTGCACACAATATAGCCTGAAAGGCTTCAAGACCTCACTGCAATTGAATTACATTTACTTTCATCTTAAATCTGAAAGCGCCTTTGTGCTGAACTATAATATACAAAGCATAAACTTGAGAAAATGCTGGTCACACCCGTGTGTGCTTACACTGTGAGTTTGTGTTTGTTTGCACTCACATTAGCCTTATGCCGGCCTTACACCAAACGACTTTGCTAGTGTAGCAGCTCCCATCATCATGGCCACGTTATCTTGATCGTTTGGTGTTTGGTGATCATCCGACCTGTCTTAACTCTTAAAATTAAACATGTTTCATATTATCAGACGTTTTTAGTCATGGCTCATTTCTCCAGCAACAAACAAGAAGCAGCAAACTGGGTTGATAGTGAGCACAGAGGCAACTCCAATGAGGTGAGTGAATGTGAATCATTTGGTGTAAGACTGACATTAAATACATCAGGGAGGCAAGGGTAATTGGACACAAGGAAAATAATTTCTAAATAAAAACCAAAAATCATAAATACAAAGTTGGACTTTGTATTTATTTCATTTTAGGTACAGATCATGACAGTTATAGTGTCGAGTTATTAACTTTACATAATAATAACAATAATGATGTTGAATTTCAAAGAGCAAAAAAGTCTGTAGAAACATAGTTTTTCTTCCTGTAAATTTCCACCAGGAGCCTGATGGCAAATGATCTCAAATGAATCTAATCTTGCAAATAGTGACCTTGCAAGATATCCAGTCTTCTCAAAGTCTTCTAGTGTATAGTAGGCTTAGTTTTTAACTGGTTCCATTATTAGGCCAAATACAACTGTGAATAAGTACAGCAAGACTCAGCAGCATGGAATTGTGTTACCAGCTATTCAATGTGTAAACATAATGTGAGTTGCTGTAGGTGGTGATGACCTGTGAATAGTTATCACCTTGAACCTGGGTAATAATCAATACAATGGAAACTGAGACAAAATCTTGTTTTTTCCACCTTAATATCACATGGTATCATGGTTCAATAGAAAATGGTAAGAGTGGGAAGAAAAATCATTTAATTTTTGGTTCCAGTGTTTTACTGTGACAACACCCTTGTTTTCAGGCAGCTTTTCATGCTGGCTTGGAAAAGCATCACAGCCACATCATCTCTCCTTTATTTGCCAGGCTTCCTGTCAGCATCTGGCTGTTACCTACTGGAGCAGCCACCTGGACAGGCCCCCCAGGCTAACAGATATGTCAGCTTTCTCCTTGGCTGCAGTTGACATCCCCTCAACTGGCCTGTGAGTGTAGCCAACTGATCTTTGGCTTGAGGTAAGCAAGGAGGGGGGCTGGATGCGGGGGGGGGGGGGGGGGGGGGGGGGGGGGGGGGGGGGGGGGGAGCGAAAGCAAAAGGAGGAAGGATGGGGAAGGAGAAAGTGGTTGAATTGGGAGAGAACTGCAGAGAAAAACCAAGGAGCAAGGGAAGAAGGGAACACCTGGGACTGGGCCTCGATCCAGCTTGGACATCTTGTCACACCTGTAGCGTCGTCTGTCTGGCAAGCACGAGTGAATAGAGTAAGGGAGTAGCCATCTGCTCCATCATGCCCTTCTCCAGTGTGTTGCCATGGGGATTTTTCTTGTCCAGCCAAATGTACAGCAAAGCCCTTGCCGATAGACAATAGCGCTCACCCTCCACCTGTGCATCCCCCCTGAGCTGATTAATTTGTTGATTTTTCAAATGAACATCCTCTGGCTGCTATTGTTAAGATAGCTGTTAGTCCAAGACTTTGGAGTAAAGAGTTGTTAAGGACAGTGTGACTGAGGAACAGCTTGTCAAGGAGAAAAATCTTTCTAAATGCAAAATATGCGATATATATATATATATATATATATACCAGTGGCGATTGCTCTAAGACTGCAAAGGAAACTCAGCTTCCCCTAAAATGTCAACAAAATAATTGGTCAAATATGTACTGTTGTATGTACATTTCATTGACTAAATATGCGCTAGAACACATTCATCTTTTGTTCAGAATCAGCTACTTATCACAGGTAACCGACACGACTTCTTCTCATTCATCCCCGCAGCGCCACAGTGCTTTACACAGTGTAGACGCCGAGTGTCTACTGACTTCAATGGGGAAGCATAGAGTGGGTTGTTCCACTGCAGCGAAACTAGACGGTCATTTTGGTAAATGCTGGGCTTGTTCCCGCCCATCGGACGCTCAGCGTCTCTGGGGGTCTATGGGACAGTGGGCTGGCCCGGACGCTTGGCTTCTGCATGATGATTGGATGATCTGTCTGAGACTGAGTCCCTTTTTGATTGACAGCGAAATGAGCGAATCAGCGATCTTGAAGTATAAGCATCCACCGGAGCATTTTTCAAGTTTTTTATTCCGTTGTTCGGAGTTGATCTGGAGACGTTACTGATCCTCAGCGACTTTGTCTTTGTTAAAAACGACTAGCGTTGTGTTTGGCGACTCTCTTCTGTCACTCTGCGAATTTACATATAAATAAACGGACACATTTTATGATGTAGGCCGAAAATGAGCTTCCCCTCATTATAAGACCAGCAGCCGCCACTGATATATACAGTATATATAAGGTCTAATCATCGTCACATTATAAAACAAAAAATGTTTCCATTTTAAAGGAAATGTGGATTAGAGCTGACCACCTACTGAAGAATTTAACTGCACTAATATATTATTGAAAGATTTATAATATGTTGCCGTGGTGAAGAAAATGACAGTGGTGCTACAGCATATCTGTGTGGTTTTACAGCATTTGAGGATAGAAAGACATACTGATCAAAGCACCAAAAGTCTCTGTCTGGGGTATTAGTAGCACTTCAGTGGATGAAGAATCCATCCAGTATTCATGGTGAATATTAATGATTCACTACATATACTGACTAGTACGTGTCCTCGATGTTGCTGCACCTATCAGGCACACAAGGAAATGTAAGATCGAACCATTAGTCATTATCAATATTTCATCATGCATCAACCCACGGAGGATGTTAAATGTGTGTGTCTGTCTGTGTGTGCCTGCGTGTGTGTTGCAAGTTGTTGCTGTATTAGAGTGTAATCCTTCTCTTGGTTTCAGAGGATAAAACTGTCTAAAAATAGAGAAAAGTGATCCGGTGACAATTTGTGCTCATATACAGTCAAACACCAGGTCTCTGTCAAACTGAGCCTTAGTTACTGGAAAAAATCATCAGAACACCACTGTGCACTAATGTGGTAATTTGTGTATGTGTGGTTTCCAGGCCTTTGTTGCTTATTTGTTGAGCGGTGCTCTTCACCAGGCTCAGATAAGGCAACTTAATGTGGGGGTAATCTGTCCTTAGATCAGTTTTGGAATACAATTTTGAGGAACATGAAATTTATGCATTTCTTGTATACTATAATACATCTTTGATTTGCAATCTGCTGCAAAATGGAGGCAGAATATTCCTACCACACCATATAGTGCCATGTTTTTATAATAAGCATAAGCAAATAAGTGCTTCATTCATTGGAAGAGGGCAGCTTTGTTGTTTGTCCCATGCCATAGGAATTCCGACTTTTCTCAGTTTATACACATATATGATCAAATGCTTAATTTATTTGCTTTTGGAATTTGATTTTCCTGGAGTGGTTAAATGTAAAGTTATTGCATTTTCAAAAATCAATCCTTTTTAACATGGCGCTCTCATAAAAATGCATTACAATGAACTTGGCCTTGATATTGTTGGCTCCACTCAATAAAATAAATACAGAGTTCCTTCCACTCAGGGAAGTCTGCAGCTAAGGAACTGGCATGTCTATCAGTTTAACTAATATTCAGTCTGTCTGGGGCCAGTATTTTGGTTATTGTACCTGCATGTACATTTCAAATTTTTCAACTTTTACTAATGTACTTACAGTTCAAACTTAGTTACACTTACTCTTACTTTAAAAGTATAACAAAAATTCATAAAAAATCCAATCTTCACGCAGTTTTCATATTTTTATATATTCAAAGGTTGATGTGCAACAGCATGTCGGTCAAAGTGAGCAAGACTGCATAGAAAATCTAGAAGAGGCATATTGACTGCTTTAGGGCACCGTAACTGATATTAAACCATTTTACATTTTTTGTTTTCATCACATTTGCTGCACTTTACCTAGTGACAAATCTGTTTTGTCACTGCTGAAGGAATGGGGCAAAAATGCATCGATTCATTTCATATTTTCTTTTTCTTTTTCATTGTCTAGTTCTGTATTGACAAGGATGATCACAATAACTTACACACCTTTGTCAATTACACAATTACGCTAAAAGCTTTAGCTTGTATTTATAGACACAGCTATTAGAGCTTATATTACATTTACATGTTGTTATTCATTACTGTATTGAGTATAGTAAAGAAAAAAAGTAGGATGTTGTATTATTTTCGATTTTCCCCCAGTAAAAAATTTCCAGACTCAAATTTGTCAGGCTGATAGTCTTTTTAACAAATTTAATGCTGCTTTAAGTGAGACATTTTGACTACATGACATTTCCTGTGTTTTGTAAGCTATAAATATACTTACTGAATATATTACCAGCACGATGGACTGTATATTGAGATACCATGGCCAAAAATATAACATGAAGTCAGTGGAATGGGAAATAGCCCATGGATAAAACAAACAGTTATGTGGCCAGAAATTCTAAGAAAAGGAACAAATTCGCATTTGGCGAGTGCTTCGTCTAAATCATGTTATCAGATGTGACAGAAAATGCCGCAGGCGGACCTCAATAGAGGGCAACACAAGAAAGTGTGTCGTGCTCTTTTTTCCCCCACTGTCCTAAGAACAGGCAGGAGCTGTAACATGATCAAAATAAATTGATAATAGTTGGGGGGCAAAACTGTCTTTCTTGCAACAGAACTTAGAGTATAAATTGTTTTCTATATCAAACAAATCTTCTTTACCAGCCAACAATATACTGGTTGAAAGGACACTTAACCAAGCATTTATCCATAGGGAACTTAAAAGGTGTGTCATTTTTATCTATTTGCTGCCTCTCTGGAAGGTATTGGGGAGGTATGAGCCCAGGAGCTTTGTACTATATTGAAATAGATGAGATATGCTTCTTATTTATAGTCTGTGCAGCATGGACTTGGTATTTCTTTACTGTATTAAAGAAACAGTGGTCTCAATTGTCCAGCACTCAGCTATCTAATCTGATCAATTTGCCAAAAGCAGTTCATAAAAATGAGCATTAATGTTTTTTCAGAATTTAAAAATATTGTCGCTCATAGTTCATTTCTCTATAGTTTTACCTGCTTGAATGACCTTTCCAATTAAAACTGATTTTAAATTAAACAGACCTTTAAGTCAGTTACACTGACGCAGTTCATGATTACCATTAAAATTAATGGTTGAAGTCGAGTGCCGTTTGTTGAACAAAATCCCCTTTTTCTTCTTTTCGGTGCAAAATAAAAAAGAAACTCTATTATGCAACAAGGTTATGGAGTCATGTTCTCTCTCTCTCTCTGTCTCTCTCTCTCTCTCTCTCTCTCTCTCTCTCCTCTCTCATATATATATATATATATATATATATATATATATCCACAAAATTCCCTTTAAAATAAAAAAAGAGGTCTGCAACTTTCTATCTTATTAGGAAAAAACATCATAAACTTACATTTCATTCGATGTAGATTAACAGTTGAGTTCAAAGTTTATCCATCTGTGATTATATAATTATGCGTATCTTGTCTGATGTTATGCAAGTGAAAATTAAGATAAAAAATGAAGCAATGTATTTGTTTGTTTCAGCTTCTACCTGACTTTCACATGTTTGTTCAGGATATAACCATTTGATGATGCACAATTTCCGGTAAAGTTTTAACCATAGAGTATACAAGAAATAATCATTTCAGAGGCAGAGCCTGAAAATGTGAGCATATGTCATTTGTAAACCAGCATGGGACCAACTGTCATAAAAACACTTCCATTATGAATTCCCTTTGAAAGTGCCCAACTGTCACATTTTCCGTGGAAATAACTGCTCGCATGACTTTCACAGGAAGCTAGACCTACAAAAACACCCATCCACAGTCAGATTAATATCTTTACATAACTCCCTCTATCAAAGCTATTATTTTCTGTGCAGTACTGCTAATGTAGTTGCCTCTGCTACACCAGGCCTGCTGAAGTAAACATAATGAACTATGGCAAAAGTGTGGTCTCTCTCCTCACACCCTGGAAAGAGTGATAAAGATGGGGCAAATACAGTGGCCAAGCTCAGTGGAAACAGGGCAAACGCTATAAAAGTATGTGGCTGGTGAGATCACACTTTATTTGAACTGGATAAAACTGTGACTAAGCCACTTCATGATACATTTAAGAATAACTCTTCACATAGGCCTACATCAGAGAGCAAGCTGGATACAAATAGAACTGTTATGCATATTTATAAGTGTAATGTGAAGTCATCTACAGCCTTTTTACCCCTTTGTCGTGTTTTTACACAACAGTCTCATTTACATAAAGAGTAACATGAGCAAGTTTTGGAACAATCTAATTCAATCCAGCACACTGCAGTAAATACTGGTGATTTTGGCTGTTTGATTTGGGAGGTTTGCAGTTTTATACATCAACACTTACAGTGTCTAAATTTATCAAAGAGTAAAATCTACATTCTCAAAAAAAAAAAAAATTTAAACAATAGCTGCAAGAGTATTTTTTATTCCAAAGTGACTATATTGGATAACATTACCCTGACTGTACATTACATTGCATTTCTCTTGTTGTGTCAATCACATATGTGCATATCAACATAGACCTACTTTACTGACAAAAATATCTGTTTCCACTGTGGCTCAGCTGAGTGCGGCATGTGACAACACTATTTTGGAAAATCACTCCAGTGAATGGTTAATTCGATTTGTTTTCATGTCATGGTCGCAATCTTTTGGACTACTTTGACAATCATTTTAGATGAGTACGAAGAGTAGAAGAGTAAGTGCAGGAACAAGCATTGAGAAGTTCGAAAGGAAGGCATATTGTATATACTTTATGACTTTGAAATTTGTGCTTGGACTTGGATACAATTACCAGACTGAGGAAGAGTGAGCAGATAATGCATTTTTCCACCATTTGGACCTTTCAGGTTAATGTGATGATTCACATTTACAAACAATTAAATTTGGTGTTCTTGTTTTTCTGAAATGGGTTGTGATATGCACCACAGCCATCATCTGTCTGCATGTAGTCTACCGCTTGCTAGGTTATGATTATAGCATTGTATAACACAGTGAACTTTACCTTTTGTCTGTTATGTTCTAGTTGTACTGGCCATTGGGACTAATTCCGGTTTTAAAAAAATCCATAAGATTTTTATTGGTCCTGTCAGTATCTTCAGCGGCCCGCTGTGTGTGCCTGTCATTCAGGGTGGGCATGAGAGGATGCCGCAGGTCCCAGTTCTGGGTTCACTGGCAAGTTTCAAACTTTGAGCTTCGCCTTCCTGAGCACAGCACAGAAAAAAAATTCCTTGCTTTAACCTCCCACCTTTTCGTTTATTGCCTTACATATTTCCTTTATCTATAGTTTCAAAGTCTTCTCTGTGTTTCCCTCAGTTCTGCTCCACATTTGATTTATCTGGCTTTTTTTTGGCAGTTCCCCTCTCTCCATTTTCTCTTCACCACGTTCTTTCCCTCCCTCTTCATAAAAGGTTTATAGAGTAGACAGGAGAGGCACATCTTGGGTGCCACTGATGGAAGAGACTTTAGGACATTAGCTCGGTGATGTCAGAGTGATTTCTTCTCTCCACTGATGACTGAGATGTTCGATCTTCTCTTTTTTCATGTATTCTTGCAGGCATTTTCCCTCCCAGTCTCCTTCCTCTGTCTTTCCCTCACTGCATTTCTCACCTTTTCCCATTTTTAAAAATTCTGCAAATAATTACTGTCTCTCTGTCTATCTTGGAAGTCTCATAAAAGGAGAAAAAACTCACTCACTGTTGCACCAAAGCTCATGAAACCAAACTGACATCATCTGCAGAATTGCCATTTTAACATTACTCACAGGAACTCACCAAAACTCAGCTGCAACTTCATATCCTGCCCATGAACACCACAAACAGGAAGAGGGAAAATATGATTCCTTGTTTGAGACTGATCTCCTCTCTTAAATAATTCTTTATACTCTTGACTTAAAACCAAAAACAGGCAGGAGTCCAGTGTTGTGCTAGTTCACACTTAAAAAGAACTAGTTCAAAGTTCAGTTCATACAGATGAAAATGAACGTTCATAGTAAATTTTTCAAAATTTTGAACTAAGTTCACGGTTGCAAAAATGAACTATATCATGTTAATTTGTTCACCAACCCCAAATCACTGTCACTCCCAAACTAAATGAATTATTGTATACCACTGAAGAATCACAGACATGAGTTACATTTAAAATCTGTATATAAATATAATCCGTTTGACTCTTCACTTGTTTGTTCATAAAACTGCTTCAAAGGCTCAAACAAACTGGCTACAGCAGTAGTAGATGCATCTGTACTGCTAGCACCAGCCATGCTGGGCCGTGTCTATGGAGATGTCATGCGGCTCGCTGTAAAACTGTCGTAAAACCTGAGTGGCGTTCACTCCTGTCACGTTCAACCTTTGTAAACTGATTAGTTCAGTTCAGCTTTCGCAAAAAATATGAACATATTGAAAATGTTCATGCACAACACTGCATGAGTCAACCCTCAACAACTAGCAACAACCCTCATACCATATTCTTTCAGTATTATGCAGGTAACCATATCCTGGGAGGAGTGGTCACAAGCCTTATTTTAAAACTAGACTGTAGAGAGTTTGTGCAGTAGTGATCTTCTGGCAGAGCCACACTATCGAGGTCCCACCCATACACCCGCCAGTCACATGAGTCACAGCTGACAATCCTGAAATCACAACAGTTTTGTATAGCATCAAATAACAAATGAAAACCAAACTTATCAGAAAAATCAACACTTGATCATACATCAGCATGATAAAAACTGCGTAAGATGATATAAACCATTTTTGGGAAAAAGTTATTGGACATGAACAAGTACAAGATTTTTTTGTTTTGCCAATGCCCCATCCACTTACATGGAGGAGGTGGAGTTTATGACCTACACTACAGCCAACCACCAGGGGGCAATAGAAATGTTATGGCTCGATTTTTAGGGAGCAATCATGATATTTATCAATGCAAATAAAAGAAAGAAGAAGAAGATGAAGCTTATGTGTCTGTATGTGGTTATCTTGGTGTAGTTTGATCAATGTGCCAACCATCATCTATGCCATAAGTGTTGGCTAGTGACCAAAAGAATGCACTAATGGAAGTTTGTTTCCTTCACACAGTGGCTTTGCTAACCCATAGAAAGATGAGGAGCTCAGACATCTAATGAGAGTTCAAAGTAAAACTGCAGCTCCTTCAAGTTGAAAGGATCCAGTTAAGGTAGTTCAGTCATCTGATTAGGATGCCTCCTGGATGCTTCCCTTTGGGAATATTCTGGGCACAACTCCAACTGGAAGGAGACCCCATGGTAGGCCAAGAATACACTGGAGGGTTTATATATCCCATCTGGCCTGGGAATTTCATGGGATCCCCCAGGAAGAGGACATGTTGGGAGATGGATGTCTGGGCCACCATGATTAGCCTGCTGCCACTGCAACCCACATGGACCTGGACAAGTAGCAGATGATGGATGGATGGATGGCATTTGCACTGCCATGTACTGTATGTACCCTGTAGGTCCTTGTAAGTTTCAGTGCTGCACTGCTACGCAGGGCTGAAGTGGACAAGCTGGCAGACCTTGAGAAAGCAATGCGTGTGTCGGAAGAAACTATAATATTCTCTGATATTTTTTTTCTTTTTTAATCCATTTGGCTTATACATTGTTTTCCCCTGTAATTTAAATGTGATCTCAAACTATGTTCCTGCTATGACAGCATCATATCTCTTCAAAACACTGTGCTGTGCAACACTGTAGATAAAAAAAATCCTCTATTTAATCTCACTATCTATTTCAGTTTTTATGAGTACAAATGGTAATTGCATGTTCATATCTTGTTATATGATTTATTTTGATTTGGCCTTTTTTGTTTTTAGCCACTTTCAAGCCACGATAAGCCTTTCAGATACAGGGATAATCTTTTTCAATCAGCGCTAACAAGAAGAACTCACAGATAAAACCTGAACCAATCCAACAGACTGATATTTTAACATTAGTACATTTTGTGTGAGAGGGATCAAAAGAGAGCAGTCTAATCCTTTAGGCATTTTGGGCAGCTGTTCAACTATGTTCGCTTTCTATTGCTCTTTCCTTTTTCTCTCTCTCTCTCGCTCTGCCACACACATACTCATTGTGTGTATGTGTGTGTGCGTGTGTGCATATGAATATATTTATATGAATTGATAGCACATACAGAAAGCTGTCCTCTCTGATCATGTTGACGTGGTAGGCGACAGGAAGGCTTTTCATCAAGCACTGTAAACTGGCAGATCCTAATAGAGAAACAGCGGATTGTGGTGTCCTCCATTATTTACCATTCATGTCCCTCTTTATCATGTCATTATCTCCCAAGGCTTAGTCCTGTACTAATTAAATATGGTTTCTTTCTTCCCTTTACTTGTATCCTCCTGGCCAACACTGGACCTCACAGACACCTGGACTGTTCGGTGATGTCCAAAGCAAATTTTCTAAGTTGTCACTCTTGCAAACAATTAGTAAAACTTTGAATTACATACATGTTGTGGTAACTTAATGCTGCACTCTGGATTGTAACCATGATAACTGATAGTCCATTGGTTTAAACTTAATGAGAACCCTTACTGTCTGATGTCTAACCCCCTCAACCTGTGTCAACAGAAACTGCATCAGATTAAAAAAGTAAAGAGACCATTTCCTAGGACACTTAGCATGACAACCTGACTTGAACAGTGTATTGAAAAAGGAGTATGTTAGGTGTAATTTAGATTTACATAGCCCACTGGTGGACATTTGTTTAAAAAAAATCTATTGTCACTTATGATTCATTGTCCTTTTCTATATGTATACATCCATCATATATATGCATATAAAAGTTTCCTCTCCCTCTCTCGTTAGACTGTACGTAAGAAATTAATTTTTCTGCATGAGTCAAATGTAAGGGCCTGTTCTAAATCAGACACTTAAAAATTAACACGCTAATTAACAATGACAACATTGGGCGTGCTAACTGTGATGTTTGCAAACACATCAGCCTACCTGCTGGACATTGTGAGCACTCAGTAATGTCACAGATGAAGAGATACATAACTATATGTTCTTGACAAGCAAGAAAGTAATTATATAATTTCTTGCTTTATTCAGTGGTTTGCACATAAAAGCAACAATTAATTTGTAATAAGTAACACCAGTGTGGTTGTATTTAAATTCAGGACCTGCTGTCTTGGTCAAGCCATTAAAATATCTTTCCAAACACTGCTTGCATTCACTTGAACAATGACATATACAGCAAGTGTTATTTTGTAAAACAGATTTTGAAAAAAAAATATATTCAGCATCCTTCACAAAAATGGACACCTGTCCTCCCCTTCCCCGTTTCACTGGCGGCAGAATAATTTTCATTACTTTTTTCTGGCACCCAGTTTTAGTAACCAGTGTAATCACAAACTCTATGTTTAGGATTTAAATTTTGATTAAATGGGGCGTCTCTTAAACTGGCCTTGAAATGATGGTAAATAATAATGTTTTTTTTTTTTTTTTTGAATTGAATTTGGTTAAGAGATGTTTTCCTCTATTTCAGCATGAAAGCTGAGAATTTAAGTTTTGTTCTTACAGAATGTAACTATTCTTTTTTTATTTGTATTATAATGGGATACTGCCCGAATTCAGCGCTGCATCCATAATTTTATCAGTTTCTGTGAACTTTTAATATGGTTTTACTGAATCCTAAATGCATTTTTCCTATAGAGTTGAGAGTCCCATTTTTCTTCTTTAATTAATGTGCTCCACATATTTGCTGCAATATAAGAGAACTGATTCTGTAATGCTTTCAAAAACTTTAATCTGTATTATAAATTGGGGGGGGGGGGGGGGGGGGGGGTTGAATACTTTGCTTCTTAGGCTGTAAAATGCTGTTAGAGCTTTACTTCCAAAGCAATTACGGCCTTGTTAAAATGCCCCATAGCACTGTTTTTGGAACAAAGTAAGTTTTTTCAGTTGTGTTGTCTGATGGGGTTTCTAATGAAGTGGTGCACGGTGCAACACAACCATAGCTCAAAAGGTGATGGAAAGATTGTGGTCATGGTTAAGTAGAAATGTCACTGTTGACTACAGGTATTAAATTTAACCTAACGTGTTGAAGGACAAAATGGTGATTTCATTTTCCCATCATTTTACTGATTTTATCATAAGCTGGGCTTGGAAGTGTGCACACCTGGGGTTGTGGCTTTAGCCAAACCTGTGGGTGTGACAAAGAATGTTTCTACAATGATTAACACATGATTCTGTTTTAACCCTTTATTGGGTGCAAACCTTTTTTCTAAATGTAATAATGAGGAAATCAGAAACACTATATTACAGCCTTGTGAGTCCTTTGGGTGATACTGCAAATGTCAAAGTTGCAGTTTTTTGGATTGAGCGCCTGCTAGATATGTGCATGGATAGTTTGAAGCTGATCAACTTCATCACCCTTTTGCTACAATTAACAATCACGGCTGTACTTCATGCTCTTTCCAGATGTTAGAGTGATGAGAGATGTCATAGCCAGAAGTTAAACAGATGTGGATTCTTGTAGATGGCACAATAAGGTATACTGTATAGTGACAGTTCAAAAGGAGAGAGTCTGGAAAGAGGAAGTGAAACAATGCATGTTGATTTGTTCTGAGATCATTCTGTGTGACTTCACATACACATACACAAGACAAACTCCACATAGAGTATGTGTATGCACTGTATATTGTAAGTCAAGGACAATGTCACTGGCTTAGATAACACGGATGGAAAGACACAGACTATTTCCCTCTTGCTTTATAATGCTGGAATAAGGTCGAACCAATGTGTGTGGCTTCTGATAATCAAAAACACTGCATACTAGTATGAATTAGCACCATAGCTCCTTGGTGTTGTGGTGGTTTAGTGTGATATATATTTACAGTCACAGAGTCTTCCTTCTGGGATATGCCACATAATATGCCAAGAGAGAGGTTTTAATTATGATCTCACCAGTATGCTGCATGTGCCTTGTGTTGGCTCTGATTAGTGCTTAGGGAATCAAGGCTGTAATTGTTTGTGCTAAGCAACTGTGTGTATGTGTGTGTGTGTCTCAGTGATGAGAGTGGTTGGTCACCCATAGGGCTTATGTTTCTACTCTGAACAGAGTAGAAGTGATTTATTTGCTCAGGGCCACATTGTGCGTCCAATCAGCATCAAGCACCCTAGGGTGACACCATCATGGTCATCTCTTCTGCAGGAAATGATGCAAGCTCTACCGAATTACATAGGGTGTGAGACCAATAAAATGGGGCCTATTCTTGTCACAGCATCAGATAAGGACTGGCTGCTGGATGCATTGCAGCAATTACTGCAGGCCTGCGCTCCTCGGCTGTGGAATTGGGAAATGATCATCTGTGAAGCACAGCAGAGTACCATTGCCTCCAGCACAATAACTCAACATGTCCACTTGGCTATGTCAGCTCTGCATGAAGAGAGAGAACAGAGATGAGGGATACATAGAGGGAAAGAGAAAGAGGAGATTAGAAGGAGGTGAAAAAAGAAAGAAAGAAAGAGAAAAATTTAATGACTATAAAAGCAATCTTATATCATAGAATGTGTTTGATTGTAAGTTACTAGTCTAAAGTCTTCTTACTCAAGACTAAGCTACAGTAAAATTTCTCATGACATATTTTCAACTGTTCTCTGTGTTTGAGGAGTCAGAAATGGATGGATAAATGAATGTCAACGAAAATGGGCAGTAAAGTGACGCGTCAAAATGTTTCTTGAACTAGGATGGCGCCAAGGTGGAGAGATGATATAAAGTCTTAAATTGGATTCTGCCTTGAGGAAAGACAGAACAAGAAGTGATCATTAAAGACAGTCTTGGTCAGCATGTTGGTTGGGTTCACCTTGATTTGGCAAGATAAATGGAAGAGAGCGAGTGCAGTGAGAGACAAGGGGAATGAAAGTGTGCAGAAAATGTGAAAATAAGTTACATCCACAGGAAGAGAACAGATATATAATGAAGAGCTAAAATAATGATGTAGATGTCTATTTCTATCACTGGAGACAAGATGGCCAGCCATCTGCAATCCACCCTTTTTTATCGCCACATATAGGTCCATGCCAATATGATCTCATCTCCCAGTGGAAAGGTAGGCGCAGTGTTTCTGACAAGCTGACATCCTCCCTGCTGGATGGGGGTTGGTGGGAGCACAAAGGGGGGTGGGAGGAGGGGGTGGGGGGTGCAGTTGGAGAGGGTCTTAGGTCAATGACTGTATTAGACACACTCATTGATCCTGTGGAGGAAGGTGCCATCACACCTAATTAATGAGCGAGAGAGACGGTTATGTGGGGTGGCCCTCTTTCACTGACCTGGAAAGAAAGACATGAGGGGAGAACATTGTGGCTCAACACGAAACAGAGGAAAACTAATGATCTGTTTATGCATTTATATACTATGTTGAATAAGCATGGGAATATATTATAGCAATTTAATGTGTAAGTACGTGAGCACGTGAAGATGTGACCATTGACCTGTAGAGGGAGGGCACAGAAAGCTATTATAACTATAGACACTTTTATATAAATGTGACCCATTTAACAACAGGGACTCCTTACAGAAATGTGCTTTGGCTTATTAGGCAACATAAACCTTTTATGACATTGAAACTAAATAAAATTAAGTATTAGTTCCATAGTGCAATACCACCCTGTCAAGTGACTTTCAAATCCATTACTGGTAAATGCTTCCCTTTCAAACCTGCCATTGAAAAGCCTTGATCCTGATACATTCCTGTGTGCCTAATAATGTATACACACTAAAAAATACAAAAGTTTTCAGCAAGCTGCTGTGCTAACTGAAATGCTGTTACAACACATCATCCTTTTAAGATTTCATGAAGCTATGTCTCCTATGGGTTGCAATATCTCTGAATCGTTTCACTTTTCAAGTTGTCTCCACATCTGGTAAGCGAGAATGTCTGGGCTGAGTGTGTTTGCTTGACAGTGGCAATCTGGCTGCATGTGGGCACTGATGGCATTTATGTGTACATTTTCAGGATGTGTTAGGGAAACCTTGCAGAAAGATGTTCTGGGGGAGACAGAAATGGAGCTTTCTTGAGGCTTCAGGAGAGATGGATAAATGATTGGACAGGAGGGAGAGAATGAGGGAGCTGTGGTGACATTACTGTGTAACCTCTCTTAGTTTCTTACTGATCAGACATTGTGGTGCAAGAAGAAAAGTCACAAGCAAACAGTATAGAAAGTATAAGCTAGAACAGAGATCAGCAGGACAAGAAATGCAAGCATTCAGAGATATAAACAAAGCCCAGTCTCTTTAGGAATTATGTTTAGAGTGGATAATTCTTTTGAACACGATTCTTATTCAATGCTTTTGTTCAGTGGATTTGTAGGAAATGTGTTATCTTTCTAGGTAGTGTGAAAAAGTAACACTGTGATTCATCGCATCAACCATTAATTGATTATGCTTACCTTAACCATATTGTGTGGTCACAATATGGCCATGTACGTTTACTGTAGAGGTAATTAACAATGTTGACAACGCAACAATGAATGAATCCAATACGTAGCCAATACGTTTTTATTTTTGATATTTCATGTGTGCTCAGGTTCCACTTCCAAATAAGTTAGATAATATAGCTAAAATGGGGCTGTTCTATGTGATCACCTGACTGCTCATGTACCTTGCCCTGTCGGGCACTGCATATACGCAGATCAGCAATTAGCATGTTCAGTAAAGTGTTATCATCAGAGATAAGAGAACCACGTTGCAAAAAAAAAAGAATTTTCCATTAGAGCTGCGTTTTCTTCTTTTGGATCTCGTGGAGCTTCAGTTTGGTGGCCTGACTGCTGATTTATAACAGATATCTGTTATATACTGTATGGACATAAATTCCATCTTATCCAATTCCCCTGCCTCCAAGTTTAAACTGTCAGAGACTGTTTTCTTTTTTTTTATCTCCTGTTTCTTTTCTCCTTCTCTTTATGGCTGGATCGTTTGTCTTAGATTGATCTTTGCTTTTGGTCTTCATTTCTCCTGAGGGGGTTTGGGGTGGTTTAAGACAAACAACTCAGAATTCAAAATAATATTTTCTCAGGAGAAAAGCCAATTGCGAGCTGCAAGTTTTTCCTTTGGGCACTCTAGGCAATAATGGCCTGAATGATAGATTCTGCATCATTATAATGCTACAATAATTATTGTACTCTTTATGGTCTCATTTTTCTCCTGATATACTGTAGATGCTATTTACAGTTTATTTATGACTATTTGATTGATATGTCCCTTTAGTTGATAGGTCTCTCTCTCTCTCTCTCTCTCTCTCTCTCTCTCTGACCCAACCGATCGAGGTGGATGGCTGCCCACCCTGAGTCTGGTTCTGCTCCAGGTTTCTGCCTCTTAAAAGGAAGTTTTTCCTTGCCACTGTTGCCTAGCGCTTGCTCTTGGTGGCAACTGTTGGGTCTCTGTAAAAAATATTATAAAGAGAAGGTCTAGACCTGGTCTATTTGGAAAGTGCCTTGAGATAACTTATGTTGTGAATTGGCGCTATACAAATAAAAATTGACTTGACTTAACTTGACCTCTCTTAACGAGTTCATTGTGAGGAAGGTTAATTGAATGAACTGTCCAGGGTGGTCGCAAGTACAAGTAAAGCTGCAGGGAATCAATCAATTCAAGTGTGAAATAAAGTGAAAATGAACATATGATTAACATTACACATTCTGTACCTACTGCTGTTAAAGCATAAAGCAATATGTACTCTACTACTGGGCAGGTGAAAGGTGATGTTTGTGATATCCTGCTGTGACAGTCTCTCATTAATGACTATGTTGGAACCATGTAGATAACCTCACACTGAAATTAATCACACCAGCCATAATTATCTCATTATGAAAAATAATTCATCGCTCATGCTGCTCTTCACAGAAAAAGAATGAAAAAAAAGAAAAAAAGCTAAACCCATATTAAAAGCAAAATGAAAGGTGAAGAAAGTATTCACAATAATCCCAAAAGATATGACAAAAAAATTGACAAAATATATATATATTATATATATATATATATATAAAATATATGTTCTTCCTGACTCTATCCTGCTGCCTGTCTCTTTTTTCTCTCTCTCCCCTCCTACCTGGTTGGCCGTCCCACTTGCTGACAGGAACTGTCGAGTGAGAGATCTCTCCTGCAGCAGACGGTGGTGACGCCTCATCAGACTTCCAGCAAGCCCTGTGGCCCCTGATGGCGCCACAGCTGGGTGGATGGACATGATCACTCACTCACAGACAGGATTAACCCCCCCAACTGCATCTGTCTTTGCTGTCCTGTTTCTAATCTCTGTCTCCTGGCCTCTGTCTGTCTTCCCGCTTCAGCTTGTCTCTATACCACAGTGCTCATGTCCATGTCACAGTGGTGTTAAGTCTAGACAAAGTAGGCAGTAGCCCAAGTTCTTAAGACCACTATTTACTGTGCAGCCCTTCACAGTATTGAGGGATTTTGTCAGTAAGATACTGTGCTGTAAAAGCACATCTTGCAGCAGTATAAAACCATGTTGGGTAATTGTGTCCATTTGATACTGATATTTTAACATTTAAGAAGGTAAAATGATTTCAACTTTGCATCAGATGATATGAAAGAGAGCAAAAGAAAATGGTTTTGAATAAGCTTACACAATCCTTATACTGCATATTCCATCTCAATTCTCTCCCATAAGTTAATGATAAGACTTTATAATTATTACTTTGAAATATACTACATGATCAAAGTGTCTTGCTTTTGTAAGAAAGAGACTATCATTGGACTTTTACAGCATTTAAACAGGTCCCATTATAATCCCCACGACTCTGTGATCAGACACGTGTTATCTGTTTGCTGCCTGTGAATCACACTGCTGTACTGAAAATTCAGTGATCTTTCTCCGCTAAACATAGAATGGAAATGAACAGTGCCTGAGAGCTCTTTAATCTGACTTACATATTCTTATAAAAAAAACATCCCTTTCCATTCCCCTTATCAGATTTTGGATACATTTGGATACTGTTGATCTCTAATGATTGTCCCTGTTACTGTGCCTTGGTGTCACATTTCAAAAACTCTGTTGCACATTTATGCAAAAAGGCAAAACTATACAGTGCACAGCTTTATTTGGTGTCAGAAGACAGCCAAACTGGAATACTGGATGGATTACTGTTATCAGTGCAGTCACCAGCAAAAGGGTTATCATTAAAAAAAGACTCAAATGCAAGGTGACAACTTAAAAAAAATATGAATAAAAATAACATTGGCTCATGCATGCAGTTAAAAACAATATTTAAATCATTGTTCTCATAACTAAATGTAAAATTAGGTTGAAAACAAATTACATATACATTCAATATATAAATGTATAGACATTGTAATATGGTTTCAATGTGATCTGCAGCACTGTCTTCAAAGCTTGTTCTCTTCATTATTATGGTCGTTTAACTTCCTGCGGTGCAAGGCTCACACCACCACACTGACGTGCATTTCAACCAGCACCATAACACACCAGCACTGCCCGCTCTGGCTGCACTATTCACACCAGCTAAGAGTTTTAGGGTCCCGGCGGACACACTGAACAGTGTCATGCTGAGCTACTTTGATAGAGACAGCTTACAAGCAAGCGAGATGTGGTTGGGGGTGCGGGGTTTACGGGCTTTGACGGAGGGGCTGGGCAGGGAGGGAGAAAAAAACCTGACAAACCACTGCATCAAAGTGTGGTAGCAGAACAGATACTCTCGTGTGACCCAGCAGAAGCAAGCAAAGGTGCAGTACACTTTTCACATGCATGGTTCACATGTAGGGTTTCCTGTTGCACATTTTGTTATGAATATTCCAAAATGATATGATTCCTCATTACAGTCCCTTAGAGTTGCTTTTTTTTTTTTTTTTTTTTGCCAGTGGTTCACCAGGAGAATTGTGTGTTAATGACCGATGCAGAACAAACAGGATAAGGTAATTTGTAATAGTGAAAAACTGAAACATATAATGTATATATTTAGCTTTTCTGTACATATTATAAGCTAAAGGGGTAGTTTGTGTTATAGCTAATAGAATTTTAACTTTCTCATTTTAATAAAGATAAAAGAACGATCAGTTCATTTGTATTTAATACAGTACTGGCCAATATCGATGAGACACAAGGATGTTCATGTGTCAGGTTTTAAAACACATAGATTTTTCACTTGAGGGATCTGCCTACCCAAAAGGAAGATATTATAATTATTGTATTGATTAAAAACATTGTGAGATGTAAATAGTTGATGAGCAAAAAGTAATGCTCATACAACATAAGGAGTAATTATCTTTCATTTAAAAGCCAACACTACCGGCTTACATTCGTATCCCTCTGCAAATGCTTCCCGCTAGGGATGTACCACCTGTCTGGCTCTCTCCTGCAATCTCCACTTGTCAGATGTTCCACCCATGACACAGGAACTAATTGGGCATGAAGGTGACAAACCAAGATGCATCCTGTACAAGCACTCTGCAACACACACCTGTCATCATGGAGCTAAACTCAACAATATGGTGGGTGAAACATAACTAAGACTGTGTGTATAAGAACTTGTCAAACTGGTAAAATGAATAAGTGATCCTCAAGAACAACCCTGGACTGGATATGTGTTCCTAACCAATACAAATATCATATAATCCAGTATAGTAGTTCCTGTTGACTTCTCTGTTTTAGCGAATATTAGGAAAGTAGAGAATGCCACTGCAGAGGCTCTTCAAGGAATTAAATTTACTATGAGCCTGTGCAGTTCAACAATGCCTGACCTGACCTCTTGCAGTGATGTCCCAACACACTTGACTGAAGTCTTCCTTCAACAGGCTGTGAGAGTCAAAACAGAGGTTATTTAATCAAACAAGGAGCCTTGTAATATAACTTACAAGAACCTGTCATCCAAACCTCTTCCTACAGCCGTCCTGTGAACACAAGACTGTCTTTGTAAATGAAATGGCTGAGGTGCAAAATGTTGAGTGTAGATTACTCAAGGTTTAGGCATTCCAAACAAAACAATATGGCAGCATCAAATATTCATCATCTGTGATCAGCAATGCACGCGCCGCCATTGATCCATATGGACAATGCAGTTGCCGGGAACGCAGACCTGATCCATCAGCTGCAGCAGAAATTAGAGGGAGGGATGCGGGGTGCAGGAGCAATTCGCAATCACATGGAGAAAATACATGAATTTCCTGGAGTGAAGTGTGAAGGTGAAAGATGTTGTGCCTACGTGAAATTGGAAGCAGACACAACTCTTACATAAATATGATCCTTAGACAAGTGGCTTTCTCCGTCCTGACAGCTTATTTTCTGGGCAGACAGATGAGCGATGTGTCAGTGGGTGTGACAGGAAGAGAGTGGCTTTCTCTTTTCTTTTTTTTTTTTCCAGTTGCTATGAGGATAGGAGTAGCCTTTTTTTGCAGAGAGGATTGAGTTGGGGGTAGAGGGTATGTTAAGTGATGGAGAGAGGTTTTCTGATTGAAAGAAATTTTCAGAGGAGAAAGTGTTTCGAAAAGAGGTTAGGCAAAAAAATCAGAATGGGACTGCAAAGGTACATCACAGGATCCTCTCCAGTTTGCCACCATTTCTTTTAGACTAAAGATCTCTAGATCTATGATCTCTCATTCAAATTTCTTTTAGCTGCATGCAGTATCAAGTACAGTATATAGTATTAGAACTATATAGGACTATAGTAGAGAGCTATTTTGCATCCCTCAGTAGCACATAACCAGCAATGATAAAATATTCCTTTGCAACTATTTTTCAAATCAGGTGATTTTTTAAGGGACATACAAAGAATATAAAGTTTTACATTACTACACTAGACCTTGATATATGAACCTAGTAGCCTTGAAACAATGTCCTTCACTCTTAATAATATATCTCATCCTCACAGATAGTGGATTTATTCATTTGTTGTCTATCTTTCAAAACACTCAATGTCACCATGCAACAGAAAACTAACAACTAAAAAGCATCTAGCCATCTGATAAATTGTTAAAAGCATGATGAATAAATGCTAAAGACAACAAGATTTCTGCCACAGTAAAGGGCAGGTAACCGCACCAAATCCTCGCAGAGGACAGACAAGACAGAAAGAATTTAATTACAGTCAATATAGACCAGCTTAAACTTATGTGCTGTGAGGGATAATTTTTAATGTTCTTATAGTGTCTGAAGAAAAGAGGAGGAGTTTCAGGGCTTGCGTACAAGTGCAGCTGGATGCTGTGGCAGAGCTTTAAAGGTGAGCAGAAGGATTTTGAAGTCAAGCCAGTATATCTGTGTAGAAGTGAAAGTGAAGAAAATGAAGTGGTCACAGCTCTCTGTTCATCCATGAGTAGGCTACTTTATTCTATTTTTAGTGAGTTAAAGCATTGTATAAGAGGGAAAAACAAACCGAGTCAGCAACTAACCAGTATTTGATCTAGAGGAACTTAGAGAATAATTAACCCTAACCCTTAAATAAAATAATAATCATGTTTTATTATTATTATTATTATTATTATTATTATTATTATTAGTAGTAGTAGTAGTAGTAGTAGTAAAGTGCAAAAGTTTGGTGATGCAGTTTAAGGGTAAAAGTAAAATGTGGTGCTAATCTTGTGGCAGTGGTTATTAAGGAGACCAATGCATCTGTGAATTTTTATTGTATGTGAACAGAAAGATGGGAGTAGATGTGATGTGACTGTTGTGGGTGTCATGTGAATGTGTCATTTGTCACATGATGGACCCTACACAAACACAGTAAGTGTTTGTGTAGGGTCCATCATGTGGGGTTTTTTGTACTGTGCTTCTCTGATGATAGGATTCTCAATTGACTATTTTCTTTAATCATAGCTTGTATTTACAGTGAGTAAGTGTTGTAGCAGGTGTTGGTATAATAGTAGACTTTTAGTGCCAAGCTCAACACAAATTTATCTACTTGCTTCCCCGATTTTTCCCTTTTTATCTCTAAATATGACGTACAACCTGTCAGCACGAATATGACGACACGAGCACCAGATTTACCCATAGTACAATGGGTCATTTTCCCCCCTGTAATCATATTTTTCCTACAATAAAAAGGTGTGGCATAACAAGACCATTAACTGTACTGAGAAGAGAAGAATGTGATACTGGATGATTATGCACAATCACAGATTATGTTCAATGACTGTGTTTTTAAATGTCCACTGCCAATGTTTTCCTGTTGTGTCTTTCTACAGTATCTGTGCATGCCAATTATGGAATGGAAAGGTTAAGTAAAGTTAACTATAGTTACCTAAGGTGAATGTTAAGGTTAGGGTGAGGCAACTAAAAAAAGAAATTGGTCAGTTAGGGAAAGATCATTGTTATAGCTAATGAAATGTAGACAGTAATTTCGGCTCTCCTCTCCAGATCTCCTGCATCTACATTTATGTCAGTGACATCAATCATGGGTGGCAGATGTGTCCGACATGAACATAAGTCATAGGGCTGCGTGACCATAGCTGCGTCTCAATTCAGGGGGCACATCCTTCAATGAAGGCATGGCCTTACTGGCCATTGTTGACCACAGGGTCAAATAGAAATGAGAAGGTCTAGTCTATAGGGGATTTCCTATTTATTTCCTCAGCCAGTGTTTTATTTCTGGAATCCACCAAATTTTCTTTTTAAAAAGTGATTCCATAGTGACTCACCACCTGATGGATCCTTTGTTGCCCAGGAAACAAAGGAAGCATTTGAAGGAGCCTTGTCATGCCACTGTAACACAATCAGTCTTCAAATACATCTGTCGAAGGATGCAGCCTCTGAACTGAGACGCAGTTCACATATGCTGAGGTTTTCATTTTGCAATCAGCTTGTTTGTATTTGAATTTGTACATTTGTATCGTATTGTTGAGTCTGCTCTAGAGGGCAGAGTCACAAAGCTCCTTCTAAACTCAGAAGAGATGGATTGTTTTATAGCCTATTTTAATTATCTGCTTGATTACGCATATAGTAATATGATTTAATTTGACATTAATATGATTTGGTAAAGATGTATGTATAAGTGGGTCCTGTATGTCCTGCAGCGATGCACAGGGCCTCTGTCTATTGGGGTAAAAATAACCCACTGGCAGATAATTGCCATAAATACTTAATACCCTTTTATTTTTTGCCACATCCACTTATTACCTTAGGATATGTTTAATAGCACCATTTTAGGAGAAGTCAAGAACACACACAATATATGGGTTAAAATTTACAGATAGTTGAAGAGGAAAAAAAGCATCTCTATCTCATATTAAAACAGAAGAACACAGTATGTGGGCTGAATTACCTATGAAGCACGCTTTTATCTTCATCACAGAATTCTTATTCTTCTACTTCAGCAACAATATTAATATCATTGATTGTTAATTATTACAGATTTTTGCAGTGCGATTTTCCTATGGCTTCACTTCGTTTACCCTACAGTAAATGGTAATCTTAAAAATAATTTCTCATTCACTGTTGCTGGAAAATGTTTCATCTTAACCAGTCATCTAGATTCAAGGACAGATTGTCGCCATCAATGGCTACAGTTTAATGGAGCTAAACAATCAGTTTAGCTCCATTATGACTGATCAACCTCCTTGGGAAAGATATATAATTACAGTATATACTTAGTCTCAAACAGACCTGGCTGCATATTTCAAACATGTTACTTCTGTGCCTGTGGCTTCTATGATCTATTCATGCTTTCACTAGCTCAGAGGAGGCTGCCTGCCTATTGACCTTACCAGGGGAGAAAGCGGCCTTTAGTGTGCATGTTGGCAGTATTTAAAATGAATGTAGAATAGTATTTTGCTTTAATAGACAAGAGGCTGTTGACGTTTACTTTTCACATTATCATGATGTTTACTATATCTGGATGAGCAATGAGAGCAATTTAAATGCAGGACGAGCTGAGCAATCATACATTTTAATAAACGATTCTGTCAAATGCATGGTTTGAGAAGAATGCCTTTGAAACTGTAGATATGCATCAAAGGAAAATATGACTAAGCAAGCAGGCTAACTCAGTGTTGCTGAAACAGGAAAAATATCCTGTCAGTAATTTAGAGTGTGAGCAGTTTGTTAGAATCCGAAAACGATGGCAGCAGAATAATTATTTTTGACAAGTCGATTGATAGAGTGTTGGGCTGTTGACAAATTGCAATAACAAAATCCTGTTTCTGTCAGCCACTTTTGTGTATTACTGTTTCCTTTTATATGAACAGAACACTTGTAACATAAAAATTGACATTTGAATGGATGCAATCTGTCATTTACAGTATAATTCATATGTCTTTGTCAAATTTAGAGATCTGCACACATGGCATTTTGATGAAAAAAAAAGATGTCCCTGTTTTAAATAGGAATGGTTGATAATATGAATGTCACTGTCATGGCTTTAAGCAAGAGCAATGGAGTATGCTGTGGAACTACTGGACAGTGACGACTATTGTCACACACCTAACACAGACCATATCTGCAATAAGTGTCACACACTGAGTCAGCTCTCTAATATGTCTCTCAATATTTTCTCAGAAGTTTACCAGATAGCGAAGATTTCTGTTTCTTTCTGTGGTCCAACCAGTCCAGCTGATGACTTGCTTTAATGACAAGAGTTGTTTTTATGTTTTTTCCAAATGCTGGAAGTAATATCGGTGATTGTCTGAAGTCTAAAGTGTGGCATAGTGAAGTTGAGTGTTTGGTGCCTTGGGGAGGTGGAGCATCCTGTTTGTGAAAGTAAGATTTGACTCTAGGGTGTAAGGAGCAAAGATCTAAACAGTGTGTCTCTCAGTCTCAGGGCAAAGTGTTGAGCTTCCCTCGCCTTGCTCGTTGAGCCACGGTACAGGGAAGCAGAGAAGCACCATCAAATATCTTCCTTTCTTCACATGAAAAGAAAGAAAATAGAAAATAATGTCAAGAATAATTCTGCACGGTCTCCACTGGATTCACTAGGATATTGTTTTCGTGGGAAATCTTTATCTCTTACACTTCCTTCACTTAAGTGAAATTTAACACATATTCTATACATCATCAAACAGAACCAATAAAATGAGAATCCCCCAATAAATGCAACAGACATTAAAAGATCTGAAAATGTATAAATCACTTCAACAAAATAACATCAACACTTGCTCACAAAGTGTTCCCATAATGAGGACCTGAGCGCCCCCAAAGGGACAATTAGAAGCAATGAGAGAGTTCTGCTGACATCGCTGATCTGTAGAATAATTACCACCTCTGCCCTTTGTGTCGTCCCTGAGGAGAGACCTTTTCACCACAGTGGTGCATAAGTCTGCTGGAAACTTTTACACCTCTGTAATAAACACACACAGAGACGCAAGTTTGTTGTAAACGTTCAACAACAGACACGCTAGAGTCACCCAAGACGCTGAAGTCTTACACATTTGTTGCATGTAGCGAGACGAGGAAATTAGACATCAACATATTATGGAGACTGGAGTAAAAACTGTTGCTTTGTCCATTTAAAATCATATTATTTGTGTTTTATTTGCTTTGTTAATTGGTTCATTTATGTCTAACTCCTCTTGTAGCATTTAGTGATTAATGTTTTTTGACTTGTGTCCTATTTTAGTTGTTTTTATTGAAAATTAAAAAAAAAAAGTACATTTGCCATCCGTCCATCAGTTTTTATTTTCCTGTCTGCTCCTGTGCAGATAACAGTAAGAAATACTTTCTTAGCTCCTGAGTAATTCAACTAAAATTGGTCAAAAATAGGTGTGTACCTCACACCTAATATGGCAAATGCTTGAGAGGGGTCCAAGTTCAGACTCCATCTCTGTCTGGAGACTTTCTGCCTCCAGTCCAGCCAGTCAGTGCTGACTCCATTCCCCAGGCACTGTTAGTCACCTCTCAGTATGACGTAGGATTCAACGACTAAGTAATGAAAAACACTTTCAAGACCATTAAATTAAGCTTGACTGTTTGAAGGCATAAAAGCTATACTTGAACAAGATGTTGGATAATTGAAAAGTTACTTGCCTAAATCAGTCACCGCACGGCAACTGGACCCTCTTAAAATTGCTTAGAAATAATTCTACATAATTATTTAATTATTTAATCGTAATTATCTAATTATTTCTACATAACACTTGTGGGATTCATAGATTTCAATATTTTAGATGGTGTTACTTCCATTTAAAATGTTGACAGGATTTTCTTTTACCCAATGAAAAATATGTAGAATGTGTACAATTTATGAAATACTTTCTTTGCCAATGGATAAAAGCAGAGAGAATCTGAGAGCTTTAAAATAGAGGAAATCTACTCTTTGAGTAATACTTAGTGTCAGCCACAGGAATAGGCCAGAATGGTATGATAATGTGCATAACAGAAAAGAACAAGCTCTGTTCCCCCAGGTAACCAATGACTCCTTGTCAATTTAGCAAATTATATTTCCATTATTTTCTTTTCATTTCACTTATTAGAATGGTTGCGAAATTAATGAGGGATATACGCGCAATTCAAATTTGCCGTGAAGCACTGTTTTTTTTCTCTCCCTCTACTAATCACATTCCTCTTGAAGGATAGAATGAGAAACAGGGGGGGGGGGGGTGTAGGAGAGCGAGATACAGAGAGAGAGGGTGTGTGTGTTGGGGAGGGGTTGCAAAGGGAAAAGTTGTGGGGTGAGTTAAGAGGACCCTTGGCAGCAGCTTTAAGAGTCATAGATAAAAGTGAGGGGGTAATGTGACTAGGCTGAGCAGGTGAGGAGCACTGAGATCAGCCTAGAGGAGAGATAATTACACAGAAGCACAGGGATTACCATGATTCTAGATGAAGTGGAAAAGCCATGCAAAGCATATTATTATGATGAGAGGAAGTAGAACTAGATCTGTATATAATTTATCCTCTGTGGCAGCATGAGAGGGGAGGATTGAAAAACTTATTTATCCCTGGAGGAGTTCAAGGTATTTAGGCCTAAATAACAAGCAGGGACACATCAAAGGGTGTCAGGCCACAGAAAGAGCTCCCACCTCGCTGAATACCATGATAGCTGCAAGATCGGTAAACAGATCTATTAAGCGGTGACATCACTCATCCTATATATACTTTTTCTGTATTATGGAAATAGATAAAATTATTTTACTAGTCATTTCTGCAAGTATTGATGTTCAGGTTTATGCTTACTAATCACTTCCAACTATACAGAATGCTGAGATATCAAAAATTCATACATAATGAAATATACATTCAGGAGTACATACGTAATATGTGTTTAAATATTGATATGTGATACAGCCCAGGATCCCGGTACTTATGGTTTTCCACTTTAGGAGCAAAAAGCCAAGAAGTCATACTGATACGATACTATGAAAACATGGGTGTGTGTCGAAGGATGCGAACAAACTTTTATCCTTTTATCACAGTTTCAAGGCGTATAGTCTCATTTACACTTTATGCCATTTTTATCTACACAGCAGTTGCCTGGCTGTTACAGTAGAGCATTAACGTCCCTTTACACATTTCTGCCAGCTGTGTTTTTGTCAGCATGTAATTAGCCATAGTAGGTGGGCAAATTAGTCTCAGAGGAGTGTGTTCTGTTCATGCCCCGGCATGATGTAATATAGACTTGTAGCACAGAATATACAGTTTTTCCACATACCGGCAATTGTGATTATGACATAGATGTAATTATGATAGCTGCTTTTTTTATTTATTTGATATTTAATTTGGTCCTACCTCTTGAGTCCCTTGCGTAAATTTCCATATCCTTATTTCAATTGCAGTAAAATCAGGCTACATGAGTTAACATCACATCCAAAGGCTACAGAATGAAAAGCATAGGAAATACAGAGCCTGGATTGGCCTTGTGGAATTCCTGCATTGAAAATATTCAACATATGGTGAATATATATATATAGCATATATATATATATATATATATATGAATATATTTATCCTGACTTATCCAGAATAGTAGAACAGTATTAGAAGAGTATTAAAGAATCAAAAACACCTACACTGGGTTTCAGTTATTCTAGAAAATGTGGTTGAACTGATATACAGTAACTGAGAGGATGTTTACTGGATACCTCCTAGGCTGAAGACTGCACTGCTGAGGACTGCAGCCTCAAACACAAGTTTGTGAAAACAGCTCTGAAAAGTGTTAGAGCATTTTTGTGACTTTTTTTTTTTTTTTTTTTTTTGATCAACACTGGTTCATAACAGTGTATCTGAAAAACTAAAGACCAAATTCCAAACTGATGTGTGCTGTAGATATTCATGATCCCCAGAGGATGTATTCTAATGATTTCGGAGACACTGTGTTCCTCTGACCCTAGCTTTGCCACCAGGCAATAATTTATTTTTTCCTCCCAAGAAAAAAGTGAAATGTAACTGGTAGATGTGGTTTGGGTTGTTGTGCAGCAGATTGTGGATGAGTCATTTCATCGCTGAGGGCCTGTGGGCGAACAGGACACCTCACGGGTGTCAGGATAGGAGGATGGTGCTTTCAAGCCAAAGCTGATTGGACCCCACAGTGAAGCCAATGAAGTCTGGTGGCCGAAGCCACTGATTCTCTTAACAGGAGACTCACTGGTTCCCACTAGTGCAGCAACAAGAGGGAAAAGAGCCGAGTGGATGGCTGTTAAATAAAAGTAATTCTCTATGTGATACTCAACTGAAGGTCAACCTGAGGCATAAAAAGGCGGAAGCTCAGGCTCTAATATTTTACACAGACATCACTTTAAGGCTCAGTGGGGAGGGTCAGCACTTAAGTGTCAAACAAAGGTCTGTCTTGTCGCCTGTAGTTGTTGAGTTTGTTGCTATGTTATGTTTGTTGTTGTTGTTGTTTTTAGCTGGAAAGATAAAGGGGCCTGTTTCAGAAAGCGGTTTTAACAAACTCTGAGTTTAAACCTGAGTTTTCAGAACAGCTGATAACAATTAGTTCAGTCAACTCAGTCGAGTTAAGCCCGAGTAAAGCATGTGCATGAGGAGATTAAAAAGCCATCAATAGAACGCAGATAACATGACTCGTCATGGCAACAGGAGAAAAAAGGGCTCAATCCTCCTCCTTCGCGCCAGTGCAGTTAGGAATATTCATTAAGGCATATGCAGAATATGAGTATGTATTTAAGGAAAAGATATAGCAATACAGTAACAGTAGCAAAAGAGCACGAGCTGGCATGGCAGAAAATTGCTAACTGAATCAATATGTAACTATTCATTTATTTATTTATGCAGGTGCAACCAAACAGGTACAAAACCTACTTGGCAGCAACTGAAGATAAAATAAACAAACTGTGATGTGGTTTAGCCTAATTACACAGCATTAAGTGGCTACGTTCATCATGTGATATATTTAAGTAGTGAGGGAGATTTCAGCTATTCCAAACACTGAAAATATTTATTATTGTCTATTTCAAAGCAACACTTAAATGCTTTTTTTGCCTGCAAGTCTCCATATTTGTGCTTACTGGATATGTTCAAATTTGATCCCCATTATAGCCAACAAAAAAAGGCTAGGCTGGAAAAAGAGGTAGGGGTCCACCACCACCACCACCACCGCCACTCACAAAGGCAGAAGAGATGGCCCTCAGTCAAAACAGTCGGCGACCTATTGCTGAAGGCATCTCTGGAGGAAGCTCATCTGACCTAACCACCCTCCAGGACACAAGGGCCTACATAAGAGGTTCAAATTAATGACACATGAACATACATCATTTTGCCAGTGTTAGCTCAGTGATGCCCACCCATCCATCTTACATGCAACCAAGCACACTGATTTTCTTGTAGTGGTACAATTCTTTGTAAGTGACTGCTGTTACTTTATTCTAGGTTGTCCTTCAGACATCACAATAGGTGACTCAGAGTTATCCGCAGCACAATTTACCTCATTCGCCCATGACTTACAATGAAACTAAGCACTGTTAAATTCAGTGTCTTTTTTTGTGCTGCTATTGCGCCCTGTGAAATAGCTGTACAAGGTGTACTTAGAGAAACAAATTGAAAAATATAATTCAGAAATGGACCACGTAAGGCTGCAGATGCAAAAGATAAAAATAGAAATACAACAGCTGGAACATCAGTTAATAGTGGGCGAGGTGCTAACAGGTGGATGGTTTTACTTGCTTCAACAACATAAAAGAATATTAGCCCAACTATTGTACTGCATATGTACTTGCAGGGAATAAAAAATACTTCATAAAAAGAAAGGCATATTTTCTTTTTTTGACTGGGGAGGTCCAGGGTCAGTCAGTAATGATAGTAGCATATTGTGACTCTGACTGCTCTTCCATCGGTGTGTGTGAGAGTGTGTTTGAATGAATCTGGCATGTATTGAAGGGTGCTTTGAGTAGTTGATAAGACTAGAAAAGCACAATGTAAGTGCAGTCCATTTACCATTTACCATTTACCATTTTACCATTTACTGTGTTGTGTATCAGCGGGGTGGTCAGGATCAATATCAGGATTGTTCACTGGACATTGTTTTCCTCTAATTGTGTCAGTATTATTGAGAATCAAACATGCCACAATAATGTCACATATCCTATAAAGGCACTGGGGCCAGGCTTTGAGCATCCCAGTGGTCATCTCTACCCTTGCTCATGACTATAAAAATGAAGTCAAACACGAAGAATTTGTTCCAAACTGAGAGCATATCCACAATGTGTCATATGAACGATGCGAGAGCTGAGAATATTGTTCAGATAAGTGACCAATTGTGCAGAAAAACAGAAAAACTCAAACAGATAACCATCGAGGAAAAATAAAACATCCAAATGGGTTCTGATCACCCTCTCCCCGACAGAGATTTATAGTATTTGTGTGTTTATAGTATCTGTGTATATAGAGTATTTGTGCTTCAATGTCAACTGGCTTTTTAAGAAATGGACAAACCATGTCAGACACTCCCTTCAGTCTGCAAGCTGAAGGAGGAGGAGAAGGAGGAGAGCAGGAGAAACTCAGGGTTAAGAAAACTCGCCAATGATAGCTTCATGGAATATGTTGCCATAGTAACTGACTCAGTGTTAGGCTGAACTGGCTTTGCAAAAGTGAAAGCCCAGCGTTTCCTTAAACTCTGAGTCAACTGAGTTTTCACTAAACCCGCTTTCTGAAACGGGGCCAGAATTGAGATTCAGATACAAATACAAAAACAGACACTTATTATTTTCACTTCTTCAACCAGCCAGCCTCATCAACTTGACAGTATTGATGTCCTTGCAAAGGAAAGCCTTTATCAGACTCCACAATCCCAACATTAGATTGCTTTCATTAGTCTTTTCCTAATGACAGAACTTCAGTGTATGGTTGGCTCAGGTAGTGAGCTCACCGCTTTTCGAAGTTCTTCTCTGTTCTGTCAATAATCCTGGAGTGTTACCAATCAACGGGATTTTCCTGGACAGTGATTGCTACCAATTTTATTTTGATGAGGTGGGTGAGTTAATTTCCAGTGCCGCTTCAACACTTTGTCAGTCTCTCTGTTATGTTCTCCCTGCCTGACACTGAAACATCACCCTTTCCTGCCAACAGAAGTGTGGAGAGAGTATTTCCACAGTTAGCACAGCTAGATTTCATACACTGCAGTAGATCTGACATCAGTGAATCTTTTAGTTGAGCCAAATGTCCTCTGATCAATGATAGGCTTCATCATTCTTGTGGCATTCATTTTTTCATGCAGTAACTTTTCTTTTAAGGTTTGTTTTTTTACTCTGGCATGCAACCTGTGGCAATAAAAGAAAATACAACAAATAACACAATTCAGGTAGAGCAAGAAGCAAGTTGTTTCAATGATAAGAAAACAGTTAACAGTCGAGTTCACACAAACTTGTTTGAGCAGAGTTCACACAACTTTATAGTGACAGATGGTGATGTATTCACTGAGAGCAGAAAGATGAGGCAGTATCACCACAGCTTGAGAAATCTTGTGTTCATAAAGAACAACATATGTTTTCCAAGAGGTGACACACACACACAAAATGCCACATAATCAGGACTAATTCATCCTCCAAGTTTGTGTCACTTCACTTTGTGGAGATAAAGGCTGAATATATTTCATGTAACCAGCACTACTGACATGTAACCTCCACTGCTCTCACTCCCTGTTGTATGTATCACTGCATTGTGTGAAGCATTATTATTATTATTATTGTTGTTGTTCACATGTAATCTAAAAGTAAAAAAATATTTTTTTTCTCTTAAATATGTGCAGCACTCACAGAGAGCCTGGTAGAATCCAAACTTGCAAGCATGATGGCTGATTTAGAAAAACTAAAAATCAAATGGCAGATAGCATTGTTTTATTCATGATGGAATATACAGTACAGTACTGCTGAGAGTGACAAAACTATAAACTTGTTTTATAAATACTTTTACTGTGAGTTAATAAAATAAATGGCAAATTAATATTGGAGGTGTACACAGAAAAGCAGAAGAGCATGACGCATTGTGAAGCACCCCAGGGGCAACTATCTAAAGGTCTCAAGCAAAGTTCTGCATCAGGTAGAGAGTGCAGAATATGCTCTAACAAAAGATCCATGACATCAAAGTTTGTTAAACTTTTTGATGCCCCAAAATGTCACCAAAGTCCTGAGATTTCCATTCTAAATGATGCTTGCGAGGTGGATAAATATGCTTTCATTTTTCATCCTCTGTCTTGCCAAGGAGAGCAAACTATCCCCCATTTCCTAAGGTCTTTGCCAATAAAGACAGAAATTTGATATCTTAAGATAACAGAAAATGATATTACCCAGAAGCCATAACTGAGTCCTGTCAGAGAGGAGATGGGGTGAGTGATTGCCCCCAGTTATGCAAGAGCTGATCTATCCCATTAGGCTTTGGTGTAGGCGCAAGCCCAGAGCTTGTGCCGCTGAGGCTCACTTGCGGTTATTGCCTGACATGAAAATTCTTCTTCAAGCGTAAAGTGTCAGAAAGTAGGATTGATGCTTCTGCTCATTATTGCTTTTGCATTTTGGGATGAGAAAGGTAATATTAGCCTGGAAAAAAATATGAATCGCAAAGCCCTGTGATTGATATTACTAGGGACTTAGTGTCAGTTGACTTGAACTGAAATAAATGAAAGGATACCATAATAAACTGAAAATGAATAACCACATGAAAGAGAAAAACATAAAATAGCACACAGGTGGATAATATATATAACTTTTGTCTTCAGCGAGAATCACTGAGAAAAAATACTCACAAATCCTTTAAAGACAACTTTCAGTACACACACACACACACACACACACACACACACACACACACACACACACACACACACACACACACACACACACACACACACACACACACACACACACACACACACACATTGTAGTAGCCTAATATATATGGCTCCCAGGAGTGTTATGACCAAGTTACCCACTTGATGTTGTCCATGCTCTGTGGCCTCGAATTAGGCCATATTTTACAGCACCACTTTAAAAGAGCTGTGTTTTGAAGTCTGTGTCTGTTACACTGAACAATAGGATGTGTTTCACAGAGGCGGAGGACACGTCCCAGACAAGACCTTTGCAAAAAAAAAAAAAAAAAAAGAGAAATCAACCATGTTATTGTTGTACCTTGACAAAACCAAACCAAGCCATAACTTTTACTGTAACCATGCTGTTGGTATACTCTGTGTTTATTATTAGAAAAAAATATTAGAAAATTAAGTCCTTCCTGAGTCTACATCAAGGGCGTAGGTTTTGTCTCAACATTGGTAGGGAGGCAAAAACCCTGCCATCCCTCCAAAACAAAGAGATTGCAAAGAGAAGCTTTGTAATGCTGTCAACCAAATGGTTTATTAACATATAAGAGCTGAATTTACATTCAGGAATGCCCATTCAAAACATGTACATATATTACATTTGTCCATACGCAAATGTAAAATATGTACATGTGTTCAATTTCAATATATGTAAATATGAAATAAAATCATATATGTATTTAAAGTATAACCTACCTAAAAATATATATTGACATATACTTCTAGCTAATAGAAACATGTGTTTGAGTATGTCTGTTTATATTATAGACATATGTTGCAGAAATGTATATCCAAAGCCAATCAGTATATGTTCATATTATATATGTAGATATAAAAAATAGACATGTATATTTAAATTTGATAAGAAATATATAGATTTTAATAAGCATGTTGTTTAAGAAAGTTGCATTGTACTATGAGTATCTCATGTATTTTATAAATTTATATCTTCATATATCCAGAGGATATATATATGTCATTATAGTATGTCCTCTTATGGGTGAAAAAAATGGTAACATCACTCTTGATAGAGGGACATATATGTCATATATGTCATAAGTCATAGTAAGGCATGTAAACATCATAATATAGCATGGCATATAAACATCATGCTATCTTAAGGCATAAAAGAGCCATAGTATAATAAGGCATAAAAACGTCCTAGTATAGTAAGGCATAAAAAAGTCATGGTATAGTGAAGCATAAAAAGGTCATAGCATAGTAAGGCATAGAAGTATAATTGTATAGTAAGGAATAAAAGTAAGGCATAAAAAGTCATAGCATAGTAAGGCATAAAGACATCATAGTATAATAAAAAGCATTCAATTCGCCTATAAACTGGAGAAGCTGGAGTACTTAAAAACCTATGCAGGTACAGGAAGAACACGCAAACTCAACACAGAAAGGCCCCAGGCTCGAACCCAGGACTTTCTCACTGCAAGGCGACAGTTCTAACGACTGCCATGTCACCCCAAAAAAGTGATAGTATAGTAAGTTATAAAAACGTCATAGTATAGTAAGTCATAAAAAAGTAATAGTATAGTAAGGCACAAAAAAGTCATAGTATAGAAAGGCATAAAAATTCATAGTTTAGTAAAGCAACAAAAAAAAGTCATAGTATTGTAAGGCCTATAAATGTCATAGTATAGTAAGTCCTAAAAAGTCATTGTTATGCATGGCACCAGATCGCTGTTGCATACCGTTCGCTAGTTTTTTTTGTTCTCTCCCTTGCTCTTTCTCTCTTTCTCTCTCTCTCTTTACCTGTCTCTCCAAAAGGACTCCAGCACCTATTGACACTCGCTGTCAATTATGCCCTGACATAAAAAGAGGGACTGTTGTGCAGAGAGGGCCCCTGTTGCCACAGTTGCCACCTACCTGTGAAGTGCTTAGGAGTGGAATCGCCTCCCAACCTGATCCTGGCTCGGCAGCACTTCTCTTGTTCTTTTTGGCCAGGATCTGCACCCCTCTTTTGTTTGCTTTAGTTTTGTTGAGTACATTCCATTTTTGGTTATGTTTGAAATAAACTTATTCTTGATCGGCATATCTGTCTGGTGTCCTTCTATAGATTTCGGCCTCCAGTTTTAGCCTGTACTTTTACTAATAGGGAGGCTGTAATTCTCATAATATAGTAAGGCAAAAATGCCACAAAGAAAGGCCCTGGGCCAAGGAAGAAATAGTATAGTAAGGCATAAAAACATCATAGTATATTAGGTCATTAAAACGTCATAGTATAATAAGGTATATAAATGTCATAGTATAGAAAGGCATAAAAAAGCCAAAGTATGGTAAGACACAAAAACGTCATAGTATGATAAGATAAAAAATGTCAAAAAATGTAATTGTATAGTAAGGTATAAAAATGTAAAAAAAAAAACGTCATAGTATTGTTTGGCATAAAAACGTCATTGTATAATAAGGCATGAAAATGTCATGGACTTGAACCCACAACCTTCATATGGCAAGGCAAGAGCTTTATCTTTTGACTAAACAACCAACTTAACCTTTCAAGAATTGATTGTTATAAGGCATAAAAACATCAAAAAACATCATAGTATAGTAAGGCATTGAAATATCATAGTGTAATAAGGCATAAAAATGTCATACTATTGAAAGGCAAAAAAAGGTAAAAAAAAATTCATAGTTTAGTAAAGCATGAAAAATGTCAAAAATCGCCATAGTATAGTAAGGCATAAAAATCATTATAGTGTAGTAAGGAATGAAAAAGGCCTTAGTAAAGTAAGTCATGAAAATATCAAAAATCATCATAGTATAGTAAGGCATTAAAATAATGTACTATAATGAGGCATAAAAACATCATAGTATAGTTAGTCTTAAAACGTCATAGTATGGTAAGGCAAAGAAATGTCAAAAACATCATAGTATAGTAAGGCATAAAATATCAAAAATAGTTATAGTATAGTAAGGCATGAAAAAGGCCTTAGTATAGTAAAGCAGAAAAGTGTCAAAAATCTTCAGAGTATAGTAAGACGTAAAAATGTCAAAAATCGTCAAAGTATAGTGAGGCATAAAACATGTCGAAATTCGTCATAGTATAGCAAGTCATTAAAAATGTCAAAAATCATCATAGTATTGAAAGGCATAACATATGTAAAATCGTTACAGTATGGTAAGGCATAAAAATGTCAAAATTCGTCATAGTATAGTAAGGCATAAAAATGTCAAAATTCATCATAGTATAGTAAGGCATAAAAACGTCATATTAAAGTTGGGCATAAAAAAGTCAAAAAACGTCATAGTATTATAAGGCAAAAAAAGTGTCAAAAATCGTCATAGTATAGTAAGGCATAATATGTCAAAAATCGTCATAGTATAGTAAGGCATAAAACGTCAGAAATCGTCAGAGTATAGTATGGCATGAAAAAGGACTTAGTATAGCAAGGCAAAAAAAGATCAAAAAACGTCATAGTAGAGTAAGGCATAATATGTCAAAAATCGTCATAGTATATTAAGTCATTAAAAAGGCCTTAGTCTAGTAAGGCATAAAAGTGACAAAAATCATCATAGTATATTTAGACATAAAAATGTCAAAAATCGTCAAAGTATAGGAAGGGAAAGAAATGTCAAAAATCGTCATAGTATAGTAAGGCATGAAAAAGGCCATAGTATAGTAAGGCAGAAAAGTGACAAGAATCGTCATAGTATAGTGAGGCAAAAAAATGTAAAAAAAAAAGTCATTAAAAATGTCCAAAATCATCATAGTATTGTAAGGCATAACATATCTAAAATCGTTATAGTATAGTAAGGCATGAAAGAGGCCTTAGTTTAGTAAGGCATAAAAATGTTATAGTATAGTAAGGCAAAAAAAAGTAAAAAAACTTCATAGTATAGTAAGGCATAAAAATGTCAAAATTCGTCATAGTACAGTAAGGCATAAAAACTTCATATTAAAATTAGGCATAAAACGGTCAAAATTCTTCATAGTATAGTAAGGCATAAAAACGTCATAATATAGTAAAGCAAAAAAAAAGTCAAAAATCGTCATAGTATAGTAAGGCATGAATAGGGCCTTAGTAGAACGGCAAAAAAATGTCAAAATTCGTCATAGTATAGTAAGGCATAAAATGTCAAAAATCGTCATAGTATAGTAAGGCATGAAAAAAGGCATTAGTATAGTAGTAGTTTAAATATCATACTATAATAAGACATAAAAATATCATAGTATAGTAAGGCAAAAAAATGTCAAAATTCATCATAATATATTAAGGCATAAAAACGTCATAGTATAGTAAGGCATGAAAACGTCATATTATAGTAAGGCATAAAATGTCAAAAATCGTCAAAGTATAGTAAGGCATAAAACATGTCGAAAATCCTCATAGTATAGTATGGCATTTAAATATCATACTATAATAAGACATAAAAACATCATAGTATATTAAGGCAAAAAAATGTCAAAAAACTTCATAGTATAGTAAGGCATTAAAATGTCAAAATTCATCATAGTACAGTAAGGCATAAAAATATCATAGTACAGTAAAGTAAAAAAAAGTCAAAAAACGTCATAGTATAGTAAGGCAAAAAAACTAAAAAAACATCACAGTAAGGCATAAAAATGTCGAAATCCATCATAGTATAATAAGTCATAAAAACATTATAGTATAGTAAGGCTAAAAAATGTAAAAAAAACGTCATAGTATAGCAAGTCATTAAAAATGTCAAAAATCGTCATAGTATAGTAAGGCATAAAATATATGAAAACGTCATAGTATAGTAAGGCATAAAAACGTCATAGTATAGTAAGGCAAAAAAATGTCAAAATTCGTCATAGTATAGTGAGGGATTCAAATATCATACTATAATGAGGCATAAAATCGTCATAATATAGTAAGGCAAAAAATGTTAAAAAGGTCTTGGAATAGTAAGATAGGCTTAAGCCTGGACTCGAACTCATGATCTACAGATCGCTAAGCAAGAGCTTTAACCACTTAACCACAAACATATGCTTTGCATATGTGATTGTAGTAATGCCTACAAAGGCCATAGTATAGTAAGGCATTTAAACATCATTGTATAACAAGTCATAAAAATGTCAAAAACTGTCATAGTATAGTTAGGCTTAATACGTCATACTATAATAAGGCGTAAAACATCATCGTATGATAAGGCATAAAAATTAAAAAAAACTTCGTATTACAGCATGTAAGCCAAGCAATTGTCTTGAACCTACAACCCTCAGCCTGCAATGCAAGAGCTTTAACCACCGAACCACCAAATTAACCTTTCAAGAGTAGATTGTTGTGAGGCATAAAAATGTTAAAAATCATCATAGTATAGTTAGGCTTAAAACATCATAGTATTGTAAGGCAAAAAAATGTCAAAAAACCTCATGCTATAGTAAGGCATAAAAATATCAAAAATAGTCATAGTATAGTAAGGCATAGATATGTCATACGATAGTAAGGAATAAAAATTTTACAATCGTCATAACATATTGGGGCATAAAAATGTCAATATTCGTCATAGTATAGTGAGGCATAAAAACGTCATAGTGAGGCAAAAAATGTTAAAAATGTCTGAGAATAGTAAGATAGACCTAGGCCTGGATTTGAACTCCCAACCTTCAGATTGCTAAGCAAAAGCTTTAACCACTGAACCATGAACATAACCTTTTTACATATCATTAGATATATATCTAATATGTAATCAATTACATATTTATACATAGTGTAATAAGGCATAAAATGTCATAGTATAGTAAGGCAAAAAAATGTCAAAAAAACGTCATAGTATAGCAAGTCATTAAAAATGTCAAAAATCGTCATAGTATAGTAAGGCAAAAAAATGTAAAAAAAAAGTCATTAAAAATGTCCAAAATCATCATAGTATTGTAAGGCATAACATATCTAAAATCGTTATAGTATAGTAAGGCATGAAAGAGGCCTTAGTTTAGTAAGGCATAAAAATGTTATAGTATAGTAAGGCAAAAAAAAGTAAAAAAAACTTCATAGTATAGTAAGGCATAAAAATGTCAAAATTCGTCATAGTACAGTAAGGCATAAAAACTTCATATTAAAGTTAGGCATAAAACGGTCAAAATTCTTCATAGTATAGTAAGGCATAAAAACGTCATAATATAGTAAAGCAAAAAAAAAGTCAAAAATCGTCATAGTATAGTAAGGCATGAATAGGGCCTTAGTAGAACGGCAAAAAAATGTCAAAATTCGTCATAATATAGTAAGGCATAAAATGTCAAAAATCGTCATAGTATAGTAAGGCATGAAAAAAGGCATTAGTATAGTAGTAGTTTAAATATCATACTATAATAAGACATAAAAATATCATAGTATAGTAAGGCAAAAAAATGTCAAAAATTGCAATATTATAGTAAGGCATTAAAATGTCAAAATTCATCATAATATATTAAGGCATAAAAACGTCATAGTATAGTAAGGCATGAAAACGTCATATTATAGTAAGGCATAAAATGTCAAAAATCGTCAAAGTATAGTAAGGCATAAAACATGTCGAAAATCCTCATAGTATAGTATGGCATTTAAATATCATACTATAATAAGACATAAAAACATCATAGTATATTAAGGCAAAAAAATGTCAAAAAACTTCATAGTATAGTAAGGCATTAAAATGTCAAAATTCATCATAGTACAGTAAGGCATAAAAATATCATAGTACAGTAAAGTAAAAAAAAGTCAAAAAAACGTCATAGTATAGTAAGGCAAAAAAACTAAAAAAACATCACAGTAAGGCATAAAAATGTCGAAATCCATCATAGTATAATAAGTCATAAAAACATTATAGTATAGTAAGGCTAAAAAATGTCAAAAAAATGTCATAGTATAGCAAGTCATTAAAAATGTCAAAAATCGTAATAGTATAGTAAGGCATAAAATATATGAAAAAGTCATAGTATAGTAAGGCATAAAAACGTCATAGTATAGTAAGGCAAAAAAATGTCAAAATTCGTCATAGTATAGTGAGGGATTCAAATATCATACTATAATGAGGCATAAAATCGTCATAATATAGTAAGGCAAAAAATGTTAAAAAGGTCTTGGAATAGTAAGATAGGCTTAGGCCTGGACTCGAACTCATAATCTACAGATTGCTAAGCAAGAGCTTTAACCACTTAACCACAAACATATGCTTTGCATATGTGATTGTAGCAATGCCTACAAAGGCCATAGTATAGTAAGGCATTTAAACATCATTGTATAACAAGTCATAAAAATGTCAAAAACTGTCATAGTATAGTTAGGCTTAATACGTCATACTATAATAAGGCGTAAAACATCATCGTATGATAAGGCATAAAAATTTAAAAAAACTTCGTATTACAGCATGTAAGCCAAGCAATTGTCTTGAACCTACAACCCTCAGCCTGCAATGCAAGAGCTTTAACCACCGAACCACCAAATTAACCTTTCAAGAGTAGATTGTTGTGAGGCATAAAATGTTAAAAATCATCATAGTATAGTTAGGCTTAAAACATCATAGTATTGTAAGGCAAAAAAATGTCAAAAAACCTCATGCTATAGTAAGGCATAAAAATATCAAAAATAGTCATAGTATAGTAAGGCATAGATATGTCATACGATAGTAAGGAATAAAAATTTTACAATCGTCATAACATATTGGGGCATAAAAATGTCAATATTCGTCATAGTATAGTGAGGCATAAAAACGTCATAGTGAGGCAAAAAATGTTAAAAATGTCTGAGAATAGTAAGATAGACCTAGGCCTGGATTTGAACTCCCAACCTTCAGATTGCTAAGCAAAAGCTTTAACCACTGAACCATGAACATAACCTTTTTACATATCATTACATATATATCTAATATGTAATCAATTACATATTTATACATAGTGTAATAAGGCATAAAATGTCATAGTATAGTAAGGCAAAAAAATGTCAAAAAAACGTCATAGTATAGCAAGTCATTAAAAATGTCAAAAATCGTCATAGTATAGTAAAGCATTAAATATATGAAAACGTCATAGTATAGTAAGGCATTAAAATGTCAAAATTCTTCATAGTATAGTAAGGCATAAAAACTTCATAGTATAGTAAGGCATAAAAGTGTCAAAAATCGTCATAGTATAATAAGTCATAAAATGTCAAAAATCGTCATAGTATAGTAAGGCATGAAAAAAGGCCTTAGTATAGTAAGGCATAAAAATGTCAAAAATCGTCATAGTATAGTAAGGCATGAAAAAAGGTCATAGTATAGTAAGGCATAAATATGTCGAAATTCGTCATAGTATAGTAAGGCATTAAAACGTCACAGTATAGTAAGGCAAAAAAAATTCAAAAAACGTCACAGTATAGTAAGGCATAAAAGTTTCAAAAATCGTCATAGTATAGTAAGTCATGAAATGACAAAAATCATAATAGTATAGTAAGACGTAAAAATCTCAAAATTCGTCATAATTTAGTAAGGCATAAAACGTCATAGTATAGTAAGGCATAAAATGTCAAAAATAGTTATACTATAGTAAGGCATAAGAAAAGTCCTTAGTATAGTAAGGCATAAAAATGTCAAAATTCGTCATAGTATAGTAAGGCATAAAAACGTCATAGTATAGTAAGGCATTAAAAATGTCATAGTATAGTAAAGCAAAAAAAAAGTCAAAAAAACGTCATGGTATAGCAAGTCATTAAAAATGTCAAAAATCGTCATATTATATTAAGGCATTAAATATATGAAAACGTCATAGTATAGTAAGGCATTAAAATGTCAAAATTCTTCATAGTATAGTAAGGCATAAAAACGTCATAGTATAGTAAGGCATAAAAGTGTCAAAATTCGTCATAATACAGTAAGGCATAAAACGTCGTAGTATAGTAAGGCAAAAAAATGTCAAAAATCGTCATAGTATAGTAAGACATAAAAATGTCAAAATTCGTCATAATACAGTAAGGCATAAAACGTCATAGTATAGTAAAGCAAAAAAATGTCAAAATTCGTCATAGTATAGTAAGGCATAAAAGGTCAAAAATCGTCATAGTATAGTAAGGCATGAGAAAAGGCCTTAGTATAGTCAGGCATAAAAATGTCGAAAATCGTCATAGTATAGTAAGGCATGAAATGTCAAAAATCGTCATAGTATAGTAAGGCATGAAAAAAGGCCATAGTATAGTAGGGCATAAAAATGTCGAAATTCGTCATAGTATAGTAAGGCATAAAAATGTCATAGTATAGTAAGGCAAGAAAATGACAAAAAAACGTCACAGTATAGTAAGGCATAAAAGTTTCAAAAATCGTCATAGTATAGTAAGTCATAAAATGACAAAATTCGTCATAGTATAGTAATGCCAAAAAATGTCAAAATTCGTCATAGTATAGTAAGGCATAAAATGTCAAAAATCATCATAGTATAGTAAGGCATGAAAAAAGGCCATAGTATAGTAAGGCATAAATATGTCGAAATTCGTCATAGTATAGTAAGGCATGAAATGTCAAAAATCGTCATAGTATAGTAAGGCATAAAATGTCAAAAATCGTCATAGTTTAGTAAGGCATGAAAAAAGGCCATAGTATAGTAAGGCATGAAAATGTCGAAATTCGTCATAGTATAGTAAGGCATAAAAACGTCATAGTATAGTAAGGCAAAAAAATGACAAAAAAACGTCACAGTATAGTAAGGCAAAAAAATTCAAAAAACGTCACAGTATAGTAAGGCATAAAAGTTTCAAAAATCGTCATAGTATAGTAAGTCATTAAATGACAAAATTCGTCATAGTATCGTAAGGCAAAAAAATGTCAAAATTCGTCATAGTATCGTAAGGCAAAAAAATGTCAAAAATCGTCATAGTATAGTAAGACATAAAAATGTCAAAATTCGTCATAATACAGTAAGGCATAAAACGTCATAATATAGTAAGTCATAAAATGACAAAAATCGTCATAGTATAGTAAGACATAAAAATGTAAAAATTCGTCATAATACAGTAAGGCATAAAACGTCATAGTATAGTAAGGCAAAAAAATGTCAAAATTCGTCATAGTATAGTAAGGCATAAAAGGTCAAAAATCGTCATAGTATAGTAAGGCATGAGAAAAGGCCATAGTATAGTAGGGCATAAAAATGTCTTAATTCGTCATAGTATAGTAAGGCATAAAAACGTCATAGTATAGTAAGGCAACAAAATGACAAAAAAACGTCACAGTATAGTAAGGCAAAAAAATTCAAAAAAACGTCACAGTATAGTAAGGCATAAAAGTTTCAAGAATCGTCATAGTATAGTAAGTCATAAAATGACAAAATTCATTATAGTATAGTAAGGCAAAAAAATTTCAAAATTCGTCATAGTATAGTAAGGCATAAAATGTCAAAAATCGTCATAGTATAGTAAGTCATAAAATGACAAAAATCGTCATAGTATAGTAAGACATAAAAATGTCAAAATTCGTCATAATACAGTAAGGCATAAAACGTCATAGTATAGTAAGACATAAAAATGTCAAAATTCGTCATAATACAGTAAGGCATAAAATGTCAAAAATCGTCATAGTATAGTCAGGCATGAGAAAAGGCCTTAGTATAGTAAGGCAAAAAAATTTCAAAAATCGTCATAGTATAGTAAGGCATGAAATGTCAAAATTCGTCATAATACAGTAAGGCATAAAACGTCATAGTATAGTAAGGCATAAAAGTGTCAAAAATCGTCATAGTATAGTAAGTCATAAAATGACAAAAATCGTCATAGTATAGTAAGACATAAAAATGTCATAATTCGTCTTAATACAGTAAGGCATAAAACGTCATAGTATAGTAAGGCATAAAAGGTCAAAATTCGTCATAGTATAGTAAGGCATGAGAAAAGGCCTTAGTATAGTCAGGCATAAAAATGTCGAAAATCGTCATAGTATAGTAAGGCATGAAATGTCAAAAATCGTCATAGTATAGTAAGGCATGAAAAAAGGCCATAGTATAGTAGGGCATAAAAATGTCGAAATTCGTCATAGTATAGTAAGGCATAAAAATGTCATAGTATAGTAAGGCAACAAAATGACAAAAAAAACGTCACAGTATAGTAAGGCATAAAAGTTTCAAAAATCGTCATAGTATAGTAAGGCATAAAATGTCAAAAATCGTCATAGTATAGTAGGCATGAAAAAAGGCCATAGTATAGTAGGGCATAAAAATGTCGAAATTCGTCATAGTATAGTAAGACATAAAAATGTCATAGTATAGTAAGGCAACAAAATGACAAAAAAACGTCACAGTATAGTAAGGCATAAAAGTTTAAAAAATCGTCATAGTATAGTAAGTCATAAAATGACAAAATTCGTCATAGTATAGTAATGCAAAAAAATGTCAAAATTCGTCATAGTATAGTAAGGCATAAAATGTCAAAAATCATCATAGTATAATAAGGCATGAAAAAAGGCCATAGTATAGTAAGGCATAAATATGTCGAAATTCGTCATAGTATAGTAAGGAATGAAATGTCAACAATCGTCATAGTATAGTAAGGCATAAAATGTCAAAAATTGTCATAGTTTAGTAAGGCATAAAAACGTCATAGTATAGTAAGGCAAAAAAATGACAAAAAAACGTCACAGTATAGTAAGGCAAAAAAATTCAAAAAACGTCACAGTATAGTAAGGAATAAAAGTTTCAAAAATCGTCATAGTATAGTAAGTCATTAAATGACAAAATTCGTCATAGTATAGTAAGGCATAAAAGGTCAAAAATCGTCATAGTATAGTAAGGCATAAAATGTCAAAAATCGTCATAGTATAGTAAGTCATAAAATGACAAAAATCGTCATAGTATAGTAAGACGTAAAAATGTCAAAATTCGTCATAATACAGTAAGGCATAAAACGTCATAGTATAGTAAGGCAAAAAAATGTCAAAAATCGTCATAGTATAGTCAGACATAAAAATGTCAAAATTCGTCATAATACAGTAAGGCATAAAATGTCAAAAATCGTCATAGTATAGTCAGGCATGAGAAAAGGCCTTAGTATAGTAAGGCAAAAAAATGTCAAAAATCGTCATAGTATAGTAAGGCATGAAATGTCAAAATTCGTCATAATACAGTAAGGCATAAAACGTCATAGTATAGTAAGGCGTAAAAGTGTCAAAAATCGTCATAGTATAGTAAGTCATAAAATGACAAAAATCGTCATAGTATAGTAAGACATAAAAATGTCAAAATTCGTCATAATACAGTAAGGCATAAAACGTCATAGTATAGTAAGGCATAAAAGGTCAAAATTCGTCATAGTATAGTAAGGCATGAGAAAAGGCCTTAGTATAGTCAGGCATAAAAATGTCGAAAAACGTCATAGTATAGTAAGGCATAAAAGGTCAAAATTCGTCATAGTATAGTAAGGCATGAAAAAAGGCCATAGTATAGTAGGGCATAAAAATGTCGAAATTCGTCATAGTATAGTAAGGCATAAAAATGACAAAAAAACGTCACAGTATAGTAAGGCATAAAAGTTTCAAAAATCGTCATAGTATAGTAAGTCATAAAATGACAAAATTCGTCATAGTATAGTAATGCAAAAAAATGTCAAAATTCGTCATAGTATAGTAAGGCATAAAATGTCAAAAATCATCATAGTATGGTAAGGCATGAAAAAAGGCCATAGTATAGTAAGGCATAAATATGTCGAAATTCGTCATAGTATAGTAAGGCATGAAATGTCAACAATCGTCATAGTATAGTAAGGCATAAAATGTCAAAAATCGTCATAGTTTAGTAAGGCATGAAAAAAGGCCATAGTATAGTAAGGCATAAAAATGTCACAGTATAGTAAGGCAAAAAAATGACAGAAAAACGTCACAGTATAGTATGGCAAAAAAAATCAAAAAACGTCACAGTATAGTAAGGCATAAAAGTTTCAAAAATCATCATAGTATAGTAAGTCATTAAATGACAAAATTCGTCATAGTATAGTAAGGCAAAAAAATTTCAAAATTCGTCATAGTATCGTAAGGCAAAAAAATGTCAAAAATCGTCATAGTATAGTAAGGCATGAAAAAAGGCCATAGTATAGTAAGGCATAAATATGTCGAAATTCGTCATAGTATAGTAAGGCATGAAATGTCAAAAATCGTCATAATACAGTAAGGCATAAAACGTCATAGTATAGTAAGGCAAAAAAATGTCAAAATTCGTCATAGTATAGTAAGGCATAAAATGTCAAAAATCGTCATAGTTTAGTAAGGCATGAAAAAAAGGCCATAGTATAGTAAGGCATAAAAATGTCGAAATTCGTCATAGTATAGTAAGGCATAAAAACGTCATAGTATAGTAAGGCAAAAAAATGAAAAAAAAACGTCACAGTATAGTAAGGCAAAAAAATTCAAAAAACGTCACAGTATAGTAAGGCATAAAAGTTTCAAAAATCGTCATAGTATAGTAAGTCATTAAATGACAAAATTCGTCATAGTATAGTAAGGCAAAAAAATGTCAAAATTCGTCACAGTAAGGCATGAAAAAAGGCCATAGTATAGTAAGGCATAAATATGTCGAAATTCGTCATAGTATAGTAAGGCATAAAAACGTCATAGTATAGTAAGGCAAAAAAATGACAAAAAAACGTCACAGTATAGTAAGGCATAAAAATTCAAAAAACGTCACAGTATAGTAAGGCATAAAAGTTTCAAAAATTGTCATAGTATAGTAAGTCATTAAATGACAAAATTCGGCATAGTATAGTAGGGCAAAAAAATGTCAAAATTCGTCATAGTAAGGCATGAAAAAAGGCCATAGTATAGTAAGGCATAAATATGTCGAAATTTGTCATAGTATAGTAAGGCATAAAAACGTCACAGTATAGTAAGGCATAAAAATTCAAAAAACGTCACAGTATAGTAAGTCATAAAAGTTTCAAAAATTGTCATAGTATAGTAAGTCATTAAATGACAAAATTCGGCATAGTATAGTAAGGCAAAAAAATGTCAAAATTCGTCATAGTAAGGCATGAAAAAAGGCCATAGTATAGTAAGGCATAAATATGTCGAAATTCGTCATAGTATAGTAAGGCATAAAATGTCAAAAATCATCATAGTATAGTAAGGCATGAAAAAAGGCCATAGTATAGTAAGGCATAAATATGTCGAAATTCGTCATAGTATAGTAAGGCATGAAAATGTCAAAAATCGTCATAGTATAGTAAGGCATAAAAATGTCAAAAATCGTCATAGTTTAGTAAGGCATATAAGTGTTATAGCACAGATTCGCAAAAAATGTAAAAAAAAAAGTCATAGTATAGTAAGGCATAAAAATGTCAAAAATCGTCATAGTATAGTAAGGCATGTAAAAGGTCTTATTTTAGTAAGGCACAAAAATGTTGTAGTATAGTAAGGGAAAAAAATATCTAAATTCGTCATAGTATAGTAAGGCATAAAAACGCCATAGTATAGTAAGGCAAAAAAATTTAAAAAAACGTCATAGTATAGTAAGGCATAAAAATGTCATAGTATAGTAAGGCAAAAAAATGTCAAAAAACGTCATAGTATAGTAAGGCATAAAAGTATCAAAAATCGTCATAGTAAAGTAAGGCATAAAAACGTCATAGTATAGTTAGGCAAAAGAATTTCAAAATTCGTCATAGTATAGTGAGGGGTTAAATTATCATACTTTAATGAGGCATAAAAACGTCATAATATAGTAAGGCAAAAAAATGTCAAAATTCGTCATAGTACAGTAAGGCATAAAAGGTCAAAATTCGTCATAGTATAGTAAGGCATGAGAAAAGGCCATAGTATAGTAAGGCATAAAAATGTCAAAAATCGTCATAGTATAGTAAGGCATAAAATGTCAAAAATCGTCATAGTATAGTAAGGCATGAAAAAAGGCCATAGTATAGTATGGCATAAAAATGTTGAAATTCGTCATAGTATAGTAAGGCATAAAAACGTCATAGTATAGTAAGGCATAAAAACGTCATAGTATAGTAAGGCATAAAAACGTCATAGTATAGTAAGGCAAAAATATGACAAAAAAACGTCACAGTATAGTAAGGTAAAAAAATTCAAAAAACGTCACAGTATAGTAAGGCATAAAAGTTTCAAAAATCGTCATAGTATAGTAAGTCATAAAATGACAAAATTCGTCATAGTATAGTAAGGCAAAAAAATTTCAAAAAACGTCATAGTATAGTCAGGCATAAAATGTCAAAAATCGTCATAGTATAGTAAGGCATGAGAAAAGGCCTTAGTATAGTAAGGCATAAAAATGTCAAAATTCATCATAGTATAGTAAGGCATAAAAACGTCATAGTATAGTAAGGCAAAAAAACTTCAAAATTCGTCATAGTATAGTGAGGGGTTAAATTATCATACTATAATGAGGCATAAAAACGTCTTAATATAGTAAGGTAAAAAATGTTAAAAACGTCTTGGAATAGTAAGATAGGCCTAGGCCTGGACTTGAACTCATAACCTACAGATTGCTAAGCAAGAGCTTTAACCACTTAACCACAAACATATGCTTTGTATATGTGATTTTAATAATACCTACAAAGGCCATAGTATAGAAAGGCATTTAAACATCATTGTATAACAAGTCATAACAATGTCAAAAACCGTCATAGTATAGTTAGGCTTAATACATCATACTATAATAAGGCGTAAAACGTCATCGTATGATAAGGCATAAAAATATAAAAAAACTTCATTACAGCATGTAAGCCAAGCAATGGTCTTGAACCTACAACCCTCAGCCTGCAATGCAAGAGCTTTAACCACCGAACCACCAAATTATCCTTTCAAGAGCAAATTGTTGTGAGGCATAAAACGTTAAAAATCATCACAGTATAGTTAGGCTTAAAATATCATAGTATTGTAAGGCAAAAAAATGTGAAAAAACCTCATGCTATAGTAAGGCATGAAAATGTCAAAAATAGTCATAGTATAGTAAGGCATAGATATGTCATAGGATAGTAAAGAATAAAAATTTCACAATCGTCAAAGTATAGTGAGGCATAAAAACGTCATAGTGAGGTAAAAAATGTTAAAAACGTCTGAGAATAGTAAGATAGATCTAAACCTCGATTCAAACTCCAAACCTTCAGTTTGCTAAGCAAGAGCTTTAACCACTGAACCATGAAAACAACCTTTACACATATGATTGTAGTAATGCCTAAAAAGGCCATAGTATAGTAAGGCATTTAAACATCATTGTATAACAAGTCATAAAAATGTCAAAAACCGTCATAGTATAGCTAGGCTTAATACGTCATACTATAGTAAGGCGTAAAACGTCATAGTATGGTAAGGCATAAAAGTGTCAAAAATCGTCATAGTATAGTTAGTCATAAAATGACAAAAATCGTCATAGTATAGTAGGACATAAAAATGTCAAAATTCGTCATAGTATTGTAAGGCACAAAATGTCAAAAATCGTCATAGTATAGTTAGGCATGAAAAAAGGCCTTAGTATAGTAAGGCATGAAAATGTCAAAATTCGTCATAGTATAGTAAGGCATAAAAACGTCATAGTATAGTAAGGCATAAAAGGTCAAAAATCGTCATAGTATAGTAAGGCATGAAAATGTCAAAATTCGTCATAGTATAGTAAGGCATAAAAACGCCATAGTATAGTAAGGCATTAAAAATGTCATAGTATAGTAAGGCAAAGAAATGTCAAAATTTGTCATAGTATAGTAAGGCATAAAATGTCAAAAATCATCATAGTATAGTAAGGAATGAAAAAAGGCCTTAGTATAGTAAAGCATAAAAATATCAAAATTCGTCATAGTATAGTAAGGCATAAAAACGTCATAGTATAGTAAGGCAAAAAAATGTTAAAAAACGTCACAGTATAGTAAGGCATAAAAATGTCAAAAATCGTCATAGTATAGTAAGTCATAAAACATGTCGAAAATCGTCATAGTATAGTAAGGGATTATAATATCATACTATAATGAGGCATAAAAACATCATAGTATAGTAAGGCAAAAAAATTTCAAAGAAACGTCATAGTATAGTAAGGCATAAAATACATGAAATCGTTATAGTATAGTAAGGCATGAAAAAAGCCTTAGTTTAGTAAGGCATATAAGTGTTATAGCACAGATTCGCAAAAAATGTAAAAAAAAAGTCATAGTATAGTAAGGCATAAAATGTCAAAAATCGTCATAGTATAGTAAGGCATGTAAAAGGTCTTATTTTAGTAAGGCACAAAAATGTTGTAGTATAGTAAGGGAAAAAAATATCTAAATTCGTCATAGTATAGTAAGGCATAAAAACGCCATAGTATAGTAAGGCAAAAAAATTTAAAAAAACGTCATAGTATAGTAAGGCATAAAAATGTCATAGTATAGTAAGGCAAAAAAATGTCAAAAAACGTCATAGTATAGTAAGGCATAAAAGTATCAAAAATCGTCATAGTAAAGTAAGGCATAAAAACGTCATAGTATAGTTAGGCAAAAGAATTTCAAAATTCGTCATAGTATAGTGAGGGGTTAAATTATCATACTTTAATGAGGCATAAAAACGTGGTAATATAGTAAGGCAAAAAATGTTAAAAACATCTTGGAACAGTAAGATAGGCCTAGGCCTGGACTTGAACTCATAATCTACAGATTGCTAAGCAAGAGCTTTAACCACTTAACTACAAACATATGCTTTGTATATGTGATTTTAATAATGCCTACAAAGGCCATAGTATAGAAAGGCATTTAAACATCATTGTATAACAAGTCATAACAATGTCAAAAACCGTCATAGTATAGTTAGGCTTAATACATCATACTATAATAAGGCGTAAAACGTCATCGTATGATAAGGCATAAAAATATAAAAAAAACTTCATATTACAGCATGTAAGCCAAGCAATGGTCTTGAACCTACAACTCTCTGCCTGCAATGTAAGAGCTTTAACCACCGAACCACCAAATTAACCGTTCAAGAGTAAATTGTTGTGAGACAAGTTAGGCTTAAAACATCATAGTATTGTAAGGCAAAAAGATGTATAAAAACCTCATGCTATAGTAAGGCATAAAAATGTCAAAAATAGTCATAGTATAGTAAGGCATAGATATGTCATAGGATAGTAAGGAATAAAAATTTCACAATCGTCATAGTATAGTGAGGCATAAAAACGTCATAGTGAGGCAAAAAATGTTAAAAACGTCTTAGAATGGTAAGATAGAACTAAACCTGGGTTCGAACTCTGAATCTTCAGTTTGCTAAGCAAGAGCTTTAACCACTGAACCATGAACATAACCTTTACACATATGATTGTAGTAATGCCTAAAATGAACATAGTATAGTAAGGCATTTAAACATCATTGTATAACAAGTCATAAAAATGTCAAAAACCGTCATAGTATAGTTAGGCTTAATACGCCATACTATAGTAAGGCATAAAAACGTCATAGTATAGTAAGGCATAAAAATTTCGAAAATCGTCATGGTAAAGTAAGGCTTAAAAATGTCAAAAATCGTCAAAGTATAGTAAGGCATAAAACATGTCGAAAATCCTCAAAATATAGTATGGCCTTTAAATATCATACTATATATATAATAAGACATAAAAATATCATTGTATAGTAAGGCAAAAAAATGTCAAAAAATGTCATAGTATAGTAAGGCATAAAATGTCAAAAATTGTCTTAGTTTAGGCATGAAAAAAGGCCTTAGTATAGTAAGGCATAAAAATGTCAAAAATCGTCAAAGTATAGTAAGGCATAAAACATGTCGAAAATCCTCAAAATATAGTATGGCATTTAAATATCATACTATAATAAGACATAAAAACGTCATAGTATAGTAAGGCAAAAAAATTTAAAAAAACGTCATAGTATAGTAAGGCATAAAAATGTCATAGTATAGTAAGGCAAAAAAATGTCAAAAAACGTCATAGTATAGTAAGGCATAAAAGTATCAAAAATCGTCATAGTAAAGTAAGGCATAAAAACGTCATAGTATAGTTAGGCAAAAGAATTTCAAAATTCGTCATAGTATAGTGAGGGGTTAAATTATCATACTTTAATGAGGCATAAAAACGTGGTAATATAGTAAGGCAAAAAATGTTAAAAACATCTTGGAACAGTAAGATAGGCCTAGGCCTGGACTTGAACTCATAATCTACAGATTGCTAAGCAAGAGCTTTAACCACTTAACTACAAACATATGCTTTGTATATGTGATTTTAATAATGCCTACAAAGGCCATAGTATAGAAAGGCATTTAAACATCATTGTATAACAAGTCATAACAATGTCAAAAACCGTCATAGTATAGTTAGGCTTAATACATCATACTATAATAAGGCGTAAAACGTCATCGTATGATAAGGCATAAAAATATTAAAAAAACTTCATATTACAGCATGTAAGCCAAGCAATGGTCTTGAACCTACAACTCTCTGCCTGCAATGTAAGAGCTTTAACCACTGAACCATGAACATAACCTTTACACATATGATTGTAGTAATGCCTAAAAAGGCCATAGTATAGTAAGGCATAAAAGTATCAAAAATCATCACAGTATAGTTAGGCTTAAAACATCATAGTATTGTAAGGCAAAAAGATGTCTAAAAACCTCATGCTATAGTAAGGCATGAAAATGTCAAAAATAGTCATAGTATAGTAAGGCATAGATATGTCATAGGATAGTAAGGAATAAAAATTTCACAATCGTCATAGTATAGTGAGGCATAAAAACGTCATAGTGAGGCAAAAAATGTTAAAAACGTCTTAGAATGGTAAGATAGAACTAAACCTGGGTTCGAACTCTGAATCTTCAGTTTGCTAAGCAAGAGCTTTAACCACTGAACCATGAACATAACCTTTACACATATGATTGTAGTAATGCCTAAAATGAACATAGTATAGTAAGGCATTTAAACATCATTGTATAACAAGTCATAAAAATGTCAAAAACCGTCATAGTATAGTTAGGCTTAATACGCCATACTATAGTAAGGCATAAAACGTCATAGTATAGTAAGGCATAAAAATTTCGAAAATCGTCATGGTAAAGTAAGGCTTAAAAATGTCAAAAATCGTCAAAGTATAGTAAGGCATAAAACATGTCGAAAATCCTCAAAATATAGTATGGCCTTTAAATATCATACTATATATATAATAAGACATAAAAATATCATTGTATAGTAAGGCAAAAAAATGTCAAAAAATGTCATAGTATAGTAAGGCATAAAATGTCAAAAATTGTCTTAGTTTAGGCATGAAAAAAGGCCTTAGTATAGTAAGGCATAAAAATGTCAAAAATCGTCAAAGTATAGTAAGGCATAAAACATGTCGAAAATCCTCAAAATATAGTATGGCATTTAAATATCATACTATAATAAGACATAAAAACGTCATAGTATAGTAAGGCAAAAAAACTAAAAAAACGTCACAGTAAGGCATAAAAATTTTGAAATCCATCATAGTATAGTAAGGCATAAAAACATCATAGCATAGTAAGGCATAAAAATGTCAAAAATCGTCATAGTATAGTAAGGCATGTAAAAGGTCTTAATTTTGTAAGGCATGTAAAAGGTATTATTTTAGTAAGGCATAAAACGTCATAGTATAGTAAGGCAAAAAAAAAGTCAAAAAACGTCATAGTATAGTAACGCATAAAAATGTCAAAATTCGTCATGGTATAGTAAGGCATAAAAATGTCAAAAAACGTCATAGTATAGTAAGGCATGAAAAAGGCCTTAGTATAGTAAGGCATAAAAGTGTCAAAAATCGTCATAGTATAGTAAGGCATAAAAATGTCAAAATTCGTCATAGTATAGTAAGGCATAAAAACGTCATTGTATAGTAAGGCATAAAAATGTCAAAATTCGTCATAGTATAGTAAGGCATAAAAATGTCATAGTATAGTAAGGCATAAAAATGTCAAAATTCGTCATAGTATAGTAAGGCATGAAAATATCAAACTATAATGAGGCATGAAAAAATCATACTATAATGAGGCATAAAAACGTCATATTAAAGTTAAGCAAAAAATGTCAAAAACGTCTTAGAATGGTAAGATAGAACTAAGCCTGGGTTCGAACTCCAAATCTTCAGTTTGCTAAGCAAGAGCTCTAACCACTGAACCATGAACATAACCTTTACACATACGATTGTAGTAATGCCTAAAAAGGCCATAGTATAGTAAGGCATTTAACCATCACTGTATAACAAGTCATAAAAATGTCAAAAACCGTCATAGTATAGTTAGGCTTAATACGTCATACAATAGTAAGGCGTAAAACGTCATAGTATAGTAAGGCAAAAAAATGTCAAAAAAACGTCATAGTATAGCAAGTCATTAAAAATGTCAAAAATCGTAATAGTATAGTGAGGCATAAAAATGTCAAAGCATAGTAATGCATAAAAGTGTCAAAAAACGTCATAGTATAGTAAGTCATAAAATGACAAAAATCGTCATAGTATAGTAAGGCAAAAAAATGTCAAAAAAACGCCCTAGTATAGCAAGTCATTAAAAATGTCAAAAATCGTAATAGTATAATAAGACATAAAAATATCATAGTATAGTAAGGCAAAAAAATGTCAAAAAACTTCATAGTATACTAAGGCATTAAAATGTCAAAATTCATCATAGTATAGTAAGGCATAAAAACATCATAGTATAGTAAGGCAAAAAAATGTCAAAAAAACGTCATAGTATAGCAAGTCATTAAAAATGTCAAAAATCGTAATAGTATAGTAAGGCATAAAATATATTAAAACGTGATAGTATAGTAAGGCATAAAATGTCAAAAATCGTCATAGTATAGTAAGGCATAAAAACGTCATAGTATAGTAAGGCAAAAAAATGTCAAACAACGTCACAGTATAGTAACGCACAAAATGTCAAAAATCATCATAGTATAGTAAGGCATGAAAAAGGCCTCAGTATACTAAGGCATAAAAGTGTCAAAAATCGCGTAGTATAATAAGGCATAAAGCATGTCGAAAATCGTCATAGTATAGTAAGGCATTAAAATATCATACTATAATAAGGCATAAAAACGTCATAGTGTAGTAAGGCAAAAAAATGTCAAAAAAAGTCATAGTATAGTAAGGCATAACATATATAAAATCGTTTTAGTATAGTAAGGCATTAAAAAGGCCTTAGTTTAGTAAGGCATAAAAATATCATAGTATAGAAAGGCAAAAATATTCCAAAAAAACGTCATAGTATAGTAAGGCATAAAAGTGTCAAAAATCATTATAGTATAGCAAGGCTTTAAAAATGTCAAAAATCGTTAGAGTATAGTAAGGCATGAAAAAGGCTTTAGTTTAATGAGGCATAAAAATGTTATAGTATAGTAAGGCAAAAAAATGTCAAAAAACGCCATAGTATAGTAAGGCACAAAAGTGTCAAAAATCGTCATAGTATATTTAGTCACAAAATGACAAAAATCGTCATAGTATAGTAAAACATAAAAATGTCAAAAATGTTCAAAGTATAGTAAGGCATAAAACATGTCGAAAATCGTCATAGTATAGTAAGGCATTAAAATATCAGACTATAATGAGGCATAAAAACATCATATTATAGTAAGGCAAAAAAATGTCAAAAAATCGTCATAGTATAGCAAGTCATTAAAAATGTCAAAAATCGTCATAGTATAGTAAGGCATGTAAAAGGTCTTAATTTAGTAAGGCATGTAAAAGGTATTATTTTAGTAAGGCATAAAACGTCATAGTATAGTAAGGCAAAAAAAAGTCAAAAAACGTCATAGTATAGTAACGCATAAAAATGTCAAAATTCGTCATGGTATAGTAAGGCATAAAAATGTCAAAAAACGTCATAGTATAGTAAGGCATGAAAAAGGCCTTAGTATAGTAAGGCATAAAAGTGTCAAAAATCGTCATAGTATAGTAAGGCATAAAAATGTCATAGTATAGTAAGGCATAAAAATGTCATAGTATAGTAAGGCATAAAAATGTCAAAATTCGTCATAGTATAGTAAGGCATGAAAATATCATACTATAATGAGGCATGAAAATATCATACTATAATGAGGTATAAAAACGTCATATTAAAGTAAGGCAAAAAATGTCAAAAAATGTCTTAGAATAGTATCATAGGCCTAGGCCTGGACTCAAACCCTTCAGATTGCTAAGCAAGAGCTTTAACCAATGAACCACAAACATAACATAACTTTACATATGTGATTGTAGTAATGCCTAAAAAGGCCACAAAAACGTCATAGTATGATAAGGCATAAAAATATTTTAAAAACCTTGACATTATAGCATATAGTCCAAGTAATGGACTTGAACCCACAACCTTCAGATTGCAAGGCAAGAGCTTTAACCACTGAACCACCGAATTACTCTTTCAAGAAGTGTTCGTTGTAAGCAATAAAATGTCAAAAATCATCACAGTATAGATAGGCTTAAAACATCATAGTATGGTAAGGCAAAAAAATTTCAAAAAAACCTCATGCTATAGTAGGGCAAAAAAAAGTAAAAAATCGTCATAGTATAGTAAGGTATGAAAATATCATAGTGTAATAAGGCATAAAAACGTCATAGTATAGTAAGGCATTTAAACATCATTGTATAACAAGTCATAAAAATGTCAAAAACCATTATAGTATAGTTAGGCTAACTATAAGTCATACGATAGTAAGGTGTAAAACGTCATGGTATGATAAGGCATAAAAATATTAAAAAAACTTAATATTATAGCATGTAAGCTAAGCAATGGACTTGAACCCATTACCTTCAAGGCAAGAACTTTAACCACTGAACCTCCAAATTAACCCTTCAAGAATTGATTGTTGTAACACATAAAATGTTAAAAATCATCATAGTATAGTTAGGCTTAAAACATCATAGTATAGTAAGGCATAAAACATGGCTAAAAATGTCATAGTATAGTAAGGCATTAAAAATGTCAAAAATTGTTATAGTATAGTAAGACATCAAAATGTCAAAATTCGTCATGGTATAGTAAAGCATAAAAATGACATATTATAGTAAGGCATAAAAATGTCAAAATTTGTCATAGTATAGTAAGGCATGAAAAAGGCCTTAGTATAGTCAAAGTATAGTAAGGCAAAAAAGTATCAGAAAAACGTCATAGTATAGTAAGGCAAAAAAGTATCAAAAAAACGTCATAGTATAGTAAGGCATGAAAATATCATAGTGTAATAAGGCATAAAAACGTCATACTATAGTAAGGCATAAAATATCAAAAATCGTTATAGTATAGTAAGGCATGAAAAAGGCCTTAGTTTAGTAAGGCATAAAAATGTTATAGTATAGTAAGGCATAAAAATGTCAAAATTCGTCATAGTATAGTAAGGCATAAAAACGTCGTAGAATAGTAAGGCAAACAAAAGTCAAAAAACGTCATAGTATAGCGAGGCAAAAAAATGTCAAAAAACGTCATAGTATAATAGTAGGGCATAAAATGTCAAAAATCGTCACAGTATAGATAGGCTTAAAACATCATAGTATGGTAAGGCAAAAAAATTTCAAAAAAACCTCATGCTATAGTAGGGCAAAAAAAAGTAAAAAATCGTCATAGTATAGTAAGGTATGAAAATATCATAGTGTAATAAGGCATAAAAACGTCATAGTATAGTAAGGCATTTAAACATCATTGTATAACAAGTCATAAAAATGTCAAAAACCATTATAGTATAGTTAGGCTAACTATAAGTCATACGATAGTAAGGTGTAAAACGTCATGGTATGATAAGGCATAAAAATATTAAAAAAACTTAATATTATAGCATGTAAGCTAAGCAATGGACTTGAACCCATTACCTTCAAGGCAAGAACTTTAACCACTGAACCTCCAAATTAACCCTTCAAGAATTGATTGTTGTAACACATAAAATGTTAAAAATCATCATAGTATAGTTAGGCTTAAAACATCATAGTATAGTAAGGCATAAAACATGGCTAAAAATGTCATAGTATAGTAAGGCATTAAAAATGTCAAAAATTGTTATAGTATAGTAAGACATCAAAATGTCAAAATTCATCATGGTATAGTAAAGCATAAAAATGACATATTATAGTAAGGCATAAAAATGTCAAAATTTGTCATAGTATAGTAAGGCATGAAAAAGGCCTTAGTATAGTCAAAGTATAGTAAGGCAAAAAAGTATCAGAAAAACGTCATAGTATAGTAAGGCAAAAAAGTATCAAAAAAACGTCATAGTATAGTAAGGCATGAAAATATCATAGTGTAATAAGGCATAAAAACGTCATACTATAGTAAGGCATAAAATATCAAAAATCGTTATAGTATAGTAAGGCATGAAAAAGGCCTTAGTTTAGTAAGGCATAAAAATGTTATAGTATAGTAAGGCATAAAAATGTCAAAATTCGTCATAGTATAGTAAGGCATAAAAACGTCGTAGAATAGTAAGGCAAACAAAAGTCAAAAAACGTCATAGTATAGCGAGGCAAAAAAATGTCAAAAAACGTCATAGTATAATAGTAGGGCATAAAATGTCAAAAATCGTCATAGCATAGTAAGTCATGAAAAATGTCATAGTATAGTTAGACATAAAACATGTCGACAATTGTCATAGTATAGTAAGGCAAAAAAATGTCAAAAAAACATCATAGTATAGTAAGGCATGAAAATATCATATTGTAATAAGGCATAAAAACGTTATAATATGTATAGTAAGGCATAAAATATAAAAAATCGTTATAGTATAGTAAGGCATGTAAAAGGTTTTAGTTTAGTAAGGCACAAAAATGTTATAGTATAGTAATGTAAATTTCAGGGTATTGTGGTAAGTAGGACCCAAATGCAGCCAACACAGGGGGATGGGGTGCAAAAAGGTTTATTAACTTAACAAAGAAGCTAACACACAACACTGGGAAACACAGGTGAAGTACAGGGAAACACAAGGGAAGAACAGGGAAACACAGGAACAGGCAACATGAACAGACCGAGGGTATAGCAGACATGAATAGACTGAGGACAACCAGACGTGAACAGCACTGTGACTAACCAGACATGAACCAATGAGGACAAACCCAGAAATCAACAGACGATCCAACACAGACAAAGGGGAGCACAAAGACTATATAGACAAGGGAGGCAAGGTTGATTGAACACATGTGAAACACATTAGGGCAGGGCAGACAATCACCACACAGAAAAGAGGACCAAGACAGGAAGCAAAACACTGAGACACACAAGGAAACAAATTAAAAAATAAAACAGGAAGTGCACGGGGAAACAGAGCACAAGACAGGGAAGACTAAACTAGACACTAGAAATACCCAAAACACAGAAAACTAAATCAAGAAAGTCCAAAAACCCAAACCCTGGAGCCTCCAGGCTGAGACCATGACAGTAAGGCACAGTAAAACATCATAGTATAGTAAGGCATAAAAATGTCAAAATTCGTCATGGTATAGTAAGGCATAAAAAAGCATAAAAATTTAATAGTAGACTAAGGCATAGAAAAGTCCTAGTATAGTAAGGCAAAAAAATGTCAAAATTCATCATAGTATAGTAAGACATAAAAAGTAATAGTATACGGAGGCAAAAAAGCCATACACACAGTAAAGTATAGTAAGGCACAAAAAGCAAAAAAAAAAAGAATACTATAGTAAAGCATGAAAAGTCATAGTATAGTAAGGCTTAAAAAGTCATTAGGAAGACATAGTATAGTAAGGCATAAAAAGGCATAAAAATTTCATAGTAGACTAAGGCATAGAAAAGTCCTAGTATAGTAAGGCATAAAAAGTAATAGAAATTTCAAAGTATAGTAAGGCAAAAAAAAGTCATACTACATTAAGGCATAAAACGTGACAAAAATGTCATAGTTCTTGTATGGTAAGGCATTAGAGTTGGCTCTTTAACTACATGGATGTCTTTAAACCATGGTACCAGACCTGGCTGGACCCCATGACCTTCTGACTGGGATGAAGCCGTTCTAACCATTGCACCACTGATCTTCCTCACTTACAGCTCACAGTATAGTCACACATAACAACATCATAGTATAGTCAGGCACAAAAAGTCATAAAAACCTCATAGTAAAGTAAAGCAAAAAAAATCATAAAAACGGCATAGTATAGGAAGGCATAAAAAGTCATAAAGATGACATAGTATAGTAAGGCATAAAAACTCAAAACATCATAGAATAGTAAGTCATAAAAAATTCTAGTATTGTAAGGCATAAGAGCTGCCTCTTAACCCAACATGGATGTCTTTTGACAGGAGGAGGAGAGTATTAGTAGTTAACATCATAGAATAGTAAGGCATAAAAGGCATTAGAAGTTATAAAGACGACATAGTATAATAAGGTATTATGTCATAGAATAGCAAGGAATAAAAAAATCATATAAACGTCACAGTATATTAAGTCATAAAAAGTCACAAAAACAACACAGTATAGTGAGGCATAAATAGTAAAAAAAAAAAAAGTAATAATGCAGTAAGGGTAAAGTATGGAATGCAGTAAGGAATAAAAACATCATAGTATAGTTAGGTATTATAAGCAAAAAAAACAAAAAAAACGTAATAATATGGTAAGGCATAAACTGTCATAAAAGCATCATAGTATGGTACGGCATAAAAATTTCATAGTATACTAAGGCATGAAAAATCATAAAAACATCATAGTATAATAAGGCATAAAAATAAAACGTAATAGTATAGTAAGGCATCAAAAATCATAAAAATGACATTGCAAAGTAAGGTATAAAAATGTCATAGTGTAGTAAGGCATAAACTGTCATAAAAGCATCATAGTACAGTTTGGCATAAAAAGTATTAAAAAAAAAACTTATTAGTATATTAGGGCATAAAAAGTCACAAAAATAACATAGTATAGTAAGGCATTATAAGTAAAAAAAAAATGTAATAGTATAGAAAGGGTTAGGGTTAAGGCCTTTTGTGATAGGACACACTTTATTTTCAAAATAAATATTTTTTATTTTATAAATCCCTTCGGATCTCATCAGACCTTGAGCCTTCAGGCAAGTTTAGATCACAGGACTGCCTGAACACAAGGTCCGGTAAGCTTGCTGCTGTAGAGGCACTATTTCAGGAGACACTCCTGTGGGTCATATCAGAGGGCTGGAATAAACCTGAACAACCATATAGGTTCAGGTTTATTCCAGGTTGGAGAAATTATTTTGTCATTGTGGTTCATTGGGGTGATGGCAGACATCTACTGCAGACATCTTCAACCCTTACCAAATCAGACTGAAACAATTTAGATGGACAAATAGGGTTCCTGATAAGAGAATAAGTATGTGACCCTTTACATAAGTTAGAGCAGACTAAGGTTCAGGGGACTACCAGTACGTTTTAGATCATTTATCATAATATCTGCCAAATAGCTACATTTAACAAATGAACAAATGACTCTAGTAATAGTACATGATGAACACATTGGACTCTCATAAAGGGGATAGGTGAAGACTTGTAGAAACAATACGTCCAATCCCCTTTGAATGAAAATGACGTTTCAGGGTACACACTGACTTACAATATTCCCTTCACACACACACAGTACTGTCATATTTTACACTATTTTATTGAGGTGATAAATGTCAGTGTAAAAGTTAGCCCAAACAGGACCTGTGAAGTTGTTAAGATATATTTCCATTGAAACTCAGGTCAAGGTTAAGTAAACCTCACTGGCTTCACTGGTAACTTACATTTGTGAAACTACATTTGGATGCATAAAATCTGACTAATAGTAAAACAGTAATCTAAACCACTTTTTTAATTGCTAAAAAAAGGATAAGAAACAAATGAGTAATTTGAAATATGTAGCAGGGAACCAATGAATTTGAGGTACAAGATATTTTAACACAGTTTAACACATTTTATTAATCTCAGTTTACATTTTGATTCTCAAAAAAAATGAATTGATCCTAAAGTGGTAATGATACCCTCTATTGGTCAGATGTCAGACACATCTGTTAACATTGTTTACCCAGCTTTCTTTTTCTAATCCACAGCTGTTGCTACTATCTTTCACTTTTTTTCAACTCACTAAAAATAAGAATATTTCACTTGACAAATTTAATGCTGAGATACTCTGTGGTATCACAGTGTATCTCAGCAGCACCTATTTTGTAATTTAATCAACCTAGTCAGTAATAATGGCCGCATGGCTAGATGTGTAAATATATTCTGGTGACTGGGTTTTTTAAACCATAACATTGTCAAACTGTTGACATGGTTTCAGACACCGTTGGAGCCACATGCTGTCTACAAATCAAAGACAACAAAGACAGATGGGAGATGGAAGGAAACCCCCAGGGAAAAGGCCTTATGTCTCAGTTTCACTGAGACAATGGAGCACGTGCGCTTTGTATCGTCGCTATTGTTCACTCACACAGTGTGCATCAGCTGACCAGAAAAGTACATCACATCCTGTCTCAGAGCTATTGATCTTGAGTAACAGGGCCTCATGGTATTTTAACGGATGAAGAGGTTTCCTTGGCAATCCTCTGTTGTGTGAGGGGCCCCAGCGACCCTGGCGTCTGCCAGGTGCATCATTCAAACAGGAACAGGAAAGTGATGCTTGCATTTCCACCAATCACATCATGACATTCAGTGGTGTTTAGCTGTTTTAACCAATCAAAGAGATGTGTATCAATTCAAGTTTTTTTGTCCTTTTTTTCCTTGACATATAACCCTTTCTGTCATTAATTGCCTAGAAATTAATACTTCTACTTTAAATTGGATGTAAGGAGGGATGAGGTGATGATAAAGAAGATGTTTTTTCACTGAAAGATGAAAACAAATGGAGTGCCTGGTAATTTGAGTAAGATTTTATCAAATTCAATTCTCTAACAAAAGGTAAAAAACTAACTGAAAAGTACATTACTGGAAAATAATTGTCAGAGGCTTTAAACTTCTACAAAATCATATTCAAAAAGTTTTATTTTTGTTGTAACTTTTATTTTTGATTTGTGTGATTTTTTTGATTTTCATAATTAACAATATTTGTAAACAACACATTGGTCAACACTTAGTGTAACTGCTTAACTGGATAGTAGCCACGGACTCTTATAGTGTTCAGTGTATATCTGAGGAATGCTATCCACAAAGAAATTGTTGCTTCATTAAAAATAATATATTCACGTTACTTAAGATTAATTTGAAGCAGTTTTTATTCAATGGTGTGGCACTGAAAATCTCTAACAGAACATTTGTAATTTAACCGAGACTGTCTGTTTGCATTTGAAAATCTAATTTTCATCATAAACACATCCTCCTCTCTTTCAGTTGTGCTTGGCGATAGTCAAGGCTGTTACATTTGAATTCCTCAATTGAAAACGTATGGAAGGTCTCAATAGACAGGCAGCTGAGTTAAAGAGCAATGAAAACAGCTTTGGTGCTGAGGAAGTTGATGAAGAAAATCCCTATGAATGAGAGGGGCTGGGCTGCTTTTGCTATTCTATTGTTGACCATCTGTAAGTGTGCCTCACGCACGCACGCACGCACGCACGCACGCACGCACGCACGCACGCACGCACGCACGCACACACAACTTTTGGGGACAGGCCACAGGGTGGTGTCAATAGACTTATTGGGGGATGGGCCGTTTCTGCCGTTGAAAGTAATTATTTTCCTAAGGGTTCGTACTTGGCCCTTTTTTGAAGGAATGAGTTGTTGAGGGGTCATTTAATAGGATGGAATTTATTTCCGTTGGTCGAAGGGAAAGTTCTGTCATTGGGGAATGACAGATGTGGGTTGAGAAAGTGGACCTAGGATATTGCCATTGTTTTGGGAGGGTTTTTTTTTCCCAGTTTGATTTTCAGTGACCTATCAACACTAAAAAACCAACCAACTGCCATCACATTAACATTCAAATAAAGCTAAATGCTGATTGGTGCTCAGAAGTGACATCACCTTTTTGCAACAAAAAAATCCCCTGCAGCCTAAAAAGCAATTTTCCCCACAGAGCACCATTATAAAAGAGACTTTTGTAAAACTGTTGACAGGACACCTCTGACTGAAAACAAGATTCTTTTTTTACTCAGTCTATTATTATTTTTAATCCATTGAGGTTTTGTATTTATAAAACATTCCCAGAAAAGTAACTTTTGTTTTCATTACATCATTCGCATGTAAAGTCTGACATTACTCTGTCGGTGCTCACACTCTCATTCTAGCACCATTTCACAGGAGGTGCATTAGGCAGGGCCAAGTCAACTGAGCCTGACTAACCTCACACAATACTACAAGCAGACAAACAACAAAGCCCCGGCGTGTCTGTATGTTTCTCAGGGACTCTGAGAGTCATGCAAGACGCCTATTATCCCCTCTGTCTGGGAGCCACTGAATCATCAAATTACTGAAAGTGTAAGCCAGTCACCTGACGGCTGCAGCTGCAGTAGCTCTTTTAGTTTGAGTCAAAAAGACATAATGTTCGGTAGGCAAAGGTGCGCAGAACATCTTTCCTTGGGAAACAGAAAATAGCCAGAAAAGAGCCTTTTTTCTTCCTGCTCCTATTGAGAGCTACTAAAATTGCTGCACATGAGCTACAGTTTCTGAATCTTGATGGAGAGAACACTTTTCTTCATGGGACAGTCGGATCATTCAGCCTTGTTAATGCAACACAGAGAACCTGCCACTGTTTTAATTGGCTGGCCCTATTGCTAGCCAACATTACAGTATATAACTGACCCAGCAAGCCATAATCTGCTAGGAGCTTAATATCTGCAGTCAACATAAACTGAGTCATTGGTGGTATAAGTTTGGATTGTTTTTATTATAGCCATAATTCTGGTCCATGCATAGTTGATTGCACCCACTAAAAGTCTTTTTGGAAGAAGATACAGACATGATTATGTAGGAATGTGCAGTGCTAAAGGCAGAAGTTCTGAAGAGGGGCTGAATGACTAGGAGTAACCCTGTCTGAAGGCCTTTGTTGTTGTAGAAAGGAAAGGGTCATTTAAAATGTCTGGAGGAGGGGTGCAGGGGTAACACCAGGGCAAAATCCTAGTCCACCAAAATAGTGAATAGGGTTCACTTCCTGGCTTCATCCTGGCTTCATCAAACACAGCTAGAGGCTTTTGTGGGATCATGTCCTTGTTGCTGCTCTAGTGACTGGTTGCTTTGGGTGTGCCTGCACTGAGGGGGGGGATTCAGGGTTCAGGGGGAGATACGGTGAACATCTGAGTGTGTTATGCCCTCAAGGTGAAAGTTCTTGCTGGCAGGAGAAGAAGCATTTGGCAGCAGAGAAAAAATGGCACAACACACTGATGTGGTACAGATGAATTGGATATTTTAGAATAAAAGAAAAAAACTAAAAGATTCTTCAAAAAATTTGATAAGTGAATTGTGTAAATGGTGTTCACTGTGTGCTATTGACCGACCCAAATATGGAAACTGTGTAACATACTGAGTCATATGATATTTTGTAACAGTCTGTTGCAAAAGGTACTTAAAAATGTGTAATAAGTTCACTCATCAAAGATATTTTTATACATCCCCCTAATGACTCAAGGGCATGTTGCCAATTAAATCTTTGCAAATAACTGAATTATAGGTACGATATGTAAAGCCTGTTTTCTAACAAAGCCATGGAGAGGAGAAAGGTCCATGGCCTAATTTCCACCATACGAGTAGGAAGAACAAAAGATAACAATGAATAAATTTGAGCTCAAGTGAGTTTGAATACATGCTAAGTATTCCGGGGGGCTTTTCTCTTACAGTGTCAGTGACATTTGCTATATTAGTATTGTATACCAAACATGTATTTTGATTCATTCATTCTTTTCCTGTCATGGTTCTAGTCAGGGTTATCTACACACATGATATATTTTTAAGTTATTTCATTTTTTTTTTTAAGTCATGTAGGATTTTCTCACGCTACCAAGCAAGTTGGCTAGCAATCTGATAAACAGAATTTGGCTATTTTAAATGTGGTTTGAGTTACGTATGCATTCCTTAAAAACACACATTAAAAATGACAGCAGATACACACACTATGAGCATTCTGTCTCATTCAATGAAGGATGTATTCACGGTAAACTTACGTTTTTTTTCTTTTCTTGTTAACACACTAATAGATCAGTATAAACATTTGGTTGTTCTGTATTTTGAAGCTATGAATTGCCATTTTGGATAAGGATACACAGAGATAGGATAAGTAGGAAAGGCCAGTCACTATCCTGCTCCCAGTGATAAGAAATGATCATTTAGAACCAGAAAACAGCAGAGAACTGCAGCTGCACTGCTCTCTGTGGGCTGATGTTTTCAAGCATGTTGTACTTCTGGCCACTCCCCAATCAGTGATGTCAAAGCCATTAAAAGCTGAGTGAGAACACCTGCATACATTATCAGCTGTTATGTTAGCACACTAGTACATTGAATGTGTTGCATATGAGGCTATACTGATATAACCTGATATTATACAAATTTCTCACCAAAAATTCAGATGGCCAAGCAAACCAGGAGCAGCCCAGTAGATTACAGTGCCATTAGCCACCCTGCTCAATAATCAGCTTCATTTGCTAAGAAAACAAACTGGGGCCAGATGGCGAGGCTGATGAGTGTTCATCGATCTGGGGTCCCTCTCGCATACTTGCTTAATTCTGGAAATGGAGGGGATGGTCCTCTGAAGGGTGAGGAGGGAAACTCTGGGGCAGATGTGACTGCTCTCCTCTATGCTGAGAACATCTCTCAATGTTCACCTCAAACTAACCATGTGTGAAATAAAACTTCTCATCAAGATATGTTTTAATAATCTCAAAGCCATATTTGATAAGTCACATCTGATAATTAAAGTAGTGTTTGATGAGCTCTCATTTCTCAGGTAGAGGGTAGACTGATCCCACATCTAATCTGATAGTGCTATTATTCAAGTAACATTTGACCCACAGTCTGTGATTGTGTTTCCTCTGCCACTTTTCATGTTTGCATGGTCTGCTGCTTAATCGCTTTTAAAAAGATCAACATTTCTTTACATAGTAGTAAAAGCAAATATTCAAACAAAATGTAAGTATAAGCTTAACAAAGAGTGTGTTTCATAATATAGCCATTATCCTGGCACTGTAATACCACAGACTAGATCTTAATATTTAAATCTTTTTTTTACCTTTATGTTTCAATAGATACTGAAGATTTCAGAATTAAAAGTGAGCAGCAATTTCATCTGGATTTGACCCGAGTGACCCTCCTACTTAGGCTGAGATATTAGTCTCTCATTCCTGTGAGAGAGAACAGGCAGCTTATTAAAAACAACCCTTCATTACCATAAGACATAGCAAAGCACTTGGCTTCCTAATCTTTGGGAAGCTCCAGATGAATATCTATCCATGACTCAAAGGTTGTTATGGACAGTGCAGCAGATTGCAGCATTTGCCGGAGAGAAGAAGCTGGTAGTTGCTGTTGATTTTTTAGCTGGTGTTGTGGCCAAATAACTATTGTCTCTGTGAAATCTTGTTTAGTCATGCTATGATTGCCCTTCATTGGGAGGGACACGGTTGTTGAATATTGCTGCTGTGAGTAGAGGAAGCAAAGCAGAGAGGGGAGACAAACAGATGGTGTCAGGATCGGGGGTTGCACATTTATAGTTAAAGTTAACAAAAACAAGAGGACAGAAATGTTTTGGAGATAGAAGGAAATATTAACCTTTTCACTGGGCCTTTTTTTAAACGAATCAGACAGATATTAAAACTCTGACTTTAGATCTTGTACTTAGATGGTGAACAAATGCAGAGGCATGTGTAACAGGGTTAGAAATTCCTTTATGCATGTTTCTGATTTACTTTGTATGCTTGTGTGATGTGTTTTTACCTTGGGTTGTCGTGTTTTATCACATGTATCTTTTTATTCTTAATCACTTGGGTTGCTCTTAATATTTGAATGGAGGTGTGTGTTTCAATTTGGACAAACTTTTACCCTTGCTGTAGCTTTTTACTCATTCAGTGTTTTTAGCAGTGCTTATGCCCTAGTTTAATTATTTTGTAGTTTTATTAGTAATGTTATTTAAGACTTTTAACCCTGTTTTGTTTGGGCGGTACCATCTGTTTTTATCACTGAATTGTAATAAATCTGGTTTGATGTGAGTTTTAGATTCACGTCTGATTTTTTAAAGATCCTGCTAGTCCTGGTGTCGGGTTTTAGTTGAAATTTCTCAAATCTGTGTTTTTAAGGTGCTGCCTGCCCATTGGCTGCTGGGCCCCTGCTGCCACACATATGCAACCTGAATCCACGCCAGGGTATGACAAATGCAGGAAGGCAATGCGAGATGCTGGGTGAATACCAATTGATCTGGATACAATGTGATAGCGAGTGCCGTCTAGAAAAGCTGGCAAGCCTGGCTTCACCACTACCGGTAGGAAGAGAGCATGAAACAGATTGAGCTGATTATGCTGCTGATTGTGTTTGCAGGAAGAGAGACAAGCAGCACTAATAGCAATGGAGGAAGAGGCCCTGCCTTTTAATGAACAACTGACTTATTTGCTGGACATGCAAGTAGATAGAGCTATTATGTTGACATAAGCTGCTTATTTTAATGGTTTGGCTTACGTGCCTGGGGGTTTAGTGGGGGTTTTATTCTGAAATAACAAGTCAAAATGTAACTGAATCTCAATTAATCACTTACTGTACTTGTATAACCCACACTGAGCTACAAATTAAAATAACAGTGCTTGTAAACTTTTTTGAATGTATCATCAGCTGCTTTATGCTTATATTATTGAGTTTACTGTCATTCAAAATAATATTACAGAAAGTTCTGACCTAATGAAACTTCTTCATCCTTGTATGTGTATTAATTTGAGGAATCACTGACACGAAAAGAGGTCAAACAGGAAAATGCATCACCTGCTATTACCCTTATAGTGTAGAAGACAAAACTTGAGGCTTAACTGAATAAAATGAGGGAATTAGACAAGTTTTAATATGCTGCTGGGTCCCTAAAGACCTAGGATATCCATTTCAGGATTAAACTGGGTCCACTGGGCTGCCATGAACAGTTTTTTGTCTTAGTGTAACTCACTTCAATGTGCAGAGTAATACTGGGTCATTTCTTGGGTGAAAACATAAGCATTTTTTTGTGTTATGAATTGGTGGAATTATGAATTATAAATTCAGGAGCCTTAGTCATACAGGGAAACATTAAAGAAAAAAATCAAGTATGAAAGAGCTCAATTTAGTAATACATACATAAAGAAATATCTTTTGGGCAGTGCTGGATGGTACTCACCATTGTAAGCAGACCTTCCTTTGAGGAGAAACTAAATCTGCTACAGAGAATATTTTCCTTATCTCCTCATCACTTACATTACAGATTGGCAGTAGATTAAGACAACAAGCAAACCCATTAAATATATTTTTCATCATAAAATGCTTCACACACCTGCTACAGTTCACCCACGAGTGACTTTCTGAAAAAGAAAATTGCTTAGTTTCCTGTGCTACAGAGTACTGAGAGGAGATACTGTTTCCACAGCTTCTTAAATGTAACTGATCTGGAAATGTAGCTTTATGATATTGTTTGGTGGCAATGCCGTTGAGGAATAGACTGCTGAAAAGCAGAGAGAGTATAATGATGTGTGTTACTTTCTTAAAACACTATTATGAAAGCAACCTGTATGTATTATAATGAGAGTTAATGTAAAATATCCTTCTCTATCTGTAGTTCCAACTTAAACAATTTGCATTAAAAACGAATGGATTTTGCAGAACTCTAAGTAAGCTCCCATGTGCGGCTGGGAACAAGGAACAATGCCTCCCATTTTCACAGCTTTGCTTTCTTCTGTTCGGGCTCTTTTTCACAGAGCTATGTATGTAAGTTGGTTACAATACAAGTTGTGAACTGCTTTTAATCCATTTCTTTTAGGTGTGCTGGTGTGGATTGACGCTGAATCAGGTGGGCAATAGAAAGGTTAAGGCTTCGACAGAGAACACAGGGTTTTTCCTGTTCTTCTTCTCCCAGCATTAATGGCTGGAGCATTCCTATTACCTGCTCTGAGCCCTGAAGATGGGATTCCTGTGGTGCAGGCCGGGAGCTGCTGTGCTGCACTGCATTGTGATGAGTTCTCCACTGATGTTTTCCTGCTCTCGCTCCTCTCAACTCTGCCAGTTCTACTTTTCTCTCCCGCCTGTCTTCAACCACGGCGTAGCCGCTTTCTCAATATGTCTAGTGCTTTTGTACTTCTTTTTCCTATCCTCTCGCTGAATTTATGTGCACTCTTTTTAGACGTTCTCTACTGCGTTTGTGCATATGTCTGTGTGTGTGTGTGTTTATCTTTTCTTACTATCCTGCAGCTTATCTTACTATTGCTATGACCAAACTCTTACTAATTTAACCACTTTACACCTTTTAAGTTGTCAGTGTCACCCTCGGATCTGCCCCGTAACATCTGGCTATTTACTATTCATTATACAGTACTCATTGCTATACATTGTCACTACCCTCCCCAACCTGTCATCCTTGAAGGATTCATTTTCCCTATAGATTCTGGATCTTTTATTTGATTTATTAATGGGCTCTTGTGTATAAACTCCATAGAATTTAGCACAAGATGTACCACAGCTTTCTGGTCATCCATGTTCCATCCTTTAATACAGCTAGTTAACAATCTCACTTGCTGTACTGATAAACGATGTAACCCATAATGTAATGCTAAGACCTTGCAGCAGGTGCTGCATGGGAAAGGTAAATCTTGAATATTTAAAACGCTTGACGCATTTTTCCGCAAGGATTCAGCTCTCGTTATTCTTTAAAAAATCCACAGTTCTTACAGCCACATCCAAACTATCGCCAACTTCAAGTGAAAAAAATTGTATCATCAACAAAAGAAAAGATGAAGAAAAATTGTTTCTCTTGAGAAAGGATTGGTTTCAAATGATGGATTATGCTTTAAATCAGCAAAATATTTGAAGCAGACTTACAGTCATTATGAAGCTAAAAGCAGCAGAACATAATGAATCCATAAATTATATTCATCACATGTGCAGTGACGAACCTTCACCTTCACAGAGAGGGACAGAAATTGCAGGCTCTCTTTAGTCCTAACCATCAGTTTCTCTCCTTATTCTTAACTTCTGTCCTCTTCCCCATTTCTCTTTCTACTAATTCTTCTCTGTGTTGTCACTCCACGTCCTGCTATCCTTGTCTCATCTGTTCGTACTCTCTTGGGAACCCTGTTTGTCTCCTTATTCCCTCTACATCCTCCTCTCCTCTCCTCCCCTCCCTTCCTTCTTTCTCTTTCTTCCCCAGGAGTCTCCTGTCACTTCCTGCGCTCCCAGTGGTACTCTCGGAACAAACAACCCAGAGAAAGCGACGTAACATGGGCCGAGTTAAAACGAATGTAGACACTGGAGAATCTAGAATATTGCATTGACAATGAAGCGCTTCAGCAGCATGTAGAGGGGATGTGCCTCCAATATTCTTATAATTAAAACTTAGCGTAATGGAGAATGTGTGTATTGTATATGCTTGTGTGTGTCTCTGTGTGCATCTCTGTGTATTTAAAATATGTGTTCCACAGATAGAGTTGATAAATCAAAGATGAAGTCCATATTCCCCAAACGACCCCTCGCTGCTTCCCCAGGCTCTTGTCCCTACTACTTTCACACCCATCCTTGGGGTACTTCTGACATAGGAGCCTCTTTTGTTGTGGGGTTGACAGGAACCGATATCATCCCCATCTGAGCCTGCATGAAGTCTGGGTCTCTCATCACAAAACTGGCTGCCCGACAGCTCATCCATTCAGCCCAGCCCCACTAGGCTTTGCTCCACTGCTCGTTGCCTTAACTGGGCCTCTATAACAAACCTCTTCACTGTGTTGACTGTGGAAAGCAAAAAAGGGCACGAAGCTGAGGCCGGCCAGTCTGTATGGCGCTCTGGCCTCAGGGGCTGTAAGGTGGTTGAAATGGAAAGGGTGGGTGAGCAGTGAGGGCTAAGGGAGTGAGACAGGGAAAATGAAGTAAGGCACAATGAAGAGAGATGTTACAGTCAATAAGTAACCTAATACAGCAGTGGTGGGTAGAGGAGGCATTCCTCTTCTCAGTCCCTTGTGGTTAGCACGGCGAGCCATTTTTCAAGTTAAAAGAAGGATTTGGGTTAGATGTGGAGGCCCATGAGAGTCAATGTGGCATTTGCACCATGCACTGGGAACCTGCTGATAAAAGAGAAGACGGCATACTGTAGCACAAACAGTAATTTCTCAGTGTTACAGCGAGTAGATATATAGATAAGTATATCTACATATATATGTCTCAATAAGTTTTAAATACATTTAGAAACTGCTGAAAGCTGGACTTTTTTCTTTTCTTAACTGTCCAGTTATGGATATCTTATTGAGGTTGTTAAAAGTATTCAAAAAAAGAGTAGACATAAACAACTAATAATTTCTGCTTGTTAAAATGTGTTAAAAAAAACCTTTTATGAAGTGTTTATAAACTGCTTATAAAAGCTGGGGGTTAAACAAAGTGATAAAGAAAGAAAGACAACATGACGAAAAAATCAAAAAGTGAAAGTTTTCTCAGTCTCATTTTGGTAGGAGGCAGAGAATATCAAACAACAATATAAATACACCTTCATTGAGAATAATATGGGCATAGGACACCGTCTTAATCACTTAGACCTAGATACTGTGGAGTTCAACCAAAATAGCTCTGGGTTCCTCCCCGCTTATTCCCTCACGTCTGAGATGGTGCACCATTGCCGAATAACCTCCTCCACACTCTCACGGTGGCCAGCTTCTAATACAGATGGAAGGAAATTGGATGGATAGAAAAAGAAATAGAAATAGGACAAGCTAGGCCTGAAGCAAATAAAACAGAAGTGGGAATCAATTTTGTCATCCAATTATCATTTTAGCCTGACCCCTGTGCACTCAATATCACTAGTTTCAATAATAGATTTAAAAGTGCTTTCCCTACATCCTAATTAGAATTACTACATAGACATAGACATAGAGATGGACATCTTATTAAATCACTAAACATTAAGTGACATGTGTATAAAATATGGGTTGTGAAATCTGACAAACCCATTCCCATGGATTCGTGTCAATTAACATTAAATTAATTCTAACAAAATTTTTATTCTTACTGAATGCACATATCCTGTTGCTTCAAAATAAGAAAACAGACTCAACATGAAGCCCACCAGTGAATTAGCATGATTAATAACAGCATGCTGGGAAATTGTTCCGCTGTAGGAACCATCACAAGCATGAGAATTATTCCCCTGGATGGAATGCTTACTATTGTGGAAGAAAAGTCATTTTGTCTGAATGTGCAGACAATCTGGTGCCAAAAGAGTTATGCTGATATGATCCTCAGACAGCGATCTGCATGATTGTATGTTAGATTAAAAGCTACCAAACATCATGGAGCATCACCAGCCGATTTGACTTATTTTAATCTGCAGATGCAAGAAGTAGTTCAGCGAAAATGTAGGGTAGCATTCATCAAACTGTCAGGGAATCAAACTTTCAAAAAAACAAATCCTTTGGAGGAACTGCTGGCACAGCGTAACAAGTGCTATAAGAATTAATTGTACAGCTATAACTAATGCGATGTGTGGCAGTGGTGGGGATAAGTTACGTGAAATGATATCACATTTTTCAGGTTTACATCAAATCAGTGACAATACATAGTATTTTATGTATATCTTCCTGTTATCTGATATGAAAACTCACATAGTATTGACTCAACATCTACCTCCAATTTAGTGAGTTGGCAACTACAGTCCTAAAACAGCCCAAATAAAAAAAAATGTTACTCTTGGCTTTATAAAAATACAGTCACCGGATCACAGTTATTCAACATATTATTGTTAATGATGCAAAATGTTCACACTAATTTTTCACAGTATGCTGCGTGCTTGGCAGTGGTTTGTTGCCAGCCAGCACTGGTAAACACTGAGTTGTTTGTTGGGGACATTAGATCCTGAAAGAACAGATCCGTACAGTACAGTTCAGTTTGCAACTATAACAACATTAGACAATTCTAAAGTAATGTTAATAGTGTAATAAGTTAGAATTACACAGAAACTTGATTTCCTAATCACAGTAACTTTACTATAACATCAAATTAACAGATGCATTTTATAATCCTTGTGTTCAGTTTTATATCAGTGATTTCGGTTACTTTAGAGGTAGGAGAGTGAAAATCTTAGTAAAATCCCTCACTTACAGGCATTCAGGCACAAGAGGCCCAGAAAATATTGTCTTATGTATTACATGTAATACGATTTCATATCCCATTATTCAACAAACCAGGCGTGTTTGTTGAATAATAGGAGTCGCTGACCTAAAGCCCTCGTGAACTGTTTGTGAGCTGTGTAGGCCTGTTTACCCACCCTGTGTGTGCTTCCGTCACTCCTGGACACACCAAAGGCAGCCAAGAGTGACCTCTGCCAGCATGACAAAGATCTGAGCTGCTCTCAGGATAATGGACATTTTATGCATGGAGCTGGGCAAACAGAATGGACTCACAGGCTCTTTCTTAACTCCCTCTCCCTCCCGCTACCTTTCCTTTCGTGATGCAGATGTGAATCCGGTTCAAAACACTGACAAAAATTGATTTCCCATGTTCAAATTTATAACAGTCATGCATAATCTAAATTGGAGACTTGCACTTTGATTCAATAAACACTGGGACCTTTTGAAGGGTGAACTCAATTCCTCATGGCGGTAATCCCTCAACCCTCTGACAACTTTATTCTTACCACCCACTCCATCAGAAGAAGGAAGAAATCCACAACAACTAGTCTCTTTCAATGACCCAGAAAAAGGAAGTTCCATACATTCTGCCACAAAATCCTTCCTTTCAATAAAATTATGTGATTTCATGCACTTTATAAAGGTTGTATCCAAATGCATCTGGTACCTTTAGTGAAACAAGATGCAGTGTTTCAGTTGTTGTCCTCATAGCTATTCACATTACTCAGCTTTAACATGAGATGCATAACGACAAGTGCGAACATTTACAGCTAAGCAGCCCTGTGAGGCTGTACTAAGACAATGGTAACACCCTGATCTTTAGCATGCTAGAATATTTATCACTGCCACCATCTCAGTTTAGCGAGCTAGCATGCTAACATTCGGCAATAAGAATGAAAAACAATAGTGCAAGTTATGATATGATTACCACAATTGTGGACATAGTGACATACAGATAGCTAAGGGATCACCAAAGTTATTACAATTCTTTCAAAACTTCATTGCAATTCATCCAATAGTTGATATATTTCAATCTGAGTCCACAGGCCAACAGTCAGGCATTACCATTCTTAGAGTCACACCACTCCTGTGGCTAATATTACAAAACTCAAATATATACAATACAACAGCAATGCAGCCAAAGTCAGTCGGTGTGCCTTTTGAAGCCATTTGGATTTCCGTGTGTAATGGTTCACTGTTTAGTTTGAAACTGAAAAATCCACAAATATCGTTTAAGCTACTTTAGTTACAGCCTCTGTGGTATAATTCAGTTAATCCACTACAACCACATATTGGTAGGGTTAATGTTTTGGAAAGTAAAGGCTTCAGATTAAACACATTCTCCTAAATACTCATCTGGAAAGTGATGGTCTATTGATTAACAGGAGGGAACTAACAGCTTCTTCTTATACCTTTGTGTGTATTTATTTATGTATTTGAACTCATTTTGTTGGATGCCCTTGAGTATAAAGGACCCTCATCAACTTATTTTGCTTTAGTGGGGGGCAATGTGTTACATCTGCTGGGTTGGATGGTTACAATTCCACTACCAGAATTGATGTAATTATTTTAAGTGTGCCAGGGGAGACACTGTGCTCAGATGCAGGCCAGGACAATGTGGCTGAGGCTCGTAATAAAACTCAAAGTAATTGTAACCGTTTCCGTAGAGACTGGTGGTAATCCATATGGGAACCTTGCAGAGATTAAAGCTTTTGACCTCAGTATGGACCCATGAAGGGAGTCAGGACCAGCAAAGTTTCATTTAGCTGGATAAATGACACAGGAAAAACACTGATTGAACTAAAAGTGATGACTTAACTTTTATTCTTCTGTTTCTCCCTGAACGGCTGTGCTCTTTATTTTGTCTTTTTCTGAATAAAAAAACAAAATATTTAATTTCTGTTTTGTCATTAGCAAATCTTACAGTAAAAAAGCTTGAGCAGAGGAAACACCATTTACAAAATGCAGTACCTTGTTCCTATTTAGTGTACGATTTTTCAATGCTCCTCATTGAAAAATCTGGAATATATGAATATAACTGATTAATTAATCAATTAATCATGATCCTGATTGCCTTGTTGTGATGTCACAAAATCATGCTCAAACATACTTGTCTTCAACTTAGATTGAAAGTGAGCACAGAGAAACTTTCCCCCTTAAATAACAGATGAATTATGAAACCTTTTTGTATCATCTCATGACAGGAGCGGGACATTCACAGCTTTCTGTTACTTAAAAAAAAAAAAAAGACTTTTTTTACTTTAACCAAAAGGCAGGAAAATAACAAATTTCCTTGACCAGTGCCTGACAATGAAGCACATGCTTTCCAAAATTGCAGAAAATTGCCACAAAGACATTCTTAAGACATTCTGTCTAAAGACTTTAACCACTGAGCATGTGGTTCCTGCTTGCTTGTTCAGCAAGGCGAAAAAATTCAATACCTTGCTTTTTTTAAAAAATAAAACATGTATATATATATATATATATAAACTTTTTTCCATTCCGTTCCACCACTTCAGTCTCTTAGTCTATTAAAATCCTCATTATAATGAATTCAGAAAAAAAGTTCTAAATGGTAATTACAGATAATCTAATTGATCATGTAAGGCAACAACACTCCATTAGTAAAATTACCTCGCACCTGGGCTGGGCTAACACTCATGATGAAGGCTGTCTGACCTACATGTTGATAAATTGGCCATGCATGTGTGTGTGCTCTTTTTTTTCTTCATTTGTGGGACAACATTCCCTATCTCTTCTGTCAGGTAGAAATATACAGACCCCTCCTAACTCTTTCTCACTCACATGCCTTTACACTTTTTAACTCCTCTTGCATGTTCTGTATGTGCATATGTTCTAAATTCTTATTTTAAGCCAAGCCTTGTCTACATGCACATAACACTTGGACACTGTGGTTTGGGTCATGATTTGTTTTGTGCCTTTTCTATTTTGTAATTTTCTGTGAAAATGTGTGCGAATACCAGAACAGCTCATCTGGCTGACATCTGGCACATGAAAGACCCAGAAGGTGGTCAGCTCAAAGAAAGCCAAAATGCAAACAGACTGAGAAACAGAGAGGGAGAGAGAGACAGAGAGACAGAGAGAGAGAGAGAGGCAAGTGAATTATGCATTCATCACCTCAGACAAAGGGTAATCTCTAAGATATCCGGACAAACTCTAGGAACATAAATATGGAAATAGGAATGTCCAATGGTCACGGCTGAAACATGATTGTTGAACCAGTTACTGTTAAAAATTAGATGTGCCCCTTCCATTTCTGTTTTTACATCTAGGCTACAGACACTTTTTCATTCAATGGCCTTTTTGGCCCACTAATCTTTTATTTATTGTAATAACATTAAAAAAATCTGTATTTGTACCTGGTTGTTTATTATTGTCATTGGCATGTTTCTTTTTGTGGTTTCATTTTGTATTTATAATATCCTTTGTAGAGCATATGTGCCTTAGAAAAAGACTTCACGTACTTACTTTCGAAGAAATTCATATATGCGCTCGTATTCCTGTCAGTGCATGCGATCCTCCTCATTTTCCACCAAGGTTTGGGATACTACATTATGTGTATGAAAGAACATTAACAAAGGTGTATGCACTGGATGTCATCCCCAGATCGTCTAAGGACATGCAGTGCCTGCAACTAAAGAAGAAATCCTAATGTGGTATAGAATCTCATACCGACATGCGGTATTCAGAGGAGGATTACAAAAGGGTGCCATGAGTGCAGATGGCTGTAAGGAGTAAGTAATTGATATAACAGTGCCACTCAATGGCTCCACCACCAAATCCATGGCTCCATTCAGTTTAAGCCCAAGATACTGATGTCTGGCAGCAGCGCTCACTACCCAGTCTGATGTCTTCATGACAAGATCTTCTGTCCCCAGTATGAAACAGTCACTCCCACGCAAGTTCTGTCTGGAGTTTTGAGACAAGCTCTTGTGAGTAAAAGAGAAATAAACAGTTATACAGTGATAAATTTAAGCTCCATACTCATATCTTAGATGTGAAAAATAAAGAAAAAATAGCTAATGGGCTAAATGCACACTTTCTGCTTTAATAAAAGGAGGTAGATTAAGTTGACAGTTAAACAAATACATTCCCTGTCTTTTTGTGGTGGCAATTTGAAAAGTATTTTAGTTTGAAATATTCAAATTAACTAAGATTGTCAACAGAATGTGAAGATTATTGTTTTCTGAGTTGCAGACGTACTTAATTTAGCATGCCAACCAGCTGGCCCCTGCTCGTCCTGTCTCATAATACCTCTTTGTACCTCAAGAGGCAATAGTGAATCACTGAGGTCGTTTAGGTTGGAGCACTCCGAACACGGCCTAGCTGGTCATTTACAAGTGTCTGCGGGTTTGGTCAGATTTTGTCATTTGGGTGCAACTGAACTGCAACTGGGTACAGAGTGGTACGAGTGGAGAAAAAAGCTGAACCAGAACGAATACACTATTAGATTAGAAATACATTATCAGAACACAGAGTTTGATAAGTTCAGTAATGACCCATCACAGCAGCTGGTATTTTCTTCACTTTAAAAGCAGCAGACAGTTTTCCAAAGGACAGGAAGACGAGTCTCGGGCGGCGTGGTTTGAAAGAAAACTAAGCAAATGCGACACAAAGTTAAAACTCTGCTCATTCTGCCAGTACAGGTGAGGTCCTCTTTCAAACTGAATTCAACAGGAAACACACTCACTCCCTAGCTGGTACCAGAATTTCTATGTTCAATTTTTAGGTGTCAGTGATGTATGCGCAGTGAGGCAACAACTAAAATAAAGTAAAATAGCATGTTTGCATTTTTTTCCCTGTTAACTATGTTCTTTTTTTGCAATTAAAATGTTGCTGCAGAATGACACTGCTGCAAATGGTGGAAGAAAATGAAGAGGCATATGCTTTCATATACTCCATAGACATAGACTCCCTGTACTGACTAAATGGGCCATTAGGTATTTCAAGCAACAAAGATGATCTAAATGTTTTCTCAAGGTAAAGATAAACAATCATCCAGTAACAGATCTGTCTGCCTGTTCCTTTTTAAACTTAAAATACCAAACTGAGAGCATTATATCACTTTCTTCTTGTTCAATATCAGGAATTGACAGGAGATCAATAAGACATCCTGTTCTCCTCTCGTGGTGTTTGAGATGGTGTCAGGATGGAGTGATGAATGGCAGCAGAACAGGCTCAGCAGCAGAGAAAAATGAGCTGGACGGGGAACAGGGGGTCAACCAGGTTAATGATTTTGGCCGTGATTATTTGCAGGTGTGAATGATCTAAGATTAATCATTTAGGAGCAAAGCTTGACTGACAGGAGGTGAGAAATAGCAAATCAAACCGGTGGAAACGTTCATGAGCTCCACAAAACCTCTACCGAGGTGAAACAACAAGATGAAGTAAGAGTAAATGATGCAGCCGTCCGCTTTCCATTGCGGAAGAACATCTGGAAATTTGCTCACTGTCAACAGTAAAATACCTAACTGTCTATCCTTACTTCATAATAGTACTGATAATTGGTCAGAAACCTCAAATAATAACAAGTGATCTCCTGTGGTCATCTCATCAGTATTGTTGAAGAAGAAAAAGAAATGACATTGTGTCTGTGGTACAAACCAGGCAGCAGTATTTAAGTTAAGATCCCTTGCAAATGCAAATGAATAACTTACTTAAGAAGCACAATTCGATGCAATAATTTTCAGAATTTTTCTTAAAAATTTCAGCCCACCAGCCATTATATAATCCAAAAAGATCTGCACCCTTTTATATTGAACAGACCTGCTGCATGCAAATAATTGTTTACTTTACATGAATGTAAAATCATTCTTACACTGAGCTAAAGACATGTTTTGGGAATTAGCTTAAGTCTACAAACAGATGTATGAGCATGAAAAAAAAAAAAAGGCCCAGGTCCATTCACAGGAAAATTAACCAAGCAGTGCACTCTCAGTGACATGACGGACATGTTGCACTCCATTTCTCGACTGGACCAAAGCAGATTATTCAAGGCTCTGACAAGAGAAGATGCATATATGTTTTTAAGACACACTTGAGAGCTCCAGGCAGCAGGTGATATAGATATAGATTTATTGGCTCTGTTTAAAATGCATCTGCACGTACATCTAGATCCAGCTGTCTGCGTGCTGCAATCAGCAGCGTATAGTTCTGGGAATACTGTTGTAACAAGGAGAATATGTGGGTACAGTTCCAGAAGGACAACTCTGACATTGCAGTCTGCATGTGAATACATACATACATACGTGTGTGTGTGCGTGTGTGTGTGTGTTTTTGCATTTATGTCTTTTAGATGACTGAAATCACAGAGTAAGTACATACATGCATTTGTACATACTTAGATTAGCTCTGTAAAAGTCGACACATTCACACCTGCAGTTTCTTCTGGACTGGACCACAGAAAAAGAAAAGACAAAAGAAAAGTTGTTTGCTTTGTGTTCTGGTCCATTGTTCTTGTCCATTTTATGCAAATGAGACTGTCCTTCTGTAAAAGAAACAAGCCCATAAATCGTTTGAGCAGCAAGTTATTAGGACTCATAGTTATGTTTTGTCGTTAGGCAACATCTAGCATTTAATTACAGCTCTCACAGCACCCTAAATGACTCCAGCCAAGTGAGCAAACGCACCAGAGTTCAATTGGATTGAGCCAAACAGGATACAGTTGGTGTGAAAGCAGACATAGTTTTAATGCTAAAGTTAGAATTACACGGCTTTGTATTAAGGTTAGGAGTTAAATAATGCATTTCAGTGGGTGTACTTACAAGTACAGAAATACAATCATGCATGTTAGTGTGAGTGTGTTGTCAAAGCTGGAGGTCTATGTGGACTGTTTATGTAAGGACACAAACGGGTACACATGAACACAATCCACTCATGTAGATATGGTATGCAACCATCATATGAACATGTAGCATTTCCCATGATACTCTTCAAAATCCTGTGGTGACATTTAAAGCAACATCTGGCATTTAATGTGATGCAGAGATTATTCATCATTTGTGGACATATTGTCCATAAGTGTCAGGGGGTAAATATGTAGATCGCTTCAGCAATAGATGCATCAGTCGAGACTCGCGGGAATAACGTCATTTGCCACAAGTATTGCACAAGCTGTTTTATTGTGCTGCTTTTAAATTCTTGTAATTTTATGATTATGACAAGGTCCATTTTCACAAGCCACACATTTAATTACCAACAGGAAGGCATGGTTTTTCTGCCGGTAGCCTGTCGTTGTGGTAAAAGCACACTGCATGAGTCTTGAGCTAATCAATGAAGTGACCTCCCACGAAGCTGTTTATGTCATATGCATTTGATAAAAAATCAATTGATAAAAGCGGAATTATAAAGTTGAACCAATCAGACGTTTCATTCGGGGTCGCCAGCATACAGTACATGAGCTGCATGAATGAGCAGTATACTTAAAAATGATGGATACAAAAGTGAAGCAGGGAACAACATGGAGGCCATATCCAGTGTGCTGCTGTAATGGTGATGGTGGGGACGACGAGAGATGATCCAGTGTATATAGCTGAGGTATATCGTGCAACGTTGCAACAGTGATATTTGAATCCATTTCACGTTTCACCACAGATACTACTGGCCTACTTTTTATTCTCAATGGTAACATGGAATTGACTGACTACATGATTAACTTTATGCAATTTCAAAGTTAAATCACTTTTACCTTGAGAGTATTATAAAAAATTCCTATACAGTCATTCCTTGCATTCCAGATTTGTGTACAGTTATAATTAATAGCAGAAAGCTGCCGAAGTCAGCATTTCAGATAGTGTCAAAGCCAAATAAAATGTAGGTGCAAATATAATTCTATTGTATGCTTTTCCTCTTCCTGTGTTTCCTGTTGTTTTTCAGTAATATAATAGATAAGGTAAAAAATATGAGGGAAAAAATTACTCTACAACAACTTCAACAACTGCTCAGTAATTGCTTTGGACTTAAATATTTTACTAGTGCACACCATGTTTTGTGTGCGTCTATGTGAACACTTGTACAGATGAATCATTTTAAAAAGCATTTTGAAATCCTGATTGCAGTTTTCTCGGTTTAAAAAAAAGTCATTTTTGTATGCTTACAATAGAAAGATAATAATTTCTCTGCCCATCCAAACCGAAATATTGAATGTAATAATTACAGGCATTCAGCAAAATAAAGAATACTGATTAGATAGCTGTAACTTAAGGAGCTACAAGTAGTTACTTGAAAAAATACAAGTTAGAATAGGTTTATTTAACATAACTAAACAAATATGAATTACAGCTATCCAAATGCAAGCGAGAGGGAAGACCCTAAACTTATACAGGGTCATCAACCAGTCAGTCCAGGTGAGCTGGATTCTCCTAGATCTCTATCAGATTTGTTCTCCAGCTTTTCCACTGAGTGGTAGATAAAACCATATTTTAGGCGCCACAGCTCTTACTGTTAAAAGGTTTAGAGATTGATCATAATTTCCAAAATGTTGCGCTCATTGAATTTTGAAGTGTACCGATGTTCTATCTTATAGCATCATCTAATTGATCAGCAAGCACACCTGATATTCATTGGATGTAGCGATGAGATTAAAGTAAAACTGCACGCTTGACACAGAAGATGTGCCTTTGTCTTTTCTTGGAGTAACTCCACTCTTAAATGTTCTGAATATCAGTGAACTTTTATGGTGATTTGAAAGTGCACATGCATTTTCACATGCATAAGAATTAGCATCTTCCACACTGTGACTGCACATTATTCTACATAAAAACACAGTGACACAGACATTAATTCATCGTTGCTAGTGAATTTGGGTTGCCACAGTATTACAGATTGCAGTTGTACACTTTATACTTTTAGTTTCTTTCCTAAGTTTCTCTCAAGGAGAAGCCTGTCTGGACTCTCCTCTTCATTAAAATGGAAGGATAGGAGCTGATTTAATTGGCCATGATTGATGACAGCCCCTACCACACCCAAAGACAATTTATGTCTCTAAATCCAACCCCTTTTAAAACTGTGCTGTTGCACCTCTGTTCTGCTCTGCCCGTGGATCTGCTCGTGAAATTACCCCAAATCTCTTGACATGGCCAAGTGAGCCTTTATTTGCCGACAGAGAACCCTTCTAATTTTGAAATAGATCCAGGTCTGAAAGGCTGAACTCCCAGAACAAAAAGACATCATCGAAAAGAGACATCATCACCCACACACCCATAATGAGGTAATGGGCACTCATTAATTTCAGTACAGGTTGCAAACGGAACATCCTTCAGCGGACCTGAGATATTTCAGAGCTGAACTCAGGGTTAGCAAGTGAAATAAGGGGATAGGCTGGTTTGAATGTGCATCCAACCTGGCAACCCAATATCTCAGGGCTCTGTTGCTCAGAATAAAATTGCGCAGGCACAAGCACACAGACTGTGTTTGTGCTAGTTCCACATCCAGAGGCAAAGTGTGACACTGGGTGAGATTAGGAGGAATATATAATCAGTGGGCGTGGGACAAGCTGACATCAGGCTTGACCTATTAATTTACCCGTTTTCCTTGCCAATAAAAAGCAGTGCATTCAGCGAAGCGGCTCCTTTACAGACGTTTTTCTTAACACATGTAGACATACCCTGACACACAGACCCTGCACACACTCTGTGCTGCATACACTAAACCACAGTCAAATTCATGGTAAGGTACCGAAAAACGCCAAACCGCCATAGGTGCACCACACAATATTTTAATGATGGTCTATGTGCAATGGGACATCATAAAGAATTCACTTTTCTGACAATAAAACATAAGACCTTTTTTTTTTTAAAAAAAAAACATAAATATTAAACCTTCAGTGGTTAACAGTGTCTGGTGAGACATGTTGATCACAGGAACAGAATATGATTCAGTCAGTGAGGTTAGGATTAGATTCATGACTTCTGTATCAATCTCTCAAAGAGATAAAAAAACAAAAAACAAATAACAAAACAAAACAAAAAAAATCTAAAAGGCTGTGACCATAATGGCTCTCATGTAACACCTCACATCATTAATAAATTAAAAGGAACACTATCTTCCTGGAGGGCTCTCAGATATATCATGTAAAATGCATCATGTTGAGTGAATAATTGTGACTATAGTCATGATTATAATTGATCTCATCCTAAAAGATGATTGGGCTAATTCATAGCAAAAAATAAAAAAATACACTTCACACACACTCTCTCTCACACACACACACACACACACACTTCAAAATCCCGAGAGTTGCCGTGGATATTAGTATTGTCTTATTTTTATTCAGTCTCTCCGTAAGCATATCAGAAACATCCTTGATGCCAAACAAGCCAAATGATTTCTGTTTTATCTACTGGGGATTTTGGTTATCAATGAAAAGCAATATAGAAACATTCCAAACTAAATTGTACATCAGTATTCTGAAGGCAAATTCAAACAGAGAGCGAGGGCAGAATTAAAATGAGATGCTTATTCTGCTGGAATAATAAAAAACAATAAATGTACTGGTGTTAGGTTCATAACTCAAGGATAAGCTGAATACACCTCTTATAATGGGAACAGATTACCTTAACAAAATGATCAACAATCCAACTACCTACTGTTTTTTTCACTAAGGTTGAAAATGACATCAACTCTCTGTCTTGATAATACATAATTGTTCTTAACTAACTTAAATCTGGGATATTACTCTCCAACATATCATTAAATTAAGTTACTCGGCTACTGATTACAAAACAACAGCTTGCTAATTCTTTTACTCTTGCAGGCTATACATTTCTTTGAAGGTGTGTTTCTGAAGAAGAAGAGTGAGTTTATAAACCCCAAGAATAAAACCATAAAATCTGTTCTAACATAAGAACAAGAATCAGATCTCTCTGGAGCCATGTTCCCTCTGATTGTGTAAAAATCACAGGTTGATGTTTTGTTTTTAGGGATAATCTTCAACAAGTCATAAGAGGACTTCCTTAAAATGATGAGTGCCCATTCATGACATATGGTCCCACAAAGCAGAAATAAACAATTTTGTGTTCTTTTAAAGGCTATTAAATATAGAACTAAAATGGAGAGCAACAAAATGAAAGTTTGCCCACCTTGCCTCAAAGATGCCGTTTTCAAAAGAGAGGAGTCCCAAGGACATTTTACAAAAGGACAAAAACACTGAATGTTCCTCAATAATGTTCAGTATGAATTACAATAAGGCTGATTGATGGACATTAAAAAGGCAGTCTGAAAACCTCTGCATCTGTCCATGAAAGTCTAGAGGTCAAGGAAGCTCTAAAGTATAACATTACCTTTAAAACACAACACAATATGAAACTTTCTAATTCATTCCAGTGGGAGTGCCAGGGTTACGGGCAGGCTCACAATCCTTCCCCTCCTCCTCCCCACTCTAACTAATGAGAAGCTATAAATGAGGAGGCTTGGATAGTGTTTATCTATGCGGCTCTGAGGGGGCCAAGGTGCCCTCACACACAGCAGTGTGTAGAGAGGGTGACTGCTGGGCATAATACTTCACACATCAGCTGCCTCTCACATATGGCTGTCCTCGCCTGGCCCTGGCTCCTGCCCCATCTGCCTTCCCACCTCAGTCCCCAAAGTTTGTTTTTTCAACCAGCGATTGGCCGCCACCGAGTCCTTATTGTGTTGCCACCTCGCCCCCAAAAACCAGCCGTTGTATCATTGCATGTCCTCCTCCTCATTGTCATGTGCACATAACAAATCTGCCAATCTCCACTCAACACAAGCCCCCCCCCCCCCCGGATCTCTGGCCTCATCCTGCCAAGCTTGGCGCAGGGTCACATCTGGAATGGAGAATTATTGCCGCCCCTTACTTCCATCTATTCACAGATGGCCTGTTGATTTTAAGCCCTCTACTGTACAGTGAATGCAGCCTGTTGGCATATAGAGGATGGTTGATGTGTGTGTGTGTGTGTGTGGGGGGGGGGGGGGGGGGGGCTTGTCAAGTGCTGAAATGCCTAAACTGTTTATAGAAAACAGATGCAGCGATTATTACTAAATATTTCACACTTAAAATTTATACCGAAGTAATGATCTCCTCAGGTGACCATGGGAATTGGCTTGATGCTTATATTAGAACATGCTGGTACATTAGGAAACTGAGCTGGACCAGAATAAGATGGTTTGGACGGATGAAGCATGAGTGTAGCGTGTTTGGCTACAGTTAGGCGAGGGTGGGATGAGGTTAAACCTGACATATGTTGCCTTTTTCAAATAGGGAGGATTCTCTGCCGTGTATTTCTGAATGCTTGTTGTCTACCCACTTACTGTGCTCACGTTTTGTAATGCGTCGGCAAATTGAATGTTTATAGTGTAACAGAAAGCAAAGGCTCCTTCATCAGCCACTGATCCATATACTGCACGTTACTCTGCACTCAGTATTGATTACACGGTACGGAAGAAGCACCACATGTACAAATAAATACTTCGCATGAATAGTATTTGCAGATCATCTCTATATTAAAAGGAAGGCGGGGGATGTAATCAAATTATGTACAGGTTTTTTGTTTTGTTTTTTAAATGAATGTAATTATTATCTTGTATTACATTTATTCTTCATGTTGAATTTATGTAAACATTGTTTTCCATTTTTTCCCACTTTATGTTAAAAGAGCCAGAGGTAGATATTTTCCAGCCAATTATGTGCATCAGGGATCTTTGAACAGCTGCTGGATGCTCTCAGTTGAGGAAGGTGTTGGCGTTTACACTGGGGTGGTATGCGATTATTAAAAAAACAAAAGCCACAAGTGGTAGACAGCATATTACCTTTGTCTCCTGCCTCTTTATTGTGGGATTCCAGCTGCTATAGTGGTCACATGGATTCACTGATTCTAGAGCTAAAACTATAAATGTCTCGGATACAGTTAATTTACAGGAGTTTAATTTTCTGCACAATAAAAACTAGTTATTTAATATACATGGGTGCGATTATGCTCCTGATGATAGTTTAGCTCTGCTTCAGTTACCATACCACAAATAAAGTGCAGAAGAAGTGAAATGCATTCAAAGTGGATAAAAGTGGGAAGCAAATACCCAATGGTAGTATGAAGATTTATTTTAAAGAACAAAAATGAATAGTTTTTTTATGCTTATTAAGTTAATATTTACAACTGTGCTGTGTATTATCTTTTTCATAAACTACAGTCTAAATCTGGTTTGGGATTTTAACACCCATAATTTGGCATCGTCTTGTTGTAGCATTTGTCTGCAAATATGAGAGGAATTCACTTTAAAACATGCAACACCTGCACCATATGCCCCTGTGCCCATCTATAGCCAAAAAACTATTACTTTGAAACTGCTTACAGCGGTTCTTGCTGTAAGCAGTTTGGCAAATGCACCCTGTCAACATCAACACACTGTCTAAAGCCAGAGGGGTGATAGCGAAGCCAAAGAATGACTTCCCAAATTTGGGCAATGTTTCTATCAGCTGCTTATCTGCTTGGCCAACAGAATAAAAGAAGATTTCTTTATCTGAAAGACCTGCAACCTTCACAAAGTGATGGACTATCATTGTACATGCAAAATCTTCAAACCACAAAAAGAATTTGATTTGCAGTCACTGTTGAGCTCATACACAAATGTAATAAATGATACATATGTCCCTATATCATGAGTGATATACGTCACCTAAAGGGGAAATATTATTATACATATAGGTCCCACACATCCTCTGGATATATAAAGACACAAGTTTAACATATACGAAATACTGATAATAAAATTTGTATGTGTACATATATCAAAAAATATGAATACGATTAATTTTTATTTGGTATAACCTGTTGCGACCATATAATGTTCATGATATATATCTAATTTATATATACATTCAAGTTTATAAACAACATACAAAACATGCTTATATATGTTTCCTAGTCATTTCTCATTGATTTTAAACATGTCTATCTTCCCATTCTTGGAAAGTGGGTTCAGAGGTTTGGACTCTACTGTATATAATGTCGACATATAGCCTATTGATAGACTTTTGGGATGGATATAAATGTGTGTACTGTCCATGATATAAGCATACATATATAAACATACATATTTGTGTGAGGCAAACATACTTAACAACCAAATTAATAACCTAATTATAACCCTTATAAAAAGGTAGTCTTATTGTAAAGTTGTACCAATATATGTACATATATTATATTGCGTATGGGCTAGGAACATTTCTGTTCATCAGCCTGGATTCAACTGCCAGCAATAATTGCAGATCTGGAAACTAAATCCATGCAGCAAATCTATCAAAGTTACTAACTTTTAAGAGCAAAAATTTAATTTGTAACTCAACTCTTACAGTGTTAATAACATGTATAGTATGTTATGATGTCTGTACTGTATTTAGATTGAAAACTGAACTATTGAACACTTGTCTCAGCTACTTGTCATAACATTCTAAAGACGAGCGTTTAGATTGAGAAAACAAGTCGTTTCCCATCATCATACCAAGGTTGTCACATATTTCAGCACAATTTGGTTTTACTCAACATAACTATGCCACTTGCAGTGTTTTTCCCACAGTGATGTGCAACATTGTCCTCTTATTGTTTAAAAAAAAAAAAAAAAAAAAAAACTGTTAGTACAACTTTGTACATTCATTCTGAAAGTAGAACATAGGAACCCTGGGAATAAGTCAACAACAAAGGGGGGGAAAAAAAGAACAGATTTGCAGATAGGTTGGTTGTAAGAAAAGCAAAGCAAATTCAATTCGCCACAATAGAAAAATAAACCAAGGTTGCTGAAATGGTAGAGATTTAGATGCTTTGCATGTTTACCATAAAGTAACCCTTCTAAACTATGCTGTAAATTTTATGTCACTGGGCCATAAATCCACAAACTGCTTTTTAACAAAAAAATAAGAAAAGAAGGTCACACTATTTCATCCCCAAATGAGAAACCTCCAAAATGTGTATCCTCCTTTGTATAATTTCTATACAACTGCCCTTGTTGACATGGCTAATTTGTTTTGCGTTCCTCATTTCATGCATGGAGAAAGGGGGAAACAATCCTGTTATTTTTGTACTTCCTCTCCAAACAAAGACACTGTGGCACACAGGAGGTACATTGTATTAATAATAGATTTAAAAACACAAGATGTCAAATGAAGGAAAATATTGCAAAACGGAGGGCAGTTCAGTGTTTCCATTTAGCCATTCCAGCTTGATTCATCTGCAGCTGCCTTTTGTGCACTTTAAACCCAAACCGTTGGCCTGGGGAATTTCTGTCTGAAATCGCATTTGGCAAGCTTCCCTTAAACATCTCTCCCCCACCCCCCGATAGCTCTCTGCTGATAGATAATGGCAGCACAGGTCTATCTATATTTAGCATCAGTGATTATCTTAGCACTACCGGCAGATGTTTTATGATGCAACATGTGTAATGTATTCACAAGGTACAAAAATAGAGGATTTTTTTTTTTTTTTCCTTTTTAAAATACTGACTTGAACCTTGTTTTGCCCTCGACACAGGCTTGGTTAACTGCTGTGTAGATGGTAAAAGGTGATGAAAATATTACAGTCATGCAAGGTTTTGGTCACTCCTATGCTTTTGTTCATGTTATATCAGAGTTAAATGTTGTGAATTTTTTTTTTCTTCCCCCCAATCTCTAGTCGCATCAGTTTTTGTGATATTTTACACATCTCAAAAGAAGAATTCCCCCCCTCCAGTTATCCTGACTTCACAGGGGAGGTCAGAGAGGTCCAGTTATTGAGCAGCTCCTCTGGAGTCAGCATGGACTACTGGTGTGCTATCTTGCTCAAAGACCTTTAAACAAGTTGGATGCTTGCAGTCACAGGATCCTGATACTAGGCCTTCAAGTTGAAGGGTGCTGTCCCTGCTTAAACTCGCCTGCTGCTTATTTAATGTGATCAGCTGACAGGGAAGGCAGCGGTATGGCGAGTTTGTTATGTTTGTGGGGACCATTGCAGACAAGCTGTAGCCTTTTGGTATTTGACATCCTCATGCTATTTAATATATATAAATAAATAAAAATAAAAGATTCATTACTGCAGTTAAGGAATGCACCAGCCTCACAGTGATTGCAGTGGACTCTCCATATCCACACAGTCACTTTAGAGTGTCATGTCCCATTGTTAACTCATAAACAATGGCTTACTATTAGGGAACCTCACCTTTTTCCTCTACAAAAACAAATACAGAGAAAGAATGAAATATATATATATATATATATATATATATATATATATATATATTTCAATTTACAGTAGAGGAGCACAGTGAATTCAATACCTTGCTTAGGGCTTTTTTTTTTTAAAATATAAATACAAGTCAGGATTTATTATACCCATTTTGAACAGGGAAAACATTTAACATCAAGTTTATTCAAAATAAATTAAATGAATCAATTAAAAAAAAACAAAAACAAGTATTTTACCTGAAGCCCAAAGTAAGCTGTCCTTGCCTTGTGACGACCCCATTTCGTGTAAGCTGCTGTGGTTATTGTGAAACAAGATCTCAAGTAGGAATATGAAATCACAGTAGAAAAAAAAAAAAAAGAAGCAAACTGGCAAACCAGTGAAAAGATAATTTACGCTGATTTCTGTGGACATCCCTCTGTCTGATGACTGCTAGTGTTTCATAGAATTTAGCACTTCCAATACATCATATTATATGTGGTCAATATTAACAAGGTCACAAATGCTTAGGGACACTGCAGCACAGCATTAGTAATGAGCAGTGCTGCTGAAACATTACAAACCACAAAGGGCCTGTTGCTGCTTCTAGCACAGTGACAGAGTGGTCTTATGAAAGCCACTGCTGATAAAATAACCCAAGGACAGCCCCTGGGCAGGATCTGTCCAGCATATGCTCATAGTCTATATCTAGAACAGTGGCGTGCCGTCAGGGCAAACAAAGCGAGCAGTGCTTGACCAGTTAAAGCTAAAAATAGACATTGATTAAAAATGATACCAATATGAGAAAAAGTGGAAGCAAGCCGTTTTCTCTCCGTCAGGATATGAAGTTCACTGGAACCCAAATGCAGACAATTAGTCGTTCAGTTAAATACAACCTGAGAGACTTACGGAACAGGTGAAAGAAATCCAAGATGGCGAAACAAAACAAAGTCCACCAACAAAAATCTCAACTCAACAAAATCCAGTAGGGCGACACAGGGAGTAAGAGAACAAAAAGCACTGGGAAACCAAACTGACACACAAGGACATCTGAGAAATTAAATTCAAAACTTCACAAGAGCAAAGTGGATTACAACAGACAGACTGACAATGACAGAGTGGAAGACAGGGACTTAAACACACAAGGGAAGCAAGGGTAATGGAACACAGGTGAAACACATTAGGGTGGGGCAGACAATCACTAACGAGGGAAATGGAACAAAGACAGGAAGTAAAACGCACAAGGTAGATAATTTCAAAGTAAAACAGGAACTAAATAAAAATTCAAAGTCCAAAGAAACTGCCTAAACTCAGAAAAATAAGAGCAGATCATGACACTATCCTTACATTTCAGAACAGCATTCTGTCCCATAAAGAATCTGATATTGCCTGTTTGCATTCATATAGTAATCCAATGCCTTCTTGTGGTTTCAGTAGGCTATTGTCTCTGGAAGATAGCTTCACTACCAATGGCTATAATTTCTGTCATTTTCGTGGGTGCGTCCATATCCCGTTGTCAAAGGGTGGGGCTTATCAAGCAGAGGAGGGACCATCATTTTTTGCCCATTTGCGCATGGGCATTGTAGATAATTCTGGGATGTTTCACAGGTGACTGGCTATGGCCAAGTTGTCCTCAGTTTTATGACATTGCACGGATAATTTTACACATGCATGTGTGGAAACTAAACTTGCACGTTAGAAAATGATTTCATTAGTATTTTCTTCCTCAGTGATAAGAGGTAGCAGCAGCAAGGAAACGAGTCACTTACACTGTGATTTATCATCTCAAATCAGTAAGGTGTTCCACTAATCACCTTGGTCAGCATGTGGGATAATGAGGAGTTGGGGCAGGAAAATAAAGGATTCTGCATTGTCACTGGAGAGTGTCATTGTCAGTTAATGGTAAATATTTTGAACATTACTACTGAAGTGATCTTTAGATATTTTTCCTCTACACTGCACATGGGATATGTTTACTGTCAGTTCAAAGGAATAATCCTAATACTTCTTCAGCCAGGCACAGTGCAGCAAGATGCAGGAGAGAGACTTTCAGCTCATGGAAAGACAGGCAAGCACAAAATCACAGGAGTTGTAAGTTGACAGGACAGGCCCTGAATTTAAGAAAGATTTGTGACAACTATTGTCATGAAACGGTATACATTAGTCTGGTCCATTTCTCCCCCAGTGGTGTCAGTAAACAGCTGAATGGCACATTGTGGGGGAGGGGACATTCGGTTCTTCTGTCACCACACTAGAATGATGAGGAAACCATTTCGAAAATTACCGATGGGTGAAGCTTGTTCAAGTTCAGGGATTTAAATAGCCCTTCATCAAAACTGAAAGGATGTTGCAGTGGTGGAAAAAATGAGACAGGAATAAAAGCAAAAAAAAGAGCAAAAAGAAAAGGGAGTCTAATTAGATCCAATAAAACAAAAACACAATGCAAACTATCAGGTTTATATTGTCAGGGGTATGTAGCACCAGCCTTGTGGGTAACCTAGTCTGGCATCACTCTTATCTTAGTGAAACATTTACACAACAAGCGTCGATACTTTTCTAGGATCACGCACACTTGGCTCCAGTAGTAGCCTGGAGGTTAGAGAAACAGCATTCTTACTGATATTTTTCCAGTTCTGGACTCACTACAAACAACTGACTGGGTACCACTCTTATCCTCAACCACTACCATCAATGTGCAGTTGAGCAAGGCACTGAACCCTTCAGTTGATCCAGGGGAGCTGCACAGTTGCCGGCAGATAAAAAAAAAAACAAAAACATAATAGTGCTGGGCAAGTGTGAGAGTAACACCCCGAGTGGGTGTCAGACTCTCCAGCTTTCAAGTGCCTGCTGTAGCTGTTGATGTAAGTAAAAATATCTTCTACATCAACTCATCTTGTTAAGTCAACATTAGAAAATCAGTTGTATTAAAAAAAACCAACAAGATACACAACTGAGCTCTTCTTGGAAATCTGTCTCGGAAAAAATTTACTGTAACCATGAAAGTAAATTTTATTATTCATAACATCACCTCGCCTCATTTTTTTTTGTATCATTGTGAGAACAGCAGAAGATGTGAGCTGACTACTGATTTACCTTCATTTTGCATTTGAAAGTCACAGCAATTTGTGTTATTACGACTCTGTCAGGCTGATGGAGGCAGGATTGATGGGGCCGTTGAGCTGCTCCCGAATGCGCGCATGAGAATAGAGGTTACAGTCTTTTTCTCATCAACACCTATGACACCATGATGAGTGGAGGCTTGTAGTTGTGACTGACAACTAAACGCGAAGGCCCCCCACATACTTATATTTGGATAAGAGGCAGAATGTGACTCTAATTTCAGGAAAACAGCACAATCCACAAAGCGTGGCGAGACATGGTTATAGAGTCGTGTGAAGAGAAGAGAAGAGATGTAAAGGGAGAGGGAGGGGAAAGGAAACGAGAAAGGAGAGTGAGAAGTTAGCAAAAGACTGTGAAGTCTAGAGGAGAGGGAGGGGAAAAAAAAAAAAAATCAAAAGCCAAGCTAAAATAGGGAGAAGGAAATATAGCATGGAGCTCGGAGCATCAGCAGCATGGTGCATAACTTTATTAGCTATTGTAGTACAAGCCTCATTTTATGCAACAGCAGGCAGAGATCTAGACGGAGGCAAACAAAAATATGTCCAGCAAAAACAGGAGCACAGAACACTCATGAAACTCTCATGGTATCTCCGCAGAGCATCGGCTACCTAACTGACCCTGATGAAAAAGGAGGCGTAAACAAAACCAGGTGAGGGAAAAGGTTTTGTCTGTAAGAACTGAGAAATGATGACTGGCATAGAAGTAAGTACCAGGTAGGGAAAATTGGACTTTAGCAGCACAAAGGGGAGCCTGATTTGGTGCAAGTACACATTCAAGTAGATTTTTTTTTTCTGTTTTTCCTTCTTCTCACAGACACAAAAAGACAACAACAACAAAAACATCCAGTCCACAGATAGGAACATAATTTACAGTATAATCACTAAAATGGTAGTTAGCCATGGCCTTTTCAATGTCATGTTATTCATCTGCTCTAGCATCTGTTCATGAACAAAATGCCAAAGAGAGAAACAAACATTAGGACTTGTGAGGAAGACTGGTTGATTATCTGCCCTCTTTGTCTACCTCCCCCCTTCTGTTTTGTTTACATGGTGGATTTATGACGACGTGACCTCTATGATTTTGGACCAGTGAGATATAAGCCAGCTAATCAAAGGGGACAAGCAGAGGTTACACCAGAAGGCAAAGGGACATATGGTCATCATGATCCCTGCCATTCATTTCTCCCCTTTCATCTCTTTCTTTGCCTCTCTTTCTCTCTCTCTCTCTCTCTCTCTCTCTCTCTCTGTCTAGATCGGTCTTTTCGTTTGTATCACAGATCCCAGTCCCCTCTAAAGCAGACATCAGTTGGCAGTTTATCTAACTCCACAGCCCTCCTTCATCAAAACAGACCTCCAGCTGTCATAGCAGACATCCTTCCAGCCACCACACTGAGGGGAGAAGAGGTTCAGTCCGGCGGAGTTGCTTGGTTCCTCTACAACACATCAAGCCCCCCTAGGATGAAGGAAGCAGGAGCAAAGGGAGCTTTTCCTCTCTCCCGTGGCTCAGAATGTGCAAAGCTAGTTATTATCAGTGGGAGGAGGTGAGGGATGCCTTATGAGGCAAGGAGGTACAGAGTGAATGCTTCTCTTTCTTCTCTCTTCTTTTTCCTTGTACCTACGCTATAGTGTTTCTCCCTTGCTGTGATTCGCTACGACCTTTCCTCTCCCCATGCCCCCCTCTCTGCTCCTGTTCCACACAGACGACACCGACACCAAGTAAATCTGACTAATGTGACAAATAAACTCTTCTAATCTCGACAAAGCGGCCGTTGCTTTCTCCTGCGCACTCATCTGTGTTAAATCAAAGGTTTTATGCAAATAAAGGTTTTTACAGGGTCTTACTTTTCATCCAAATAAGCAGCTACATCAGGATGTAAGCTGGACAGCTTTGAACTTACTGTGTAAACAAGTGTCAGACTTCATGCTGAAATGCAAACCTCCCCAACATTCACCTGTCAAAAGCAGGCTTTTTTCTCCAAATTACATCTTTTCTAACGAAGCAACATCTCCTGCGGAGAGGTTTAAGTTTTTAATCAGGTGTGTGATTCACCTGCTCTGCTATTTGAAACTACTGTGACCTTAAAGAGCTTAGCACAACATCATCGCTTCGACAGCAGAGCCTTACTGTACATGCAAAGCTTCACGCTGTCAGGTGTGCAAACTAGATAAATGATGTTAGTAAATGCTGCAGTTCCACGTCAGATTTGCAGTCTGGTCAAAATATTTTCCAACTTATATCTACAAATAAGCTTCATGCTCCCTATTTTTTCCATTTCTCCATCTCCGGCTTGTGAGGAAGTACATTACTAGGGTTTTTTTTATTGGCATGGCAGTAAAAGCATTTAAACATTAACTACAATACATCAGAATATATGGGGCCTGTCAGGGTGTATGCTGTGTACGGCTGCGAAGCACATTGCCAAAGCACAGCTGTCTTGTAAGCGAGGGTAGGTTCAGTGCAGCAGAAAGACAAAGCGTCACCCTGCAGTATTTATGAACAAGTTTTAGAGGGGTGGTGCTGAGTGCTCTCCTTTGTACTCGCCAGTCTACATATCCTGGCCTACATAACCTATGTGTGACAACAAGCAGTCGTCTGTTGAGTGCTGTCGGCTCTCTAAGGGGAAGTCTTGTTTTCCACACACATTGGCAGAACACTACACGTTTAATGCGCTAAACAATTGATTCATTGGACTACAGGTAAACAGTAAAAGCAACTCATGTCACTTCACCCAAATCACAAATAAACATATTTTCCCACTTTTTTTCCAGGAGTTAGCCATGCAGATAGTTTTGGTTGTATTTGCCAAGGTTTTGAGATCTCTTGCCAGTGAGAGTTATGCTGCCATCTCAATACAATGGAGGTGATTGGAATTCTGCTGTGCTCAAAGCATTGAGAACCACATTATGAAAATTAAACAACCGCATCCTTTTCCGAGCAGTGCAAGCCACAGAGATTGTGTCTGACATTTGGCCTTTGTGAGTGTTTTACCCACAATAATATCACGTTAAACGTCTTCTAGATTATTCGTACTCTTAAAAGCTTACCACTAAATGAATTTAGTGATTACAATATTTCTAGCCCCCCCCAAAAAAAGAGAATCTATTTTCTTATCTCATGACCAACTGCCATGGAACATGTGATTGTGATCTGGGCTATAACAGAGGGAGTAATGACATCACAGGCCTCTTGATCCAACGCACACTTCATACTGAATTTAGGTCAACACATTTAGATTAGTTGAATACTGGAGAGACCCAATATGTCAAGTTGATCTTTTTTTCCTTGCACCCTTTAAAATGACTTCTTCTTTTCCATATATTTTATGAAGATTTTTTTCATCATTTTGCAGTGAGTTATCCAGTGGTGATTTGCATACATTTTGACATGAATGTAAACATATAGCAATCAGTTGATACTGACTATTTCGATAAGTAATGTATGGCAGGATTTCATCAAAGTCAGTCCGAAGAGCTGTACAAACACAATTGTAATTTAATGTACTAAATGACATGTATGCCTCTATATCAAGAATGATTTTGCAATATATGTTAATTATAAGGTAATATATTATTATCACATATGCACATCCTCTGAATATTACGTTTATAACATATATGAAATACCCATAATAAAATTTGTATATGTCCATGTATTACAAATATGTATACAATGAATTCTTATATGGTATTATATGTATTATATACTGTATAGGTTTATTAAAACTATATACATATAAAACTCTATATGCTTATATATCTTTTTTAAATTAATTTTAAACATGCATATCTATTATATTACATGTCTATATATATTTACATTTATAACATCAACATATATGGACAGGCTTTGGGATGGATTTATATGTATGTCACATATGTCTACAATATAAGCATACATACATAAACATATATATTGGTATAGGCTAGACATTTATGTCAATATATGAAAATGTTCTCATAGTTCTAAATGTGGGTTCATATATATGTTTTTTACTTTCATGTACATATGTGTTTTGCTTCATATGTACATATATTTCGTAAATGGAAATTCATTAACACATATGACATAAACACTTTTATTTTACCAAGTGCTTGAACATTTAAACATAAAACTGGGCCAAATTGAATTTATTAAATACATTTCATGGCATATTTTGCTATTATGAATAAGGAGTCACTATATTCTCTATTCGACATTTTGTAGACTCTGGGCTCCTCTTATGACCCTGCCAGTCATCATCGGGCATCGGCTTGTGCCACAGTGATCCTGGACGATGCCATCAGGAGTGGATGTGGTCTAGATACCACACAGGCCTCACAGTACCATGCCAGATGCAGCTTTGCCACCCGTGGCACCATCTCAACCTTTTGAAATTTAACGGTTCATGTACGTCAGGAGCTGAACCATCTGGCCCTGCAAAGACTTTTTGCATGTAAAAATGACTTTGCAGGTGATGAAATGGACAAAACAGTGCAAAACATGCATTATGCATTCTTATTTCATTTTATTTTTCACTTCTATCTTATGACATTTGATCATTGGTCTATGGATATTAAGTAGTATGTCACATTGTCCATTATTTACCATAGGCTAAACAGTTTTAAGATTGTGAGTTTCTCTCCCAAAAGGGATGACCTATTGTTGTCTGTCTCAGCTTTAGGCTAGCTGTTGTTCCACCAGTCTTGTCCTGATCATGTATTTTAACATAATGTGTTTCTTTCATATCTTTTTAAGCAACTAAAGCGTGATATTGAGGTTTCAAATCCCCACACCTTAACATCAAATTAGCAGTTGTTTGTCAGTGCCTTCCAAAAATAACCAATGTGACTGTTATAAAATGACTCAGATGAATATCTTCTTTGATCTGCCACATCTATGGCTAAGATGTAAAGCTACTTGGTTATGGAAGGATAATTGGCATGTGGAACAGATCATGTCATTAGAGAAACCAACACTAACTATTGTAAGGAGAACTTTAGAACTTTGCAGCAGAGTAGCAATTTCATGCTACTCTCTTTCATCTCTTCTACTACAAAGAGAAGTCATATTCCCAGTGCTTATCAATTATTTTATCAATAGCTTGATCTGTTGAGGAGCCAGTTAATCAATAAATGGTTAAATCAATCAATTAACACCTACACATGATTTTCAGAAACAAAATAAGTCATTTGACTTGACTCATTTGGCGAGTTCATGTCCTTTGATGCGTAGCGTGACACTTTATTATAATCTAGTGTCAGGCACATTGTGTCACATGAACAGCAGATCTGAGGCAGCACTGTCACTGTCCTTCTGCCACTCAACTGACACTTGAAAACAGTGTGTTCAGATGTTCACTGGGCTGTGATCTGAGCTGTAACACTAGCCCAGATGCACAACACGCACACACTCACTCACACACACACACACACACACACACACACACACACACACACACACACACACACACACACACACACACACACACACACGCTCACGTCACTCGCTGTGATACTCTGGGTGGTCTGGAGGAAGAGGGAGACAAAGGGAGGCAGAAAAAGAGCAGTATATCTGACGGGGAAACATTAGAAAGGCATCTCTTATGTTTTCCATTAAGGTAACGGAGATGTGATGGCAGGGATGTTGGATCAGATAAGAACAGAAAGAGACATAAATGGAAATGGAACACTGTTTTTTCCTGGATAACCTCAGGCTAGCATGATTTCACTCTGAATCCAAATGCTCATCTTGTAGCAGCGCATCAGTGTTACGTCGCCTCCTTCTATAAAGTTGCATTACTATCCCATACACAACACAAGCAAAATATATGTGCTGTTCATTCTCATTTAATATATGTAGTACAGATTTGTGCGCTGGCCCCCCACATGGAGAAAGACCGACAGAGGCATTGTTGAGCCAAAATGAGAATCCTTAAAGATAATTTCCCCGCAGCTGGTTAAGTAAATGTCAGATAGCATTCAAACAAATCAAACACCCAAACCAGGGAGTCTTTGTGTTATGTGGCACACATCTCTGGGGACTGCCTGTTATTTACACCCTCTTATCCTGTCTAGGTTGGTGCTGTGCGGATGCATCACATTCTCACTTTGTTGTGGATCAGCTTTAGACTGCTTTAACTGTCAGCCGCAGCCTTTAAATCCCTCAAGGCCCATTCTATTTGCACTAGCCATTAGCCGAGGAAAAGGCCTCTGTCTGTCGCTCAGCTTATTTAGCAACTCTTTGTTTGTTTTTCCCTTGCTGATTCCTATTTGATCGTTCCATTCCTCACTCCTCATTGATGCGGACCGCGCATTCATTTTTCGCTACTGTTTCGATGTATAAGTTTGGGGAATAGTTAGGGGTGGGGGTGGGGGTTCAAAGCTCTAAAGGATGGTCTAATCATATGCAGGCATGCTGTCAGAGGCTTTAATTGCCTTTGCCAGCCGTGCCTCTGAGTTCAGAGAGGGGCCGACGTCCCTGTGTTCATACTGGAGATACATAAACTTTGAAAACAAAGGGAGGAAGGCAGAGGCACGAGGCTTTGATCCGACTAAAAGTTGCCAGCTTCCGTTGTTGTACATAGTATACCATACAAAAGCCTGTAGTTCGGCCAAGACTGAGTCTTTGAAAAGATGCCAGCAGACAAATGTCTCACAGATTTTCGCTGTGCCCAATTGACTCTCAAGGTCAAAGTCTACGTCTTCAGCCATCAAAGTGAAGTATTATCCTGGTGGAAGCATCTCCATGCAAAAACACGCTGGTGAGCCGGCATAACTTCACCACAGTTAACAACAACAATAACAACAACAGAAAATGTCAACTTTCACCTTAAAAACGATGGTTCTGTCCTGTTGAAACTTCCTCTTCAATACCAACAATATAGAAGGAATGCCCAGTGGTAAAGTTTTTTCTGAAAGATTCTAAATGAACCAAATTTGAAAATACATGGGTTTTATTTTTGGACAGTGACAAAAATATTATAGTTTACTGAGATTGTACAGCATATGCTTGTTGTTTTACAAAGTAGCAAAGTAGATAATTTGTTAGATAATCTAGGGATTTCTGCTTATGTTTGTGATATGTATTTTTCCACCATGTTGGACACAACCAGTCTAAGGACTGAGGACAGTCTGAGTGCTGATGATGAGAAACATCAAACAGACACAACTCCCGGCACTGAATCACATAATTGCTTGGAAATGTCATTTATGTTCTTATTTTAACAAAGAGAGTCAATATGGCAGATAAAGTGCGCAAGCTATTAAGGTAAATTTAATTATCTGCCACACTAATTTATTTTCCCTATCATGAGATTTATCATGCAGCAAAAAGTAATTGGTGAAGGGGTGAGGGGGGTGCAAGTCTGTCTGTGTGTGTGTGTGTGTGTGTGTGTGTGTGTGTGTGTGTTTTCACATTTCTTCATGCGTACTCACATATGTGAAATGGAACTCCACACTGTACATGTTCTGTTTATTGGGTTGCACCGACCTTACACTGGATAATGACTCTTCCCCTAGAAGAATTTTAATAGGAGATTATATTGTGCAAAGATTTCTAACTCTGCGTTTAGCCTTGATTTCACAAATATTGCACTTTTCAAATTATGTATAAATAAAAATTAGACTAAACTGAAGTAGCTCAGGAAATATCCCAAAGAACACTGTCAAAATGACATTGTGGTAAAACTCAGTTAATGACGGCATAGCTAATTGATATTAGAGCAAGGGATCAATGGTGCAGCTCTGCCAAAGGAGAGCAGCTTCAATAGTAAGACGTTTGTCCCCAAGGTCATATTCTGTTACTGGAATATTGACCTTCCTGTTCCCCTCTGACATTCTGTCCAAATCACATCCTGTTGTTATCGCACAGCCATTTAGGCATCTGTCTTCTCTTTCATCCAGTACATCCTCTCTGTGATGGCCTCAGTGGCAGTTTAACAAAGTCTGACAATGAAATCACTTGAGTACTGCCTCTCAAAATTGACTGATCCAAGCATTTTATACTTGTTAACACTAAATAAATAAATACATTTCCATCACACCCACAAATTTACAAATTAAAAGCAATGATATCGACGTTCAACGTGGTCTTTGCTTTAATATTTAATCAACATTTGCATTTTTTTTTACTAACATATGCGTTATATGTGACTGCTATCATTCCCCTGGTACATCTAAGGAAGAAACCCTGACAAAGCACTACATATCAAGAACCTCAGAGACTCTATCCAATTTGACCAGAAACACCAAAAGTGAACAATTTTACAATTAACAAGAGACAAAATAGGTGAATAAAACTGGTTAAAAGTCCAAGTGACATTTAATGAAAGGTCCTCTTAGCTCTTCAGTGTCTTACACGCCAGACATTGGATATTTATGAATTGATTCAGCAGTGTCAGTCAGTCCTGCACTTTGCCAGGGGCACTAATCCATGTGATGGAATTCATATGTCTACTTCATATTAAGTTTCCCGTGTTGCTTATTGACCTTTTCATCTAGCATTTTCCCTCACTGATGGTAGCTGGCCCTTTCACAGAGGCTGTCTGGAACCATTATTTTGCTGCTTTCTATTCTGCTTGGGGTGAGAAACACTTGAACACTTAACACACTGCTTCTCTTGGAGGTGACTGGGAAGGAGGGCCTGAATGTGAAAGAGGTGCCGGGTGCATACAGTCACATTCCCAAGTTTCCTGAATGGGTGAATGTAATAAACATATGTTAATAGCTCCCTTTGTGTTTTCATTCACACTAGCTCTATTTTTGTTAAAAATAAGATAATAATAATTAAAAAAAAATAACAGTGATTTTCTACAGGTCTTTCATATTAACCTGGGGGAGGGGCAGAATAATATTTACAGATTTTTAATTAAACACTATCTGAGATTATGGGGAGAGATGCCCAACTGAGGTGAGATTCTCAGCATTTACCATTGTCTGATAGCAAGTAAGCCTCACAAGATGTTTTTTATATCACATACTGTAAGAAAGGCATCAGCTGCTGACACTGTGTGACACTTGTCCTCAAAAAGCATGTAGTATAGCTGACACAGGCTGAAGGAAGAATTACAACAGAGTCTGAGTGCATATTTACATCAAGCGCCACAAAAAAAAACTCATTATCACCGTGGCGCATTCATTGTACCATATATTGTTACTTAGGCATGTGATGCTGTTTGCAATGATTGCCGCGTGTGAAATCATTTCTTCTTCTGTTTGCTGAGAAGTGATTCTCTTAAAACACCCACTCAGGTACCGTGGCCATAGATACCCTCTGTGTTTTTGTGGCTTTTCTGTCAGTGGCATCAAATCAAAGTCGTCACACGTGACTGACTGTCCCTGATGTGAGACATACATTCACATTTCCACCGTCAGAGTCGCTCGTGTCTGTTTTATGCAACCACACAAACACACACTCACACACACACTCTTTCACAGTCTCTCTGTCTCTCTCTCTCTCTCTCTCGCACACACACACACACACACACACACACACACACACACACACACACACACACACACACACAGGCACGTATTTCAATTTGTTCTTCCTTCTTGAAAGGAGGACTCTTGTCCTTTAACAATAGAATATGATGAATACCTCCTCTCCTCCGTGTTGAAAAGATCTCCTCTCCATTTGCCTTTTTAGCGAACTCAGTACAGAACAGTTGGCTACTTGATTAAATCTTGTTCTGATTTTCCTATCTTCAACTTCGTTTGCGAATTTTCTAACTTTATGCAGTAATCTAACAAACACATATTAAGTTTGACGTTTGTTTCTAATGCACGCATCTGTTGCGGACTGATCCACGTCGTCAAATGTAATGTGTTGTCAGGTTTTCATTAAGCTCAAGTTGTGGTTTTAGCTCAGGTTTGTTTACATTATTTACTCGTAGCTGCTCTTTACCTGCCACGTAGTCTCCCATACAATTAATAGTCCACCCACACACACACACACACACACACACACGCAAGTTGTGCGAGACTATAATTGAACGTGATTGACACGTACAAGAGGACAGGCTGTTATTTGCTTGAAGGTACGTTGTAAGAAAACTCTTACCACTGGGCCAAAAGAGAAACCGCTGCATGTAGCCGCGGCAGTTCTAGAAATGGTGTTTTGAAGAGAGTAACTCTGCTATCTTTTTAATTAATATCTGCCTTGAGGCGAATAGTTAGATACAAACAGAAAAAAAAAGCCTTGGTGCATACCAATAGTCTGCAAATCCAGTACGGGGTAAAACACTCCCTCTGTGGTCAAAATGAAAATTAATTTGATCTATTCCTCTTCAAATAATGAATAATTCCACCAATAATTTATCTTGATGTGTTTGAATGAGTTCTTTTGGCATAGAATTTGTGTTCACATGAAGTGCTAATATTACCATCCAAGTTCATTTTTAAAATCCAGGTGTATTAAGATGGATCTTGAGACCCATCTTAATGAACTACAAACAATTAGTTTAGTTTATATCATTTATACCATTTATTTAAAAGTTTTCTAAAGTTTAATCTCTTCAACACAGAGAAAATATCCAGTGCTGGATTATGGGAAGACATTGTGCAGTTAGGATGTGATAGCCCTGATTGAGCATTTAGGGAGACTGCAGTCTGGGAAACCACTAACTTGAATCCTTAGACAGCAGTACGCTGATTGATGCGTGGAGTCACGAAGGCACACAGCCATATGTACGTCTACAATTAAACAGTGATGATGGAATATTTTCCTGAGATAAATGTAATGGCGTATCATTAGTTTCCATGGTCTGTCATTTTGTATCGGAAAACACTGTAAAAGGACATTAAAAACCCATTTTAAAGCACTAATATTTTCAGTACCAGTCAGCTCTTTAAAGTTTGGATACTATTCTTTTTAGGGGACCAAACAATGCGAGGGAGGTCACATCTGCCTCTGTCAGAGTATGTTCCACTCTGAGCATCTACCACCTAATAACCATAAATTAGGAATTAAACAAACCAGATCTAACTGAGCAAATGAGAAGCATACAGTATATCTCTCTAACCACAGGCCAGAGTTGAAGAGACTTCAAATTGGCCTCTGAATGCGAATCTAGCTGAAGGGTGGAGTGCAACATCTTATCTGAGAAAAATTAGTATACATAATTTCAAGCACCAATTTATTTGCCTCTGAGCCATTAGAGAAAAAAGAAAAACCCACAGCATGAGCAGTAATCTTTTGTGTGGTGAAAATGTGAACTAATGTGATGAATGAAGAATCCTTTGCCCAAAGCGAAAAATCTGAAGTCAGTGTGTGTGTGTGTGTGTGTGTGTGTGTGTGCATGCTTGAGTTCGAGGTGCTTGCATATGTGCATTTAACACCACGGAGGGCAATGGAAAAAGCCCATTTCTATCTTTTCCCAAACAAACTGGCAAGAGGAAAGTAAACAATGCAATCCTATTTGACAAGGCAAAATTGGCCGTGCAGATGCTTGAGAGAACAAAAATATCGGGTGTGCAAGGTTATCTCTCGGGATATAAGAAATAAAATCAAATCCATGACTAGCTATTCCTCAACCAATTCACACAAGGACAAGAGCAAACATTATTAGTAATTGTTGGTTTTTTTTATTTGATCTTTTCATCTTTTTTTTTTTCAGATAGATCACAATGAACACAGCCTTTAGACAATAGCAGTTGAAATAATCCATACAAATGAATGTCCCTGGTCTTTTTCACCAGTTGCCCATTGCAGCGTGGAGCCCTATGCTATCGGTGTGGGCTTGAGGGGGTGAGGGGACGACACTGACAAACATTGGGTGCTTGTTTTAACTAACCAAAATGGCATGTTGTCTCAATGCGTATGTGTATGTATGCGTGCGTGTGTGTGTGTGTGTGTGAAGCAGTGGCTGTCTTGAGTCGGTGTGCACCTGCATCAGTGTGAGTCAGAGACCAGAGGCGGTCCGCCACATTCATCAAGGCCCTGTCCTAATCACTTGGTAAAACCAACAGTCTCAAGTGGGCAAAAATAACCGACTCTAGATTTGAGTAATGCACTGCCAACAGTGTATGATGCCAACACTGTTTAATTAGACAATAATGAGAGGCCTTACATTATGCTCAATCTCCAACTATGTGTTGACTTCAGCAGCAGCAGCCTCTGCGCTATTAAACCGCAAATAGACTGAGAGGGAGGGGGGAGGGGGGGAAGGGGGGGCATGGCTTTAAAGAACACCTTCCATCCACCGGACCCAGCTCATCTCCTGCCCACAGTTTGTGAGTGTGCAGACAGTGGCTGGGCCAGTGGAAGACCATTAGAGGGGACAGCACTTAAAATGTGCCTGAACTGCGACAGTGACTGTTGGCGGCAGCCAGATTCTGAGTGAAAAACAGAATCCTGGGGTGACCTCTACACTTTGTTTTAATTAATGGCTGAATGAAAGAGAGACCACAGCAATAGAGCTTTAATGTCAGTTGGAATTCAATCTATTGCACACATGTAACAGAAATTAGATAAGAAGAGAGGAATTGTTTTGTCGAACAATGAGGGGCATGAAAGCGAATCAAGCACATGCAAACACACGCACAGTGTAGAGAATGCTTGATCCAGCATGAAGACTGAGCACAATGAGATAAAAAGAAAATAAACCATGAAGACAAGTGTGAAAGTGTCACATTTGTCTGGGTAGTGTTTCGCCCTCTCTTTCAGCCTTTACTTCACCTTTAAGAGGCAATGTATTTAAATAAAAGGCAGTGTGTTGCTGAAGTGCCCGGGTGTTTTGCGCGTGTATCTGTGTGCGTGCACATGTATCAGCATTTATTTTTTGTCAGGATCACAGTTACGGTGCACACTTTGAACGGCACATTTTAACTGTTTTGTACTTTTTGTGTGATGTGAATGTCAGGCTTGCTTGATTTATCCAGATATTTGAGAGAGATAACAAAAAAAAACAAAAAAAATCTCATTTAAAAATAACCATAAATATTTCTCTCCTCCAAGCTCTCTCTAAAAACAGCCTCTGCCATCTCCCAGGAAAAGAGCAAGGGTAAACTGAAACCAAATTCTTTACAGACGAAAGAGCAGAGAAAAGGCAACAGTTACTTTGCTCCTCAGAGGCGAGAAAGCAAACAGCTGAAGAGCAAGAAAAGTAAGCAAATGAATAGTGATATAAAAAAAGATGGCAGGTAGGTAAGAGATACCACACAATGACAGAATGACAGGAGAACGTCTAAGCATGTGCCTCAATTAAGAAAACGCAAGAACAGAAACACCCAAACACTCAGATGCGACATGTCTGCAGAATAGAATATGTTGTGTCAGCTGTCAAGATTCCAACTCAGCTCAGATCCACTTTATACAGTAAATACACGAGGAGCCATATATGAATGTAAGTCACTGTTCCCTCTCATGGCTGCATCTTACATAGATTTGGTGATTGTGGTCACATTTTCCAAAACACGCCTAGTCTAACAGCCTACTGTTCTGCGTATCTCACCGTCAGAGAGTATTAGAAAAAGCACCTCCCGTTATTATTTCAGAGAGTGGCCGAAATGTGCCAAAATTTTCAAAAATAAATGTCTATCATTTTCTTTTTTTCTTTTTTTTTTTAAGAAAGCCTGAATGTGAAGACACTTGGTTATATAAACCGTCTACCTAAACAGCTAACACATCAAATCCAAAGTAACTTCAGATAGAATTTCAGATGTCAAGTTTTCCCGCAAAGTATGAGAATACTAACACGTATCGAGAAGGAGTACATACATAAACAACACAGACTGCTGAGAAAGAACCTCTTTTGGTCCTTTATAGAAAATGCACATTCTGGTGGACCAGGGCTTTATAAGCAGTCACAAGCTCCACAGATACAACAAGCTCTCCGCAGAGACAGTAAGGCAGTTTTATGATCACCAAGGAAACCACTCTACGTTCCATATGGCAGGTTTCTTTTTTGGAAAGAAAGTAAAAACATAATGAACACAAAATACGCATACTAGTTATTGTTAAAGAAAATAGCTGCCCTGTAAAAATCTGCTCAGTAAAAATATTCAAACTGTTATCGTGTGGTTGTTGCTTTTTGTCGTTGGTTTGAATTGTATTCTAGATCAGCTGGCTCATTAAGCTTTCAACAGTTATTATATGTGATCCAGCTGGATCTCAGGGTAAAAAGAGGCGACATCTCAAAAGCACTGAAGCCAGCCTGCAAAGATGCAGAATAGAGAGGAAAAAAAGACCAAGAAAAACCCAAACTAAAGCAAACTCACAGAGTTCGACAGCTACTAAGGCAACTTTTGCCAAATACAATATAAGCCCATGTATATTGCAACACAACTATATATTAATTTAATAAAATACACAATATAGCTTTTGTACACATAACAATTTGGCTCAAATGCACAGAAATTGCAGTAAAATCAATAAAAATATGTCAATTTTTTGATGTAAACACATCTAAATTGGATACATTTACACATATAATGATATTATGTATAGTGATAATGTGAAGGGACATTTTCTTGTTTATTTATATTTTTGGATATTTGTCTTCGAAACAATGGCAGTGTCCTATTGAGTTAATACCCTGCTCTTCACCTTAACTCCAGGACACTTTTTGCTGAGATTCCTCATTTCTTCTTTTTTTTTATAAAATGTATAAATATTTTGTTAATATTTGGACACTATACATGGATTCATACATATAGTCATCTATATCATCATATAGATATCATCTTTTCACAGTTGAGGAAAAATGTCCCTTTTTATACAACTTGTGATTGCCTTAAGGCGTAGTCACACACATGATAAATCACTGTACACAAGGGACTGAAAGCTGATGATGTACATGTAAGACAATTACACAGATGGCCAGTTGTGTATAAGCATTAGTGTGTATGTGTGTGTTTGCGTGTGTGTGGGGGCATCAGTGCATGTGAGCGTGTCAGCATGTGTATGCGTAAAAGTGTAGCGCACGTGTCTAAAATTGGTGCGTGCAGCTACACCGGTCAGCAACATGAACATTTAAATAGAGGTGTGAGAGAGACACAACTTACACATGTGGCTACATATGACAGGTGAAACATGGTTACACTGTTCAATAATTCTCCTTCAGCGGAGCATTTAAGCCCCTCCAACCCCCAAGTCCGGAATCAACCCCTGTGAACATACCCCTGATTAACCAATCTCTTCATGTTCAGATACAGGATCCATCACACGTCAAACACCTATATTAAAGTCAGAAAAGATAAGGTTGTTTTGTGTATTTTGGTCTTTCACTGTCCCAAATAGATTAGAATTTGTTTCTGTTTCCGCATCGATTGTCATGTCTGACCATAAATAGTCCTTTTTCATTCAGTTTCTATGGCCATCACACATAACAGAAATCCATCTACACACACTTAAGATATGTAGGATTTCACGAGAGACCATGAACAACACACTTATGAGCTGGTGGGCACTTAGATAATAGCTTGCGAGGTGCCAGAGGCATAAGCCTCTGCAATTTGTTTAAGAATCCAAAACAAAAGGAGTTTATAAATTCTGCAGAATTCAGATGTTTGTTACACAGTTCTTTTTTGTTGGTAGGGATCTTAGCACCGAAACTGGTGCCAAATGACATAATAAATGTTCCCATCATCCGTCCAATGTCGGTACTTTTCAACAACAAATACAGTGAAAAGAGCTCCTATCATGAGAGCCATTCAACTTTGTTTTGTTTTGGTGACAGTTTTGGTATGAGAGTTTTTGGAATAGCATCCTATTCCGCTCTCTACCTCCCTACTTCTTTTTGTTGCAGTCCTTTGTGTCACTTCCTGAGTGTGCCAGTGGCCTCACTTCCTCTGCAGTCCTGCAATAGTTTGTCGATGTCTCTCACCACCTGGTCAGCATCCATTCCGTCACGGCTCGGATCGGGCTCCACCTGCTCCAGGACACACTCCATTTCGCCTGTTGCCTCTTGGCTGATCCTGGAGCGAGCCTCGGCGAGCACCTTGGCCACTGGGTCTGAGGGAGGCAAGGGTGGGTAGACCCCCTGGTCTCTGCTTTGTTTGGTTGGGGACAGGTACTGACCATCGGGAGGCCCGTAGTGGCCAGAGCAGGTGGCAGGAGGAGGTTTGCCTTCGGCTCCATCGGCTGGACTTTTGATTGAGGAGCACGGAGATGTGGTGGAGCAGCCCTTGGTGGGGCTGCTAGAGGCTGAGGGTACCTCTTGGAGCAGTGGGCTGAGGGCACGTTTCGCCTTCAAGTAGGGCTTCACGTTGGCGACCAGAATGGTGTGGTCACGCCTCTCTTTACCAAATGTACAGAATGTCTTCTTGCCATTGGGGTTGACAGTCTCGTAGGTCTCTGTCTCGGGCACAGTCTCCATCCCCGCTGGCACAAACATATTGTTGCGGTAGTCAATGCCCTCCGCCTGGTTTCCTCCAGTGGGGAACTGGGGCATCCAGCAGCGGTCAGAATGGCCGAGTACTCGGCACTCCTCTGTGCAATTCACACAATCCTCATCTGCGGACAGAAAGAAAGGGAGGGGACAGATGGAGAAGAAAGTGATATGTATGTCAATAGTGTGCATAGAACAGAGTAAAACCACACAGTGAGAGGATAACAGAATCATAGTACTATTATGAAAATGAACTGTACAAAGAGTTGGGGCCAAAAGTTAGGGAAGTAGAGCCAACTGAAATGATGTAAAAAAAAAAAAAGAAAAAAGGAAGAGCCAGCTTAGGATGTCCCATTCCAAGCACATAAAAATACATGTGCATGCACGCATGCACACACACACACACACACACACACACACACACACACACACCTTTCCAAGGGACTGGGGGACACCTGCTAGCATTTTCCAAAGCTCTGATCAAGGGGATGGCAGAGCATACAGAAGGGATGGAGAGGGAGCGAGAGAAAAACAACAACAGTTGAGGTTTGGCAAAGGCATAGTGCCGTTATCATAAATTCATGTCAGTGGGCTTTGAAGCCCTCCCTAGACAGAGAGGCTGTGCCAAATGGCTTGTGCTTCTTCCCTGTGTGTTTGTGCCTGTTTATTTGCAGGCTCCTTGTTGTTGTGTGTGCACGCATGTGTGTATAAGTGTGAGTGTGTGTGTTCCCCTCTTTCATCTCTATTCAGAAGGATGCACACTCTGGCTGATTATGGGAGTGCTCATGCCTGTGTCAAATGGATCCAGAACTTGGTTTAAAAAAATAATAATAAAATAAAAAAAGAGGAGCACATTTTTTTCTCTCTCCTCTTGGGCGTGAAGTGAAAAATGAAAAAAAAAAACAAAAAAAAAAACAGCATCTGTTGTCCCACAAATGGAATTTTTCCATTGGCCGCGTGGGATGAAACCAAGAGTAGGCAAACACAACCCTAACAGCAAAGACAACACAAAAGAACTTGATAGTTCCCCACAATTGACAGCGCAATACACGGTAAATGGTCATTAACAACAAACTCTGAAGAACCGACTTAAAAACACTGATTGCGTATGATGACTGTCACTTTTTTACTTGTTAAAAAGGACTGAAACAGACAATTTGCGCAGGCTGCCTTAACAATCCTCCATCAATCAAAGAAGTGTAAACTTCCCAAAGTACAGGTTAGACAAACCCAAGAATGAAATAGCACCAGAATCTAACACTGCTCCCCGATAAAATCCAAAGGTCACTTGCACAGGCTTCTAAACAAATGCAGCAGCTAAGGCTAATTTGCATATTGGTGATATGTGATGGATGCATCTCTGCCAAACGCTGCAGATGAACATCACACTTCTTATTTCCTATGGTACATTTGCTAAAATACAAGACAACAAACAGCAACAGAACTGGGGCAGCTTTCTTTGTTAAGAGGAATTAGGCAAGTCTATTCATAGGAGCTTAATTTCTGCATTATTGATGTTTGAATAGCCCAGCGAAAGTGTCAGTTGCACAAGTGGCATATGGCAATATTTGAATTGAGCAGTCAAATCCATACTTTTATAATTAACAGAAAACAGATTGTTACTTTCCACCTCCCCTTCTGAATGTTAATGGTTTAAACCTTTATTCCTCATGATGAATCTTCATTCTCCGTATATTGAGCATGGGATGAAAAACACATTTTTAAATCAGTGTAATTTATCTTGCTCCGACAAGCCCCCTGTGGTCTGAATTCTCAAATCAAAGTCAGAAGGTGGTAATTTTGAGAAACATCTTAACACAGGGTTTGAAAATGTTCTCTTGTTTCAAAGGCAACATTTACAGGAGTTAGAATGAGGCTGCTGAGAGCTGTACTTACTCCACTATCATTCTCAACCAAATGTGAGAAGACAACAACATTACTGTCAGGAGCTGTAAAGCCACCCCATCAATTCCATTATGTGATGCGTGGACCTTTACAGCACGGCCAGAGTGCTGCTTTAAAGCCCGCAAACTTGGGATTAATACAATCTTTCGTTGATGCGAATGAGCGGGCAGAGTGGATGTGCTTGAGTGCACTTGGCTAGTCTGTCTCTGCCGTGCTGCAGGTCAGCAGCCGAGACTCCTGAGAGAGTGTCCTCCTAAGCTGCAGAGATGAGCTTAAAATGTTTGAAGAAGCCAAACAGCGCTGGCAAACTTGAGTCTGGCATTTTTCCGCGTCAAGCCAGTCACCCCGGAGGGGGAAAATAAGGCGAGCCGGGAAGCGGGAGCCGGTCCGGTTTTCAGATGGTCTACATTTAAATGGTGTGGGTAGCGAGCGAATGCATCCGACACGAAACAACTAATCAACATGCCAAAGCACTAAGATCGATGATTTGCTCGAGAGCTTGTACATAAATAATACAAACCTGAATACACTTTCCAACCAGAACACGCTATTACTGTAATCCATCACCAAGCCACAAAATATAAAACTCTACATGTAACCAAGCTTAACAGCTAGACAACCACGGCTTTTCACACAGCCGGCCTTAGCATGCGCTCCAGACACACACAATTAACTTGGCCCCCGACAATGTCTTCATGCTCTCAGAGGTGATTGTCCATTCACCGCGTGCATATTAAAGCATAAATAATCCATGCAGACATATTTCCTTCTATTTAGTTGGAGGAAACCTATGATAGATTATTCATGTCTCAGCTGCACGTTCAACCTTGAGGCATTCTCTTAATATCTATGGCTAACAATATGACATATGAGAGCAAGGGTGACATTCATCTCTCTCTCTCTGTCTCTCTCTCCAGCATGGCTCCACCAGCTCTCTGGGATGGGCAACAGAAACCTCCACCAAGGACACATTTGCCTGTGATAATTTGGCTACCAGCGGCCATGCTCAGTCGCTTCCTCTCCAGTCTCTCTCCTCTGCGGTGTGTATGGTCCAAGATAAATTACACTGATGGATACACTAACAACCAACTATTAACCATTCGTCACATTTTGATTCATCTCTCAGTCAATGACTTGATATGGTGCAATGATGAAACACACTTTATTCATTATTTGTGAATATATAGTAAATCAATAAGGAAATGAATCACATTACCAAATTACCATGCTAACTATATGCTGTCAAATCACTTTTATGTTTTTTGTTTTTTATATATGACGTAAGTAAATGCCTCAATATATCATGGGATTTTTTTTTCTTTCATTTTTGCAACATCATTGCTTTTACGTTGCTGCTGAAATTCAAAGTATTTGTAGTAAAATCAAAACCTCTAGATAGCTTGTACCTAAAGATATCAATCTGTGTTTACAACAGGGACACAGCATTTTTTATCTTTGAGTGTTCACCTTTCTATCAAGTTTGCAATCTCAGGCACTGATATTGTATAGCTAAAGAAAAATTTCTCCTTAAATCTAATCTTACATACGCGCCTTGAAAAGGACAGTGCGTCTTATAACCACAACGGCCCTGAACCAAATGGGACCAAATAGAAAAGGCAGGGAATGAGACAATGATATGCAGCAAGAGCTTTAGATTATCGAGCATGACCGAAACATCGTAGACATCAGAGTGAAAAGAGGAGGACAGGTTCAGCTTCAGCCACAAGTCTCGCTGAACCTGTAGTCTGACTCAGCGGATGTAGGCCGTGGGTATGAACCTGCCCGTTACCCTTTTCAAAATCCCCTTCACTATGGGAAACAATAACCTCTGAGTTAGCAACCCTACATGAAGATTCTGACCATGCGATCACACAGTTGACACCCTGTATGTCTTTAACTGTTTTTTGTGGTGTTGTTTGCGGAGAAATGGCCATTTTAATGACAGTGCTCGACTTCCTAAGAGCAAATGTTCTACCAAAACAAGCCCCCATTGCCCCTGCACCCCCCCACCCCACCCCCGAAACTATTGTGCAGCAGAACTGTCGCTGCATTTTTTTTTTGTTTACCCAATAGCAGAATGATAATGGGTGCATCCAGACCATTCTCCAGCACTTACACAGCGCTGTGGATGTAGATCTGGTTGCAGACACAGTTAATGTTTGTATCTCTGCAAACCCATCTGATTGAAATGAAATGTTGATTACACATCTATTTCCACCAAAGGTTTAATTAACTCCACACACTCTTTTGTACTTGTGGATGCTTTTTTAACAGTGAGCATCCAGAGCTATCTTATACCTCTGGCAGGGTTAATTGCCTTGCTTTAGGGCAGAATAGCATGACTGGGTAACAATGAGCTAGATGGGACAGCTATGTAGCTGCCAGTTATCTTTATTGCTAAGAGCACTTGAAACCGATATAAAGCAAATCAAAGCTGCTCTAAGAAATCTTTTGAGCAATAGCAAAAGGACACGCAGTGTCAAAGCACATTTACCATCTCAGAAAGAATTCAGCAACACTGCAAAGGGAAAGAGAAGTTGTAAGTGATCCTGGTGCACTATGTTGGTCGTCCACATCGTACACTGCCATGTCCCCTTACAGCACCCGAGGTGAGTCAGGTCAGTGAAAGTGAGAAGATACATCGGGGTCCAAAAACAAAGTTTTCCCATTTATTTGAACGGGATGGTGGTCTCAGACTTTTGGATCCCACTGTAGATGAATGAAGGATTTGTAAATTACTTTCTAAGCCAATGAGGTAAGCTTATCTAAATTGTAAAAACCAGTCCCTACATATATCTCTTTAAAGTGACTGGGAGATTTTTAGAGGCAATTCTTGCAGAATAAATTATGGATATTTTGAATGAATAATTTCAATGATGAATTCTATTTAAAAACAGAGTAGAACATCGGAAACATGGTGTGTAATGACTGTCTGATGATTTAAAAACAGAGTGAGACAAGGACAAAACAACAGAGAACAAGATCGTGTACTTCGTGTCGTGCACTGAAAGTGCATATGTACATGTATGTTTCTGTATGCATGTATATACAAGTTAGTTTATACCTGTAACCTAACACTTTTATCCAATAAACATAGACCAAATGGAAAAAGAACAACTTTAATAGTGACAGACCGTGACACAAAGACACAATAACATGAGGACAATGAACTATTTTCTACTGTTTTTAATCATTTTAAGAATAATGTTTTTCTTTTGTTCTCTGAGCTTTCTACTAGTTGCATGCTCCAGTCTTGGGGATGTAGAGTACCGAGCCATTGTTGTGTAGACTAAACTATTATTTGTATCTCATTTCTCAACCTACGCTTTTCTAATACTCCTCGAGGAGCAACATGCAAGTGCAGACGCAGGAGAAAATACACAACAAAGCATCGAGGGTGGTGGTACATACCCATACGTACATACACCACCACCCACCGCAGACAATATCCAGCATCACGCCTTTGCTTGATATGATTTACAACCCAGTGTCCACTGTAAAATGTCAAGATGGAATGAGGTTGATATTAGAAAAACTCCAATAACCCAAAGAGGTCAGAAAAAAAAGTTCAAGGAAAAAAAAACGTAATACAGTTAAACCCAGTGGACTACTAAATTGTGTGTTCTGCTGTCATTTAGCAACTAACGATATACAGCTGCATTTTATCGCCATCTCATATCATGAGTTATCAGTATCATGAAAACCTCCCGCAGCCATCTCAGCATCACAGCAACACTGGGAGCTCTTTTTCTCCTGAGCCATAAAATGCCTCTCATCTCTTTCCAGATTATACAAAAATGCCCCTCTGTTTTCCTTCCAGAAAAGGTCCTTTACTAAATGAATACTTAATTAATGGGGGCCACAGGCCACGTAAAATCACACATAGGTGGGCAAGAAGACACATGGCTCTCCCTCAACACAGGCTAATAGAAAGTAAATGGCCACCTTTCCTCGGATCCTGAGTTGTTTTTGCTCCTCTGCTCAATTTAATATTTCAAACTTTCAGTGTGGAAGGTCTCAGTATGGTGCGTGAAGGATGTGCACCGAAACCTAGGAGTGTAAAAAGTGTGCCTGTGTATCAGTGTGTGTCATAAAGCATGGTGTGATTTCCCTAAACACCCTTTTCTCCCTCCAGACGCCTGCCCCCCTGGCCCTACATGCCCATCCCTCCTCGCTTTATTACCCAGCCCTGTGATTAATGTCCCTCTGTCACACACTGTGGTTCCCGGGGAGGGAGGGAGGGAGAGAGGAAGAGAGAGTTGTACATACACATGCTACAGCTAGCAAAGCAACAGTCCAAAAATAAAATTCAAGAAAGTAAAAAGCTACAGACACATAACAATTTAGCATCCATCACAGTGCTGGTGAATCATTTTACCATCGTGCACACCTGGGTAGTCATTAGGCAGCTCTATGAGCTACTAAAGTAGCCTATGAGATTGGAGAATGATTTTGGATAATGTGTGCGTGTGTTCGTGTGTTGAGGCTGTGTTGTGGTGAATACCTCCCCAACCCACCCAAGGTGGACAGGAGGAATGGCAGCTGACAAATTGTGCAGAGCATCTGTGACAGACCATGACTGCACCTGTTCACCTGAGGGAGCTCACAGTGTGTGTTTATATGTGCATGTGTGTGTGTGTTACTGTGTTTTTAATCTCCTCGCCTACTGTTATCTCACCCAGCTGATCCATGCACAGCACAGCCCACCCCCCCCCACCCCCAGTCCCCACCTCCCCGACATTCTCACCCAATCAGGGTGACTAAATATTTGAATTGCACAGATGAGAGAGTCTCCACTGTGACTGAGCCTAATGTTTAGTAAATATCTTATGACTTCTCAGGTCGCCAGTCTGCCAAACAACTGCAGTTCAAGATAGAATTTCAAAAACTTTGGGTCTGAGGGAATAGACTGTGCTTTGGAAATTCCTCTTTTTGTTTTCTAAGAAATCAGCTTGCAAGGTAAACTGGGTGACTAATTTGTTTCGGGGCTACATACAAAAAAGAAAAAAAAGAATATGGTATTCATTGTTGAGGCAGATCGGGTTGGACCGAGGTCCACAGAGATCAGAATGTTATATTTCACCAATCGCTTCAGATATAGATCCAGTTAGTTTATATTCCTTTCTCCTTACGCAGCATTGTTATGGTGAAAATGAGAACATTACTCAAGTGCAGTACTGCACCCGATACTGTTATGACTCTAAAACAAGAGTGGTGCTGGAAAGGCAGGTTGTTGTCGACAGTTGGCCTGTCTGTTTTGCCAACATTATTTCAAGCGCCTGCAATGCAATAGTATTTCCATGAAACTGCTGTTTTGGTTTAGTCATCGCAGTTTGCTGTGGGACCTGCATTTTATGCTGGCCCACTGCTCTGTTTGAGGCCTATTTTACAGCAGTAAAATAGCATCCATGGAGGGATTTAAAAGGGTAAATCAGAGGAAATGGCAGTTTTAAATACATGTACGTTTATTCCAAGCAAAACTCTCATGACTTAAGAATATTTGACATCCTTGTCATCAACACCCACAGACACTATAATATATCGAAATAATTTAATTGTATCAATATTATAAAGACATAATTATTATTCTGATAATAGTCAAAGTTCTATTGTTAGTGTGGTTGTGTGTTGAGGGGAGTAGATCTGCATTGTTTTGTGCAGTTGGTGGCTTAGCACAAGGAGAAGGATACTTCTCCCCCCAGTGTTAATAGCTTTTATCACAGTAGGAGGCAAGAGAACACCGATGCATAGCAGGAAATGCTTGGCAGCAGCGGCGGGGCTGCCTGGTGGCTGGAGATGCCGACACTGAATCAAGGACGTATATCTCAGGATCAAACACGTCCTCTCTTCAGGCATTCCTTCACAAACTGCAGGCCCCTCTGTCAGCTAATGCCTGGCTAAGTTGTTCAAAGAACACCCCGAGGAGAGAGTATTTATGCATAGGAGAGAGAGGGATAAAAAACCCAAGAGGAGGAGGAAGAAGAGGAGCATAAGCTCATATTCAAACAAACACACAAAGCCTAATCAATGATGAGCAAGCAGGGGCTGTGCGCTTTGCTGTGGGTGGCCGGAAAGGTCTGTGGGCTGTAGAGATGAGGGGGATGTGGACGGCCAGGTTGATGTTATCAAACAGCACTTTCCCTTTAACACAAAGCGGCAATGAGGGCCCTAAAATGCACAGTGTGGTCCTTCTAAATACAAATTTGTTTGCAAGCGACCTACCCGGTTATATAAAGGCTGCTCCATATGAGTGCAAGTTTGTGTGTGAGCGTGTGTGTGTTTGCCCGTTCGCATCTGAATAGAGCAGAATGGAATGTGCACTTAGACTCTGCCAGTGTCAGTGTGTCTGCAACTTGAGGGCGTATTGATTGTTTTTTAATGAATCTCATTTAAAGATACTCCATTAAAATATGGATAGCTTTTCCTTGGCTTCTGTGTGTTTTCATTGCCTGCTGTAGACTCGTCATTCACAGCTGAGACGTGTGCTATAATCTGAATCATCAATGTTTCTGTGAGCTTCAACTGAAAGCCAAGGTCTCGAAGGCCTTGAGACAACTGTCTGATAAAAAAAGAGAGGGGGAAAAGATCTCACAGTTTTTCTCTGTTATCTGTTGACGATCAGACCTCAGACTAGAAAAAAAAACAAAACAAAAAACAGCAACCTCAACAAACAGGTTCAACAGTGATCAACGGCCATGGGAACCTTTCCAAGGCCAAAAAAGTGCTGAGAATAGGCAAACTGATGTTTATCTGTAACTACATCTGTGATGTGTGACAACATTGTTCAGAAAATTCCCACTGCTGTGTCTGAGCAACCTTTTCAACCAGGTTTTTACATGTTCTTTATTGAGATGCTTCTTTGCGAGAGGAAGAAGAAGAGGGAGGAAGAAAACTAACATCCAGAAACCAGTTGTATATTCTTTTTTTTTGGGAGGGGTGGGTTTGGGTGAGGTGGGGGTTTGGGTTGGGGGTGTAGGGAAATGTATAGCAATTCGCTGTTCACAGCAGTCAGAGGGACTCAATAAATATTGCAAGGTCAGCCAAGGAATATCCTTGCTTCAGCCTATCAGAAGACCTGAGCCTCTTTCCCAACCTGTGACTCAAGGCCTTGTATAATTCACATTTCCTCTAGCTATAAGCTCACTCTTCTCAACTCTCTCTTTCTCTCACTCTTTAAGCGTTCTAATGGTGGAGCAATTGCAGCAGAGCAGCCACAGGCAAGCGATTAGATATAGATGTCTGAGAGGAACAGCCCTTACATCATTCCTGCTATCAGCAAGCTATTTATACCTATCAAACAATTAACATTTAAAAGCTATAACCAGGAAGAGAATAATATAAATAGTTTAGAGTGAGATACTGTAATCTATGCGTATATATGGCAACTCTGTGAAGGTATGTGCTTTATTTCCCTATACACTCATGCCATATCTACAGTTTATACTGTATTTTGCTATAAAAATATAAAATCTGAACTAAATCTGCCCTGCAGTCCAGATTTATTGCTACAGATGATCACTCTTACAATATTACCATAAAACATTATTATTATTATCATATAAAAATATTTATTTACTATTTATATTCACGAATACAGCAGAAAACTGTAAGAAATCCATATCGATATACTATCTATAATACATCAACTTGTTTTTGTGCCCTTTCCAATTGAAAGTATGCATGCTGCTGTAAATAAAAAAATAAAGGTAGGAAGATTACTTTAAAAAAAAAAAGAAAAGAAAAAAGCTCAATATCTCAATATTGTGTGAAAGCCTCTATCAGCAATTTTCTCAGCTTGTCTCCACATGATATGTAAATAAAGTTATTTTGCCATAAATAAAACATGATCAGTTTACTGCATACACTGATGAATACATGGACTCTAGAGATTACAGCTGAAGCTGACCAGTAGAAAAATGAAAATATGCATATTTACCCGATTATAAAGAGGCGCACATGGACAAACATATACAAATCCATACGTAGAAAACAAAGCATTTACATGTAACAATGGGATCTTATGTATTACTGATGCAAACACTGCCCTGTGTCCAAATATTGAAGATAAAATAACAACAACAGCTAACAAAACAAGTCTGCTGCACAGCCTACTTTTACTCTGGGATTAAGCGGTGTTGTCTGAGGCAGACATGTTAGCCACAAGGAACAAAAAGAGGCAGAAAGCCACAGGTCAATAGTATCTTGCTACCTTTACCTGGAGAGAGACATGGAGGGCGGCACAAAGGGTGGCAAGGAGACAAGGAGGGGACTTATTAGAAGATGAGGCGAGAAGCGTGGTGAATCAGTGGCTAATCCTCCGTTTCCTCTAAGCCTGTGTAATTAGGACATGGGGGATTGCACCGTGACAGGGGATGCTTCTGGACCGCCTTGCTTTTTTTTTTTTCTTCTCTTTTGTTTATTTCTCCCCTCTTTAGCTTGGGTTTATGGCAGTTTGTCATCTAAATATAGCGTGCTTGCGTGTGTCTTGTCTTTACTGTGTGTGCATCGCAGCATGTTCACTCATAAGCAACATAAACAGACACAGCATGTCTGCACCATGTTTTATTCTGCTCACTACTACTTACTGTTTGCAGATGTGAGCGAGAGTGTACTCATCTTTGGCTGCTTTGGACGCTGCGTGACACCCTTGGATTGTATTTGGGCATATTTGTGGGAATCAAATGGGCTGTTTCAGTCAAACAACGCTTCCTCCACTGCACATGTGAGCACACACACACACACACACACACACACACACACACACACACACACACACACACACACACACACACACACACACACACACACACACACACACACACACACACACACACACACTAAATAAACAAACACTAAGTTCGAAGAGTGCCTCTAACTGAAGAGAGCACAGTGCGGACCAGACATCAGACCAGGGACGAGAAAGACTGATCAGCATCCTCCTGCCTGTTAATAGCCTTAATCTAGTTCCTTCCCCCCAGTAGTCGGCAAGGAAACTTGCCATGGCCCATTTAGAAAGATAGTGAGCGCAAGAAATAAAGTGAGAAAGAGAGAGAGAGAGACAGAGAGAGAGAGAGAGAGAGAGGGAGAGAGAGAGAGAAAGAGAAAAGGGGGGGCAGGGAATTAGAAAAAAATTAAGCCGAGAGAATCTATGAGTCACCAGCTCATTACAGAAATCCTGTTTCTATCCAAGGAGAAAACAGGTTTAAAACACCCTATTAAAGAGAGAATGAAGGGAAACCTTTTGTTGCTAATTCACAGAGGGTCGTCTTTTGAAGTGCTTCATTCCACCATATTTTTACATTTTAACCATGCTCCATTAATGATGCTATTTCCAACACTCTAGATTTGTGGGATCTCTTCTTAAACTGATTGGATTTAGTGCCTAAAATGAGGCGCTGTGGTCCGCTCCTGATAACTGGTCTAGCGACGACAAGGATAAACATGAAGCATTGTGGAGGCTTCATTCAGAGGTCCATACAATAACAAGACATCATACAATCCTGTCACATTTTCTGAATTAAATCACTTTCTCTTATGGTCTCTCTCTGTCTGTCTCTCTCTCTCTCTCTCTCTCTCTCTCTCTCTCTCTCTGTCTGCCTCTCTGTTTGTCGCTCTCTTTTGAACAAAGGGATTTGAACAACTCAGGGTGTCATGGCTTTGTGCAAGTAATCATTCCCATGTGTACTGCTTTAGCAGGATTAGGGAAAGTGCTTCTGATTCTCTGTCTCAACAGAACCATCACTGTAATACAACAACACGTACACTGCACACTATTACTGCTGCTAGTGTTGTCCTTCCTGTTGCATCGAGGGGTCCGTGGTATCAATTGACCTGATCATTTTTTGTGTTGAATGAAGCTGAGCTCTGTGGCAAAATTCATTAAGGTGACCAAATTCATCTAAATCACGCAAAAAAATGCACAAAGGGAAACTTGAGTCAGCCTTATGCTTATCTGACAGCTTGCCGCCTCAAGCAATACCTTCCTCTTAGTGGCTGAAACAGATCAAACTCAATAAAGACAGGGTAGGTGGGTGTCGAGAGGCTTGACATTCAAGCCTAATGCAATATAGACAAGTGGCCAAAGCCTGGAAGAATGAATTGGTCATGGCTGGGTTATGAAAAATGTTTGCAGACATCAAAAAAAAGTGACAGAAAATATCAGGAATGCGTTTTTTATATAATAAATCAAAACTAAATTATTTAGAAGTCAATGCATAATGCAGAAAAACAAAAACATTCATTTAAAATTCTTAAGAAAAACCACTGATGTGTACTGTTTTCATTTGGATTCAGCTCTGCAGAATGCGCTACCACCACCAGAGCCTCGTGGAGTAAAAACTCTAACCACACACGAGTCTGCTGCTGTGTAACTGATACAAACTAATCATAGGTCCCACAGAAGAGGCTGCAGGTAATTCCCAGGGAATCAGTGTGAGAGATCTGTTGTGTACTTCTCCCACATTAATTCAGCTACAAACACACTGTGAGCTTAAGCACATTTACCTGATATGACACCAGTCAGATGTTTTCAAACAGCCGCATCTGACAGACCCAGCCTGGTTACTAATGTGTACAGATATTTTCATTTTTTTTTTCTTCTTTGACTCACTAGAGCACATAGAGACAGGCATTTTAGCTGTGTATACTATCATTAATGTGTTCTTTTGAGTTCAGTAGATCACATGGAAATATGCACGACTTACACAGAACTTGGCGAATAAAGTTTTTGCCTACATTTATAATGTCCACCGTCATCGATACTGAAAATATAAATAGTAAAGTTCAAATGACTTGTGCTTGTTCTTTGCACTGTACTTGACACAGATACTGTTTGAAGTATCACACCATCAAATGAAATATCATCATTACCCACTGTAATAAAAGAGTGTTGCCCTCAGCCTGACTGCTTGCTAAACACTGTGATAAATCTCCTTGAAAGAGGGAGAGAAATGTGAAGACACACCACCTGTAAATCTACCTGCCATGCCCCATAGCTGCACAGCTCTCTAAATTCATCCTCTAGCACATGTACTCATGAGCAATAAGAAAACTGTACACTTTAGCATGTCGGCATTTGATCAATTGTGCCAATGAACAGCAGTGTACCTCCCCTAAGGATATTGGCAGGTGTTGAACAGAGGCTAAGTGGAAAGGTGGAGGGAGGAAGGTTGAGTCGATGGTGTTGGCTTTCTCAGCCCCAGGGCCTAACACATTTAGAGAGCTAACTGACACACTTTGGATGTATTAGCCACAGTGAGCTCTGCCAACCTCTCCTCTATTTCTTCTGTACCTCCTCCTCCTCCTCCTATTGCCGTCTGTCTGTCACTACATTCTCCTCTCCATGCAAGACTCAGGGACCATGCCTTGTGTTTCAGCACCATTGCTTTAGCATTGATGTTCCTCTGTGCCCCAGCCAAATTGTGTTTGCAATCTAGACACTGGTTGCTTGCGTCTCTGTATGGATAAACATAAGCGCACGCTAACACTCTCACTCGTCTGTTTATAAGTATGATTAGATTAAAAGAAACTGACGGAAATGCAATAAAGGTCTATTAGTCTACCCATCAGGGGGGATAATCATTTCAAATAGAAATGTGTTTTCCATCTCACCATCTAATTTATACTTTCTTTGCCTCTCCATCTCTTTCACTCCTGAGACCCATGGGTTATGAGCACAAGACTTTAAAATAGGCTGGGTTCAAGTCCGGGCCACTGCAATAAAAAGACAAATAAATAGAAATATATATAGCGATAAATACCTCTCAGATTTGGCTCTTGAGAAAGGAAAACCCAAAGACTAGAGGACCCTGGCTCTCTCTGACAAATGTATGCATTGAATTTGAAGGTGAGAAAAACAACTCTCCTCCATCCATGCTGCCCCATTCGATGTGGTGGTTTAAGATTAGGGTCAAAGATTAGAAGGCTTACACAAGATAAGAATGGGATTAAAAGAGCTCAGAGATGTAAAATTACAGATCAGAGAACTGGTGGAAATACACCTGAATTGTAAACAAACTCATAACACATCAGCCACCTGTCCTGCTGGACAATCCTGGCATCATTGGGGGGAGAAAACAAAACAATGTATTCCTGATGATAGAAAGGGATGTGGATATTATGGAAGCAGCATCCAATATTCCAGAGAGGAATTCAGCACACATCAAAGGCAGCCTCTGCAGTAAGTCTGTTAGATTTGGGATTAATGGACTCCAGAGGGGCCTGGACACACACACGCAGGCACACAAGCTCACAAACACTTAGACACACACACACACACACACACACACACACACACACACACACGCGCGCGCGCGCACACACACACACACACGCACACACACACACGCACACACACACACACACACACACACACACACACACACACACACACACACACACACACACACACACACACACACACAAAATCCACTACCACAATTCCGCCTGATAAGATTCACAACCCAGGCTAGCAAAGCACTGCAGTGCAGAGTATATCTATTCTAGTAACTCTCCACAGTAGACTCTCTACTGCAGTATGATACAGTGTTACAACATGTTGTACGTCAGTGAAGTCAGTTAGTGGAATTTCTTCATATTCCAGGACATATTGGACAACAAATGCTGGACAAACTGTCCAGGTAGTTGAAAATGCTGGATTTCCATGAACGCAGTGCAGGCTCTTTCCAGTCATGTCTACTAGATTGTTTGGACAAGTTCTTTATTTTGCTTGTCAAATTACTAAGCACATGCCCAGACACACACACACACACGGGCGCATGCATGCATGCATGCACACACAACTGTAAGTTGCCTCCGAGCTCCAACGAGTTCATGCAAATTACAAAAATGCCAATTCGGGAAGTAAGGCTCAGCTGTCCTGTGATGCATTTTGAGGAAAACACGACAAAATGGGAGAAACTCACAATGAATCTATTTTGTTTAATCTCGACAGACAGAAAGACAGCCTAATCCCAACCCTGGCTGTCTTTCCACCTCAATGCCCAGACTCTCCCCCATTCTGCCACCCCTCCCCTGCATCCCCTGCCCTCTGGGCTAAAACCACAGGTGCAGGCAAATGCAAACCACTGGGTGGAAAATGCTCGTTGACAGCATTCTGGTGGGTTTGCGATTGGTCAGTGAACAATGAGGGAGTTTCCTGAACCACTTGTCGTGCTGATGGAACAGCTGGACACCAACACCAGACACGGATCAGGGTGGGAAGAGACCATGCGGAACAACGGGAAACTTAAAACTAAAATGAGATTCAACAGAGCTTAAGCTCACTGTCATTTCACAAACTGTTTGTGAGTCGCAAGGAAAAGGAAAACACACAAAGATCACAAACAGGCCACAAGTCACAGCTATTTGCAAGAAATTACTCTTTTACAATTTAAATGCTTTGATTAGATTTCACACTGCAAATGTGTCTTCTTGTAAACAAGGTGTTCTCTATGAAATGAGCATCTATATTCACTTGGATTTGTCTAATTTTATAGCCACTTGAAAATTATTGTATATTAATTCATATTTGAGTAGAAGTGGTCATAATTTAGCAGCTCCAAGCTAAAAAAAGGAAGATGGTGGCAATCACCTGTTGTTCGATATGTCTTGAATTCTGATGTGGTTGCCTAGATACAGCAACAGCAAGAGTGTATTTTTCCGTCAGTCTATGTGTGCTAATTCGCTGGTTCGCTCTGCTATTGTCTGCCTCTTCTCTTTTGAGCACCAACACGCAGGCACACAAGTACACGCAAGCACAAACCCACAACCAGCCACGAGCGCACCCGAACCGGCTCTCATCCACATGATCATCCTGAGCAGCATTATCACAATCTAGGGAACTAGATTATCCCCAGGCTCAAAACTTCATCCTCTTTGATCCCCACTTGGGAGGGGATGAGAGGCAACACAGGGGACCATCCCCCAGATTTCCCACTTGTTAATCAAGGCAGATTTTGATCACCTTCAGGGACAGATGGACTACTGTTTTCAAAACATCACCACAGAACGGCCATTATGCTATCCAGGATACTTCCTTCAGCAACAACCCCCACAATGTCTCTAAGATCCCACAATAATCACAGCAATGCGTATATTCTAAAACTATACATCAGATACAGCTGCAGATGTTTCAGTTAATATGTGCAGCAAATGTGTAGCGCCTCAGAAATGTGTGTATGCCCAGGTGCTAACTAGCGGGAGTACCATGTACAGGCTGATCGACTGAGAGGTGGACTCTTTCAAACCCTGTTACAGGGAAACATACACATCTGCAAACACATCCAACCGTCTGCTTCACCGTGGTCTGAATTTCAATGATGTGTGTGTGTGTGTGTGTAAACCAGAACAGGAGGTGCAAACACCCATCAGGACTGTATGAACACCCATCGCATTTAGCTGTTTACACTGCGAGCCTCCTAAATCTCCATAATAGATCTTTGTTGTGGTTTGAGGTGGGATGGTGAGGTCAGCTGTTAATTGGCTGCTGGTAATTACAGATGCATCTTAAGCTTGCTGACATTGTCTGTGGGACTTTGGAGACCCGCTTTGCAACTAATGCACCGCAGAGATTACTGCGATGCACAGAGAAATTACACAACTCTCATTCATGCATACTGAAGCGGCGGTTAATACTCCTCATCTCAAGTCTAACATGCTCCTCAGCCTGTCATAGAACCGCAGCAGGAATCACATGTTAGTTATATTATGTCTTTATTTGTTTTGAGCAGGGCACATCATTTCCTACACATTTAACATCAGATCACCCCGTTTCCGCCGTAGCCGTCTTCATTTGAATGTTCAAGCTCTTCATTCCTTCAACTCCTCCATCCGTTGCCAGTAGCCATGAGGGTGTTTTTCCCCTCTGTGGGGCTGCTACCCAGAGCGCAGGGACAATAGCAGCCACCCAATTAAAGCTGTGTTGGCCTCGCAATTCCTCAAGGTATTGCCATGTGACAGTTTAATTAACCAAGCCCCTTATCTTAATTTAGCAGGATCAAAAAGTAACAAACTGAGGTTATCAGAGAAAAACACTCCCAGTCACCATCCTCGCATACTTGCCGAGACACACATACTCCCTCTCAATCTCCGTCAGCACGGGGAAGCTATAATACAGTGCCACAAGTGTAACAGACATATTTGATGACATTCATACAGCTGTGTATTGCCATCTGTACAGATACCACAAAGCGCTATTTATAGTGAAAAATGCTTTCACACATATTTATTACAGCTGTGGAGGTCAGATTAATGACAGTCTTTTTATGCCCTCACAGCGCCTGCGAGTGCGTCTCTTGGTACGAGTGTGTGTGTGTGTGTGTGTGTGTGTGTGTGTACATGTGACTGGGTCCAGGCATGTCTTTCTTTTAAATTTGAACTGGTGGCTCAGTGACTGCAGGGAGCCAGGCACAATGCTACTTAAGCCAATCTCCCATGGAGCTTGCCTGCTGTCCCACCCCTCTTCATTCATCCATTCATCCATCCATCCATCCATCCACATATGAGCTCTTTCTTCTCATCATCTTATCACTTCTCAACTGGTTGCTGTGTTTCCTCCTTTCTTCATTGCAACCCAGTTTCTTTCAACCCACATATTCTCGAGTTTGTATTTATTTCATACATTTAGGCCCTAATGATATATACCGTTTCATACGTCCTATTTTTCTTCTTCCCCGACATTTCCGATCATCCCATCCACTGTCATCACATAAACCAGATCCCCTCTCTTTGTTTTAGTGTTTCTTCTTCTTCAAATACTCCATTATCTATAGCACTGCAGGCAGTGGATGAAAGGACATTACTAGTTATGGTTGAACAGAGAAGAAGTCCTGATGCCTTGGACAGGCCAGGCCCATTTATCTCTCTGGTTCCTGATGCAGTGTAACATGGGGAAATAATGCCCCAGGGCACCACAAATATTCATTCACATCAGCCGAGGAAACAGCCTGGACAAAAGGGGGCCCTTCACTTATATCTAACTGATTCAATGGAAGTCGTGCTGAATTCACTGTCTAGGGAAATTTTTTACAATGCATTTCATTTGCTCATAATCAAAGCTGAACAATTTTCCCAGTTTGTAGCGGCCTGCATACGATTGATCAAACAATCTGTCCCTTGGTGTTTTTGTAATTAGTAATGTAGCTGCATTCGATATAATATAACTGACCACAATATATGTCAAGCCACAGTGTTGTGTGATTGAAATTTCAGAAATATATGAACTAGTAAGCTGATTGTGGCCAAAATCAGTTCAGAAACATTGGCATAACTGCGTTCTCATGCTACGTGTAATGTTTCTTTAATTTTACGACATGGGCTTTTGGAAGATTCAGTTCTTGTGGTCTGAAAGAGATCCACAATAGGCATGGGGTTTGATTAGCCTTCTATCAAACCTGAATCCCCTTTTGAATCTAAATGCTTTCAAATCCCTTATCGAATGATTTTTGGCAGTTAGTTTGGTGGGAAATTAAGATATCTTACTTAAAAAAAAAAAAAAACGTATGCACTGCTTTTATTCCACTCAGTAGCATACCTAATCCATAGAGGTTCTACTGAGCTGAGGAGGTGTAGGGCATTCATTAACCTTGCCTTCATTTTTTTCTTTCTTACTGCTGCAAGGGAAAATGACTTTGCTCCTCAGTGGGGGTGCCGTGCTACTGCTGCAGAAACTCAAGGAAAAACTACACTGTGAAAATAATATTAATTACACTTTATCTTTTTTTTTTTTTTTTGCATGTACAATACACTTAACATTACCTGAAGGCAAAATGGTTTCGCTACTACAGGTCATAGAATCAGGTGCAACATCAGTGGTGGCTGAGGTGGAGCATGCTGCTTTTTCTTTTTCCACTGGGTTTAGCCCTTTCAGTTTCTTGGACAGAGAATGGCGCCTCACTCTTGTTCTGAAGTTATCAAAAATGGCACCTTTTTTTTTTCTTTAACATTATGGGGATGGTTGATGCATATGGGGAGTAATACTGCATTTTTGCAGTTGTTTCGCTGACTTTGGTGAAGTGGACCTCATTTTGAAACATTTAAGCTAAGAGGGTCCGCCACGTTCAGTCAGGCAAGTCTTGTTAACAATGGTAGCGGTCCCGTCCCTGGAACCCATTGTACGTCACCAGTTTTTTTTTTTTTTTGAAGATGCCTGTAGCACCAGAAACAAGAAGCAAAAGATAGAAAATCATAAAACTGTAAATGAAATATTTGATAAAAGAGACGTGATAAAGTCCCCAAGTCCCCAAAATATCAGTCTCAGTCACATCTCTAAACTCAAGAGACAGAAACTACTAATAGCAGCCCTGCATTGACTGCTGCAATACCAACAGAAATCTACAAGAACTGCAGAGCTACTAACTGTTCATTCATTTATTTTTTCTACCATTAATCAACTAGTCTTTGGCTATAAAAGACAGAAAATCATGACAAATATCAATAAACCAACTAACTTATTCTTATTGATGTAACTGCATAATGAGCAAAGCAAGCAGCTCTTTGCACTTTGAGTCAGTTTGTTTGCAGCGTGTAAGCAGCAACTCTTTCACTTGATAAACTGTTTAAACAATCATCAAATTTGAAACCACTTTTCGAGGCACGTAAAACAGTGCTTACAGAGATGAGAATGATCAGGTATATGACGGAAAAATGATAGGGAGGAAGTAAAAGAGGCTAGCAAAGCATATGTAAAAGAGTGTGGTTAATGTGTAGAATTACATCCGAAGCACGCACACACATACACATACACAAATGCCCGGCTGTCCGCGGACAGAGGACAGATGGCTGCAGAGTGGCTCTGGTCCAGGAAGTGACGATGTTCTGTATCATTATAATCTGCGCCGTTGTATCCTCCCTACTGCTGTGCTGGACAACATGTTTCACCCACTGAGAGCAGATACTGGAACAGCTCTTCTGCTGCTCTGTCACACATACTCTTAGAGAGGCGCTGTGACGACAAACTTACTTGTATTGTGAATGCTCCTTTGTTTAACCCTTTTAAAACTTGGAGAGAAAATCCAAGTATTCAAATCCCGGAACTCAGAACTTCACAATTATTTTCTTAATGCACCAAAGAAATGTACAAAAGGACAAATGTGTGCAAATGTGTGGAAGGCAGCAGCATGTTCTAAAACACATCCACTCAGCCTTTTACAAATCAGTCTCGGATTGCTCGCAGGAGCTATTACTGTCAATCTCCAACACACACAGACACAAGCACAAGGCTGAAAAGCTCTGATTCACCATCCAGCTTGTTTGTTGTTTTCAGTAAAAGCTCACTTGGTACCACCCATGAGATGAAAAAAAAACTGCAGCAAAGTCTCCACTCTCTGAATTCAGCAGCAGATCTTCTATCTTAAAATAAATCAGCATCAAAAGATACGATAACAACCTAATTGTGTGTACTGTAATCACAAATTTAACTAAGCTGTTCAATGAGAGGCTAATGCCTGGAGAGAAAAAAAAAAAAAAAACGTAGGCTGCCATGCCATGGGGCTCAGCCACAAAATGTTAATTAATTTCATTTATAGCACAGACGCCACATCTACAAGGTTGTTGTTCATGTGATTACAAAGAGAACAACTGAGAGCAGAAACAATCGTCTGCCGTGGTGATGGAGCTGATAAATGCGCTGGATTTCCTCTCTGCTGCTTTGGGGGAATATATCTCACGTGTGTTTACAGCAAGCGAGTCTGTGTGCATGTATAAAGTATAAACATGAAATATGCAAACTAATCAAACCGCCCGGCTTCAGCTTCTGACTTCTATTACACACAAATGAGGCATTAAAACAAACAAACTCCAATTCATCTGCAGGTTGGGCTTCTGGCAAGAACAATGACAAAGGCATCTGCAGCTAGACTTTCAGTTCAGAATTTTAAAAAATGAAAATTAAAACTGTGTTTGATACCATGCATGTAAAATCTGTTGTCCAGAGAGCTGAGTACGGGCATTGTGGAACAAACTAAGAGGAAGAAAAAAAACAATAACTTCACTGAGGTTTCACTGGACGTGACAGCAGATGAAACTTTAACAATACAGTTGAAGAGTGATTAACTTTAAATCTCCATGACTCTGGACTAATCCTCATACTCAATGCAACTACATTTTTTTAAATGGGCCTTGAATGACATTCCCACAGCATTTAATAGCTTTGTGTGTTTTTCAGTGTCTAATATGAGTGAGCACACACTTGGATTAATACCCTGTAATGTTCTCATTATGGAGTCGTGTGAGGAGAGCGAGCTGGGCAGCTGTAAGCACTCAGGGGCAGCAGGCCTTACTGGAAGGTGCAGGAGAAAGAGTACTCTCAATGGCATCAAAAGTTGCTTTTTTTTTTTTTATCCAGTAATGAGAAGTCCAATCATGTAATGATGAGAGGTTGTAATGGCGCTCTGAGTGAAATAAGACGGATTTTTACTCATTGCTTCCATAAACATGCCATAATTATTCACTGCTGCTACCAGGGTGAGGGGATAATGTCAGAGATTTATAGCCCAAGTGGTAAGAGTTAGAGATATTCATCAATCCCCTCCAACGCTGTGGTGCCACAGTGCTTGAGATAGGCTTCACTGGCTGAATCAGGATCAGGGGGTGAGCCGCCATGCAGGCGGGCTGGGGCTTAGGAGGTGGAAATCACACCCCACAGCCAGCCCGGCCTACCATCACACACACACACACACACACACACACACACACACACACACACACACACACACACACACACCAACACACACACCCACCCACACACACACACACACACACCCACCCACACACACTCGGCACAAGAAGAAGGACACAAGAATGGACATTACCCTTCATGAACCACAATCATAACAATGGAATTTAATAAAACTTGGTGTATTAAAGAAAATAGACTAATCCCTTTAAATCTTCCATAATGAGAGAGAAGAAATCCTAAGACTGTGATATTTCCCCTCCCTTCACCCCACAAGATTTTAGGCTTTCCACAGGATTCCACTAGCTTAGCCGCAAATCGCCTCACTGCTGTGCAATACTGCCATATCCTCAAAGAATGGGGTGAACACACGATCTGGCACATGTGTATGGGCAGACAAACATACACACACATGCACTCCCACACAAATCTTATTTGACTTTGAGTGATGCATCCTGGAGAAGTCCAGATTGCTGATGGTTCTCATTTTCCCCACCAGGAAAGTAGCTGGTGATGTTGCCATGAATCAGACTATCAGCTCGGCCAGGGACAGGCCATGGAGAGCTGAGAAGATGAGGAGCAGGGGAAGATGAAAGGCTCACAGACAAATCCTCTCTGTCCAATGGCTCACACAAACAGCAAGAAGAAACATGAGCGTCCGGCTGCTGTTTTCAGATGTTGCCTGTTTTTCCAATCTTCTCCCCGAGGCCACGTGACAGACATCTAGATAAGTTCTTTAAAGTGGTCTGAGATTAGAACATGACAGTAACTTCATAAAGAGAAAAAAAAAGAAGAAGATCCTAATGTTTTAATAAATGATTACTGATGAAAAGAGCAAAGAGGTGCTCTGCAACACATCGAGTCCTGCTCACGCTGATGCTGCTGCGAGAATTCTCTCTGGAATGACGCACATATACGTCTCCGCTGGAACAATCGCTGTAAACACACTCTGATGGCCTCAGTTAATCATGTTTAAACAGACAGATGTGATAGCATCACATGAAACTATGACTCCTCCATATGCTACCTGTTTAGAGTAATGTTTGTAAACTGACTAATTACAATGCTCATAAATGAAGCTTCTCTCTCCGAGCAGATGTTTGTCTATTAACCTGCAGAACAATTACTTTAGCATCGTGTGAAGAATCACACATTAGCAGGGCTCTCTCTGCACTGGAGGCTGCACCCTGACGGAGGCTTTCAACAAGTTTATTGAACCAACTTGCTAATAAGAGGTTGTTTTAGAAAAATGATAGAGGTTGTTCTCTAAAATTTCTTAATGATTCTTAATGGTTCAATCTTCAATTCTTAATTTTTGTAGTAGTGTGTGTAATGTGTAAAAGTGTAAATCAATGATAAATGAATGTGTTATATCTGTTGTTGTCACTGATGATAGACATTTACAAAGGATTGGGAGTTATTTCTGCACTACTGCAATAAAGCCTCTTGATCAAAGGTTTGAATATTACACAGGATATTATGACATATACAAATATCACATGTAAGAAGGATATATTAATAGAAACTTTTTCTTTTCTAATGTCAGTGGACCAGCACTCCTCATAGCAACAGTTGTGTTTTTACTTTTCATCTAGAGTGTAAGTGCAGCTGCTTGTCCATAAATCTCTCAGTGGCTTAGGACCAAAATACATTTCTGACTTTCTTTTACTATATGAACAGTTTTGGCCTCTCAGGTCACCGGATAGTGGTCTGCTAACTGCTCCCTGAGTGTAAACTAAAACACATACAAGCAGCTGTTGCCCACTCTGCACCACAGAGCTGGAACAAGCTTCCAGGGATTATTAGACTTGCACCAACTCTGACTACATTTAAATCCAGGTTGGGAACTTTTATCTTTTTGCACTTCCTTCCTTCAACTGCACCTTAAATCACAAACCTATTTGCCCTTACATCTTTACTTCTCCTGTATTTATGTCTCTGCTCTTACCTCTTTAATTCCCTTTAAAAAGGTTTCTATTGTTTAAATTTGCATTTTAATGTTTTTCTGCTGTTTTTCTTCTTTTTTTTAATGTTTTTAATGCATTATGTAAAACACTCTGAATTGCTTTTGTGTATGAAATGTGCTATACACTTTACCTTGCCTTGCCTTGATGAATAAATGTCTAAAAGTCAGTTTTTCTGTCCACAAGATGAGTCATATTTTGGCAGTGTCGCGGCTCCGTCACATCTCCACTTTGGATAAACTGCCCACTGGCAATGTCTCAGAAGAAGAGCGTCTTCAAGCAGCCTGCCTTTCAGCAGCCAGATTTTGTGTTGCTTTGTTCATTTGTTTTCAGGATTCAATAGTGCCGTGTCTGAACTCGGAGCTTCACTCTCTCTCTCTGTCTTTCTCTCTCTTTAACTGAAAACTTTACATTGTAAACAATAATTTAGCCCTAAACGGGAGCTCACATGAAAATGACTGTTTTGAAACAATGTAAGATACAAACTCATCCGTCAGACTGTGATAAACTATCATTAAAACTTTTCACTTACAGCAACCAGCACTGGTTTTGCACATATTTTCTCTGAAACAATGTAAATTATCTGAGTCACTAAAATATGAAAAAATGTTTCTAATGCACTAATAATAAGCTAAACTGTTTTAGTCACATGTGTGCACAGTTTTTCCTGTAAAGGTACAATTAGTCAGCCATAATTAAGGCTCAATATTGCCTTTAAGGGAATAATGAATGTATGCATCTCCAAATCATATTAAGATGCATTATTTATTGAAATCATAATTGGCCTAAGTGTACTGTTAGACACAAAAATGACATACATGTCAAGAATGAATTCACAGCAGGCTGATTGTGCTGCATTTTGAATACTAACTCTGCAGCATTCAAATCACAGATGTAATATGCATCTAGCCACCCCACGGAAAACATGTCTGCATTTATCTGTCCATGAAAAATGAATGATGTTGAATGGAATGCCCTTTTCCAACAGTCAGATAAAGGTTTATTGAAGGCCACAGTGAGCTGGATAGAGGTTGCTATGGCTACAAGTGTGAAAAGGGCATCTGATCTTTCTTCTGACCAGTCAATTAATCTTACAATTGCATTTTTTTTTTTAATCAAAGGTTCACTCATGACTCAAAATTAACTGTGGGGAATGAAAAAGAAAAACGGAAAAGACTTTGAGAGTCTGAGACTTTAGAAAAGTACAGTAATGCTAGAGTCTTAAGATTAAGACCGCCACAAGGGAAGAAGGGTGAATATTTAAGACAGATTAAAGTCTGAATATTTAGTGTGTTTGGTCTCAGTGTGGACTGGGAGAAAAAAAAACTATTATTCAAAAAAACAACATAAAAAAGACTTAATTTTCTCATGTTTAACAGATGAATAAATGTAAAGTCATGCCCTCATCTGGCTTGGAAGTGTCACAGTAACACTGTAAGGACTCAAAAATCCATTACACGGAATTGCTTTTCTAAAATATTTACTGTGCTTATTGTTTTGGCTACTGTGTTTAATTGAAAATGCTAATGATAAGAGTAACAATAGTGGGGAAATTCATCAGCCCTATGTCTGAAGGAATAAATGGGCTCTTATGGGCTCTCATTGTTCGCTCAGGTACATTCATATGAAACACTTACAGTGAGATATCCTGTGATGTCGTTACGTCAACAGAACTTCAACAACATATTTGACATGACACATTCATGCAAGATAAAGGAAGCCACTAGTGTACTATACATAATGGCTAAAATGTCAACTTAAGCTGAAAAAAAAATGAAGGATTAACACTAAAGCACTCTGCAACAGCTTCAAAATCCTACTATATACTAGTTATTTAAATAGAAAATATTACTTACTATAAATAGCTTTAACTGAAAGATTCATATAGAACAAAGGACTTCAGTCTTATTTCGTTGTTGTTGTTCTTCTTCTTAAGCTTTTGGGATTGTGTAAAAAGTAATTATGTGCCAAAAAGTCAGCAGAAACATCTTCAGTTCCTCTTTGGTGAAGTTATGAATTTCACCCAGATCTGTTAAGATATAACATGTTTTAGAAACTTCCCTTTAAAATCTCACGTTTGATATATAAACTACACATGCATCTGCTTCAGAGGACTCACTGACACCCTCAGCCCTATAAATTACTGAACACCAGCAGAGAGGACGAGCAGCACATAAACATAGAGTTGGCAAGTAACAATTAAATACACTGCCGACATCATCATTTATGTGTGTACAGTATATACTGTATGTGTGTAGTTACAGCATTGTTTGGGTGTGTATGTACCAAGAGATTGCACGCGCGAGAGCGACTGACAAAGCATGACATTTCCCTTATTTAAGCTATTCACAAAGCTGAGGGATGGGGGTGGGGGTTTATCACCCTCCCACAAATAACAAGGAAAAGTCAATTTCATTGTCTTCCACTGCGCTGTCAGAGGAACACACCTCATGCTGTCTCTCTTACACTGTATCCAAGCTGTCCTTGTAGTAGCACGTCCACCTCTCACACCCACCCCCCTCCTCTGTCCCACTCATGCCTTCCCTTTAAAACAAGGCAGGAGGTGGTTTGATTATCACACTCCGATCGCAGCTAATTAGGATAGGTCAGCTGGTACAGTCACACAGTATCCGTCCCACCACGCTCTTCCTCCTCCTCTTCCATCATCCCTCTCTCTTCCTTTCCTTGGACAGCTCTATCAGTGGGTACCATCTCTCTACACCACTGCCGCCTGTCTGTTCGTGATAGCGACTATGGCAGTCGTCTCCACAGAGGCGAGCGATGTGCTGCCAGCCACTCCGCCGGAGCCAGACAAGCCGGTATCAGCGTCTGCTGCAGGCGCATTGGAGCATCAATTAATCGCCTTTTAAAACTGGCAAAAAATGCATTTGATATACTTAAGCTTAATTAATACATTGCTACCAATTTTCCAGGCCTAATTAATCAATTTGCGTCTGGTCCCTGGTGCGAAGATGTCCAGATTATGTTGTCTTGAAGGAAACCGAACTGAACATCAGAGAAGAAGATGAATAACATCCATGGAAATTAGGAGTCGTATGTTTGTTCTACCAATGCCCATTAGCAGAGGAGAGCATGAATAGTGAAACTGAGGGGAAAGAAGTGTAATAATAAAAAATAAAAAAAAGGATGAAATCACAAACAAAACGGGAAAATACACACAATGTGAATACACTGTGGGCTACAACCTAGTGGCTATAAAGGCTAAGAACTGAAACAGGGTTGAGGATTGATTGGGACTTGAACTACATGCTTTGTGCACTTGTAGTTCTGTTTATACTGAGCCAGTGAATGAGGCCGCAGTGTCCTGGCAGGCAAGCAGAGAGAGCTACAGAGAGTAATTGGGAGGGCTATGCTTGGAGAGGAACAGAGGACTTAAGATGCGATGAAGGAGGAGGAGGAAGGAGGGGGGTTGTTGAGAGAAAGAGAGAGAGACCTATGAAGTAGATGCTAAGTGCTGAGATGTGAAGAAAATAAGCCTGCAGGAAAATGACCCCTGGGACACTGACCAATGACAAGCTCCCTTTTCCTTTTTTTTCATTTCACAATAGACATACCTGTGTGCTTTGCTGTGTACAGTACATGTGTGCGCACACAGGGATTTCTTTAAATATATCTTGTCTAAGTTTTGTTTTATTAAGCCTCATTAATTATCCATAAAATTATTATATTGTACTACCTGTACTTGAGTGGGTCTACTGAAGGCAAAGTAGCAGATGGGACGACTCCTGAGCTTTCCAGACACAAGGTGACCATCTTATCATTCATCTTAATAAACAGCGGGAGGACATAAAACATAAAAGCAGACCTTTCTGAGCAGATGACCCTGCAGTTTGAGAGGACATCATAATACTGTATCTAATATAAATATTAGTGCAAAGTGATGCATAACTTGCTGCTTTCCAGCATTCAGCTGATATCTTTGCAACTTAATAAAGATGCACTGGAACACTGCCAGTGATGTTCACCACGCCTCACTCCTCATCACTGCTCTTGCACCATGCCTCGGCCTCCTGCCCCTGCCCTCCCCCACAGCTTAGCTAAGACCACATGTTATTGGCTAAACACAGCCAGCTGCAGCCAGTTAACTGTCTAATTTCACATCAATCGATTTCCCCAAACAAGGATAGGTGGAGAAGTGGAATGAAAGTCATGGAAAGGGGGGGCTGTGAAAACACAGCAGAGGGTGAGACGGAATGGGAGTGCAGCAATAAGTGGGGAAACAGGAATGGGCAGGTTAAAGCCTTTCACTGAGTTTCCAGCACCATCAGCTTTGAGTGTGTGTGTGTGTGTGTGTGTGTGTGTGTGTGTGTGTGTGTGGGGGTGTGTCTGTTTGTCTATGGGTACGATCTTTTATTTGAGATGGTCAAAAGACAGCACACAGTAAAAGGTGGATGGCCAGGATGCGGTTGGCACTTACTGTGGCAGGACACATCCAAAACCAGTGTTGCATTGAAACAGTTATTCTCAGTTATCAGTTACTCTTAGCTCCCTCTGTCATGTGTGTTGTGTGTATAAATGTGATTCCTTCAGTCCCTCATGGACAATTAAATGGGAACATTTTCAAAATGAGAAACATATGGAGCTTTTTAATTGGCCAATTTCTCTTGCCAACGTGTGTGGCTGTTTTTCATTCTAAAAACCAATGGAAAGGAAAAAAAATGCTATCTAGTCACACATGCATATTACAGCACAGAGTGTCGCACAAATTGTCATTGTCCTTCCGCGAGGAGTAAAACAGCCCTTCTGTTCCCGGGATTAATAGCATCATTAGAAAGAATCCATGTTCGGTATACAGCGCTGCACTTCTGGATCCAGTCACTGAGATACATACATCTCAGTGTAGAGATTTAACTGAATTTTTATTTGTGTGGGAATATGTGTTTTGCCGAGCAGGTAATGGCTCACACCATGGTACATGACTGGTTGAAGCTGCTGTGAGAAATTCACCATACCTGCTCTTCCATTGCTTTCTCTCTATACCTATGTATAATCTTGGCTTTCTTGTCTCTGACCCTGTACTAATCATGCGAGGTGGCAAGGGTAAGGAGGACTGCAACAACTCATATCTGGGGAGTTATTGTTCTACACATGTCATGTGTAATCTGCCCGACCCACAGCGCTTAGAATAATTATTCATATTTAATCACCACGCTACGAAGCTACATCGCCTGCCGCTCACTAAGTCATTTTCCATGTTCCATTATCAAAGTTTCAGAGACGGGTGCTCAGGGAAGGGGGACTAAATGGAGAGGCTGAAGTAGTTGGGCTTATAAAAACATAATGGGCTTGTCTGCTTTGATAAACTGAGGACGTGTATAGAATGCACACTCACTCACACCCTAAAATGCACACATAGACATACACACACACACACACACACACACACGTTCAATGAGAAAAGTGCAGAGAACAAAGTAGGGGGGGGGGGGGATAAAGTAGCCAAGTATAAGTTCAGATAGTGAGTGTTCAGGCAAGTGAAGAGCTCAATTCTTTATACAAATAACTGCAGCACAGAGAACCGATTGATCGTCAGTTGGTTGGCGTGTGTTTTGGCCGGCACGGCGTCTTTTCATTTCTCATGCAGTCAAATTTGCCAATGAGGACTCACCTTGCTCCAGAGGCGGCGGTTTCACGCCCGTAGCCTTCAATTTGAGGGCCTCTTTTGCAGACATATCACAGCAGGAGCCTTTGTTGGTGTCCTGGTCGCTGTCGGCCTGGTCGCTGTCACCATGACCGCTGTCTCTGAGGCTTGCTCGCTCCGGGTCTTTGAATGTTGAACTACTAAACAAATAAACAAAACAGAAACACGGTGTGTGACTGAGAATTTCAAGAGGCAATTATTTTTTTTTTTTTTTTTCAAACATTTTGTTTATTTATTTTTTTTTTTTTGTAGTGGAAGTTTAGAGAAAGAATGAAACATTGATGAGCACCCCTGAATGCTTGAATAGCACAAGAACAAATATAATAGGATTTAGGATGTAATAAAATGCTTCTAAAAATAGCTCACCTGCCGTACTGTCAGCTAAAAGAAACTAAAAATGGACCTAAAAAAGAGAGGATCTTGTGTGTGAATATGTCATATATTATAGAATATGTCATGTATTATAGAAAATACTGCACTACTGACCACTTTTAAACCCAATTAAATGTACATGTCCTTCCCCTCTCTGCTACAACTGAGTACACTTAATTGTCAGTTAAGTTACTGTTGGCGTAGCTTTGTGTTGGAGCTATTGGAGAAACGAAAACAAAGGTCTGAGATGTAGTGACGGTTATAGATCCGAGCTCTTACCTTTGAACAAACTGTTGTCTGCTACCCATATAATTAGGCTCAGTTGGGAAATTGTCCGTCTGTGGAGAGGAGAGAGAGAAAGAAAAAAAAAAGTATGTAGCGGGCTCTACAGAAAGGAGTCCTGCTGTGAAACAAGATCTCCTTCTGACATATGATTAATTATGCAGGAAAAAAAAATGAGGGAGTGGACAGAGTACAAGCAAACGGAATACTGGGGATGTGAGTTCTACATAGTTTAGGGTTGAGCTTTTCATCGAACAAATAAAGCAGGCTAATTAGCCTTTCCAGAGTAAACTGCAGAGCTGAACATCAAATCAGGTGGACAGCGTATAATCAATAACTGCTAGGACAATAGTCTTAGCATTAGAAAACATTGCAGTTATTGTGTTGTAGTGTCAACTGAGCATGTAGTAACACAATTTACTGCAACACATGTACAGAAACTAAAATACAATTTACTGGAAACGGATTTCTGAGCCTCGACACTTCCTTTCACACACGCAGGGAGAAATTGTTTGTATGGAACTGGAGCTTTGTGTGTGTTGAACTATCTGGCGTTTATTTGCTATGGGGCTACCTGATCACACACGGGGGGCTTCATGCTATGTAGATCGATGGTAAAAGCACACACGCTTGTGCACACTAAGACGGCAAAGCAGGCACACAAACAAACAGTATGGCATGTATGACAAAATACAGCAGCATAATGGAATACTGGCGCAGACCCTATACTTTATAGACTGCACAAACACTCGTCAGTCCTCAGCCCTGTATGCAGCAGTGCATTACAGACTGGATCAATCACATTGGCAATGGAAAGCACTCTGTCTCTCTCCCAGTCTCTCGCTCTATCCTTAATTATATCAAAGTACAGTATATGAGGGTTTTTAATCATTGAGATAAAAAGGTCACAGTGATCCGAGTGTGCTTTGTGGCAGTGCCAGAAATACCTGCCCAACGTAAGAACGATCAAATGTACAGACAGCACTGTGAGCCACGAAGAACACAGGAAGAAAGAAACGTATGTCTTTATATTTTCTTAAAATGATTACGAGAATATCTCAGAATCCCAGTTACACAAAACTAGTAAGCGCGGAAACAAACACCTTCAAGCGAAAAAGCTTTCATACTGTGTTAGTGGTATTCATCATAGTAACACAAATAATTACCCTATGTAGTGCACAACTCTCCGTCTTGAATCAAGAGCAGTAAAATGTCATGTTTAGTGAGTAATGTCTCGTTGTGCCAGGGTTTTTCACATGCACAGCTTGACTCACAGTCAATAGAGTATTTCAATGTCATCCGTGCTCTGCGGTGGCTCAGTATGAAAAAGGGTGTGTGTGAAGGTCAGACAGGCCACCTCAGTACTTTGACCTTCCATGCTTTTGCCAACACCTTTATCTCTACCTAAACATTCTATTCCACCTCAGCCCTCACCAAGATTAAAAGAAAACACCCACAGAATATATCAAAGGCTGGAATCTGTCCACAGAGCAAAAGAAGAATGAATGTTTGAAAGTGTTTGGCATTGAAATGATAACAGCCTGAGTTTTTCAAAAAAAAAAAAAAAAAAAAAAAAAAAAAAAAAAAAAAAAAAAAAGGGACATGAACATCTTTATATTGATGTGCCCCTTCTGTACTTTTATGACCAGGGACTCATCCTTGGACATGCTATTCAATCAACTCAGCCCTGTTAGCACTGAATCTGATCAGGATTAAAAGACATTACCTAGCTTGTTATGTGGTTTAGTTTACTTTCCGCAGCTGTGTACATATATATAACATATAAATGCAATGCTACCTTTGTGCACAGAACGTCTTATATTATAAGTTCATCTTTCGTAGTGTTTACCATTGATTAAATAAAAATAAAATGGCAATGGTCTACTGTGCTTTAGGTTCAAATTTTTGATAGTGTTAAATGGAAATAAACCACTGAATCCCATAAAATTGTATTTGTGACAGTAGTTTTTCTTTACCACAAAGGAAAAACGAACAAACACGTCACACTTAAAGTAGCATGTGCTCTACATCCCACCACCACCTACCTCTCCTAGAAGCCAATAAAAAGCACATTATGCCACTTCATAGAAGCCTCTTTCCTGCCAATTAAGAGTCCAGGCTGATCTTAAGCCTCCATCTCTTCCTGTCTGTCTATACTACCCAGCCCTTTCACTACAATGGGCCACTTTCCAATTAATGGATCGATAACGGCCAGTATGAGCTGCTTTGTACTCAGCCAGTCAGAGCCCCCAATGAATACAGGATAATTTGAGGGGGGAATGATAAATACTGGCTAGATGTCCAGTAGTTTTATTATAATTATTATTAGACATTGTATTCTATAGTACATAAATTCATTTAGCATGTAGTAAGTATCACTGAATATATCATGTTGCATGCTTGTACTACTTGCCTTCTAATTTCCCTTTGTGAGCCTTCTTAAACTGAACTGAACTGAACTGAACTCAAGTGAACTCAAGTGAACTGACCCAAAGTGCAGCATCAGTATATTTGGCCTTTAAGGTCTGAAAACATGACTTGCTCTATTGACCTAAAATATGAGTCTTTGACCTTAAAGGTTTAGAAAGAGCACTGAGCATATTGAATACAAGATGAATTCAGAGGTTTGGGATCGACGTATTTTCAGCAGATGTTTAGTTAGTTTGGATGAGAATTGCAAAAGCATGTTATCGAACTGTATTGAATGATGCCTTGTATGTAAACCATGCAGCAAGGCCACAAAGGTCAGAGGGACACTGTGCACAGTGAGGCTGACTAAGTGTAAAAAGCTGCACTCTATTCTGTATTCCCACTGAGGCCCTAAGACTGACTGAGCAGACAGCAGGCCGATTGAGACAAATGGGACGAGCATATTGGAGTGCTATTCTACTCTTAGGTCTTGTTGGTGCCTTTTGGGGGCTCTGTTTATTTCTACTGGGGTTATTTTTGTGTGTATTTGACTGTGTGTGTGCGCGCATGTGTGTCTGATATCTTAGGTAGGGGTGGTGAACGAGGACAAATTGCAGCTTCTCTTTCACACATCATTGGACAACTCTCTTTTATTCACAGGAACAAGAGTACACCCCCTCCCTCTACCTATCCTGCTAGGTATGATACATGCATTTGTCCTTTACTGTCTTCCAAAAATACACACAGCATATTTGTGTGTGTGTGTGTGTGTGTGTGTGTGTGTGTGTGTTTGTGTGTGTGTTTCTTCATGTCAGAGGGTGTAAGCAGGTCCAAATCCAACCATCTTTTTGTGCGTAAGCCAATAAAGATCTGGACTGCAGTTTTTAATTTGATAAACTATGTCTCTGTTGTATGCTTTTATGTGTGTATGTGACGTTAGCACCAAGGGAACTCTAGTTTACTCCTCTTGGAAAACTGTCAAAGTAGCTCAGCAACAGCCAAATGGGAAGAGCGGGTAAAGGATAAAACAGAGAGAAATTGAGGTTACAGGAAAGAAAACACAGCAGTGAAGGGGGATGCGGCAAAAGCAGGAATTGAAGCTGAGAACAGAGAAAGGAGAGCACGACGGCAAAGTGAGAGGATGATAAAGAAAGTAAGGAAAAAGGGGTGGGGGAACTAAACAATAATTAGACTCTATCGATTACGTAGTGGCTGTGGAGCAATTGTAAGTGATCAAATCTAATTAGCTGGTCCTATACATCTTCCTGAAGATAACAGACCAATCAATCAATGGGCTTAAGTGAACTTAAAGCCATCAAAGTCTACTGCTTGCTAAAAATCTTCCAAATAACGTGGGAGACGTCTGGTCCAAATGAAATTTAGACAAGTAAGGAAGTGCCACTGATAGTAGTAAATGGAGGCTTGATGGATTTCATCCACAATGAGGTCTTATCACCTTGCTAATGATTCTGGACAGTACTTTGTCATAAAGCAGACTTTTAAAGACGGTTGGCTTTCAAGGTGACACGGCATGTTTTGGACGTACACTCACCATGCACTTTATTAGTAACATCACACTAATACTGGGTAGAGCCACCATTTGCTCTCAAAACAGCCTCAATTCTTCATGGCATAAATTCTACAAGATACTGGAAACATTCTTTTGATATTCTGGTCCGTGTTGACACACATCACATAACTTCATCAGATCTACGTTCATGCTGCAAAATCTCCCGCTCTATCACATCCCAAAGGTCTTCTACTGGATTGAGATCTCCGCTAAACTCATGTCATGCTAATGAAGCCAGGTAGTAGATGGTAGAAGATAGTAATAATAGTAGCAGACGTAAAAGGCTGTACATGGGTAGCAACAATATTCAGATAGGCTGTTGCATTCAAACCATGATTGATTGGTATTAAGGGGCCCAAAGTCTGCCAAGAAAACCGCCACCACCACCAGCCTGGACTGTTGACACAAGGCAGGTTGGGTCCATGGATTCATGCTGTTGATGCCAAATTCTGACTCTACCATCTGCTGCCTCAGCAAAAATCCAGATTAATCAGACCAGGATACGTTTTTTTCCAGACTTCAACTGTCCAGTTTTGGTGAGTCTGTGCCACTTCTGTATTCTGCTGACTGCTTGCAGCTCATCCACCTCAAGGTTTGATATGTTGTACATTCTGAGATACTTTTCTGCTCACCACAATTGTAAAGAGTGGATATCTGAATTACCATAGCCTTTCTGTCAGCTCCAACCAGTCTGGTCATTCTACTCTGACCTCTTTCATCTAAAAGGTGTTTCTAGCGCTTCCCGCAGAACAGCCTGTCATTGGATGTTATTTGTTTTTCGCACAATTCTGAGTAAAAACTCTAGAGATTGTTGAGCATGAAAATCCCAGGAGATCAGCAGTTTCAGAAATACTCAAACCATCTGCTACCAACAATGATGCCACAATCCAAGTTCCTGAGATCCCATTTGTTTTTCCCCATTTTGATTTTTGATGTCAACATTAATTGACGCTCCTGAATTGTACTGCTGCCACATGATTGGATAATTGCATGAATAAGCAGGTGTACATGTGTTTCTAATAAAGTGCTGGGTGAGGGTAGTTTATATAGTGTAGGTATAATCATATGCAGAAGACTGTTTTCTCCATATCTATATTAGAAGGAAGCTGTTCCTCTGTGGAAAAAGAACATTTCTGCTTGTCATGTTGATGATATGCTGCTATTGGTCTGAAGCAGTCTGTGATAATATTTAGAAGATAAATATTTGTGGCAACTTTTTATAAACTGCATTTGTACCGTACAATATGCACACTATTTGCAAATCATTCCACAAAGAAAGATGTTGTAATGCAGGTAACAAAGAGAGCACCAACTTTTCCAACTAATGGTTTTGAATTATATCCACTTAAGTATAACAAAGTCCAACACGCCAGCTACGCTCAAACACATCCTCTTGTATATAAAGGTGCCCTAGGGAGCTGTGTTTGTGGACAAAGGTACCAAAGGCAAGGCTGAAATCGAACCTGCACTCTCAGCAGACCGCTGCATAACGTTAAGAAAAAGATGAAAAAATGTTTCAGTAAAGGAGCATTCACACCTAGTCTGCTGGATTATTCATCTGAATCCCACAGCTGCTACTGTACTCCTCTAGTTCTGACAGTTTCAGCTGGAGTTTTCAGTCTATCCATCTTTTTCTTTTTTACAAATCGACAGCAGGATCTACGGCCAACAAGCAAGTGTACTGTTTTTCAAAATAAATTACAAGAAATTCTGTGTTTTGTTTTTCCAGCTGTACCGAAAACATAGTGAACCCTGACCCCCAAAAGCATGATGCGTATTCAACTGGGAAATTTTTTTCAGAATTACAAGCCTCATTATCCGAATATGTTGAGATGTATCTTCTCCTGTTCCTCTGTATCTATGAGATATTAAGTCCAGTTGCAGCCTTGACTGACTTCATATGCTCTTTGCGAGTCAGACCACAGCAGAAGATAAAGAAGGCCTTGCAGCAGGGTTGTGTGCAGAAGGATTTGCTACTGTGAGTCACCTGCATGAACTGTGGTGATTTTCCTAGAAACCACAATGTCTGCCACAGAATGGCAGGTTACCGTAACTGTCACATGCCCGAGTGAGCCAACATGCCACATGACTTATGTTTAAAGTTCTGGGTCCGTTTGATGTAAGGCAACGTAACCCCTCAACAGACTTGATGCATGTGCAAAAATGGGCAGAATGAAAAGGTATCCGTTTCTTTTATTATTGGTTGGTTTGATTTTCGGACAGCCAAGGAATATTTCAGAAATGTCTGCAGGAAATCGAGGGGACATGCTGTGAAATTAGTTCCAGTGTAACAATAATATATCACTCAAGACTGTATCAGAACATACTGATTATTTGTCCCACCCGAGGTACCTTTCACACAGACACTCTGTCCTCTCTTCCCCATCTCTAATTGTACTTAACCTGACTTCAGTCCCACAAATCGAACAAAACTCAAGCCGAATAAAGTTGCCCACATCTAGGCTACATGTGGTAGTGCTGCCACTGCCTGACTGACTGTTTTATGGAGCTGCTATGGGGGTCTTTAGTAAAACTGCTGGTTTATTATGAAGCTGGTGACTCAGGCAGCTCTGATCCAACTCAATAGTCTCATCTTGTTAATGACAGTCTGCGATAATTCATAATTTTGAACATAACAGCATTCCTTTTTATTTTTTTGTTCATGTTCATTTGTGGGGAATAGGACTTTTTTTCTTTCATTAAATAGGAATAAGTAGCACTTTGGAGGCTTTTATATACCATTGCATAAACAGCATGACCTCTCCCTTGTATATTCACTGCTCACCAGTGACGACACAATATTCATAATTAATATGCAACCACTCACATTGATTGCCTATTATTTTGGTTGACCATGCAGTGTCATTAGAGATATCTATTAGGAGCCCAGTGGAAAGCATCAAGTCATCTATGTGGCACAACCTATCATCCGCAATAAATACATCATAGAAATCATCAACGGGTGAAAAGCAAAGAAGGAGAGAGAGGAAAGAAGGGGTGCACCAGGCGGAGGGAGGGCTGAGCTGGTCCTGCTTGTGTCTCTTCATTAACAGAGACGAGACAAAATAAAAATTCTGTTTCAAAGCTGGTGTCCTTCAACCCGGTTGGTACAACTTTATAATTCCTATTGAGCAGCAGCCCGAGCAAGTGTAATTTTCTCTTCTGTCTACAAATGACTACTTTGGTCACATTTCTAAAGGTACTTTCTTTATGTACAAGTGGGATAGCTGCATTTGCCTGTAAGAGTTCAGTAATGAAAGTTTTTTTTTTTGTTTTTTTTTAAGTATCCGAAGAACCGCTTTTGCAGACCACATTCATCCTTTGTAATAATGTTTGTCATTGAAGATTAAATTACTTTAAAAGCGTGTGAAAAGGAATAGCTGAGGGATAAACAGACCCCGAACCTGAGAGATGGTCAACAAAGCGTTGTTAAACTCTATTCTTAAGCCTGTTATTATCATCTTGAGAATCAACTCGCGTAGAAAATAATAAAATGTGAACCTCCTGAGAGAATGCACATCCTTGAACTTGTTTCTCTCTCTCTCTCTTAGACAGTCACCACACACACACACACACACACACACACACACACACACACACACACACACACACACACACACACACACACACACACACACACACACACACACACACACACACACACACACACACACACACAATTGCAGGTGCTGGAGATCTTACAGTCTAGTCTATTTTATGATGCATGAAAATCAAATGATGGGCTAAACTAAATCCTGCATAAACAAAATGGCTCAGAAGGCTCGTCATAATAGGCATATAGTAATACAGAATAATCTGTTTACCACAAATTACAAAAATATATAATAATCTGTTTTTAACTTCTTTGCATGTAATTGATTTATTAATGGGACGATTAAGCTATTATTGAATAAATCATCGTTATCTAACTAAAAAGAACATTACCCATAAACCGATGTGATGTTGACCAACATCCCCTCGGGTAAAGATTACAATAAGCTGACACATTGGATGCACACAACTGAAGCTCTATACCACAGCAGACTGTCAGCATCTTTTTATTTTTTGCTAAATGCTGGTAAATAAACCCAATTTCACTGTGGCCCCAATTTACAGTGCACCTATAGCCTGAAATCAAATAAAACTGAATTCAAGATGAGCATTCACTCAAGGAATGTTGTTATTCATTTTTACCAAGGTCCCGTCCAAACAACCAGATTTTTCTTTAGAAGAGCAGATTGATTTAAGTATATTTTTACCCGGATGGAGCGGAAATGCAAATGATCTAAAGGTTATATGCAGCAAATGAAATAAAGTGGTGAGATGTTTGTTTCAAGGCTGTTTTATTTTCCTGTAGACTATACAACAGAGATGTCTTGCCCGTAGTGGAGCTTCTCCACCTTTACTAATTACACTGGCTACTGGCAGTTGAAGGGGTGACAGTAGTTAACAGGACAACTCTGCCACATCTCCCAAACATAGTGAAGAGTTTTTGTGCTGCAAATGATGCGATCTTTATAATAAGAGTTTTTGTAGGGTTTGTTTCTTATCATCTCCTCACATTTTTGAATCACAAACACACATTATCAGATTTTGTAAAATAAAATACAATAAATAATGTAATACAGTAATAATTCCTAAGACTACATCATTGTAAATTTATACTGCCTGTTCACCAGCTGCTGTTACATTTGTCTGTAGGCAAGCTGAACGTGAGGATCACTAAAATACCATCTGAGTGGGATATTCAATTAGCAAAATTAATTCTAGTTTCATAACCGTGGCATTGGCACCATTCCTATAACAAGCTGCAAACTACATTCAAATGGAGCGAATTCATGACTGACCTTGACTGGTTTTAAAACTTACCTAAACGTCTGCCATAATCCTCCGCTACCAGACTAGGGAGTCAGTGTGTGTGTGTGTGTGTGTGTGTGTGTGTGTGTGTGTGTGTGTGTGTGTGTGTGTGTGTGTGTGTGTGTGAGTGTGTATGTATGTGTGTGTGTTCGGGTGGGGTCTCAGAGAAGTAATTTTAGTAAGTTTGTCATTTGAATAACTGAACTTCCTTTCTCGTCTTTCACTCGAAAAAGCCAAATTCCTACCAACAGGCAAAGAAAAACACAGCACGCATGTATATTTACTGACACAAACATACAGGAACGAACTGGTGGATGAAATTGTGTCATCATGTGTGCAGGGCAGTATAATAAGGCAGTCTGTTCAGATGGTGGCAATCTGCACTTCAGACAGAAATAGGAATTGGAAATGAAATGAAAAAAAAAAAAAAAAAAAAAAAAAACTAGGCAAAGGCAGTTTGGCCTGAACAGGTCTCTGTTTTCCAAAAAGCAGGTTTTTGATTTCAAAAGGGCAAGAAGCTCTCCTCCTTCTAATCTTTCTCATTAATTACAGTCCCCTTTTATATTCTCTTCTGTAACATCACTTTTGTGTGTCTGCAGTTCTAACTCGTACGACTTTTAAAACATCAACTACACTGACAACAATTGAGCAGCCAGTTCAGTCACACCTGCCATCTCTGAAGCCAGCTCAGAGGAAACCTTTGTGCCGTGAAGAGGAGGGGCGACTAAAGACGCCGTGTTTGTACTCCTATCAACACAATCCACATCTGTGGCAGTTTAGCCCCAGGAGTAAGTGATAAATGTAGCTTTTGGCATAGATATTTATTCCAACACACAGAAAAAACCCCTAACACAGCAGTCTGCCAGCTCTCCTAAAATAACTGTTGTTTTCCCTCTCTACTTGAGATGTTTTCTGAAGACACATTTAACCAGCTAGTCTGGGTATATACACAGCTGGGACCAGTCTGATTATTGATGAAGGAAAATATGTAAATTTTGGGGGAGAAAAAGTAGAATGGGAGACAGAGGACTTCACTTAATGTTAAATAATTTATATGCCTTTGAAGTTACGATGGAAAAAAGGGAAAGGGTGCAGTATGTGATCTTGGTGTGTAAGCCACTAATCATTCAGTACTTGCTCATCAATAGGTCCAACATCCTTGCTGTTAACTGAAGTCTTGAGTCAGCACTGACCTTGCTTCACCCGCATTAGTCCAAAGCCAAGTCAGCCCAAAAATCCAAAGCTGTTACAGAGGTAAGAGGCCAATCGTATCGTACACATGAAGACGGGCACACATGCGACTATACATAATACGCACAGAGGTAGAAAGCCTACAAACAACACTTTAAAGCATTACCTCTGACAGCTTGGTAAAAACATTTGTTTGCTTTCTTGCTGAGAGTTGGTAGAGAAGATTGATGCCTCTCTCATGTCGGCACGTTAAATATGAACCTCATTGCGACAAGACTCCAGAAAATCACTGCTTCTTGAAAATAAATAGTTGGACACATAACAACCCCCCCATAAAACTAATACATGTTATTTTTACATGTTGTGTTTAAACAAACAGCTTTGGACAGAGCCAGGCTAGCTGTTTCGACCTGTTTGCAATCTTTATGCTAAGCTAAGCTAACCGGTTGCGGTACAGAGTGGTGAGAGCCGTATCAATCTTCTAATCGAAGTTTCAGCAAGAAAGGAAACAAATGTGTTTCCCAGATTAGGTTTCATGAAAAAAAAAAAAACATGCTCTCATGAGCATGTTAGCAATGCTTTGTTAGAGCTACAGCATTTTCCCTCTTCAGATGATGGGATGGGAAGTAGAAATTACTTTAGAGTCGGACAATATGATCAAATAAACTGCAACACAAAAACACATTATTAAACCCTCTTATCCAGTGCATGTATCAAATTTGACTAAAGAAACAAGAATTTTGTAATGTACTGCTGAAGCAAACCATCCGCAACATGCTGTTTAGTTAGCGGGTTAGCAGGACCGCAGCCGAGAGCTTGTGAACAAAAACATTAAAGAAAAAATTATTCCGTTTGAATTGATGGAGGAAGAGCTGTGCCGTACATGAAAGGGTTTTAGATATTTCCCCAAAGCCCAGAACCAAGGCCAGGCACAGATATAGAAAAAAAACACACAAACACAGACACACAACATGCACCGCGCACATGTCAATACATGCACAAGTGCACAAACGCACACCTGGGTTCTCCCTCTCCGTCTCCCCTTGCACGCACACACATGCACACGCACACACACGCACACAGCAGATGGACTATGCCTAGTTTCACTTCAAGGTGACCTATCTCGTGTATATGTATCGGGTCAGTGGTGATGAGTTATCTCAGCAAAGGAGGGGCCGGGAAAAGGAGGAACGGAAGACAGGAAGGATACTGTCCATACACCTGGGTAAAAACTGACAGAAAAGGCTTTAGGATAATGCTCCGTTGTCAAAGAGTTGGACGCCACTTTCTCTCAGTCTCTTTTATGTGCGTCTATGGTGCATTAAGAATCTGTCAGAACAGCTTTAGCATTAATCAGCTAGCCCACTGAAGAAACAATCACACATAATCTCAAGCTCTAAACCCTGCTGACCTTCTCTACGAATGCACAGATAAACTCCCTTTCGAAACCACAGTCAGTTAAAGACACACATAGGCCCGGGCTCTGGCGCTTGGTAATTTTATTTTCCCTCCCCGCTCACCCCTCCCTCGTAGTCTATCTGATTGGTTCCTCCCACAGCAGCAGCACCCATGTCTCTCCACCTGGGAGTACATCGACTCAGCATGTCAACGTGACCTCAAAGAGGACGCATTTCAGACAGCGTGTGCGGGGAGAGGGGCTGTTTTACCCCATCAATCTGAAGGGAGAGGAGAGGAGAGGGGAGGAGAGGAAAGGAGAGCAGAGGAGAGTGAGGAGAGGAGAGGAAAGGAGAGCAGAGGAGAGTGAGGAGAGGAGAGGAGAGGAAAGGAGAGCAGAGGAGAGTGAGGAGAGGAGAGGAGAGGAGAGTGAGGAGAGGAGAGGAGAGGAGAGTGAGGAGAGGAGAGGAGAGGAGAGGAGAGGAGAGGAGAGTGAGGAGAGGAGAGGAGAGGAGAGGAGGAGAGGAGAGGAGAGGAGAGGAGAGTGAGGAGAGGAGAGGAGAGGAGAGGAGAGTGAGGAGAGGAGAGGAGAGAGAGGAGAGGAGAGGAGAGGAGAGGAGAGGAGAGGAGAGGAGAGTGAGGAGAGGAGAGGAAGAGGAGAGGAGAGGAGAGGAGAGGTGAGGAGAGGAAAGGAGAGTGAGGAGAGGAGAGGAGAGGAGAGAGAGGAGAGGAGGAGAGGAGAGGAGAGGAGAGGAGAGTGAGGAGAGGAGAGGAGAGGAGAGTGAGGAGAGGAGAGGAGAGTGAGGAGAGGAGAGGAGAGGAGAGGAAAGGAGAGGATAGGAGAGTGAGGAGAGGAGAGGAAGGAGAGCAGAGGAGAGGAAAGGAGAGCAGAGGAGAGTGAGGAGAGGAGAGGAAGGAGAGCAGAGGAGAGGAAAGGAGAGCAGAGGAGAGTGAGGAGAGGAAGGAGAGCAGAGGAGAGGAAAGGAGAGCAGAGGAGAGGAGAGGAGAGTGAGGAGAGGAGAGGAGAGGAGAGGAAAGGAGAGGAGAGGAAGGAGAGGAGCAGAATACACAAGTTCCATTCATCATTTCAGCAGTGTTGAGAGTGTATAAATAGCAAGATCTGTTCAGAGTTATCATTGAGCCAACGCTTCCATCGTGGTACTTCATTTATTAAGACTGTGCGCAGATCAATACAGTAGACATATACACTCTGTACTGTTGACAAGATAATCTCATCATTATGAATTTGGCTCGGGTCGTCAGTAACATGAGCAATTGCAACGCTTATCTGAGATGACAAGAGCACAGAGAAAGAGAGGGAATCCAAAAAGGAAGCGAGTCAGAGCAAGAGCTGGGAAAGTGAAGAAGGGAGTGAGTGAGCGGCTTTTTTTTTTTTTTTTTTTAACACTAAACAATGCTCAGAGCGAAAGATAATGAAATACAGTATTTCAGTACCAAACAGAGCAAAAATCAATAAGAAATGGAGCAAACCAGCAATTGATCTGAATGCTAAAGGCCCCAAAAAGATTCCTCTCTAAGACATAAACCCAGCGAGGGGCCAATTGAGTACATCTGTGCGGTACAATGGGAAAAGATGAGACTGGCCAAGTACACCGTTTTCAATATGCCATTAGCATTCGGCGTCGTCCCTGCTACCCTGAAGAGCAGACACAGGCAAACAACAAATCTTGTGTGCCCACCACTTAGTGGGCCTTTTGTTTAGGCAATAACATCTGAGTGTGCCGACTCATTCACCTCTGTTTCCACAAACATGTAACAGCCACTGCAAAACACAGTGGCCGTCAATTCCCCTCAGACACACGCAGGGCTTTAGACATGGGAGTCAGATTTCAAACTGCGCTGCGGATATAAAGCGGGAGCAGAAGAGACAGTGGGATCTCTGCTATTAGAGTGTTGGACTTTCTCAGATATGCAAACATCACTGTTTTGAAAAATACTCCTCAAATTGCAAGGCAAATTGTTGTTTTTGGATCAGGTCGCTGTAATAAACTCCAGCGGTTGCGCGAGGGAGAGGGAGCTCGTTTTATAGCAGCTTGTTTTGACATGTAGTTAGGTGAAATTAGAGCAAATGAGATGGCATTCATGGTATATCTCTCCGATCAATTAATCACATTACTGATGAAGCTGAAGAAGTGCTGAACTGTAGAAGACAAGGACAAGGAGAGAGAGATTCAGGGAGAGAGGGATAAATCATTTCTCTTATACTAATGAGATAGAAGGTGAGAACAGATTCACATAACTCATTCTTTGAGCTGCGTGTTGTTGCTACAGCACATGCCTAGGGGGCACAGTGAAGGAAGATGTGGAAGAAATAAAAGCACTCTCAGGTTGGACCGGTGCCAAGACGCAGCAGAGCCAGTTCCACTTTGTTTGACTTTGAAAGTGTTTGATTTACAGCAAGGAGACCGAGCTGCCGGCAGTTCAAAGAATACATTGCCATGCCATGTACGCCTATGTAGCCTTCTGTGTGCCGAGCATCTCGGTGCGCATTACAGTGAGGTCACTCCTATCTATACCCATCTCAGCTCCAGCCCCCCTGCTGCTTAAAATGTTAAGTCTAAAGACCCCAGGAGGGATCTAAGAGCCCACAGGGGGCAGACGGCCCCTTCAGGGAAGCCCATTCCAATCTGAGGGAACCAGCAAGACCGGTGCTTCAGAGCACAGTTGGTGGTAGCACAGGTGCATGTGTAGGTGTGCACGTACGTACACACACACACAGACACACACAGACGCATGGCAGCTGAATCTTCGCTTCCTCCACTGTGAAGGTTATGTTTTGTTCTCTTGTTTTGTGACCTCATTGATGCTTGGTTGGCTCCTTGTGCCTGAGTTGTTTGAGCACAATGCCAGCAGCAAAGAAGTAAATGTTTTAGAGTCTACTGGGGGAATGCAAAGATTTTTTTTTTATTCTTTTTTTTTTTTTTTATTCACAATTTTCTTTTTCCTATATAAAATAGCATGTATTGAAAGAGCTGATATTAAAAAGAAAACACATCGCAGTTAAAAGGATTGTCTGGTAGAACACCCTCAGATCCTTCTGGTGTAGGCGTGCACTTACATTCAATACTTGCAGCATCAGCATAGGCAGGAAAACAAGATACACTGTCAAACAAAGAGCCACAATAAAAGAAAAAACGAGAGCAGCCATGTAGCCTTGTAACAACAGAATTGAAAAGTAATTACTAAGTCTGGTAGGACTAACACAACAAAATGACGAGATACTTTGAAGCTCCAGTGTCAGCGAATTAGGCAGAGGGAGTCCTCATCGTCCACATCCCCTTTATCTCTCTCGCACACACACAAACACACAGTAAGTCGGGAGTGAACGTCTACTGACAATCCACAGTCTTATTATCGTGCCCATGCCATCTCCAATAGGCTGCTTCCTATTGAACCAAGCAAATTGGTTTAATGTGTCCGGCCAGTCCGGCCATCACGGAGGTCAACTTGTGTTCTCATATCCTGTCTGCACTGGCAAAAACAAAATTCTTTTGTTGCCCTGCATTGTCAGATCAGGAGGTCTGTTAAAATAATGAAATTATGCAGCACAGTTAAGTGCTCTGGACACATGAATGCACAACAGCTGGGTGAAAGGATTTCCAGAGGCTGACCAGGGAAGACAATACCCTGCATACATAAATTATTGGCTTCAGTCATCTATCCATCCATCTATGCATATCTGCCTACTTCTGTCCACAGTTTGTTATAAGTTACAGGGAGAAATTGTGTCTTCTCTTGGGCATAGTCAGGGGCCTACACTTATATTCAATTATTTAGCAGGGTGACTTGGATTTTTGAGAACTTGGCAATAAATAAAACATCAACTTCCACAGCAGCCTCCAATCTCAAACTAATTTTCTGAGTACTTATAATATGTATCTGCACATGAACTATTAGTTGTGTAACTCTTTGAGGAATTGCAGGAAGTTTTCAGCATGAGAAATTTGTATCGTCATTCTTGGAAATGGGAGATTTCCTCAACCTTTCTTTGAAACACTTAGGTGTTGAGAGTGGAGGAGGATATTTGAGAGATTATAACAGTAATTTCTACTTTTCCTCATGCTGCCTCACATTGCAAACAGACCCGGGAGAAAGCAAATGAATGCTCAAATTCAGCCTATACCAGAAAATAAGCAGCTTCTGTTACTTACCATGTGTTCTGCCCTCCTCCTCCTCCCATCTTCACAAATATGTAGCATGAGACCTCTGATGTTTATCGTGACATCTTCCACTTTCCGCTGATTTGTTAAATGTTATGATTTATTAATGAAAGGGGATGCAAATATAGCTGCTGTTTTGTGCTGTGTGTTACACTGCTACATGTACTGACACGTTGGCACTGAAACAAGTGCCTCTGCCTAACACCACCGCTAAAATAGCAGCGATGGCAGCTAATAAACGAAACACCCAATGACAAAAACTTCTATGTTTCGTTTTAATAGAGATAACATAATTTACCCTTGTTCCCCGGAGCAACATTCTGTGGTCTGACTTCACTTCCTCTCACTTGTGTCTATCATTAGAGCTTGGGGGAGACGAAGAAAAATAAAACTGCCTATTAATAATTCAGAATTTCAGCATGTAGTGTTGTGTACAGTAGCAGCAGGTTTATTTGAGGAAATATGAAGATACACCCTAAGGCAAGCTGATAATTTTTTTTATGCACTGGCAACTCAAATAAAATAAATCTGGCCTAGTGGCCCAGAAGAACTCAACTAGGGGACAAAAGTACACAAATTACAAATGGCCTCTTGAACTGCCTCTCATTCCTGTAAATGACTGTCAGTGCATCTGGCTGCTGAGCGGCCCAATCCCGTCAGCAAGAAGGCTCCAGTACATACAGGTTTACCAAACTCATTCCATAGAAAGCTCCGGAAGGAAGTTATCTAAAGATGATGGGGGAGAGGGAGGGAGAGAAATGAAATAAAGAGCGCTTTTCTATTCATTGCCTCAGTGGCCAGTGAAGTGTGGGAGCAATTTCAATACAATATACAACGGAGGCTTTGATAAGACTTTGCTGTAGAAACCTTAAAAACAGCCCAAGCCTGGTTATATGTGCATTTGTGTGTCTGTGTGCACGAGTGTGTGCGCGCGCACGAATGTGTGTGTGTCACTTGGAGGAAGGGTGTTTCAAGGTTTGGACAAATGCAAGATTGTCACACTCATAAAAGAGAGGGGCTCTGTCATGGAGTCTGCCAGCTAAAGGCTTAAATCACACGCCTGGAATGCACAATGACGTTGCACCCACACACGCACGCACGCACCTGCACGCACCTACACACACCTACACACACACAAATACACACACCTACACACACACAAATACACACACCTACACACACACAAATACACACACACACACACACACACACACACACACACACACACACACACACACACACACACACACACAATCTCCCTAAATTATGCAGAGTAAGACCATTCTTGGAAGCATCCATTTTCAACATCTGCTCCAGCTACATTGTTGGCATGCATATGCTCAACCTAAACAGAGGACAGGAGTGAAATGTTTATCTCCTATATTGTATACACGCTGCTTAAATGATTACAATCACACCTCTTCACTGTTTTTCTTTCCCGGTATTCTATAAATTCACTCAATAGGTTAATGGCTGCCAGTCATTTTGAGAGACCACTCAAAGACCTTAGTTTATCATAAATTGCTACAAGAGAAAATCTGCCAGGTTTTTCTAATTTATATTCAGCAAAACTGTCAGCAGCTTTTAAATATCAGGGATTCAGTGGTTGCTGGGTAAATTCACTGATTGTCACTCAAAATAATTGTCATGAAATGCTGTCAGGAAGTTAAAAAAAAACATTCCATGTGTTTGTTAAATATTTATATCTAACAGTTTCATTATTATTATCATTATTATTATTATTGGAGCAGGAGGATTCTCCTTATCAAGTGACGAGTGACAATGATAAGTCAGCAGAGAACAGAGCCCCTTCTCTCCTTGACACCCTCATCTCAATGCCACCCCACACAAGGCAGAATGCCGCCACCTAAAGGCGGCTTTTATAGCCTTTCAGACCCCCTTTGCCTCTGTACCACCTGCACCTTATTAACATGGATCGTGTCCCACCGAGTTGCGACTCTGTTTAATTAGAGTTTCACGGTGAATCAAATTACAACACTCAAAACTTATCAAAACAAATCAATATGATAAATTATGGACCATTTGAAAGCAATGTCACGGGAGTCTTTTGAATGTCTGATAACAATGAGGAGAGCCTTTCAAACAAGGAAGCAAGACAGCAGCAGAAAAACTTATGAAGCAGTCAGTGGGCCACAGTCTGGCACGGCTGCTGAAGCTAAACATAATGTGGGACAAAATCCTAAAATGTATTCAAAGACAGAGTGGGCGTAGGCTCACTCTTTGGAGCGAATTACTGAAATCCCTTCTTCCAGAGCATTGAGGAATTTTGCAGCAGATTGGTTTTAACCTTGATTCCACACTAAGTAATTCCCTTCAACGCCTTAAGCGGAATTAGGCATCATTACGTATCATCCATCTCCTTATCCCAGGAATTCTCTTTACAAATGAAATGAAGCTCTCCACTGGGCCGGGTGCTGGCACGGCGGTGACAATGATAAGGCCAGCAGAGCTCTGCTGATATGTTCATATTATTCCCCTCTCCCAGCTAGAGACCAAACCCAGTCTGTATGCCAGTGCACCACTATAAAACATCATTAGAGACCAGCAGCAGTGTGGAGAGAGACTGGGAGTTGCAGATAGCTACAGTAGCTCTACTAGGTGCAGACGAAGACAGCAGCACTAAGGTGCCCTTGTGAAAGTGACTAAGCAGGCGATATGCTCTCCCCCTTTATCAATCTCTTTATTTATTTTTCCTATTCAACCTCTCCTCCCGTGGCAACTGTAGTGACAGATGGGCTGAGAGGCTTTGGGATCGATGGAAGGGGAATTCTGTCTTTGTTTCCTGACATTTTTCCCATAGCCACTCTCCTCTGACTCAGGTTACTTACTGTCCACACGAACGGAGAGAGGAGGTGGAAGCAGGGAGGAGGGAGGAAAGTGATACGCTTCTGTACAGCTTCTGAAGAAACTTAATGCCTCAGGCCATCTCCCTCTACACAGGTTTCTGTTGAATAATACAATAGAGCACCCTGCACGCCTGATGCGTTGAGGGGACCCTCTGTAAACAAGACACTAAGGAATGTGTTGTTGCTGCTTCTGCTTGTTTTCCCTTTGACAGTCTGAAGGGGGGAAGAGAAAAGAAGTGCACAAAATGGGTGTGCAACAGCCTCACACAGTCTAATTTATCATCGCTGCATAGGCAGAGAAACAGCCTGCAGAATGGATCAGCAATTATTCTGTCCCTCTGATTAGGAAGCCTTAACGGTCTTTGTGCTGACCCCTGCCCTATGCAGCTGGCTCATAATAGAAGCAGAGCTGAGACTGAGAGTGGGAACAACAGACAGTGGCCTTCCTCCCTGGTGGGAACACGTCACATCTGATCACAGTCATCGTCACATCCGAGTCCAGCGCAAATAGCGGGCTAGAAAAGACAGCAAAGAGCCTAATCGAGACACTAATAGTTACAGTCCATCAGGATGTAACTGAAAGAATTCTCCTATTCTGCCAAATAGTACCAGGCAGAAAGTAATAATAATAAAACTCGTGGATGACTCTTTCTTCTATCAAATTACATTAGGAACATAAACTTTTTATTTGTTAACAATAGGTAAACATGAGAAAAAGAGTTCACAATGCTAGAACTGCCCATTATCCCCAGTGTTACATACCACCGTCTTAAGCAGGTCTTAATCCTCGTCTGACACGACAGACTTTTAATGGGCTTAAGGCCAAAGACACAGGGAAGTTATCACGTTAGAGGCTTATACACCCAAGTGCTCCACACAAATACGTATAAAGTAGCCGTGAAAATAAGTACAATCTGCTAATCTCTAGGAATTAAAATCGCTAGAATTAACTACAAAGAGCGGCAGAATTTGATGACTGATCTCTTATAAACGGTAGCATGAAACAGTAAACAAGTGTCTCTCATTGTTTTGAGTAACTTAACTCTCATTTTATGACATTACAGCTGCAACTGTTACTATGTGCATTAAAGTAATATACAGGTATGTTTTCAAAATAATTATTGTTATTGGATTAGGACATGCAAATATCTGTGGGACAATTGGGTAGTTTAAAATGGGACTGCTTAAAAATGAGCCACAGGCTAAAATCTTTCCCCCACAGGAATGAAATAACAGTGATTGAGTGATTTATGAAAAATTTCTACAGGAAAACAGATTTGAAAAGCCTGTCGTGACATATTTGAAGCACAACTGATTTGTGTTGATGTCACTGGCTGTGTTCTATGAGAGCACCAGAATGACTGTTTAATCCTTCTAATGCTCACCCCTCCCTTCGTTCTTTTCGCTCTGTGCTCCTGGGCTTCTCTGCCTCTGCCTGTCCTTGTCTTCTTTTTCTTTCATTTTACAAGCGTTGATCTAGGACATGGGAGCTTTCTGAGGAGTGTGACGTGAAAACGGTGGCACAACAGTGAAGGAGAAGAGTGCAATTTCTCTTACCTGTATGATGGACATGCGGTTAGTAGGTGTGTCTGTAGTGCTGGTGACTGGGCCTGTGAAGCTGGTGTGGCATCCCACGTGGCCTTGGGGCACGCTGAGGTTATTGGCAGTGGGTTTGAGGTACATGACCTCTGACCTTGGTGAGCTGAGTGGCAGGCGTGTCTGGTAGTCAAAGTACATGGGAGAGGTGGCCAAGGAAGGGCTGCTTACCACATTCATCACATTCATGGCATCCCGCTCCTCCACCTCGCTCTGCACCAGCATGATGTCGTTCTTGTTAATCTTCTTCTTCTTGCCTTTCCCCAGCTGAGGGTGCGAGTATTCTGCAATGCGACAATTATAGGTACGGATCTCCTTGTTTTCCCGCTTACACTTGATTGCTATGGTCACCATGGCAGCTAGAAGCATGATGGATACGATGCTTAGAGTTACAATAAGAGGCAGGGACATATCCCAGTTCTGACTGTCCTTTGTGCGCGGCAGTCCATCAGGGGGACGTCCATTGGAAGCCTTGATGATGAGTCTGGCGGCAGCAGTGAGAGTTGGCTTGCCGTGGTCCGATACTCGGATGATCAGCTCCACAATGGGGCTCACGTCGTCCCAGAATGGGTGGGCAGTTCGCACCTCTCCAGTCACCGGATCAACCTCAAAGAGGTGCTCCTCGTTGCCATCTGAGATCTCATAGGTAAGCCTCCCACTCTCCCCATAGTCATTATCCACCGCCCTCACTGTGGTGACAATGTAGCCAACGCCAACATTACGCGGCACATGAATTTCAGCTGTGTCGTTTTGGAGTAGGGGCAGAACAATGACGGGGATGTTGTCATTGACATCCAGAACACTGATGCGCACTGTGGCGTTGCTCTCCAGGTGAGGAGATCCTGCATCTTTCGCTAGAACCTTAAAGTCGAAATACTTAATTTGTTCATAGTTAAAGGATCTCACAGCATAGATGGCTCCATTAGCAGCGTTCACATTAACGTAGGTGTTGACATCACCCCCACTCACGTTGGAGTTGATTATGCTGTAGTACACTGTGCCGTTCTGGCCGAGGTCTGGGTCATGTGCCAGAACTGAACCTAAGTACTCCCCGGGGATGTTGTTCTCAGGTATCTGAAGAAGGTAAACTGACTTGGTGAAGCGAGGAACATTATCATTCTCATCCAAAATCTTTACGGTGAAGGATTTCGTAGAGTTTAGAGGAGGAATGCCATTGTCTTTGGCGACTATGGTGACATTGTACTCATCCTGCACCTCTCTGTCCAAGGGCCTGTCTGTCACCACTGTGTAGAAGTTATCATAGTTCTCCTCAAGTTTAAAAGGGACATTACCTAGCACTCTGCATTGAAGTTGCCCATTCCTGCCCGAGTCCTTGTCTGTGACACGGACCAGAGCAATGACAGTGCCTGGAGGTGCTGCCTCACTGATGGCTCCCTGTCTCACAGACACAAAGCCTATTAATGGCCAGTTATCATTCCTGTCAAGCACTTTAACAGTAACTTTGCAATGGCCTGGGATTGGATTGGGACCTAGATCCTTTGCCTGGATGTCAATCTCAATAACTGGGCTCTCTTCGTAGTCAATTTCACCCTGAATCTTTATGACCCCTGTCCTGGAATCTATGGAGAAGAGCTCCCGGATCCTCTCTGGAGCATAGCCACTAAAAGAATAGACTACTTGTCCATTGTTGCCCTCATCAGGATCAGTGGCATTTAAATCGATAAGGACTTTACCAGGAGGTGAATTTTCAGGAATCTCCACAACATATGAAGGCTGATCAAACACAGGGCTGTTATCATTGGAATCAATAACTTTAACATTTATCTGCATGGTACCTGACCTAGGATATTCACCCCCATCAGTGGCTGACAAAATAAGGGTGTGATGGCTTCGTTCTTCTCGGTCCAATGGTCGTTGAATAACTAACTCTGGGAATTTTGTCCCGTCCCCACGGGATTTTACTTCCAAGGAAAACAGATTGTAGTCATCGCGTGTTATTTGATAGGTTTTCAGCCCGTTTTCTCCTGCATCTGGGTCATGTGCGCTGGTCAGGGGAAAGCGTGTCCCTGGCACAGCGTTTTCAGAAATGTCAATATCAATCTGATCTGAGGGGAAAATGGGTGAGTTGTCATTAATGTCCTGAATATCTATTTTGATCATGCAGATCTCCTTGTCATTGGCAAACACCTCCATGGAGAGCTGGCACTTGGGGTTTCTCTTACACAATGTTTCCCTGTCGATGCGCTGCTTTGTGTACAGCAGTCCGCTCTGGGGGTCCACGTCAATGAGATGCGGGGCTGAGTTCTCCAGCACCCTGAAGTTGGCTTTCTTACCCTGTCCTCCTTGCCCAATCTGTTCGAGTCCGAGTCTGGCATCTTTGGCAATGTTCCCAATCACTGTCCCCGGACCCTGCTCCTCTGGGACAGAGTAATTCAAGTTTTTCAATGTCAGGGCTTGAGCCCATAAGAGGAGGAAAAAGAAAATAGAAAGATACATCCCCACTCCAGTGAAAGCCGCTATAATCTGTGTTGTGTTTTACGCTTCCTTTGACCTGTTGATATTTTGTTCAAATTTGGTATTTCTATTACTTGGGATCAAAAAAAGAGTTCTGTTCATCATGTGAGGCCTTGGCATTAAGTCTTTGTAGATTGTCTTTGCTCTATCGCTCTCTTCCTCTGCCTCTTCCAGCAATCTGTGGCGCTGAACACCTAATTTATATTCAGCTGAGCGCCCAGACTCATCTGAGCAGTAGTCGCGATCCAGTCTCCAAACAGAATAGTCATTGTAAGTGATCACTCGTACCACCTAAGAAAGAAAAAAAGAAAAAAATATGTTTGTTATAATCTATACATGTCAAATGGTCACCCAAAAAAAAAAAAAAAAAAACAGACCACGCTACACTAGCCATTCTGCCAGGAAGAAATCAGATCCACCGCTGTGCCAAGAATGAAACAGGGCTCATGTGTAATTCATCTCCACAATTATGGGGGAAGCTTGTCAATTAGTTAACCTTGGGAAGACACTGCGCAGCCTTGATACACAGGGAAATAAAGATTCATCCTGTGGCTTATTTACCACATGTATCATTATAAACACGAGACTCAGAATGCAGTTTTTAATCTATCACTAATGTGCAACGCGCGACCTGACCCTGGCATGATAATGGCCCATTCACACATTACGAGAATGCTGACTGAAACTGTAATACGGCAACTTTAATAATATGGAAACACTGCAGGCGTACAATTGAAGATGGCCTATTGTGGAGGCTATTTGAGTAAGTGTGTATAAAATGAGCGTCTTACAAGCATTAACAAATCCGCATAATCCGGATATTTAAAATGAGCCTTATAAAAAAATCTGAAATGAGCTGCCAACATCTCAGCATAGCCGTGTAATTCTCTCTCACTGCTGCTCTCTGTTTCTCCCTCTCTCTGCAACATTCAACGGTCCCTGGTAGAAGCTGTTGCATCCGCATGGACGGGAATGGTTGCTAAATAGGAACCGTTTGGAAACGAGAAACAGACAGAGCTTGTAGTGGGAAATGACACAATCACAAACAGATCTAAAGAGAAAAAAAAATGAAGGAAAAAAAACGTAAACTTACCGGAAGAAACTGCTGTAATAGTCCAAAAAATACAAGTGTAAAAATCAAAACACTCAGTTCCAGCAGGGTTCAGGGAGAGTTTCATCCCCTGACCACTTCACTAACGTACCACCCGTATCCCTCTTCCCCTTTCTGTGCAGGAAAAAAAATCCACAAGCTTCCGTACAGGCAGGCTACAGTGCAGCGCAGTGGAAATAAAAAAAAAAAAAAAAGTGCTCCACAAAAGTATGACTGTAATGTCAATGAGCTGAAGTCCTATCCGCTGTCTGATTAGGATGCAGCGGCTCGCCTTCTGCCTGCAGTGAGTCACCGTTCTTCAGGAAGGAAAACTGTTCGGAGAAACACTCTGTGAGGAGGAGAAGAAGACAAAATCCAGATGTGTAGTAAGGTAGATCCAAAGTGGATATTCAAAGGGGAATCAGTGCTTTTTCCCCCGTCCGAAACATCGCTGGGTGACTGTTTCCCGGAGTGGCATTTTTGTCCTTGTCCGCCGTCCCCGTCAAAGTCCACACAGGGAGACAGCTGCTGAGGAGGTGGTCAGCAACAACGCCGCATTCTGCTACAAGTCTCTCTGTAGCTGTCAGGGAAAAAAGGGGTGATTTTCTTGAATATATACGCACAGTCGTTATTTAGTATTTTCCGCACGTAACACAGCCCTAAGCACAATGAGCGCTTCCTCTCACTGACTGAACTCCGGACACCGCATGGTGCATTAAACATTGTCGCTACTCCTCTGGCGGCCAATGAATTTGAAGAGGTGGGAAGAGAAGGAGGGATTCAAAAGCCGCTTTGGATACAGACTACAAATGATTGGTGGCTCGTAGTTCACCGGTGGCGCATCTGTTTTTTTCAAATATCACACTTCATTGTTGTTTACAAAAAAGGAAACCGTGCGTTGAACACGCCTGCCAGGAGACGCGCAGGGGCCAGGCTGGGGTGGTTTGAAATTTCAGTTAAGTCGTTTATCAAAAAGGCAGACAAAGAGATTTCAACTCAGTGGAAATGAATTCATGTTAATGGGCTGACTTTTATTCTGAAATTCATTCAAATTGAGTCAGAACAGAGACGGCATGAGTATAATGTAAAAGAAGAGCACACATTAAATAGTACTCTTATATAGCCTATATATGTGGTTACTTAAGAATGTTTAGCATTATAAGTTTGACCGTGAATGTAGCACACATCACTCAAAGTTTATTGTTCCTCAAAGTTAAAGTTTTCTATTATGGAAAATTCCCAGTACCAGTGTTTACATATATTATCTATGAAAGTATCCTGCGTTATTATGCAGGCCTGTTATGCCACCTGAGGAGCAGCCGTAATTGCTTAAACAATTTTGTATGTAATTAAAAGTATATTGAATCCCTGGGAAATTATGACAGAAAGATTATGAGATTTGGAGCTGATGATTGCAGCAGGCATTTGAAATGACAGGGATCCCAGCCCATCCTTTTCTGTATGAATCTATCACTATTACAGTTTGAAAACTTCATTCCATCTTATCTGTTTATTCTAGTTCCTGTTCTAAATAGAAAAAACCAACAGGATGTCCATTAAAAAGTTTTTTTTTTTCCTCAGCACTGGAAGTAGAGGTGAAAGGATTGGTCTATGGATAGAAAACAATTGGCAACAATTTTGGAAATGCAGTTATATTTTTAGTCATTTCTACTTTCTCAGTGAAGATTTGCTGCTTTTCTTCATCTTGTGTGATGGAAAATCTGAGTCCTTTGTATTTTGAACTGTTTGTTAGACTAAACAAAAGATTTTGAAGACATCACCTCAGACTTTAGATGGGTGTGTTTTTTTTTTTGTTTTTTTTTAGCATTTCATACACCACACAATTAACAGAGAAAAATGTTCAACAGATCACTCTACAATGAAAATAATGTAGTTGCAGCTCATTATTAGGAGTGTAGGGGAACACACTGGACAGATGCCAAGAGCACAGGGGTCAATGAAAGATCCAAGAAAACATGCAAAACAACAATTCCAAAAAAAAAACAGCTTTTTGACCCTCTTGATGTGAAACAGTATTGTTAATCACTAAGCAAACATGCCATTCACATTTGTATTATTTAGCTTTTTAAATTACAATTCACTCCATATCCATAAAAATATCAGAAAAATATCAAAGCCAGCCTGGCTTTTGACTCAAGTGTTACTTTGTCACAGAGCTGCAGTTTTGTCAGAGTTTAACCATGCCCTTCATTTGGTATTGCTCTTTCAACATGTCAGCTTTGTTCAGTTTAATCTTGTCGTCCATCCATGTATAAACATGGGTCTCAACCTCTCTGACTTTGCCACTGACCTTTCCCTGACGGGAGGGAATGACAAGAGTGTCAGAATCATTCGTTAGTCAGTTTGCGACTGAAGCTCATTATGAAACAGCAGGTTTGATGTACTAATGTCAAGATGTTGATAACTGATGAAGGTAAATGTCAGATCACTGTCTCTATCTGCATACTGTGTGCGTGTGTGTGTGTGTGTGTGTGTGTTGCATATCTTTTCACTTTGTATGCCTGCCTCTGAAGTCTTCAATGTTATGTGGTCATTCCCCAAATGATACAGCCCGAGACGAATTGCTGAGTAGCAAAGGTGATTTTCCAAATATGATTTGCAACATGTGCGGAAAATAATTTTAAAATAATTCAATCTGCTTTTGGATGAAGTTAAATCAAAACCACATTGTTCCAACTGCAGTTTTTTCTTTTTCTTTTATAGTTTATGCAAATAACATGTTTCCTTTTTTTCTTCTCCTTTCCAACTATGAAATGCTACACACTGAGCTTAAACAATGCCTGGAAAATCACCTGCCTTGATGAAATGTCACCAGTGCTGCCAGAGATAAACCCAGCCATTAGCAGCTTTCTTCATTAGCCCAATTAAATGGCCCTCAGGAAATGCACTGACAGAAAGCGTATTTGGAATGGGCTGCTGGTGAACAGCTGCATTAAAACACTATTCCGTAAATTAAATTTCAATCTAATGGTGATGGCCTTTCTTCAGGTGGTAATAACAGAGACAAGGCCTCTTCCCTGCCTACACTATTTAACCCAATTTTTGATGTTATACTCTTCCAGCATAAAGAAATTTAAGCCATGGAGATGGACCGTGTGGAATCAGAGAGTGAGCTTTACCTCTACAACCTCTGTCAGGAAAAAAAGAAAGAATCAGAGCTGACTTTCACACATGGAGAGCTTTTCCAGCAGCAACCTGTCACCTCTTTCACCGCTACTTTTTACCTGCCTGTTGTTTGTCTCCCACATACATTTTTCCATGTTGCCGTCTGAATCTGCGCCTCTTTTCTCCTTTACACTGTTCAGCTGTTCTCTGTGTTAGAGGGAGAGTGGGTGTCGCATCTCATTGTTTACTTCACTTTGCTATGGTTCAGCAGTAAAGCTGGTTCCCAACACAGTTTGAGTAACTCTTTGTCTTTGCCTATGATAGTATGAAAGCTGAGACAGTAGCATTGATGATATTTTTAAGGAGATGTGTCTCTTTCATTCTTGAAAGACCCTCAGCCCTCTGTACTGTAGTTGCAGCACCCAAGTATAATGCAGTCTGACTGCACGAGGCTATTAATATTAATCTCTCTCCTACAGGTAACCTGCGTATGACACACTTCACCGAAAGTTAGTTCAACCCGCATTTGAACCCGTATACTGTATATTTGATTACTGAGCATCTAAAAGAGGCTCTAGCTCACACAATTTAATGCCAAACCACAGAATTAAACTGCGAACAATAGCATCTCATAGAACAAGATTTAAATAAAGTTAACTTTCAGTTTTAATTCAGGTTGTCTTTCGCCCACTTGCTCTCTGTTGCTTGCTTATTGGGCCCATAATGGCTTTTTTTTTTTCTTCTTCTTTTTTTTTTTTTTTTTTTACATTTTTCCAGTCAGTCTCAAAACATTTCAAATTAACTAGTTTGCATAAAGTGTTGCAAAAAGTCTGCCATCACACAAAGGGGCAGCATGAATGTAGAAGTGTGGAAAATGGTGGACACTTTCAGGCCGCCTCTCCTCAGAAGGCTCTCGTGATGTGGCACTTGATCTTACATACGAAAAGCCAAAGAGGTAATTGTGTGAAGAGTGAAAGACGAGCTTAAGCACAAGCACTTTGTTTGAGGCACACTGATTAAATCTTCGGTAACACTATTAACACCTCAACAACAACAGTAGACAAAAATAGTCATGTTCACCAAAGCGGTGTTATGTCTACCTTGCATTTATACGAGCAGGTCAGGAGGACGGTTGGAAAGCAAAGTCAGCTATCAATGCATTGGCCCATTCAGGTAGACTGCCAATGCAGGTTTAACCTGCTTCAAGAGGTTCAATAGCGGTAAGTAGCAATGAGCATGGTCAGGGCTACAGTTTGAGCCATGGGAATCCATCTGTCTATGCAGCCTCTCTCTTCCTTCTCTTCCAGCTATGTGTCTCAATGTTGATTTCTAATTTATCCTTACATGGGCTGCGGGTAATGAATGCTTCCTTTAAAGAGTTTATTGGACAAGACGAATGTGTTCAATGGTCAACCACAACCTGCATCTGCTCGCACGCCTGTTTCTGTTTGTTTGCCTGTGTGTTTTTCTGTCAACCAAATGTTCACTGTTTCAAGAAATACTTCCCGATCACTGCGCGCTGTGCAACAGATTCTGCTTCATCGCAGTCTCCACTGTTGGATGGTGAGCTTTTGTGGGTGGAGGGCATGACCTTGGATTACCTCAGTGAAAAGGGTTTTGTTTATTTTTTTTGTCAGATATTTACAAGTCGACCTGCTTGTACGCTACAGTGAAAATGAGAAGAATTCTTGTCAGGCATGATTTTTCCGCAAGCAAATTGCATGGACAGCCTGTACCTCTGGATGCCTGAACTGGAGTCATTGAGCTGGATGCAATACATTAGTGCTCTCAGGATTCTCTTAGCGGAATAACGCTCTTCTCCTATGACAGAAAACGAACGAGAGATGAATTACAATCACCTCCTATAGCTTGTGAGCAACACCTTGTGCTCACAAAGAGCCAAATCTCGTTTGGCCAGCTGAGACTGGACACAGGAAACTGGTGCGGTAATGAGAGGCGTGCCCGTGGTTATACCTACAGAATGTCTTCTTCTCACCTTGAGGTGCAAATAATTACCTCTCCTCTCACCTGCAGAGCCAGGTGTCTTGCTGAGACAAGGCAATGAGACCGACATCCCCCCTTGGCATGGGTGGGCTTTTAAATCTTACCCTAACATTAAAGAAAGAAAGTGAAACACTTTTCATACAGTTTCAAAACTCTGTGGAAGAATTCAGACTGGGCAGCCACTGGTATTGGTGCCAACCATTTACACCTTCCCCTGCACTCCTTTTGCTTTGTTTACCAATATTAGAGAGATTAATTAAAGCAACACAACAGAAGTGTTTATTAGGTAGCATAAAGGGCTCACCAAAGTGACAGAAGAGGCCACCTGAGAAATAATACACAGACAATACCTTTTCATCAACACTTATTAGCATGATGTCTTTTTTTCTCCTATTAGCATAACAATTTAAAACTACTCAGTCTAATAACAGTTCATTGTCGCACGTTCCTTGTGCAATTTGAGTGATGCACACCAAGGTATTGCTTTACACAATTTCATGAGCAACACCTGATTCAATTGTTTGCACTCGTGGTCGGCTGAATGAAAGCATCTGATAAATAAAAATTCATGAAATTTTACGAGGTAGTTTCCCAAGAAGGTGATACTGACTTAAACTAGTCTAAAATTAAAGCTGTTGAGATTGAGTACATATGTGAGAGACATGACCATACATACATATACATACATATATATATATATATATATATATATATATATATATATATATATATATATATATATATTACCATATTCTCACTCTATTTTGTATGTTCTCCTACTTGTTTCTAAAATTCACCATACTTTAAAATAATCGACATCTATTTGTGCATGTCATGCTGACAACATTGCAACAGGTGTAGGTAGGTGTCCATGCAAAAGGGTGACAAGAAGTTTAACAAAGACAACTTTAAACCGAAGTAAACTCTATTAATGAAACCCTCAGCCTGACAGACCTTATCCCTCCCGACAGACAAGTGACTGGCAACACATTTTCTCAATCTGGAACCTTCCATTTGCTCAGGTCACGACGGAGGGGAGATTAACAGGTGAAAGTATTTCAAGGATACTAAATAATAAACAAAACAGTAATTTTACGATGCACTGAAGACAGGTATTGTTGCCGTCCAATTTCAGCTACACCCTTCTCACAGGATCTATATTAATACATTGTAATCTACAGTGGAAATCTTTTATCCTTACCCCAACCACTTGCAAGAGGATGCGCACCTGTTTTAATATCACTGAATGGACAAAGCTTTTTTTATAACTCGGCTGATAAATTGTACTGAAACGGAGAATGACATTCATGATTTAACACTTTAATAAGCCCGTGAAAGTTGAAGAACAGGGTCTTGTTCAAAGAGTCGGAAGCTGCCTTTTCACATATGAATTTGCAACACAAAGTTATCTTATGTTTAAAGCACCATCTAACCACCAAGTCTCACGTAAATCATAATGAGAAAAATAATGCTTTAGGATGGTATCGGGTCAGCAGGCTCTTGCTTGCAGTGAGATCAATAGTAGTTTTTTTGGAATGACACTGAATAATGTCTGGACTGCACAGGCATATGTCCAAACTTGCTCCCGTGTTCCGTCTAATTCATTGGTTCATATGACAAAAGACAGAAATAAGAACATGGACTACTTTACATCAAAATAGGTCAAAGTGATTTTCTACAGAGGAAGTAGAACCATATGGGTCACTGCATTATTTCTGGAAAATCAGAAAGAACAAGTGTTGTAGGATTGTTGAAAATTACCAATTTTATATAGGTGACCTAGTAGAGTGTCTATATTTGTCCTGCATTGGGCTTACTGTATGTGGAAGAAGTGGATTTGTATCTCTCTCACTTTCACATCTCAGCTCATTTTATCTGGACTTAATAGCCTTTGCTCTTTCCTCTACATGGCTGCCTGTCAGTGTTAGCTACCCCATGTCTGTCAAGGCTAGACTACAACAAAAACATTGTGAATTTGCATTTTCAAAGCCATTCACTTGCCTCATATTTTCTCATAATATCTCAAGGTCTTGTTTTAGAGGGTTTGGTTTGGGTCTGATATCAAGAAACTAATCTTAATGAATCCCCAAATGAACTCCTAATTGAGCTGTTTTACTCGACAACACGTCTGAGTAGCATTGTCGTTTTGATTTCAAAAGATTGGGGATTTGTAAACAGGATTTGAGATTTCCTCTTTGGTGTTTGGCTTGACTTGGACTCAACTAGGCCAGCTCAGTTTGTCTTGTCTAAGGCGATTTTGACTCCAGGGATGGTTACAGTCTCACCCTCTGTAGCTGAGTGTCTCTGTCTCTTCCTCTTTATCTCCCTCTCCCCATCCCTCCTCAGCAGCTATCTCCTTCTTTCTGTCTGTGCACTATACCAACCACTCCTCCCTCTATCTTTCTTGTCTCCTTCCCTCTCTGTGCCCTCTGTCTCAGTCACCCTGTAGCAAACAGGTGTATCTGTCTCTCTCCTGATGAGTTTATTACTCTGAAGTGTCTCCATAGTCCCCTCGGACCCCCTGCCTCCTAATACGCTTAGCCCTCACAGCTTATGTCAGCCAGAGTGGGTGGTCTGATAACGCTCCACTTGATCAAGCCATTCACATCAAGGTCCATCTGGTCCATAGTCACTTCGGTCAGCTTGGATGTCAGGGAGTAGACACACAGACAGACAAACACCCACACAGAGTAACCTTCCTCCACCCATTAAAGGTGATGGGAGTGACACTGCAGTGTGGTGCCAACGGTGACCACCTTCCCAGACCTGGGGGAACATTTGTCGACAACTTCTTTTTTCTTTTTTCCCTCACTGAACTTGTATGGAGATTAATGCAGAGTGACTCAGCTTGGTTCCTTCAACACATCAAGCTGGTGTGCTCTCAAGAGGAATCAGGAAGAAGTCCATTACATATACAGCTAAACGACTGAATTCTCAGTCCCCTCTCAAAAAGCATTCACCATTTTATCGCAGGTATAAATGGGCAAAGCTTTAATACATATCAACTTAAAGCTGAAAACATGTCCTAATCAGCCAATCTAAACTATAAAGCATGGTAGTAGGAGAAGAGGTAATGATTTATAAAAGCAGATTTTCTTTCTGCTTATCAGCAACTTCAGGATTTTTAAATTAAACCTACATTAGCTGAGATTTTGGCTTCTCGGGGCAGTATTATCACATTTGAAACACAACACTGATATACTATCGTCTATTTATGTTATGAGGCAAACGCGTTAGCAACCAATTGCTTATTTACAAACCCAGCAAATATGAGGCAGCATTAGCATTCATTTGGAGCTGTGTTTTGTGGCCAGCTCTGGTCTCGTTTCCACCAACTCTTCGGGGAAATATCTGGATATTTAGCTGCTAAATACTTCACTGTGTTTACAAGCGAGGAGGTAGCGTACGGTGGGTTTATCAGAGCTTTTTGCCTGAAAACAGCCACCTGCTAGCTGCATCTGAAAACCAAGCTGGAATGTGAATTAACCTAAACAGTGAAGCCGAGGGTGATTGTTTTTCGTTTTTCAGCCACATTCCATAGTATGTCATACGTGTGCAACATCGTGACAATATAACGAATCGAGATTGAAGGGAAAAATTGGACGGGCAGATAACTACTGTGATATCACGATCACTTGTCACAAGATGCTATTGCAAGGTTCATAATGTTCTACATTTACAGTAACAGAAAGATGTGAGACTCCTCATCCAGGATGCCACCCTACACTGTTTCATATTCACAGAACAGTGGCTTATATAAATAACAACAAACTAACACATGTAGTGAGTAATCCACAGTGGCTCCGTGCTCTGATCCTGGACAGCAGAGGCAAAACAGGAGGTACATTTTTGTGCTTCCCATCAACCTCCCACCCACCTCGTTTCCTTCACTCTCTCTTTCTCGCTCACCTCTTGCAATTTTTGTCTCCGTCTTCTACTAGCAAACACATGCAACCCCCCCCACCCCCCTTCCTCCCTCTCGCCCTACCTCCCCTCCCCTCCTCCCCCGCCTCATCTACCCCACCTTCCCACCAGGAGATATCAAAGGGGTTGAATGCAAAACAAAGACTCCAACCCATCCCTATAGAGCGGTGCAGTGCCTGCGCTTACATGTGTATCACGCTGAAGTGAGAGTGCAGCAGCACCTGATTCCCTCAGAGCTGCTGCGAGTCTTTGTAGACTCTCAAGGCCTTGAAGTATGCATATGGGTTGTGTTCATCATCGGTTGATATACACAACAGCAGCAGATAACCTTCTGACTCTGAAGTGTCCACAGGTGCTACTCACAATGATGTTTAACATGCAAAATAACAGACTGAGGCACTTACATTTCACATTTCCCTCAAACATCAGTTATTTACGGCGTGTTATTTGTTGGAGCCAAAGCTGCTTGGTGCTTCCATAAGATGAATGGCTTGAGGAGTAATAGCTTATTTATGTGATAGTGATATGTTGTATTCAATTTACACTGTTTCCATAATCCATTCCAAGTGTTTTCTGCATCCTCACAGTCCTCATCAATTGTATAAAAAAAAAAAAAAAAAGTACTCTCTATACTTCATACCATACTTTAATGTCTGGTTGTCAATGGAAACCGCACACTCTTTTTTTCCCTTCTGTCCTTGTAGAAAATGCACACAGCTCATACTAAGGTGAGCCTTTTAAATGTTTTTCTTCTTAGCACAGTAGGAAATTCATCTGTGACTGAATATATTTAATTTATGTGTTTAACCATTAATGGTTCAAGCATTACAAACAGGACATCCATCTGCTGATAGGAATAGGGAGGGAAACACATTAGCACCATCTAGTGGTAAGTTTAGAAGAACTTTTCTGTCCCATTACATGATGTCACATGTATTTTTTAAGATTTTTTTTTACATGTGTGGGCTAAAACCTGCAGTTTTTATGAGAAAATCATAATTGGGGCCTTAAACGGTAAACATCTATCCATCTATCTGTAGCTGTTTACTTCCTGGAAAATGCATTAGATTGTATAATCTGACATAATGTCATCGTGCCATGCAGATGAAGTACTCTGATTAATAGAAATCTCAAACCAGAGCTAATTAACCAATAGTAGAGAATTATGAATGTCAATTAAATTATGAATTCACTCCCAGCATGTTCATGTAATTAACTTCAAATGTGTCCTCACACACATTTATTCTTAAAATCCCCCTTTACCTGTTTGAAAGTGCCAGTGCTTCATGTTATATATAATAGATCAGCCCATTTGCCAGAGCATTTATACACCACTAATAAGCACCGCTCGTGTAAGTCACTCATCCCCATACCATCTAAATCAAAGAAATCAAGGCGCATAACAAGCCTTTCTACGAATACACCACTGTATTCTCTCCCTGTTATTTTCTTATTTGTGTCACTCATAACGGTGTGGATGATTCTAATTCCATTTGAGACGTCCAGGTTATAATTTTGTTGCGTCACTGTGAAAGCAGCACTGATAGCGGTATAGTGAAGTTCAACGAGGTAAATATTGAATCAGTCTGGCCTAATGTTAAACCACTGTCTTACTCCCTCTGGGATGTATTTGGTTTTGCGGCATCCATATTTAATTGCACAGTCACTGTTTGAAGAATTAACCCAGCCAAACAAGTACCTATTAATTAATGTAGGAGACTTCGTGTCAAATCTAAATGCCTAGAAGTCCACATTGCAAGAATAATGTGCCATTTATCTACATAATAGAGTTAATTATTGTGGTCAGGGTATTGATATGATTCTAATTGTGGTATGCCACAGTCTGTTCCAGTGGGAGTTCTGCATTTGTTGAATACATAATGATACGACTGATGCTACTGTTTTCTTTTATAGCTAGTTAACTTTGAGTGACAAGTTTGTTCACTTTTGTATTTACAAGGATAGTCCATATTACTGACATCATTCAAGATATCAGGTAAATATATCCTGTAAATCAGATGTAAAATTATCATATTAGAGTTAATTACAGAGTACACGAATATTTGATTTTTTAAAATCCTTAAGCTTTCAGTTCTGTGATGGTCCCTCTATTTTTGAAAGATTTTGCAGTAAGAGAGAAGAACTTTACTTTGATTTTTTTTCTTTCAGTTTTAAAATATGTACCGAAGAACAGATTGTTTTGTTGAAATGAGCAGTCTATTTTTTTTCCAGAGATAAAAATAAAGCCCTCCAAATGTCAGCTATACACAGTGGTGTTCTGGTATTTGTAGAAGTGGGAGAGTGTCAGAGGTCATCTGCCACTGGTTTTTATGTCAGCATCCAAGTGCTTTAACAGATGGCTTTGTCGAGTTTGTTGCATTTTCACTTTTTGTACTTTTTTTGTACGTTTTGTACTTCATTTACCCTTTTTTACCCCAGCACGCAGGTGTATCCCGACTGCAGAAGGAGCAATCAGACTTTGACTGACTGTATCATTCATGGAGCTGGATGACGAACTCTCTTTGTCTCTGTCTTCTGCTGTCTTTACCCCCTTCTGTCTGCCTTTAACGCCAATTTCAGATCTTTTGCCACATCTTGTTGACCATCCACACTATATAGTTGTGTTTCTCCTGTCTCTTTCTTCACTTTTCTAATTTTCAAAATAGAAAAAAAACATAATTTTATTGTACATTTTTAGAAGCTAGTAATAATGTGGTTGCAAAGTCATGGTGAACTCAATTACACTCGCCGTTTCCACCATGTTTAATATGAATATAATTTGGCAAAAATATTATTGGTACTTCAAAATGTTTGACACTGAATGAATATGTAAATTTATGTTATTGAATTGGCACTTCTTACAGTAATATGATCACAATTAAAACATATCTAAAAATTTCTTTTTTGCCTGTCCTCTCTCTTCTTTTTCTTAGCCTACTTTTCTTTCCCATCCCCAGTGTTTGTAAGGCCCCTGGTGAAGGTCATGCTAGAAGCAGGAGTAAACATAGTAATTTATGGACACTGCGTGTAATTGTAGTCTTCTGCTTGGACACAAGGAAGAAGGAGGCATCAAATCGCAGTGTGATATTTTTTGGGGTCTTATTAAGGACCCACATGGAAACAGTAGGCAACAAAGAGAGAAAGAGAAAGAACATATACTAAATATCGATAGCTGAAAATCAATTATGCCGTAGCTTCTGCCTTGATCATTATTATTATTATTATTTTTAGCTTCAACCTATGCTGCAACATGAAGCAACAGGAATAAATCACATCTTTTACTGGATTAGATAAAAAATAATATAAATAAAAAAAAAACAACCTTCAAGTACAACCACCAAAAAACACCTCCTCTGAAGTAGCTCCAAGCAGAAAAAAAAGCCAGCATTCAACATAACATCCAATGAATGCACTGAGGTACAGTATGTCTGTAAACTTACACGATGAATCGGGGCACACTTGATAGATAGGGGGGCTTGATTTCATATTCAAAACAAGCTTAGAATGACATAAACCACACTGTGTGATTCACCCTTTCATTTGTCTATTTGTTAAATTGTATTTATTGTCTAAGGATTCTGCCTTTCTCTCTACTTAGTTTATAGCTGAACAGTTGTTTTACAGTTACATCATGTTTAGACTGTGCACTTGAGAACTTTCCATGATGCTGATCTCGAGGCTGGGACTGGCCAAAGGTTCTATCCTGGCTGCTTCTTCTTCCCTGCCCACGCCAGTGGCAAGGTTGTCAGCAGCGGGAAGTGCCAGTCAATAACTTACCATGTCCAATCATTGTCTTCACCTGTTGCCTGACACAGTTAATGTTTTCTGGTCTTGAGTTCACCTCTCATGCCAAAGACTGGCCAAGTTAGAGCAGTTATAGTAAGTTGCCTTGTTGGTTGCTGTGTTTATGCTTTGCCAAGGTAACACATTTGTTAAGCATATCTCCTGCCTCTATCTGGACTAGGGTCCTTATTGCTATGGCTAGCAGCTTTCTCGCCTTTGCCAAGGTGTCAACTGAAGAGTGAAGTTCTTTAAAATATCAGGAAAATTATACTGAATATCAAAAGTTTCAGTCGACACTACCCTTGCCAGAAAAACAACAACGTCAGTAGTTTGTCCAAACCCTCAAAACAATCTGTTTACATTTTTGTGACGTATGTTGTTGTCTTGCCAATACTAATTGTTGTGAATGAAAGGCGTGAGTGCTGTCATGATGTTATAACCCCACATAACATCTTAAAGAGGAGGTAAGGGTAGATAGTCGGGGAAAAAATGTTTTTTTTTTATAGATATGTATTTCATTTTCAGCAAGCTGCCACTGAAGACATAAACTTATGTATCTAGGTTTCTGTTCCATGATTGTTCAATAAAGCTTAGAGTAATGATGAATATTGATGATATGATAAAATGAATAAGGAAATCTGTTAATTGATATTGTACCAGCTTTACTACAGAACAAGACCTGAAGGTTTAACCCCTCATTATCAACAATGAACCCACAACAAAAGGTTCTCATATAAGCATTTGCATTATATTGTAGCAACGGTAGACAGTACAGTAGCTGTGATTTCTAAAAGAGTTGACATTTTTTTATGAAAACAATCTTACTGGAATTTTTGTGGGTCCTCAGTAAATGTGAGCTCCGTGAATTGTTAGCAATACTAGAAATAGAAGCAACAGACGTAGAGTAGCAATTTTACAGCACAAAGCAAGATTGCTTTAAAGCATAAAACAGCAATTGTTTAGCCTTTTGTCGACACAATTTTAGTCCAGATCCTCTTTTCTAACAGGATAATTTCAGCTTTGAGCTGCGTCTGCTTGGAAAACATATTCACTGTTATCAGCGTTTTTCAGTGCTCTTCCTTCTTACTCTTCAAAATAGACGCAGAAGATGACAAATGATGACAGAATGAGGAGTAACATCCACGTTACAACAGAAGATTGTAGATTTCTGAAAAATGCAGTCCTGATAATCAATAGTCAACATAATTTATGGAAAAAATGATTTGATTAACTAATATTTTTGCAGTAATGAAGAGTTTCAGAGTACACGAGAACCCTTGTTGACTTTGCAATAATACTAAAAGGTTGGGTTTTTTTTGTTTTTGTTTTTAATTCTGATGATTTTCTCTCTGCTTCCATCTATTCTGATGGTCTGCCAGACAGTTCCTTAGCAACTGAAAACACACATTATCCCTCGACAGCACCATTCCCTCACACTCCCACCCCAGCATCTCTGTTTCCCCAGGTCTTCCGCTAAAGAGGCAGAAAATGAGTTTCCTCTTTGATGTTGGAGCATAATGCAAGCAGTGCCACGACTACTGTATACCACTGTGGTAATGGAGAACAAAGCCCAAGGAGGTGAGCAAGTGCGACCCTTGACTTTTCAATCCTCCTTTGCCTTTCTTAATACCACCACCTACAATCACTAGCACTTCTCATTAAAGGGCTCTTCCCATTAGAGTGAGTCAGTCCTTCTGAGTCTCTGGCCACAAGTCTTCGGTTATTTCTCATCAGTCCCACGCTGTTTTCATTATGCCTTCTCTTCTCCATATTCCTGAAACGAGACTAGCAGCCGTAAACATAACAGAAAATATGGTTTTGTTTTGAAAAACAGCCCCTACATAGAGAAGAGAAGTTAGGTTGGCCCCAGATAATCAATGGGAAAGCGTCAGTCTATTGAATAAAACTCTGTTTCAGGCAAAGATCTGGGTTAAAAAGAAGCATCTAAGGTGCCTTTTTACATGAAACTTTTCTGCTGCTCGAAACAGAGATACCACAGATGCTTTTGAGCACTAATCCAGAAATACTCTACACAGATGGTCTCAAAACCAATCACAGGAAAGTTTCAGGTTGGTGCCAAAGGCATTATTTTGATCATATAGTGAAAAGTACATTCATAAGTTCCACTACTGACTGTGAGACAAACCAAAATATTTCAGCTATATACTAACCCCAAACTAAAATAACAAATAACTAAAATAAATAATAATTCACAGTCTGCATTCATGCATATAGTATGCTGGATATAAATGTTATTTGTTTAAACCGATTAGTCATTACATTTAACCTAATCAAACTGTGAATGTTCCATAAGCTTAACCACATGTTTACCATCGTAACCATGAGGACAAATGTTGTGGGGGCATTGTTTTTCAGGAGACTCTTCAATGGATCGTACCAGAGGGAGAGACCACCTACATGGCTGTTCAGGTTGGAGGGTTGTTGAAATAGGAAAACAGAAGAATCAGAACAGAAGAAGACACAATTTATGAGCAGGAATACTATTGATCTTTTCAAACTTTTGGCTAATCTTTTTGTTTGCTTGTGAATAGCGGGACATTTCTGCATTTTAAGGCCACTAAAAAAAAAAATACAATTTGGTATTTGCCATTAAAATCTAAAATACATGAAAATACCACAAACATGGGTGCTTACACTGAAGCAGTGTCACCTCTTGCTAATATGGTTCCACCTCACAAGACTTATCTCGTTTGTGAGACAATCCACCTTAAAATATTCAGCAATCCGCTTTAGCATAAATACTGAAGCAGATTTAATGGATCTTACCCAAACACTCAAACCCACAGTCATCCAGTTGCCAGTCTGTGCTCTTTTGTGTTTTCGGTGCTTATGATTATGGTGTGTAAATCTTTACTATTTGCCACAATAACTGAGCATGTAGTAGGTCCACAACAGAAGAAAACTGAACAAACAAACACACACTCGTCAGTTCTACTCCATACTTAACAGGTTTAATACGACTGCAAACTCAATACACCAATCTAAACTGAACGGGTGTATATGACAGGGATGAAAACAAGAGAGCAGGGTAAATGGGGACCTCAGCTGATTTATAGCTTCTCTTCTCTCAATGAGAGGCCAGGTGTTTGGATGGCAGTAATCCTTGTCTCTCTGTCTCTCTATCAGCCAAAAGCAGAGGAGCTCTGCTGCAAAGATGGCCTCTTGGCCCAACTAGGCCTTGATTGGATTAACGTTTCTTTTAAAAAGAATTACTGGTGTTATCGGGTTCTGTGCTTGCGTTAGTGATTCATTTTCTTGAACCTGTGACAACTTTAGTTTTATCCTTTGTCTTACCAGAGACTCTGAACTGAAATAGACTCGCTTCATGGAATTCAATGCTTTTAAAGGTTGACACATAAAATACCCCCTGGTGATTTTGAGAGAAAAGATTAAAGTCAATAAAGGACTTATTGAGAATTTCTGTATCAGTTATCTATCACTGTGACAATATTGCAAGTCCTCATGCCGGGCCAGTCTGTCTGGACACTGTTTTAGAAAATGGAATATATACAAGGAACCCTTGGGCTTTCACCACAAAAAATTCTGCTTCTATTTCTATTAAGTTCTTTCTCCTAATGAAGTTAGCATGCTAACCAGCTAGCTCCAGCCCGGTCAGTGTAGCGCCCAGTCTGCCCTGAAGAAGTAGTGATGCTCAGAGTCTCTGCTAGAGAGTAACACAAATAGAAAGTGATTTCAGTGAGCTTTTTTTTCTTTTCCTTTTTTTTTTAACGTGGCCCACCCTTCCCATGCTACTCAGTCTCCTAGACTGTTCACGTTCTTCAAAGTGCAGCGTCATATCATCCATATGTGTACGAGAGACTGACATTGATGGCTTCCCTTAAGGGTCAAAAGTGGTGGCCTAAACTTCACTTCCTTAATGTGTATTGTCTATGGTGAGATGTGCGAGTCTCTGGCTTCATCCCTATGCTTGAACAGAGTCTTGGTAAAATAGAGTTAAACTTGACCTGGCACAATAATGCTTTAGGTCTGTAAGCAGAGAAGGATCCCTCTTATTTGTCACCTTTGTTCTTCTCAAAATTATTTGGACAGCTTGTATGTGACTGGATGTATGGAAACCATATCAAACATACTTCTCAAATGTAATAATTATGTTTAATGGTAAATAAACAAAATAAAAAATCATTTTAGTTTGGCCAACATTTCATCTCGCCAAGAAAATGTATTGTAATATCTGACTCACAGCTTACAGTACAGTCACACACTCCATGTAATGTGACTCACTGTGGGCGGAAAAGTGTTTGTGAACACCATCGCTTCTGCATTTACCAGACATTTTATTAGACAGACAGGATCCTGAGAAACGTTTCAGTCTCAGTCTGTCATGGACTTTGATAGCTGAGCATTTCAAGAATGTAAAACTGAACTAGTCTGTGTAACATCTAAGTCATCTTGATAATGTCCCTCTTGTTCATCGTCTTCAATTACAGCAATGATTAATGTTAAATGAGGTTTGTAAAAGTGAAATGGATAACAGGGAAATGACATTCCTTTTTCTGAATATTTGGGTAATTAGTGTGTTTCAACAAGAAATACTTTTATCAAGCTATGCTTGATATTTCTGATTCAAATCCAACTCATTCTCATGTAAGATCCATCGCTTTTAGACTTTCAAAGAACCTAGTAAATGAAATATCCAATGGACAGTCAACTCATGCAACCCACTCATGCAAACTGCAGTGTGAAAAGGTTTAAGACAATATAATGTATGGCTTATATGAAGGAAAACTACTATTATGCAAAGGTGTAATGAATACATATGAGCTGTCTTTCAGAGTCCAATGACAACTGAGAAAATAGTGTGGTTTTCTAAAGCTACCTCAGACATAGAGGACCTGACTTTGCAAGGGCAAAGTCAGTAATCCTGTCACATGCTGATTGGTTCGGATGCATTTGAATGACAGCGCTCACCTCATCAGGTATAAGTTCATGTTTGTGTGCACTCCACTCGAGTCTGAGTTGCATTCTAAAGAAAGCTTGATGCTCACATTACCATCCCCCGTGGAGCCCAGGCAGAGACGTCCTGGTCATTTGCATGCAGCACTCACGCTTGCCTCCCTGTGCTCAAACTGACTGACAATTATAAACAGGAAGTTATTTTCCATTGGTATAACAATGTACACAGGTTTACTTCAAATATCTTCTGTGATACTCCAGTGTTTTCTGGTATAGCCCACATTACTCAGAGCTGGAGCAATTTAACAAACTACTTTGTGCCCTTCTTTAAAAGAAACATTTCACATGTTGTATTTTAATTGGTGTAGATTCCCAACAAGGCAGTGCTTCATACAGCACCATCACTGCTACAAACATATTTTGAATACTTCTCGAGAGCAGTTGTTGGAAAGGAAATAAAAGGCTAACTACTAATGGAATAAAATATATCAACAGATGTAGTGGACTTTTAGCGGTTTTGTTTTGCTATGTGTTGATTTGGAAAATAAAATAAATCAACGATATTTCTGATAATTAAGTGACAGCTGTGTAGAATTAGTAGTAAATAGGGATATAGGGATACAAATGGGGCTGAAGTGGCTCATAAATGACAAGAGATAAAAGGAGTGAGTGAGACACACACACACACACACCTTAATTGTACAGTTGGTTCATTGGCTTTTTTGGGGCATAAAACACACCGACTCTACAAACCCGGAAGCCCTTCAACTCATGCAAAAAATACAAGGTGAAAATCCTCTCACAAACGGCAGCTCTCGCTGGGTTCCTGTTCAATGGGTGGTGACGTCATCACTCTCAGTGCTTGCAATAGTTTCCGTCAGTGACTGCGTTTTTTCGTCTTTCTTTCTCCGACTCTTCATTTGCCATTGTGTGTGAATGAACACAATGTAAGTTTATTTATTTGTTATATATCGATTTATATACATAAACATTAGTGATTTACTCAGCAGTCAAGTTGCATGATTAGTTGAAAATAAGGAAGAATTGTAAGATTGTTTAGTTTAGTTGGGGGATTTACTTGGGTTTGGTTTTGTGGTCAGTGTGTTGCAATTGTTATTACTGTTAGCCTTTAAATTTTACTATCTATTAAGAATTGTAAAAAGAATTATCAGGGCTTGTGCAATTTCTTTTGATGTAATCTTCATTACTGATCCAATCATGTTACATTAGATCTTACATCCTGGAGCTCATAATTGCTCAGCACTGTAATAGGTTAAATGGTGACCTTGTTTAACTAAGGTTAATGTAGCTTTATATTAAGGAGACAGTGGGCCAAACTGAGCACTGGCTAAGGATAAATAGGTTCAGTTGTATAATGATTGAAGTTACGTGGCCTGTTATGTTAATTCCCAGATTCGTTTTCTTGTAGACCACACAAACACATTGGATTTTACTCATATTCACATTTTTCACTCTGTGATGAAGTAAAGTGACTTGAGCGTTGTCTTTGACCCGATTGTCTGACTAGAATCACATCTGTTGACACAGACCTGTTACATGTCTAATGGACAGTAGTCCTTAGCATAATGTCCATTGGACCAATTTTCACTATACAACAACAATATGTGGTTGTAGAGCAACGACCACAGAAAGTGCTGGCGCTCTTATCACAAGAGACTGTTGATTACAAGAGGGTGAGTTGAAATCACTGATGAAGTATGCCATAAGTAATAGGGCTATATCATATTGATGTTCACTTTACAGAAAACATTATAGACAATATTATGCATATTGTGTAATAGCATAGTCTTTGTATATCTGTAACATGAACTGTATATTTTGATTGGTTAAGGTGCCTTAGTTGTGTCACCAAATGTCTATGTATGTCTCTGGAGGCAAAAAAGCAAAAGTAAGTTGCCATCAGTCTTCTTGTCAAACTTTTTGCTAATAAACCCATTTCCAAAAACTTTAAACTATTTCTTTAATAATTATAGAGAGATGCTGAAATGACTTTTAAAAATGCCTTACCGGAGAACATTATTTCCATAGGCAATTGAGGATCTGATTTCCCAAAGAAATGTAAATTAGCTTCTTATTGTGAAAAAATGCATTTGGAATGTTGATTTAAAGCAAAAAAAAAAGAGCATGTTGTTAAAAGTAACTTTATGATTCATCTGTAGTCTGTGTTACTATAAAAAAGAAAAAAAGCATTACGTCTATACACTCAAGCACTTGTACACCTGCTTATTATCCATTCAGCCAATCATGTGGTAGCAGCACAAAGCATATAATCATGCAGCTACAGGTTCACTTAATGTAATCACAGTTACTTTGACTGTGGCAGGACTGTTGGTATCACACTATTTTAACCTTGTGCAGCAGCTGTATTTCTTGCAAACTAGGAACCATCTTGCCAGGCTCCAAGCTATTCACTTGTGGCAGAATAACAGTGGTTTGGACCAATCGGAGGAACTACTGGCAGCTATGGAGAAGCGACTGTTTTGGTATTCATAAAAGAGCCTCTTAAGCAAAGATTTTCCTTTTGAAAATATCAAGAATCATCTAAAGACATGCTAACTAGCTTTCAAAGCTCCTCAGACTGGTGGTTGTTGTTGTATTGTGTTTCCTCTTTGGCACTCTTTTACTACATCATATGATAGACAGATGGTTCACTCCAATCACCTGCCAAGTGTTTTTTTTTAAAGCGTCTCCCATTTTCCAGTTTCCAACGAAGCCTTCCCTGATGGTTCCCTGCAACAAACCATCTGGCTCATCATGTTAAGACAACTGTGGATCTCCTGGGATATTTTAAGTGCAAATATCTGGAGTTTCTAAAACAAAAAACAAACAAACAAACACAAAAAAAAAAAAAAAAAAGACTGAAATGCCTTGTTGATGAGAGAGGTCAGAGGAGTTGAATGGCCAGACTGGTTCTAGCTGACAGAAAAGCTATGGTAACTCTGATAACCACTCTTTACGACTGTGGTGAGCAGAGAAGCATCTCAGAACGAACAACACATCAAACAATGAGGTGGATGAGCTACAGCAGCAGAAGACCACATTGGGTTCCACTCCTTTCTGCCCAGAACATTAGTCTGAGGCACAGCAGTAGACAATTGAAGACTGGAAAAACTTAACCTGATCTGATGAATCTGGATTTCTGCTGAGGCAGCAGATGGTAGAGTCAGAATTTGGCATAAACAAAACGAATCCATGGACCCGACCTGACTTCTGTCAACAGTCCAGGCTGGTGGTGGTGGCACATTATGGGCCCTTCAATACCAATCAATCATTGTTTGAATGCCCGAATATTGTTGCTGACCATGTGCTTCCCTTTATGGATATAATTTACCATCTTCCAACATGTACTTCCAGCAGGATAATGCACCATGTCACAGAGCAAAAGTCGTCTCAAACTGGTTTCCTGAACATGACAATGAGTTCAGTGCACTTCAGTGGCCTCCCCAGTCTCCATCTGAATCAGATCTGAATCCTATGGGATGTGGTAGAACAGCAGATTGGCAGCACAAATGTGCAGCTGACAAATCTGCAGAAAATATGTGATGCAATCATGTCAACATGGACATGACAGCACTGAATGTTTCCAACATGTTGTGGAATCTATGGCACAATGAACTGAGGCTGTTGTGAGAGCAAAGGGAGGCCCTATTTAGTTTTAGTATGATGTAAGTGCTCGGTGAGTGTACACCATCACCATTAGGTAGATGTTTAGCACAAGTAAAAGTCATGCAGCAATGGAGGACAGATGCTTGTTTGTTAAATAAAAAACTTGAAAATGAAATGATTCTTTTCATGTCTCTCATTGTCTCAATCAGACTAGAGATGTATTTAAAAGTTGTTGAATGTATCTCTAAAGCTTTGGGAAATAACTAAATTTACTTTATTCAAAACACATTTATGTTCAGTAAGTACAGCATGATGTACATATTGTCTTGCAAGCCTGTGGGAGTTGGCTTTGGAGCCAGTATTGTCCGTAATTATTATTATTCAAGTACAATATCCCCTTTGTACCTTATGGCTCATGTAACAATGATACTGTACATTAATGTACTTATATGACAGAGAAGATTTCATTAGTATTTTTAAAGATGCTAAGAGCACTTTAAATTGCCAATACATTCATCACAAGAAAAATTCATTTGAAATTAATCAAAAGGTTTTATGTTACTGCTCAGATGGAAACCTGAGTGCATTATCCTCTGCACCAAAAGGCTCCCAACATAAACAAGAGTGAGCAACTGAGTTGCTCTCTCATCCTCACATCTTTACCTACTTACAGTACATAATGTGGAAATAATCACCACTTAGTGGGACGCGATCACAATTACATATGTATTCTGCATCATTTTTGACCTGTGTGAATACAATGTTTGTAATTACGTTTCATTTGTATTTTTAGTTTATCTGTACCACTTAAAAGTAGGTTGCATTTAGTTTCTTTCTTCTGTAAGCTTCCCACAATGTAAGTAGATGAATAGTATAATGTGTGCAATATGTGGTTATTTATATTGAAGAATATTTCAGTGCTAAATAAATAAGTGACAACAGATGTCCATTTAAGATATTTCATCATAGTATTGATCAAATGCCTAAATTTCTTTATTTATATTCTTTATATATATATATATATATATATATATATATATATATAATAATATATATATATATAATATATATATATATATATAATATAATATAATATATATAATATATATATATATATATATATTAAAAAACCACAAGGTTTCTCTTTTAGATGTATGAAAGTAATAGTTAAACAACAGTCAGTAGTGCCTGAGATGGAAATAGCAAAAATTTACATGACATCGATCAAAATAGAAATTATGATGAAATCATAAGTGTGATTAGTTGGCTGCATGATGTTAAATGCATTTGTGTAGGAAGGCACTCGAGTGTAATCAAAATTAGGTTTAATTGAATATATTGGATATAAAATTTCCGACAAAAATAAACATAAAAAAATATCGGTTGTCAAATTAATATTGAGTTCCCAAGCAGCTGCCGCTTTCTAGACATGCTGTCGGTGCAAAAAGCTGAATAGTGGAATAGATTTTTCTTTCCTGGAGGCTCACTGTATTTGTGAACTTTTTGCAGGGTTTTTGGAAAGAGCTGCTATTGTTAATTGGAAAATGGGTTGAGGTGGAAGATACCACAAAAAAGCAGCAGCACCAAGGTCCATGGAGGTATTAAAGCTTAACACTGGCATAATTTTGCTTTTGGCTCATTGCCATTTGTCGGCTTACTGCAGCTGAAAAGCACTGGTAACTTTCACATATCAACACCTTCTGCATGTGTTGCTACTTGCTGAGACGCCATTCTCGTTTAAAAGCCATATTACAGCAAAAAAAAAAAAAAAGAAAAAAAAGGCAAAGAGGCCCCTTTATTATGATAAAATTGATACTTTTTACAGGTACTATTGTCAACTCATGTTGAGCTGTAGATGACCATCCAACATAATTGATGTACATGTTTATGTGTAGCTGTTTTGAACATGTACAGACACCACCACCAGCCCCTCCACTACCAACAACCACCTCCTCAAATTAATCCACTGAGCTTGTGCATGACCTGAATCAAAACATTGTACAAGGTGCCTTTATTAAACAGCTTGTTACTCAGTCAAAACAATTAGGACTGTGCATTACAGAAGTGGTATCCTGGCAACTGGGTATGGCAATGCAGAAATAGAAAGAGACAAGAGAGAGAAAGGCCCGTACATGCTGCCATAACTGATTTGTTAAATTTGACTTCATGCCTGTTGATCTACTTATTTATTTTGCATTGATGTTGTCGGCAATAAGGTAAGGCCGCAGGAAGTTTGTGGTGAGACTGAGACTGATGGTTTGTCCAAGTTGCAAGCAGAGCTGCGACTGTGAGTCCAACCCACAGGCTCCTGATAGAGCCAAGCAGTGCTACAGGGACTTGCTACAGAAGATAATTTTGACAGTGGCTGGAGGGCTTTTCCCTACTGTTATTTAGTATTCCCGCCACATACACACACCAGCGCATGTGCATGTGCATGTGCAGTCCCTACTTCTTTCCATTTCTCTCTTTCACACACACACACACACACACACACACACACACACACACACACACACACACACACACACACACACACACACACACACACACACACGCAGTGAACACCTCCTATCATCTCTCTGTGCTTTCAAGGAGAAGAGATTGGTTTCTTTTTTGATGTGAAGTGACCCCCTGACAATGAAGTGTAATTAGGCTGCACACTTTACAGTACCATTTGGATTGTGCTGTGCAGCTAGAGGTTTAGAAAACACATATGCTTGCAGATTACAATAAAACAGACAAACTTATTATTTTTAGAGATAATTAGGTGACTGACACAAAAGGAACATTACATTTTGGACACATGATATGGAGAGCAACTATACCAATCTTTTGACTGTGCAATCAGAGAAGGTTTAACGATCTTGAGATATCACTAATAGCTCTCTTTAAATGTACACAACTCCTTTAGGCTAAAGAATGCTGTTTCTTCTAATGTATAAATGGATGGCATGCTCATGAAATGGAAGAAGCAATGCATGCTAAACAACATTATTTGGCCATTAATTAGATTATTCTTGTGTTTTGACCTTTACCAAAGGGTTAAAATAGATTAAATTTATATTAGGAGGTTAATGGACAATGTCTTTATTGCTAAACTAAATGAAAACACATTAAAAACGACACCCTCAGATGTAATGGTGCACAAGCACTCAACATGTGCGCACACACACATATAAGCTCGCGCACACACGCGCACACACACACACACACACACACACACACGCTGCTTTTAGATACACATCATTAGCCACAGCAGGTTTTAAAGTGGCAGTTTAGGATGACTTGTCACTCACTCTACTGCCTCCACCTTGCTACATTCAGGGCTGCCAGGCCAGTATAACGACAGGAGCAGCGGCGCCAAGCACACTATGCTAACAGCTAAGCAGAACATAAGGTGACATTGACACAGTCATTGCACCAGCTCTGGTTCTACCCCATGACGTCAGTGTCCTTCGACAGGGAGCACACAGGATGTGGGCTAGCTGAATCATGTGATCGGCCATCCCTATCCCTATTTGTCAGAGTCTCAGCTCTAACGCTACTACCTGTATACTGGGGTGGAGGTGGGGATAGGGGTGCGGGGGTGGGGGTTTGATGCACGAGAGCTGCGTATGACAAGTACCGTCCAAAGAGAGGATGAGAGACATAGACGGATAGACGGAAAGAGAGGGAGAGGTAGAGAGAGCTCTTGTCTGCATGCAGTACCTGGAATAGAGTACTGAGGCTTTCTGCCATCAGTCATGAAGCATCCATAAAGCATGCAGAGATAAGGTTAAACAGCATTTAAAGCACATGGTTATAAATGGCTGACCATGACCTTAAAGTCTCAAGGGAAGAGACAAAAAAAAAAAAGAGAGAAGTGGGGAGAAAGGAATGAAAGTAGAAATCTGAAGTAATGAATATAAAAACACAGAAAGGACAAGAAAAGGACAGAAATGAGAGAATGTAAAAGAGTGATATAAAAGGATGTTAAAGACATCCTATCCAGAGTGAGGCTCAGTGAAAAAGAAAGTGTCAGACTGATGATACCATATATAAAGAGGTTAATAGAGAGCGAGAACAGAAAAAGAGGTTTAGAAAATGAAAAGGCAGTTGACTTTGCTTTGTTGTTGGTTTACTTGTGCTGTATCTCCTCAACGCAGGAAATCAAATGAATATGACAAAAATGTGACCCTTGGGCCTTAAACTTCTCATCTGTTAAACAAAAACATGTACATCGTTGAATTAATCAAAATAAGATAATAAATATCCTACGAACACTTTGCACAAAAGAAAAGGGAAATTATCCTCTCAAAACCTTTGATCCTCTACAACTTCCTGTGCTCTCTCTTGTCTCTGTTGAGGTTATAAGAGAGAGTAATTATTTTTAATATATGCACACAGTGAATTTTTGTATTTGTTTTGAGTTGTGTTAACATTAACCTCCTTCATGATTCATTTTAAACAAATGAATTTGCTTAGCATTCTAGCATACATCTGCTCCCCCATTCTCACCTGTATGTGCTATCACAGAGTCAAATACAATGTCAGATCTAATTGAGTTGCGAAGCTGTATTCACACAGTTACAACTGGGGGCGAAGGCTGAGCTGCTACCATGCTTGTCAATAAAACTCCATTAAAATGAACACATCATAATTACTGGCTCTATTATCCTTCAAGATCTAGGACAGAGGCGCCCCCTTGAAATTGGCTGACTAACTACTCCATATGTGCATGGCCAATAGAAATAATTGTCCTTGTGTGTAGTGGTGACATGTAAACAGAGTCATATCAGAGTTTGTGACTAAAACAATCAATTTCAAGGTGCTCCCAACCAACGCATTCCTATTGGCAATTATTGGACAAGTAAACAGAATGGTGCAAACATTATTAACAAACTGCTGCATGGTAAGAAACAACACAGCTATGTTTATAGATTTACTCCAACTAAGATGGGTTTCACAATTATTATTATTATTATTATTTTCACAAAATAGGATTCATTTTCTTTTATTGTCTTTGATTGTGGAGAAGGGAAAGGAGCAGCACCTGTTGTTTACCATGCATGCAAAAAGATTTATCATTACACTAACAGCCTTGCAATCGGTAAACAATGACAGTTGTTTTGGGGTGGTTCAAAACAAATCATGCACAGTATCTATGAAACCAGATCCTTGATGGGACACACGTTTGATAAACAAGAAAAAGTGGACTCTTTCAGATATGGCATTCGCTGCAATCTTGCCGCATCTATAAGCTGCTTGAGCGGATTTGATTTATTCACCATCTTAACTTGTGAGTGGCTGTGGCTTAGTTGCACCACTCCTGTTGCTACACACAAAAAAGAAGAGATTAAGAGACTAATGCTTTTAGAACAAAGTGGAGCTGCCGGTCTGTTGTGAGATTTGACACTATGCTGTTTTAAATCTGCAGAAATGAAGAGCTTACAGAGGTAAGGATGTAGTAATGCTCTCATCTCCTAAAGGAATTAACAGTCCTCACGATGAAGGGGAAAATGAATCCTTGATTAATAGTTTGGATAGGGGTATGCACAGATGTAGGCTAGATAGCATCTTTCTAATCTCTTCTTGTGATGTGTTACTCCCCCCCACTTTTTTTTCTTCTTGTGTGTACAGAATAGCATGAAAAGGCAAGATGGATTGTCCGATGTTTGAGGAGAGATTGTTCTGGAAGCCAGCTGTGAAACTGGGATGATGCCCTGCATAAGTTACATAGTCAGATCAGACCCCTAAGCTTGCCAAAAAAGATGTGGTCCAATCCCCGCTCTTCTCTCGCTTCCAAAAAGATCAGATTAGAGTTTCTTGATATTGAGTGTTCTGTTCTTTTGCTTTAAACTAAATCTTACTTTAAAGTTTTATCTTCAAACATTGACCTTTCAACCACAGATTTTTTTTTTCTTGTTACATTGCTGTTCTTCATTATCCCTGGCATTGACCTCGCCTATGTCACATTAACGTCTGAATGATTTCAGACGTTAATGTGACATAAATTTTAAATCTTTGTTGAATATTCCCTCCACTTATCCATGCTTTAGATAATCTTTTGATATAATCAAATGAAAAAGGAAACTGACATTTCAGGGGGGTGGAAATCAACATCATTTCCTTCCCAAACAGGCTTTTGAATACACAGAAGTATTTGTAAGAATTTGTGGTCGTGCTGAGGAATTACTATAATTGTGTCACACTGGTGCCAAGCCAACGGAGGATCCAGCTGTCTGCCTTAAACTTTAATTTTTTCCAGTTATGAAGCTCTGGTGTCCAGTAAATGTAATAAAGCAAGGAGTGAAAATATCTTCTTACTCCTTGCTGTTATTTTCATTATTGATTAGGCTTAGTTTGATTAATCCTGGTTTGAAGGGTGGCCAAACCGGTGTAAACAGAATGACTCATCAATAGTTACTCATCATTAATAACTTAATAACTCTCAAAGGCTTCATGGTTGATCTGTTCCAAGCTTTTTACACTTCTTGCTATTATTCACTGTGATCTCTCGCTTTCTGTTTTTCTCTTTTCTCTCTCACCCTCTAGGCACTATTCACTACACACAAATTATGTGTAGACTGTAGGTATTGTTCTCTGTGTAGGTTAAGGCTCCCCTTAAGTTAGGTTTTTTTAATGATCAAATTAATTAAAAAAGGTCCCATATTTTATACCAGCACCAAAAACCATCTCAATGTAATTTTACATCTCTCTCACGCTTCTCTCTGGAGCTATAGCAACAACAGGTCGGCAAATCAGACAAGCGATTCTGAGCCTCTTTTCTGATTGGCTGACTGAACTCTGAGTGATTGACTACAAAATATTGCAGATTTCAGGTAAACACCCAGATGAAACCAGATCCTGCAAGGTTGGATGTTGGGTCAAGGTGGGCTGGGCTTGGGGCATGGCTGAGATCGGTGACTGCTCTGTTGTGACATCACTAAGTTACAGAGGTCCTGACGGCTCGTTTTAAGGCTCACTTTCTGAATACAGGATGTGTGTGTTAATCCATGGACTGAGCACTTTGATACTTTCATAGTATTATTTTGGAATCTAGACCTACTTTATAATTAAAGCAGACATGGAAATCACACTCTATACAATATGGGACCTTTAATGAACACAAGCTACATGGGTAAAAATAAACATCACAATTATTTCTGTATATTATTAATCTTTCATTAATATGTGGTTGTCCATATGTTTGCAGGTACATTTGCTACACCAGCTTAAACTGAATGCTTTCAACATTGTGTGCACTGCTTACAATTGGTATTCAAAGAAAAAGCAAGCGCAAGACTGTGTGTGTCTGTTTGTGTTGAGTGTGTACATACAGTAGTTCAGTAAATGGGTGGCCGAGTGATGGGAGCTCATCAGCTGAATGATAATCTAATTACTGCTCCAGACCAAGATAGATGGAGCCACGTAGCAAAGCACACATCTTTGTGAGATTTAATTTGCGCTGCAAAAGCTACACAAATAATTTAGGACCTTGCGAGAGATATGAATTTTGATGCATGTATATTAGTTATCGCAGCTCTCAAATGGGGTCTGTTACATAATTCACAGCATGCCAGCTTGTCGAGACAAACTGAGAGTCTGTCGAAACAAACTGAGAGACAAATTGAGTGCTGTTACTGCAGGATCTGATTAAAAGCAAAGGAGAGCGACATTTTGAGAGTTATTGAAGAGTGGTGACAGATGTGATGGCTGCCAGTGACGGATACCACTCCCCCACCTCTGCCTTTGTGTCCAGCCTAAGTTAATTTGTTATCCAGGCTCTTTCTATTTGAAAAAGATGGAACATTAGACAGAGATTTCACAATGACTAAGGGAGACTGAGGTAAAATCATATTTGTATGGCAAGTAGCATGAGTGCATACTGCATGATCAAATCAATGCTGATTTTGGAGATGCATAGAAATGATGATGGTTTTCTCCTAGAGCTGACATTATTTTTGTAACATCTGACCCCTGGTAAGAGATGGCTGCATGTCTCTTTTCCCAGATATGCTTTGCCGAATTGCAATCTGTCAGCTGAAGACCTCAACGGTCTAATAATTGGATTTTTTTTTAAATAAATTGTAACCCAGTGAGGTCATTTTAATCAATCCTTGTAATTACAAATTACAAATCATTGTGTGCCAAGGGAGCTTTGTGACATGGCTGCTGTAAAATGGTTCCAAAGCACTGGATCAGCTCCTGCACTTTCTCACCGCAGCGGAAAAGAAATGCTTTAGTCAGTTTTGAGTCTTGTAATTTATGGAGTTCACTCCTCAGGTTCTTTGCTCAAATTAATTAAATTAGATGTGCCTTTAATGAGAATGTTAATATGTTATAATATTCTGATACCATAGTTTTCTGCTCTGACAGAATTAAAAAAAAAAATGGAATAAAAATGTAATGGTCATTAGGCCTGATGAAAAAGCCAATACATATAATCTGAAGCCTTTGATAGAGCAAAATCTTTCTAGTTGTTCTGCACTGTTGTACTTTGTTATTGTACTTTTATCTCTGCAGTCACTTCTGTCTCAAATAAACATCATGTATAATAATGTTTTCAAGTGTTTATAAACAGACAATTTATTTGAAAAGAAGTCATCATTTGTATTAAATTATATTCAAAGTCTAATCGTAGGAAAGTAATGAAAACTATGTTCAAATATGTACAGTAGTATGATCACTAATTAAGACTTAATAAGACAACCTAAAATTGCAGATGTGGAAGTTCCACCTTTTAAACTGTTTTCCATACTATCACATATTGTAATGTAATATTAATTTTACAGAGTTGCACGGTTAGTTACATATTAACTCACTCATGCAGAGTAAATCATGTAGATATTTAAACGTTACATAATATCTCATGTAGCCCAGTGTGAACAAGAGCCAGAAGTATAGTCCTCCAAAGCAATGGAGTAAAACAAGTACAAATAAGGTGAACAAATGAGCCGACAACACTTAAAGTTGTGTTCACAAGCAGCGCAGACTGGAAGATAGAGTAGCTGCTTTTTAACACAAAAGCCTATTGTATTTTTCAAATTATTTCTGTGGTGCACATGGTACAGTTCAAAAGAGGTCTTGTACACCACGACGGTTTAGTGACAGGTGCATGGAACCAAAACTCTGTAGACCGAACAGAAGCAAGGAACTCTGCACACTGTCGATCACTCGTGGTCCTGTTGCTTTCAGTTAGCAGTGTGCTGGATACAAAGGAGGCAAGTGCTGTGTGTTTGTATGGAAGAAGAGACTGGAAAGAAGCTGGAGATGTTGACAGGGACGAGCTTGTAGCTGTACAATTTGAAGCCTGACTAGAGTGTCTCCTTGTTAGACAAAACTTGTGAAAACATGTTTTGTTGCTAGCAAGCACAATGCAGGCTATTGCTGTTTGTGTGTAAGATAGATAGATAGATAGATAGATAGATAGATAGATAGATAGATAGATAGATACATAGATAGATAGATAGATACATAGATAGATAGATATTCAGTTTACATTGGGAACATTTTGTCTGATACAGACCAACAAAAAATCCGCCACAATAGAAAATGCTCAGATTGCTACCACAAACATAACAGGTAAGTGAAATGGTGAGGTTTGCAAAGGTCAGGTGAGTCTGGGAGTGTCTGCAGAACTCGAGGCCAACAGAGATTCATCTTCTCACCGTTTTTCAGTGCACTCACTCCCTCTGTCTCAGTCTGCAGCAGCAGCTGTTATTTCTCAAACAACGGCTCTTTTCTCCCAATTTTCTCTACTTTACACCTTACTCCTCTCTTTATCAGTTCTCCCCATCCCTGCCGTGTTAATCCCATCATTGGAATCAAATGTATTCTCCAAGTGTCTTGTTGACAGGCTCAGAGAATATGAATCTGGTGTGGAGACAACTGCTCATCTGCTGTCCTTCGCATATCCACTGCTCACCCCCCCCCCACCCCTTCCCCCGCGCTGCTTCATCCCCTCCATTTCTGTGTTGACAGAAGCCCATTTTAGATGGAGCGTCCTTTTGCGTCACGTACCTTTCTCATCAGCAAGAACGAGTTTTTTCACATATCCTACAAGGCCCTCTCAATCTCAGATTTATTGTCAGTGTGGAGGCTGAAGTTGACTGCTTCCTCTCCGTGATGTATTTTCATTGATGCCCTGACATTCTGGAGTGTAGAGATGAGCTTTTACCATCAATAAAACACTCTTTTGTTGCTGTAGACATTGGGGTCGCTGAGTGTGTGAAACAAGATGTTGTTTTGAGATTTGAGTAACGAGGAAGTTAGAAGACATCATTATTTATATTTGGAAAGACTGTTTTAGGACACCTTCCCTTTTCATGCAGTAGAAGTACACCTGTGATTTACACTATGAAGTGTGTGCTGTCTACCTTTCAGTTCAGCCTAAATGTCTTTCATGTTCCTCCTTTTAATACCTTAATAGATTTTTTTCAAATCCAAGTCTCCTACAGATCCTCTCCTCTCTCCCCTCCACCTCCACCCCACCTCTCATCGCATCGCATCTTCTACCACTTCCTTCTGGCTTCTTCATGTCCATTTGATGGTTGTATCCTTCACTTTGCCCTCAACTAGTGAACAAATCAACAGACACTGAGCAAGGCCAAGAATCACCCTTTTAATGACTTCCTCCTTCCCTTGGATTTGGCTGCATGTGCACGTACAGATTCATGCACACTGACTGACTGGCAACGTTCTGTGAGTTAATTCAGGCTCAAAACAGTTTTTTTTCTGAGTAAAGAAATATTCTTCAACACCCTGGTAAAATCGTTTCAAGAGCAATGACATTCATGATGTCTCTGGTGTTATCAAAATTGTTTTTTTTCTCTCTTTCTATTATTTCCATTAGTTTGCGTCTATCCATAGACTATTTTCAGGTTTTGTTCCAGCAAAAACTTTTAATTGAAAGCAAACTGAACTGAAACTACCTCATAGCTCTGCCACCAAAGGGTGCCTGAAACACAATCAAATGACTCACATCTATTAAGCTCTGCATTATAGTTTGTTTAAATATGTTGTTTAAATGATTGAAATCATCTCTCTGAAAAATGTGTTTTGCGTATTCCTGATATTTGGCCCACAATGCTGACATAAGGTCAGATATGGTGTTTTAAAACATGTAATGCATGCTTCTACATACTAATCTTTAACCAGTTCTAACTAGTGGCAGTCCTGCCCAGGTCTTCTGCTTCCTGAGTGAACACACCCAGCTGGCACGCAGCTGGCAACCAACATGGTTAGATGTTGACATTTGGTTGAATATAGGTTCTGACGTTAGGTGACCAAAGTTAAATGTCAGAAAAACAGGTGGACTGGCCATGGGACCCTCAAAACATCTGTTAGTGTCTTTACCAGCTCCATCAGTGTCATTTGTGTGGCCAGTCCCAGCGGAAAAGTGCAAGGCTTGAATCTTTCCTAGTCCATACTGGTCTTGCTTTACCAAGATGGAGAGTCCTATGAGCTACTACGAGGCTCCAGTTTGACTCAGGACTGGCTTTTCTTCCCCTAAATGTATAAGTAACTGGATGGCTTCTAAATGTTACATGCCTGTTATCGTTAGTGACCGGCTACAGAAGGTATGATAATTCAGCCAACTTGCTGTTACCCATATTATGAATGTGTTCGGCAAACGTTGCTATCGCTAGCTGGATTACTGCCAGCAATGCCATGTCAGCATATCACAGCAATCCTAGCATTGGCTAATGGTTGTGGCTGGATTGTTTTTTATTGGCTCTCAAGTACACATAACTTAATTCAGTTCTGCCTCTTGTTGGCGGTCGCTTTCACTTGCTGACTGAGAATGTGAGGGGAATTTGTTTTGGTCTGAGATGCTCATTTACAACGATCATTTAAAGAAACTTCAAGTTCTGCTGTAAAAAATTTAACATCTGTTTTACATTACAGTCACTAGAGTACAACGTCTTTCTGACGTTACACCGATGATTTTAGCAAATGACATGGTTTAATTCTCAATATGCTTTCATCGTATCTTGCAGGTCTGCAGCTCGGCCCGATACATGATGCCACAAGATGCAGAGGGCCTATGCAACACAAACTCTAGTTGGAAATTAAGCGTTCCAGGCGTAGCTTTTTCCACCAAAGGCCTAAATTATTGGCCAGTTAGCTATCGAACGGACTTCCATGTAGTTAACGATTCTAGTCAACACATGCCCAGAATGCCACCATTTGCCTGACAGTGAAACCATCAATCACAGCAATTGATCTAATCCACCACCAATCCACCTTAACAAATCCTTTGAATAAACTCTGAATTGACTTGGGTTTTGTCCAGTCACATAGTTGAATTATTGTTCCACCCTTTCCGTAATCTGAAGTGTCGTTGTGTTGTGAAATGGTGTGTTTTCAGGGCCACCGTAAAGTCAGAGCCAGACAACATTTACCAAGTTTCCACAACAAGATGGACTGGATAACAGTGAACTGATCAAGTCGGGCCAGATACATATTAGACCCATCAGTACTTCTGAACTTTAGGATTAAGTATTACACCAACCTTGGTGTGATAGATATGAAATGGGGCATAATTCAGTAACTGCATAGCCTATTTCTCAAAACACACCTGGAACCTTATTTTGGTAGCTAATTTATTTCCAGTCCAATCAGAAGCAAGTTGAGTGATTGGTGCATTTGTCCACAACCATAGGAGCAAAACTGTGTGATGGTAAATGTAGCCTAAAGTTTGTAGTATGAAACAAACCTGTGGGTGCTTTTGACAGATCTTTCTTTGGCTGAGTAATCCCAAATTAGATCACAACCCTAAAACAGCTCAGGTCTTACATCAGTTTAACTTTCATGTGAAGTACGAAACATAACCAAGCTCATAATGAGGCTGATTTATTAATGTCTTGTATAAATAATTACTTTATTGCTAATGCAGTGGGTTTAACTCTCAGTGGTGAGCTCGCTTGTGGTTTGCAATGTTCAACCAATAGTCTACTAAAATATCTAGAGTGACTACGTGTTGATCTTTATTCAAGTTATAAATATTTATGATGCCCATAGTCTCTCAGCTGTATCACTTTTAGTATATGCTTGGTTGAAGTGCATGTCCCTTGTTTCTATGTGCTTCGTGAACTTACTTGTATGTTACATGTATGTTAACTGGAATCAGTGAGCTTGAAGCTATAATGTTGTTATCTATATATCGTGTTAGTTTGTGTGTATGTGTGTGCGTGTGCATGTGTGTTTACGTAGGAGTTACCACACAAGATCAGTGTGAACATGAGCAGCAGGCCATGGCAGACTTTCAGAGAGGTGCTGTTCCTCCCCCACAAGATGCAAGAACATTCCTCATTTTCAGACCTAATTGATAATACACAGATCCCTTGGGACTGGAGTGTAAATCTGATGGGCTGGAAAAGTCCACTACCATTGATAATGTTTAATCTTATTATGCTCTGCATCTGCAATGAGATTCATTAACTTAATTACACTTGAGCAAAAACATACAAAAGTGATCTCAAGCCTCACTAGTGCATATCAAGCAGACAGTTATTATTCACTCTGATTGCCAACATATATTTCTGCTTTGAGCTCTTCAATTTGGTCTTCCAAAGTCAATATTGTGACACGTACTATTTTCCTTCAACTGATTACAAGCCTCATTATGTACAGAATATACACAAGTGTACATATATGAGTCTATGCTGTATTGTGTATATGAGTTTATATACATAAATGCAGGCAGTTAAATATTATATCATTATACAAACTTAGATAAAGATGATTTCCCATGCATATAAAGTTAAAATTATTAATCTACATTATTTAACATTGTGGCCAAGATTCTGCTATAGCAAATCCTCATACCTTAACAACAAAGATGGTTGATTGTAGTGGTAGTTTGTTGTAGTACAACCTAAGTAAAAAAAAATGTTGCAAAAAATGATACATAGGAGCATTTTCTGACCTGTCAACTTATGATTAAGGATTGTTTGGAGCTGCTCTGATCAATATTTTATAATAACAATGAATCAGGTGACTTGATGTAATGTCAGGGGGGTCACTCGTAGTAATGAACCCACAGTGAATTATCACCAGGCTCCACAGTTACCCTCAGCCACACAGAAACTTTTAGCGTCTTTCAGCTTGTCCTTTTGGTTTTCACGACCTGAAACTTTACTTCATGGGTTCATTCTCACCGCTATCACCAACATCATCTTCAGCCATCGTAGAAATGTCTGTTTTCATTAAAAAAAAGCTCTGACAAACCTACTGTGCATTTCCTGGCAGCATGCAAAGTTAACAAATAAAACTGCTTGGTTAAGGTTAGAGAGAAAATATCAACATCGACTGCACATACTACTGCTGCCACACACCTTTTGCACCCAACCTCCTCCCTAAGAATTTTCCAGTGTGTCATGCTGCTTCCATCTTTGCTACGTAGCATCATTACTCACAAGACTGCAAAAGGCAGCTTGTCATTTTAAGCATTTGGATGAACAAGCAATGCTCTCATTCTTCCTGGTGAGAACCGGCTCATTATAAAGGCACAACCCTGCACCGGGCTCGTGTAAATGAACGACCAGGAGAAACCAGGAGTCTGCCTTCACAACAGATACAGTACGGCTTGAATCAGATACATCACAGCAGCACATTTCCTTTAGCTATTTGCCGCTATTTGTGATATATAAAACATCTGACGGTGTGCGGTTGTTAATAAAATGTTTGCGATACCTGTAGGAATTGAGATGGATTAAATTTTAATGACCCTACCTTAAGTAAGAGTTTTTAATGACCCCTCCTCAAGAATTTTAAAAAGGAGTGACCTTCCCCTGAGCAAATAAATTTTAATGACACAATAAATGTTGAAATAGTATCCTAGGCCATAGTGAGCTGTTGCCATCAGGGGTGCCAGATCGATCTACTTAGGCAGTGTGAGTTCATTTAAAACATGTGTCACTGAAGGATTTTTTATGATAACAATCTTTCTATGAACTTTTCTTTAACTCCTTTTTGTTGCTTGAGATTCTTCATTTGCCTGAATTGCTTGTTCATTGCATATTTATTTTTGTTTTTAAAGACTTTGACAATTAAAAATTGCTTTCTTTTTCGTGTTCGTGTTCATGTTCTTCAATAGGGCTCCTTGCATCTTCAGATGGTTACCTTCCGAGAACCAACATCAGAGAATACAGAAATGGATGACAACATCCCGTCGTTTTTTTCAGGTTACCATTACAAATGTCAGATTTCTGTTCATCCATACGTGGATATAAATGAGCAGTTACTGCACACAGTATAAACACCACAGTCTTTTATTTTTTCTCATCCTCTAATGGTTTTGACAGGATTTGGTTTGTCTTACTGACAAATTTCCCAGATGACAGATTTGGCATGACAGCTACAGCCTCAAGATATGTATAATCTTTATCTACATGTATTTGTATAATTAAAGTCTTCTGATGTTCCTTGTTTTTTTGAAAATGTGTGGGCTCTACTTTGCATTTTGATGTACTGATCTACATTGTAACTTTTTATGGCCCCCGTCTCTTGAATCTGATTGACTTAGTTGCCGCAAATGTTTCTTGTTTTCTTTGGACTGTATAAAATCTGGTGAATGACCACTATTTTATGATACATTTTTTTTAAAAAAGCCATTTCATAGTAAAATGTTAACCTACATGAAAACAGCTGATGTGATTTTTGTGGGAGGTTTTATGTTTTTAAAGATTCATTTGTGCCGATTTAAAATTTTTCCAGCTTCAAAACGAACATTTGACACATCATGTGAAGCCTGTGTAGGTCTTCTCTGCAGCAGACATTTTGACTTGTCATAGCAGAAAAAGTACAGGTGTTGCCAATAACATTAATGGTGGCTCTGTTATATCATGGATTCATTAATGCCATGTGACAGTGACCCAAAATGCACAAAACCAGGACCCTGAACTGAGCTAAATCATTAATTTTGTATTATTTGTCGTCACCTCAAATGCAATTTTTTAAAAATTCATATTTTTTATAATGTATTTAGACCAAGAGTTGTGATTTTTTTTTTTACCCTAAAGTGTAATTTAAATTTTTTAGATCACAGATATAGACATGCTTTTTTCTTTTTTGGATGACAGGAGCTTTAGCATTATGCAGAGGCTTCCCCAGCTCCTCAGTGTGCAGCTAAATCTCACACTCTTGTATTAAAAAATGTTTCAATGCAGGCTATTGCACAGACTGTGTAACTGAAATATTATTAATAGAGCACTGGAATAAATTCACTATTGGTAACTCCACAAAATCAAACTTAGATAGTAAAGTTAGGTCATTTAGAATAAAAACAATGGGGCTCAGTAATTGGTTGTTAGGTACGCCCATTCACAGCCTATTCACATCTCTGTCTGGCCCACCCACTGAACACCATCAGCCACATTAGAGCTTATTCACTGAGAAGGAGAAGATATAAGGTCTGTCCAAAAAGTCACTAGATATGCTGCCAGCTGCTTTTATGAAAGAAAGTAGCTAAGGGCTTTTAAAAGTCGCCAAATCTAGTGAGAAAATAATTATGTTGCCAACACGGCTCAGTAGGAAACCTAAACCCTAAAGGAGCTTTGTTTGTTGATGAGCACTGGCCTTGTAATGTGGGTTTACAATGTGACAACATTCAAGTTATTTTGTTATTTATTTGGGTTTGTATTGTTCTTTATTATTTATATTTTGAAAATTCTGATGTGAACATTTTACCTAAAAAAAGTATTTAGATTTCATTCATTTTTTATTCTGGCAATTTTTTGCCTAGGGCCCCAACAGACTCTAGAAATGGTCCTGGCATTATGTAATTGAAACCAAATATTTGCATGAACTGTGGTGTGGAACTGCTGTTGTTGATTTTACTTTACTTTTACTTTAGTAATGAGAAAAAAGCCTCCCTTTCAATGAGTGACATTGTCTTCAGCATTCATTTCTTTCACTGAATAAGTCGAAAAGGAACACTTTTCCTTCAGCAATGTTCTTTCTTCCTTTTTGCATGATTAACATCATGTACATTGTATGTTGTTCTTTATCATTATGTAACTCAGAGGTTTGCATGTTGGTCTGAAACTAATGTTACCCTAAACTCTACTACAATTTTGTTCTCCATTGTTTCTCAATAATAAGTTAATTAGAAATCACCACATGGTGGCTATATCTGCATTTTTTGAACTGAGTCACTACCCCTCATCATTTTTATTTTATGATAGAAGTTATAAAATATGCAGACCAAAGCTCAAGAGATGCTACAGACTCAACCACTTTGAAGTGTATCCAAACATGATGTGTGAGCGCTCAATAGTCAGTCAGAAATGCTTAAGCATGCTCTTGAAAATAAGACTTACAAAGGTTATCGTGGCTGCATTGTAAGTAATTTATGAGAAGCACAACATCTGACTCTGATTTATTTATGTTTCTATTTGTCTTTGCTATATTTTAGAGGAGTTGAAAAGTCCAATATTTTGTAAGGTTTGGTGACATTTTGATCAAAGGGCTAAATTATGCAATTTATTTACACAAGTTCTGATAAGTGACACTAATCCCAGGAAAAAAATCTCTGATATCATGCACAACTATTTTGTTTGTGAGAATTCAAATTTTATGTAAAAAAAAATAGACAGGAAAAATTGATGATAACAAAATAAAGAAACTCATAACATTAAATATCAAAGCCCCCTGCATGTTTGGAATGACTTCTGACAACACTTTGGTTTCTCTTTAAAGTACAGCCTCAGGCTTCTCCTTAACTCTTTCGAGTAACTACTGATCCCATTCCAGTTGTCTCATGTTTTACGATGTGAGTTGAGTGGGCCGAGGTACTGGGCAAAAGTGTTTTCCTCCACAATGTTTTCCAATCCATCCTCTTGCATCATCGTTATCATGGTAAATAATTCAACAGTTTGTTTCTAGATATGACCTCCATGCGCTTTCTCTCCCACTTTTTTTCCTTTCTTCTCTCACACAGAGTTTGGTGATAAAAAGAATAACCTGCTAATGCACACCTACAAAGATGCACCTCTCGCTTCTCTCGTGGACCTGGTCATTTAATACATTTTGTAGCCCTTTTTACACATGCATGCACAGTCCCACTCACGTTAATGCAACCCACATACTGTAGTGGACTGATACTAGTAGCAGTCATGATAACAATGATTAATGTGTTCATTCTCTCACATCTACTCTCACTGACTGAGTGCACTGATAATTGCTTGTTGCTGATACTGCCCTTCTCGAAATGTTTAGATGTACAGTCCAAATGACAAAGAGCCTCTGGTCTTTAAAACAAAAAATATCTTATATTTCCCTTTCCTTATCTTTTCGTATGTTCCTGGATCAGAAATAGTGCAATAAAAACATGGTCACAAGAACAAAAGACAAATTCATCTCTAATTGTGAATTGACTGCATTAAGCAGGGCTGCCAGAAGATGTTTTAAATTGGGGGTGCTGTAGTGGAAGGAGCATTTTACCCCAACCCATACAATACAACCCATACAAATACAACATAAACCTACATCAATACCACTGCACACACCAAAAAAGCAGCAGCATCAACAACAGCAGCAGCAGCCAGGTCTCTAAAAAAAGGACTCCTTAATGCTATTGCACAATAATAGTTCACAGTAATGCCACAACATTGCAAAACAAATGTCCACAAGCCCATTGCGCACAGCACACAAGAACATATCCAAATATGCAAGTTTTTTCAACAAAGTTATATCAGTTAATAGTAATTGACAGCTGAATATTAAGCTGCTCGGCGGCAGTTTAAACCAAATAACTTACCTTGAGCTGCAGACAATGTGCTCCAGTAGTTACAATACTCCAAATGTGGCCATCAGGACGGTCTGGGTCCAGCTCCTCGGGACGGTGAAGGGTCACCACATCAACCGGTTTCCCTCTGCTGCCTCTTCACCCAAGCAAAACACACAACCTGACCACACTCCGTCACGTAATAAAACCACTTCCATTTAGCAAACCAAGTTGATGTACATGCACGGCTGAAAGTTTCTTTCCCAAAACGTCTGGCCAGAAAATTGAAGTTGGGTGGCTGGAGAGGCTCCTCAAATGCCGCCAAGTCAGTCCTAGCCTGACACCTCTTAGCAACAGGCCCCACAGTGGTGACGATCCTTCGATTAGCAATCAATGCTACAGTACCCGGATGTAAGCTTACGGACCCTTCTAAAGAGCTGACATGTCCCGCCCTACATTGCCTCTGACTGGCTAATGGTCGTTGCCTTCACCGGTTGGATTTTTTTAGGTTTAGGCACGAGGAGTGAGAATGGTTGCAAAGGTAAGAAGTCATTAGGTGTGTTAGACTTCAGCTGACTGGCCTGACTTGACTGTGACCGTGAGCTGCCGGTGACTTCCGGGGCGGAGTGTCACACGACTGCAGTTAAATCGGCCGACAGTCTATTTCCCGTTGCGCGACTTCACCTGTGTAACAGCAGCAGGTTGTTCACACAACTCACCCCCGAAAATTTTAAAAATGATGACTGTTACCCTCAATATATGACTATATGTGACAAACATGACTGTTTAGCAAAATCTATTCACACAGTTTACTCCCCCAAACACATGCACATGTTCTTAAACATGTTCAGACCAGACACAAGTTTCCATTAGACTTTTAACACATGAAATTAAATCTTAGTAATGTTTTATGAAAACGTGGAGGGTCATGGGTTAAGGTATTTGGGGGAAAGGTCACACTTTTTGTTTCACTGAGAACCGAAGACTTGAGAATAAAAAAACAAGGGTCACCATGTTGTCAGGAGGTGAAAAGAAAGGAAATCTAAAGAATAAAAAATATGACCTTTATGAGAATATTATTTCCTTTACAGTAACAAACTCTGATCTTAACTGCTTTACAGCTTTCTGCTGGAAATGAAAACTCTAGTGTTGGTGTCTATATTTAAAAAGAGCTGTCAGAAGGAGGAGATCAAATAAATTGCTAAGATAACCATAAAAGAGCTGGGGTGGACAGTAGCCTAACTAAGTAGGCTACCTTTACTTGAGTCCTGTACTTAAGCTTATCTTTCAAGTATTTTTAGAGTAATATTCTTATTGGAAACTCCTGACATTTACTCTATTATGCTTAAAAGACAAATATTGTACTTCTGACTCCACATTACTATGAAGTATACTTACTTTGAAGCGGCTTTTAGTCAGACGAATGAACTTTGTTCCACTGTATTATGTTCATCACGGGAGAAAAAACAACCACAGCCAACTCCTCCACTGTTAGTCATGTTTTAACCTGTCAGTGTCTTAACTATGCTGACGTTAGATAGATGAGGCAGAAGATTCTTCACCAGGGTCTGATCTGAAGAACATGTTTGAACGTTTGAAGAAAGATTCATTAAATTTGAAATGTTTTCTGTGTTTACCACGACCAGACTTCATCACTAAAGTTGAGTTAAGACTAAAGAAAATACAAAAACAAAGGCTCCTTTTGTTGATTCAGTTGTTTTTATGTCCATGTCTACAGTATTTCTATCATATTCTACAAGCTTTTATTTTCCAGATTCTACAGTCAGTTCATGCAATAGGTTGGTTAAGAGTCATTACATTCTGTAAATGTGGAACGACACGACAATATGTTGACATAAAAAAAATGTACTTTTGAACACTCAAGTATTAAATTCAAGTACTCCAGTACTTTAACTCAAATAAACAACTTAACTGAACAACTTTCACTTGTATAGGAGTAATATTTGACCAGGAGTATCTATACTCTGACTAAAGTAATGGAGCTGTGTACTTTGTCCATCTCTGTAAAGGAGGATCTGAATTTCTTAGAATAAAAACGTAGAACACGTCATGTGTGTAAGTGAAGCCTTCAGCCAATCGAGATAAAGTGCTGTCGTTCCGGAGGTGGCTCCCAGTCGGTGAAGCCAGCGGAGAGCAACTGCAGCCGCCTGACTCGGAAAACTGAAGTCACCTTGCTCCCACGGGGTTTCAATGTCATGTGACATGGTGAAGCAAGCAGCATTAATTTGATTCAATGCAGTTTTGGGATTCTGGATCAAAACTTGTTCAGTGCAGACTGTTTTATTTCTGATTGAGACAATGAAGTATTATTACACACAGTACACAACAGTAGATGAGGATCATTACACAACAGTGTATTTAGTGCCCTCTGACCTACCATACTCATAGAAAAATTAGGGATTATCATGACTAAAATTGAAACATTTATAACTAATAGCAACAACAAACTTTCATAAAATTGTGACAAAAAATGCATTTGAATCCACCTGATTTCATGTGCTTCCACTTTCCAGTTTCCACTTAAAAAAACAAAGAAATAAACAATAAAAAAAACTGAATGTTCAAACATCTCAAAGATTTTAGGAGACCTCTTAATAATAATAGTAATACATGAAGCAGACTTAAATTTCATGAAAAATATTGTTTCCCATTGTGTGAAGTTTGATAGGTGCTCTATTCATTACATTATCCTTTTCTGTTTCTGCAAAGGTTCAACGGTGCTCAAGTGGAGAAGTAGTTATACCAGCTGTTTATCTCAAATATTCACATAGCATACATTATATTTGGATGGAAACTTGGCTATAGAGCAGTGTTGAGTCTATTGTTATAGATAAACTTTCATATAAATACATGGTAAGACAAATGCTGAAGAATTTCAGATAACATTATTCCCACCTATCCCTCCATGGCTGGGATCATGCACGGTCTTGTATCAGGGGTATAGCTTTACCTGTGCTGTCCATCAACAACAACAACACCTTCATTAAACTTGAGTCCTATGAGAAAAAGAATGGTAATGTTACAAAGCAGTGCAAAAATATCGCCTTACTGTTTTCTTTGGTATTGTTAGTGTTCAAGCTGAATTCCCATACATATTTATGTCATTATGAGCCAGGGACTTTGCCTGTGCAATTTTCTCTTGCTCTTTTCTTTTCTGTTCTATGCCACTTTATCTTCATCATCTTCCCCTGTATTTTCCATGTGATTAAGTCCCCAGTGGTCATGTGCTTTATAATTCCTTCTAATCACAACCTCCATTGTGGAGGATTCGTCTTCAACTGCCATCTTAATTCCTTTCTGTCCATTGACTTTCATATGACATTCATCCCTCTGGCTCTCCTCTGGCGTCGCCGTGGCATGACTGTACAGTGACAAACTGCATGGCTGGGGTAAGAGGAGGAGGTTAAATGACTTGCCTCTAAGACAAAGAGTTCATCATTGCATCTGCTGTATAATGAAGGTAAAGGATTGCTGGCCTCCTCACCTCTGGGGAAAGAAAATTAGCACCTTCCAAGCGTTTCCGCCATTTCAGGGAAAGCAAGTTACACTGCAGTGTGATCCCTGGAGCCTTTTACATAATATCCTGACGATCTTATGAGGGAGAATATTAGTGTTATTTATGAAATTCAAATAAGACAATGTATTATAAATAAGATAGAGGATATTGATAATGGCTGAAATTGACCAGAGCCTGATGAACTTTAGTTAAAATAAAAAAATAAAAAATTCATTATGCTCTATTTTATGAAAAGGTGAATTTTGACAAATCTAACCTAGGAGGCAACGCCTGACCTATTTAAGATTATGTTTAATCCAAACAATTTGGCCTCTGGTGTTCCAGAGCGCTCTCATTATAGTATAATACAAATCATTTATATTGTATTGAAGAAGGCTGAAAAAAATGTCAGCTTATGGAATAAAGTCTAGCCTGCCTATCCATCATTCCAAAGTTCTCCTGCTGTTGTTATATTTGTTTGCAGCCTAAACTTTCACAGGGAGTCTTATGCAGTAGAACACACCTCCCTCTCGGTTTGAGAAGCTCCAGAATGTGCAAGTTTATTTATTCTTATTTAATGATGCCAAAAGTTTTGGTAATTATTTGAATTTCACACTAATGCTGCACTTGCATGATACAAACAGTGGACTATATTGAATTTGCTGAGCTCTAATGTGATTGACAACAGAATCAGTCGAAACAACAGTACCGGCATCTCCATCCTTGTTTGCAGTTAAACATAACAGAGGTCTGTTGATACAGTACATTTAATTTAGTCAGGTTCCAGGTTATCCAACTCTTCCCACCAAGCACTGTAATTGGTTAATCAGTGTCAGTCAGGCACAATACAACACTTCCATTAGGTGTCTATTATCAGGTATCATATTATCAGGTACATGTTTGGTGTCATTTCACCTTATTTACCTTTTTGTGTCCTATAGCAATCTATCAACAGCTGCCAGCTTGGCTTCAAAAAGTAACCTGCATCAGCATTTCTCTGATACTGGCATGGACTATAATGACATTGTCAAATTTACTGACTTTGAATTTCTAAATGAGTTTCTGATTGGTGGTTTAAGGTTTTTAATGAAACATATGGCGTTTATATATTGTTGGCATAATGCAGGTCTGGTCAGACTCACTGGCTGTTGAACATGTGGTCTCTCTAAGTAAGGCAGTACCCCCCATTTACCTACAAACCAACCATAGTTTATGGTCAGCTACAACTCAAAGCCTCTCTGATGTTTCACTGGAGGCATGAAAGATCATGGCTGTAAGTGGACATAAAACAGAAACCTCTCTTGAGGCTTACTAGCAACATGGAGCAATATTTTATTCATTGCTCAGGGAATCTGCAGTATATTAAGGAACTAGGCCTACTGTATTTCTCCATGTAATCTTTCTCACTAAGGTTTTTGTGTCACAGCTGTCTCAGCAACAGATTATAAATCTCACTAATTAAACATCAGCAAAATACCAACAGCACACACAGTGTTGTGTTGTAGTGCCACACTCTAAAACACTTTTTCTCATATAAGCTATTATTGTGTAAGTATCCAGTTCTCCATTATCACCGTTAAATTAAAAAGGTCCTTCGATGGTCTAATCAGTTAAAAATAGCATCTTATCCCTATAATTTGGTACTTGTGCAAGTAAAGGGCGAGATGCCTCTTTTTCATAAGCAAATGCTAAGTGTCACGAGGGCACAGAAAACAAGAGTGCAACGAGTGTTACATGGGTCTCATTACAAGGCAACACAGTGTTTGACAATCTCATTTAATAGTCTAACTAGTACAGATGTAAGAGGAAAAGGTACAAAACTTTAACAGTCACAAAAGACAGGATAGAGCATGGAGCTTATCATATGTCAACATATATAAATAATTTCCATCACTCCATTCCTTATAACCTAAACATGCCTGTTCAGGGTCATAGGTGACGGGAAAGACATCTATCCCAGTGCCTATGAAGAGACACCCATTACCTACTTATTGTGTGACAATAACAGTGGATTTAGTCTTTCAAGCACAATCTGTGTATAAAAATGTTTCTATATCTGCCTTTGTTAATAGATGTACGTGAGGGAAAGTTGCTAAAATACTGAGAACAATCTGAGCTTGGAGTAAATGAACATGTAAAGAAAACTGTGAAAAGCTGACGTCAGTTGTTCTCAGAATTAGAACAAAACATTGGAGATTTAGTGTTCAGATCAGTCAGAGGGCGCTTTTTTCTGACAGGGATTACTTATACATACGTTCAACTCATTATTTGAAACTTTTGCCACATTTAATATGTACATCCATATAGCAGAAAATAAGGAAAAGCACAATAGTTGCCCTTTAATTAAAGTTGGTACAGGCTGAACTTTGTACCCTCGGTTTTTGAGCTTTAGCCCAAAGCTCTTGGCTCTCTAACTTTCTTTTTGTTTCCAGGTATGTGCAGTTTATTTCAAAGCAACACTAGCCTACCCTAAGCAAAATCTCTCACTGTCAGAGACTGTTTGAGAAGTTGAAACTTCCTTTTCCTTTTTTCTTGGGGCTCCAGAAAGCTACTAATGGTCAAGACCTTAAATCAATTTGTCGCTTCTCTGGCACCTGAATGACTTTCAATTGTTTTCTTTCTGTCTCCTTGATACAGTGTGTCCTGGAGACACTTTCCCTTTTTGTACTGGTCATTGTCTGTCCATTACTATTAAATGTTTTAGATACAGCAATATATTTCATATTAAGATAAAGATGAGCTATATTGCTATCAGGTCTCTTATTCCCCTCCAATAAGGCTTAATTTTGTTTCTGTCCTTGTAGTTGGAGGCCTGTATACTGATGTTTTAATACTGCAGACATTAATAAAAAGTAACACAGGCAGGCAGTTCAAGAGGACTGCAAATTATTGAATTAGAAAGAGGCATTTTACCGGTTCTATAATTCATTTATGTATGTATTCGACCTCTACTTTTTAAAATTGTATCACTCCCTCACAAGGAACAACATGCAGTGTGACATGGTATGGTTAAACTTGAGATGTTTAACTCGGAGTGTTCATAAAATGCACATTTTTCCACAGCAAAGTGCATCATTTGAAGCAGGAAACAAAACCTGCTGCATCCAAAGTGAAAAGAAGCTTGAGTGAATTTCTGTGTGTCTGTCTCATTACACTGTAAGGCTGATGTTATTAAGTCTGTGTGAGCATTTGCAGCCTGCAATATGAATTATTTAGCCTCCACGCTAGTCTTGTGGAGTAAAATGAGTCACATTGACATTCTATGTATACCTGAATAAACTTGAATTGTCATTGCTTCTCAATGAAAAAAAAAAGGAAAAGTAATGGCCACATATGACCTGACATCAGAACAGCCTCAGGGTAAAGAAATGAAAGACAGCTGTTTGACAGGATTCGTCTGAACCAGTGGTATCTCAGCCACATTCCTATTCAACAAGTCAGTGTAATGACAATAAGTGTTCTACTATAATTACATGGAGAAGAATTGACTTGAGAGTCAATTTATCAAGATGGATGCTTCATTTGTTATTCTTTAGTGTTCCTTGAGATATGTTTTTTCAATTGTACACAGAATAATTTTCACTAGAGGCTTTTTTTGAAGTATTGAAGGTGACTCCCACAATTGATGTATGAATGGGATCTTTGGCAGTAATCAACTGCTGTAGAATGGCACGTCCTTTCTTGTTTGAACCTGTGCCTTCTGAAGCTTTTGTTGGGGAACATCTAGGGAAAAGGAGAGAGAGGAGGTCTTGATTAGACTCAGCAAGGTGAATTATACTGTTCAGCTATCTCCTAATGATGAGACTAAATATTAAGGGACTTAATACGACCAGTACAGCAGGTCCCCTGTTAGTGCTGTAGCCAGTTTTGAATGTTCGTGATAAATTAAGTCAGGTCACAGTTTCTCTATAATCAAAGTTAATCATGGAGATGAATTATACGCCCAACAGAACTCATTTATCAAAGAGCTTCTGTTTTTATCATGTATGTCCGTAGATATATCACATTTAATATTATTATATGTAAATGCTGTATTTATCAGCCCCCAGGACAGAAGGGGAAACATTTGTGTGTCAACTGTTTGCCTCATAAATCTACAATCTGTGCAAGTGTATTCACAAAATTTGCAGTTCATTTACATACATCATGGCAACATTTATTTGAACTGTAAACAATCTTCCAACATGTTGACCAAACCCATCTTCAAACTCAGCATTCATTATGATTTCAGCTTCACACCTGTAAAGTTTTGTGACTGTATCTTGCACGGTTGTGACGCAGTCGTGATCTGTCCACAGACATATAAACACCTACAAAGTACTTAAACCCACCTCTGTGGTAGTTCCTGCTACAGTAGGTGTTCACAGGACCACATTTTGCCACAGTGACATACACACACACACACACACACACACACACACACACACAGACTCACAAAGACTCACAAGGTGAAAATAACACCAGCAACACAGTCGCGGCTGGTTAGACACAGTTAATGGTTAATGCATTCTGTGGCACCTGACAAAATACCAAGTAATTATGCGAAGCCATAATGAAGAGAGCTATAACTAAGGGGAGGCATACTGTACACAGAGGAGGTTACATAGGTACATACATAGGAGGTTATGTAGTGAAGTTGAAAATGTGTTTCAATATGACTATTTTGCATCCTTGTTGGAGACAACAGCTTTAATCCTGATGATAATTTTAGCTTTCTGATGTGCTTTACCTCATTAAGATGAAACGGATTTCATTTTGAATTTCAGAGATACATTTTAATGTCAATTTGTATTCATACACAGTCTGAACATTGCATTATTTACATTTATTACTTTATTAGTAGGTTTGCCTCATGTTTCCTCTTCATGTATAGATCGAGGTTTTTATTGAACCAAGTGCCCATAATGAAACCCAGTCAAAACACATATCAAATGATTCATTGACAGAAATGCTGTGTTTTGCACACCGCAACATAGACATTACATAATGTAATAAAGCATGTTTGTTATATTTTCATATTGAATAGTTGCATCAAATTATATTTCACCTCTCAAAATAGCAGAGGGTGGAATAAGTCACACATGTGCTAGTCACAAGCAAGTCTCAAGTTACTGTGGTGAGAATCAAGCAAGTCAAGTCGAGTCCCTGTTTCTAAGTCAAGCAAGTCACAAGTCAAGTTATATGAAATTCTGATTACCAAGGCTACCCCATTTTCCACATTTAAATCAGTTAAAAAACAGTGGTCATGAAAATTCATTTTTATTTTCAAAATTAATGGAAATTGTTGCAGCAGCTTAAACCTTATAAATTCTACTAATAGAAAAAAACATTAGTGGGGCATTTTGGGGCAATGTAGAGTCCGGATCTGTGGAAGTCACAAACACTGCTACAATTATTATTTTTATTTAAAAAAAAATATTAAAAAATTATTATTGTTATTATTACCTCCAACAAGGAGGTTATGTTTTCACCTGGGTGTGTTTATTTTGCAGTAGGACTATGCAATGCATGGGCCAGGGAAAAACCCATTAAATTTTGGTTTGGATCCAGTCAAAGTGGCGAATGCAGGAATTTTTTTAATCACTTTCTTTAAAGTGCAGGAATATTTGGCCTTGTTGGAGGTATGCGCTCTACTGAGTGCCATTCCAGTTATTACTATTACTATACATCTCTAAGTGGAACCTGCATTGTGCTATGTTCTCTTTCCCCCTGCAATCCAAATATTATTATTTTCAGACTAGCCCCTCTACTAAGTCTGACTTAGGTCAAGTCATGTGACTCAACAGGTTACTTTTCTTCTGACTTCATCAATAAGAGCTTAAGTAACATCTAACTTTCCAAGCCTGGTGTCCACGGTGGCTATTTGTGCTGTGGGTGCAGCTATTTTCTCATAAATCTCTCTTTAAAAAGTGAGCCAAGCAGTCAATGGACACCCACAGGCCTCAAACAATGTGAGTTTGGTAACTAATGTTACTTACTGTGAAATCAAACATCTATCACAGTCACAGCTGTTATAAGTCTTATACTTTTTTTTTTTACTTGTGCATCAATATTTGTGAATGTCTGAAAGGACATTATGTCAAACTGGGTGGGTCATGTTAATCTTTTTCAACCTGAAATATTCAGAATCTGTCACTGTTACCTAATTTTATATACACTAACATAACAAAAGTTACGTTGGCAGCCATTAAGTGAGTGGATTTTTCACCTTTAGCTCACTAACTTTTGATTATGCGTTGACAAGAAAAACAATTATAGTGTGAAATATGTCATAAGACTTTTTGGCTCTGGACTCTGCAGACATGTCCAACAGCATAATGGAAGACCAAATGGAATTAACTGAGACAACGACTATGCCTCTACTTTAATAAATAAAACATTTGTGTGCACAGCATTGTGGCTGAGCGGTTGTGTATTGGTGATACATGATTGATTATCATTTCATAAAGGTTATGTGCTTAATTTAGAATGTTAGTCAGTCGTACTGACAAATGTCACTCGAGGCCCTTCACACACAGTGCAGTGACAGCATTTTGTCCCATGGCACATGGGATGCTCACTATAGTCATTCATAGTCCCCTCACACAAAAAACTTCAATAAAAGGTTGTCTCTTAGTATTTACATTATTTATCCATGGGCTGTCACCTCTGAGGTCCAGATTGTTTTTCAGGCCCTCAGGCCACAACCAAGGGATTTCATTCAATTCAGCTTAAGGTGCAGTGGTGATAAAGTTCCACCATAGCACCTATATCTAAGGTTGTCAATGTTTCATGCCCAATATAATTGAAGCCAGATGCTTTATTGCATACCCTTATTTTGAATTTAAGAATAAAAAAATCAATATATGTACTGAATCTCTCTATCTGTCTATGCAGCCACCCTTTGCTTGTGTTACCTGTATTGTCTTACCATGTGTAATTACTTCATGTATTTATTAGGTTAGGGGTCACTTTATGAATAAAGAATTAAAGAACTAATTACACATGTTGAAGGTTATCTTTCAGTCCTTTTAGAACAGAAGCAGGTGAATAACACCATCACCATATCACCGTATGTGATATTTCTAATGTAAAGTAACAAATATAAGACAGCTTTTAGAATGACTTCTGACTTTATGTATTCTAAAGTTATAGAAGGCATAATTTTAAAATCAAAAGAAAATGTAGAATTGAGACCATTTTGAGAACTGTACGGCATTGATCTTCGGTGTGAACGTGAAAATTGCGAGGTGATGGCTGGGTTCAGACATTCTTCGGTCTTGTCTTTCATCCGGCTTCCATCGACAGCGACGTGTCGCTCTCCAGCTTTCAGGTATACATATCTGCCGTTTCCTTCTGTCGTTTCGGTTTTGGTGAGAGTCCATTGTTCTGTCACCCTCTCCTCAAACGGTTTCTGCCTTGAGTGAATTGACTCTTCACCCATCTCGCCTCCAGTGGGAGCTTCCTGTGGTGCTCAGGTCTCTCTCTCTCTCTCTCTCTCTTGTGAGCCGATGAATACATTTCTCTTAAACTGATCTCCCCTTGAAGAGAGCTTAATTGCCGGCTGTGACTTCGATGAAGAAAGTGAGTGATCTCTGCACTCTGCCAGCGCACAGACGCTGTTTGGACATTGAAAGGTGCTACATTTTGCCCTGCTTTATACCGTTTTTTTATGTACATTCACAGCCCCAAATTCTTCAGGGAGCTGTGCTCAGCTCCAGTACTGCATGTTTCTTGGGGTCTATGCTACTGGGCCACTGGGTGTTGTCCCCATTAGCTGGGTAAAAGTTCAAGTGAGGTGGTTTTTCACAGTCTAAACATGGAGCTGAACCCTTGCATAGATCCCTTTGAATTCTTCAAGTGTCCTGCTGCTTTAGTGTGACAGTGGCGAGGAAGATGTCTCTCCTGGCAAGATTACCAGTGTGCCAGACAGGCAGGAGATAGGGCTTCACTGGTTGCCACTGTCTCCCACCTGTGTCTACGCTGGCAGATTAGGTTGGTTGCACAGTGGAAGAACACGCTTTGGTTGACAGAAGTGCTGAATCTGAGAGGAATGATTAATGTTAATTCACTGTATGTTTGTTGCAGCCCCTCCCCTTTCCTCATATAGACACAGCTGAGTGTCGTGTATTTACTGTGCGTCGTCAGTCAGGCTGTGTTCAGCCTTTTCATCCCTGGTATGGTGGGGTCCTTGAGGGCTGGTCAGCTCTTGTGTCATCAGGTCCATGTCCATTTCTTACCGTGCTGGTGTCACAACAGGGGATCGCGGCGGGATCCATTAGAGGGAAACAGTGTGAAACCAATTGAACATTACACATTGAAACCCTAGTTCTAGCAGAACAGACGGGTCCTTCTAACTGAACACCTGCTGGAGTTGCATACTTTGAAGATGCTGTTCAGACGTGAATATACTGTAGGCAGATGTGAATATAGGCAGCACTGTGTGGGATTGTCCTGATTTGGAAAGAACATATAAATATTAGTGTGGTGGCAGGGCTTCTTACAGAGCCTATTAAAGGGGATTAACCCATGCTCATATTACAGTGCATAACCTGTGCTTCATTTGCTGTAAATACATAAATACATCATGCTATACCACACTCAATACTGCAGGCGGTGGCCACATGCAACATTGCAGTAAAGAAAAAGAACATGTAATACAGTAGTTTGAAGAACAAACATAATTGGCCAAAATAGAAGTGGGAAAATTTACAATCTCATAGGACAAAATATTAATACACATGATCATTCAACATTAGACTCTTAGATGTATAAAAACGAAGCAAACTATTGTCTCATTTCTCTACACACCATCCTTTCATTACTTCACAAACCAGCAGAACAGACACTGTTTAATGTATCCCTGTGTCTGTGAAACTCCCAGAGGCGCAAGGAGAGAACAGAGGCCATTACTTATTACTCGGCAAAAGACAGGGTTCCCATCAATGCCATGCACAATGGGGGTTTAAAGAAAATGATTAATACCCTTAACAAATGTTATATAATCCCCTCTTGCAATTGTTTCTCAAAAGCTGTGCTGCGTGTTCGGTATACCAAATGTGGAGGAAGAATTCCAAAGGATCTGAAGAGAGCTGAATGTCTTGTGACAAAAGAGACTTATATGAGCCTTACAGTTCATTATGTCAGTGGTGACTTAACAATGAGAAGTCTGCAAACTGCATTCTTTCCCCCCCAAGAGCACACTGGAGAGGCTATTGCACAGGGACTGAGGGAGTTTTTGGCGTGGATAGTGCGAGAGGAAAAGATGGTCCACATTAATGGACTGGACATTAGTTTGTCTAACATTGTGATGGCAGTTTTCCTTATTGTTTCAGCAAGACAAGTGCTTTGGACATTGTGGAAGCACATAGTAATTTAGCCTGACAGTTAATGTTTATTGCCTCTATGAAAATTCAGAATAAGTTATATAAAAAGGTATATACACTCACCGGCCACTTTATTAGGTACACCTTGCTATTGGTACTAAGGGGCCCAAAGTGTGCCAAGCAAATATCCCCCACATCATTACAGCACCACCACCAGCTTAAACTGGTGATACAAGGCAGGATGGATCCATGCTTTCATTGTATTTAATGCCAGATTCTGACCCTACCATCCAACTGTCGCAGCAGAAATCGAGACTCATCAGACCAGGCAATGTTTTTTCCAATTATCTATTGTCCAACTTTGGTGAGTCCGTGCGAAATGTAGCCTCAGTTTCCTGATCTTAGCTGACAGGAGTGGCACCCGGTGTGGTCTTCTGCTGCTGGAGCCCATCTGCTTGAAGGTTCGACGTGTTGAGCGTTCAGAGATGCTCCTCTACATACCTCGGCTGTAACAAGTGGTTATTTGAGTTACTGTTGCCTTTCTATCAGCTTGAGCCAGTCTGGCCATTCTCCTCTCCAGCCAGAGAACGGCCGCTCACTGGATATTTTAGTATCCAGCGGTTGTGCGTGACAATCCCAGTAGATCAGCAGTTTCTGAAATACTCAGACCAGCCTGTCTGGCACCAACAACCATGCCACATTCCAAGTCACTTAAGTCACCTTTCTTCCCCATTCTGATGCTCGGTTTGAACTTCAGCAGATCGTCTTGACCATGTCTAAATGCCTAAATGCAGTTGAGTGAGTGAGTTGCTGCCATGTGATTGGCCTATTAGATATTTGCTTTAACGAGCGGTTGAATAGGTGTACCTAATAAAGTGGCTGGTGAGTGTATATATGTACTGCATTATTGTGCTTAGCTTTCCTACCAACCTGTCTCCACAAGCTCATGAATATTTAATGGCAAAGTAAGATTCCTGATACACATGTCCCTATGCATGCTCATGTGTTGTGTATCCATATGCCTGAGATGTCACAGGTCAGACTGGCTGCACACATACACCGCATGAATAACATATGCTTCCCAAATCAGCCTCTATAGTACAAGGCAACCAAAACTGTACAGACGTGCAGTTAAAAAGCCAGTTTACTGAACAGTGTGGTGAAACACCTCTGTCTTTTGTTTGATTTGCAGAGTCTTCTTTTAAATGAGTCAAGCACTATCTCCGCTCAAGTTTCTGGTGTTCATAAGAAGCAAAGTAAAAAACTAAACCCGGGCATCCATGTCTTCCCTGCCTACTATCTGGAATGCACAGAGTTTGTTACTGATGTGTCTCCCACTTCCAACTTCCAATGTCTTGGCCATAAACAAGGCATAAATACACTAGGGATGGTAGCTAATTAGATGCAGCGGTGACAGGTGAATGCAGAAGTGCATGTGGGGAATATACCAGAGAAAGCACTGGGAGAGACCAGAAAATAGAAGCAAGTGTGGCTGCCTCAACAACCATGACACTTCTGCTGCAAGAAAAAGCTAGCAAGAGAGACAACCTGCTCTGAAATCACGTCTGCAGCAGAGACGGGTCAGCAGACCGGTGGCCACAACGCCTCGGACCGTATCCATTACTGCCTTCAACTGATAAAATAAACATGTTTATGACAAGCTAGCATTTATACTCATGAAGCAATGGGCAAATGTGTAACCCCAGTTTACTTGTGGCAAATTTGGGCTACATATCTATATATTTCTGCATATTGTGCAGCAACATGAACAAGAAATACGACTGCAAACTGTAACCCTGGTTCTATGAGCAAGGGTGGACCAGGAGCAGCCTATCGCAAGGTTTGTCCTTGCATTAAAAAGATCTTGCAGTAAATTTGATACCACTCACAAAATCAGGACAACACTGTATTTATTTCACTTTAGTGTAAAAAAAAAAAAGTTTAGAAAGGAATGGTAAAACTTTCATTGGCAGACCCACAATTTCGAGATAGCTGTGTCCAAGCCAATTTCACTTTTACCAGACTTAGTAATATTGTCTCAGGATCATTTTCAAAGCATGTGTGTATATATGGTATGCGTGTGTGTGTGTGTGTGTGTGTGTGTGTGTGTGTGTGTGTGTGTCTGTGTCTGTGTGCATTCAAGTACACTAATATTGGAAGCTGTTCTTTTTGGAAAGCTGCCAGTTGAAAGGGGGCCAACACAGCATGGGGAAGATGGAGAGAAGAACAAAGTAAACAGGGTACATACACTGGAGAAAACGGTGACGCCGGAGCAGTAATAAAACATATACTCACTTAACTCACACATGAAATCACACACATGCAGGCATGCATCCCCCCTCCAAGCAAACACATGTTCCAATACCAAGCACTTTTTCTTCACCCTTCTTGCTCTCATTGTCTCTTTTACCCATCGAGGGAGAGATTTACTATTACTGTTTCAAAGGGCACAGCCTTTGATCTTTAGCTACTATTGAGGTTCACAACTCTGAGTCAGAAACACACAAGCAATATGTGATTCAAGTGAATGAGATCAGTCTGATTTGATCAGGATATTTGTATCATTAGAGCAGCAAACCACATGGACCGACGACAATCCTGTTGATTCCTGTGTGTGTGAATAACAGCAAACAAACAGCCATGATTGCAATTATAAGCACACCTGCCAACCTTTAAATGGATTTGTAACGTTCCTGAAGAGCCCAAGCGCAGACAGCACCCAGCAGACGGATATGAGATCAGCAGATTTACAGACACTGAGGATCACAAACTGATAAGCAATCAGATGCACAGTGTCAGGCAGGTATAGATTTGAAAGTCAAACAAAAAGAGTATCTGTGACCAGAAAGTAAAAACACAAGAGCTGATCGGTCACTGAGCAGCAGGTTTGAGGGCGAACGCGGCACACGGGGAAACAGAGGGATCAATCTATATGTGAACAATCGACAAATGGAAGACGACAAGTAAGACAGAGATAAAGCCAAGCAGAGTCTGGTGCTGGACCAGTTGGATGAAAGCAGCAAAGGTATCAAAATTGAAAGAGAGGAGGAGAATATGGTAAAGGATTTAAAGTGGAAATTTTATTCTCCTTTCCAAACCAGCCACAGCCAAGAAGAAAGCTCCGTTTATACATGTATTCTTCATCCATTATCTCTCCATGGCTTTTGAAAGCTTTCTGCTTGGTTATGTGCTCTTCCAGGAACCATAATCCTCTTACTGTGTGTTGTAAGATGTCCTAGAGTGCCTTGAAAGGCACCTGTAAATAAAATATATTATTATTATTTGACCAGACATCATCATTTGTGGGAACAATCCCAGGCTGCCTCGTCCTGTGCTGCCCCCATCCTTGTGTTTCCCCTTCGATGGATGGCATTGGTTATGGTTTCCGCCACCGCAACTCAAAAATGTAGTATTCAATTTTAAAGTTTGAGCACGCAGAAAATGACAGATAGCAGCTTTTAAAGAATGCTGTTGTAATTGCACCCTGCTATTGGCTGGCGCCAGGTGGTATCTTCTTGCACAGAGTAAAACACGTGGTAGCACATTTCATCTTAATCTAGTTTATTGCGTGATTTCTGTATCCATTGGGGAATAAGCAGCCAACATGTGTGGGAAATGCCATAGGGTTATAGGTTAGTTTTCTTTCCATCTTCCTCAATTTTCAGAGTCAACATTGATTGTATTCCTCCTTAGTGACACATCCTGCTCCTTAAACTGGTGCTTGATAATCCTCTTTTCTCTCTCCTCAGCACCTGATAATGTCGCTGTGACAGTTTACTGTTTGATTTCTATGAATTGCTTCACGATGATTGACAGTTTGACGGACCCTGTAATTGGCTGCCTGGTCTGTTCAGTCACCAAGTAAATAATAGGGATGGTGATGGGAGTCTGGGGCCTTTCATGTCTATTCATTATGGGAACACACATTTGTATTACTTAGATATTCACTTCATTAAGCTTCATTCGGTTTCATTCTGTAATTCTGTAATTTCTAGCCAATTGACAGTGGCTGTGAGGTTTGGCTGTGTACCTGAATGGTGGACATTGAACTGTAGGCACAATAATTTGTTTTCCTGTAAGCCTGGAATCTGTGACCTGCTGCCACAACTGAAACACCACTATGAAAGTGTGTCAACGATCAATAGTCATTGTCAACTGCCACAAGAAGAGCCACACACACAGTAAGATGAAAGAAACCAAAATGTCCATAGAGCTGAAGATGACTGTTAATCACAACAAGCAAGTCTTTTCACATTAAAATGTTCACATTTAGACAGGAGAAGTTACATGAACTTAATGGTTGTGTCCTTGGCAGCTTGCTCTGTGAATGGTGTGAAAGGTATTCATTACAACAGAATTCATTCACAGCATTTTCTGAAAGTGTGAAAATGTTTGGTCAGTGGTCACAATGGCCCTGTTAAGATTTGGTATTGACATCCGTCTCAGATGAGCCGATCACAGCAAGACAGCTCTAACTTCAGGTGTGAACACATCCAAGATGCATTGAGGACGCACTTGAGATCCGATCACTCAGACCACATCCGGAGGTGGTCTGGGCCACATATGGGAATTCTTTTGGCAGTGTAAATGCATCCTGGGCCACGTTGAAGGACCGTCTACTCTACTAATGTCCTCTGCCACTGTCTAAACAGTCCTGCCACTGTTTCATAATGAACTGAAAAGATTTTACTATTTCAAATGGCTAAAACCTTTTTTCATTGTAGAGCTGTGCAGAGTGCAATGATTCACTCAGCCCATGCCTCTTTCTCTCTCTTTCTTTCTCTCTCTCACACACACACACACACACACACACACACACACACACACACACAAACACAAACACAACAGACCCGTCTGTCAGATTGGCTAAAAACAACAATGCATATGTGTTTATTTGCATATAAAGCAGGGAAGTGCGATCCCATCACAAGTGGTCACTGGAATCGCATGTGGAGATGCATTTTAATGGCAGGTGTGAACCGACATACTTAAAGCTGTCCACTCGTGATCGGATCGCCAGAGACGGATGTTAATGCCAGATTTGAACAAGGCCAAAGTCACAGCAGCTGAGTCGTTACCCATTGTGGTTATTTATGGTGACCAACTTGTGTAATTAGAACAGCTCGTTTAAAGGCGGTGTTTTCTAGTGTTAGATAACACAGGTATTTATAAACCACTCACCTCCTGTTTGTGTCTCATCATTAACTTGTAGTTGTGTTTGATCCTGAGCAAAATTCTGCAACTCGTGTTTAAAACAATTTTGGCTTCCTTGCTTATGATCTTCAACTTGTGAATTAAAAACAATTTCATAACCATTGTATCTAAAGTGCAAAACCACAGAAAAGTTTTTTTTTTCACCAAGACCCGGCCTCTGATTAGCTTACCCTGATATTCTTGCTATCACCCTAATAAATCATTACTCTTTATGCCTTAACTTGGCTGAGTACTACCCAGTCTGAGGCAGGGGAGGGGCAGGCCTTCGCCCTCCTCGGTCAGCAAGAAAAATAAAGCCTGTCAGATGGTATTTAATACAACTAGATGATTATAATATTTGTGTTATTGAACAATATGTTTATGATTTACAAGATTTGGATAAAACACCAACAAAACAGTCATCAGTCTCTAACTATAAATGGAGGAATCTCTGTCTGGCTCAATTTTCTTGTCAACTGCTTATCCGATTGACTTCAAACATCATGGGTGTATTGCTGAGGAACCTGGTTTAACATAGGTCAAGCAATTAGCCCCTAACGACAGGCACTGTAGTAGCTTTATTACAAATGTACATCTGAATCAGCTAAAAAGAAATTACCCAAATTTTTAAACAACTTGCAAAATAGGACCAGGACTGGTACTATTTTAGGAATTGGCTCAGTAAAGTTTGTGAGTGACACGTACCCAACATAAGAAATAATTTAATAAAATAAAAAAAATGTGACAATAGCAGCAAAGCATACACACAGAAGGCAGCGTCCCCTCAGAGACAGACACTGACATTCATCAATCCCAATGGGCCATATGTAATGAATGAATTTTATGGACATGTTTATGCTTTCAAAGGGGGAATTCCTGCCTTTAAGACCTGTCTTTGAAACAGTTATTTTTTAGAACAGTCTTATTATTGTACAGTAAAACACACTTTAATTGCTTGTGTAATCGTAAGCCAAATGTTTCCTGCAAGGCCACTAAACAGTATGGGATGCAGCACAGGAAGAGTGTGGATGATATAGAATATTAATAACGGATTGGGATGAAAGTGTGAGAAGCGGATCCAATTTCATGGATGTATCACTCTAAAAATGCTAGGGCATGTCTGGCTGATCATTCCCTATTATTGGACTGCTTTTGAGCCGAAGGAAAACGACTGTATTTCTAATAAACTCAAATGTGGATTAGACACAGCAGAATGGATCATATTGTGTTGGTTTTGTATGAAGTAATGAAAGTGTAATCATTCATAGAGAAGGAATGTAAACAGAGAAACTGACTTTGAGAAGTATTTCCTAGGACAAGTGGCATAACTTACATCAGATCATGTCGTGCGTCCAATAATGTCAGCCTTTCTCCTTGGTTTAGGTAATATTTGAGCATGAACGTTCCTCACACTGTGCTCAAAGTCACACTGCTCGTAGTTATCCATTTTACAAGTAAAGGAGAGTACATTAACTATTATGTCAGGTCATCAAATCTTCCATCACTACTTGTAATGGTTCCATGTCATCATCTTAATCGAACTGCTGCGAAAATGGAGTTACTTCAGGTACTGCCTGGAAACCTATTTCAGTCAAAGTCGGCACTTCAACAACAGCAAGTGGCATTGTGAGAAATAAAGGTAGGGTAGTTTCAAGTGTTGCTTTGAAGGCAGATGACTGTACCAGATAATCATAAAGTCCATGGACTTCATTCACTGTGTCCAATATCATATGAAACTTCTCAAGATTTCAAAACCAGGATTCTATAGAAATTGCCATTACTTTTGCTTTTCAGCTCTGTCACATGAGTGATGGCTTAGTATAGTATAGACTGCACTGGCTACCACTCTGTGGGTTGTAATACAGACTATAGCACTATATGTTTTTTCCCAGCTAGTTTGGATGTGTTGCATTGTTTTTGTAATAAATCTTGGGGGTTTATTTTCCTCACGTCACCATCTAATGCATTCTTGATGTTTTCTGGCAGGCAAGTTTACTTTATTTTTACCAGTTCTCTCTCTTTGACATTCTCCCATTTGGATTTATAAATGTTGTTAGATATTTAAGCACAAGGGCTTTCTATACATCCCCCACACATACACACAACATATTGTTTAATAACAGGAAAATCGCAAGTGTAGGTCTGCGAAGAAAATAAGTGCTTAATCTTGGGAATAGGATTAAAATGATTGAAACTCTGGACACTATACTATTTCATTTGTTACATGTACTAAAACAGTCATTAAGATTTAACTGATGTGGAAAAACACTTAAAACTGTTGTGTAAAGACCTGAATTTTCTTTAAGATGATCAAATTAACTGATATTTTAGCCACTTGGGAACAGCAGAACAATCTGTGAACACAGTATTGACACAGCATCACCTTTAAAAGCAAACGTGGCTATTTACACATCAAGCAGACATGTAGCGGCATTAACAGGCATTTGGAGTCGTGTTTGTGTCCACCTGACGAATGTCAATTCAATATTCACTCTGTTTTTAGCCTTTAGCCTTTTTTTGATCTCCACCACCTCCTGAGGGAAATAGTTGCTACTTTATCTCCTAATTGCTCCGCACAACTTCACCAGCTAATTGCTAACTGATGAACTGATTCATCAGAGCCAATGGTGCAATGATGTTCGTGTAAAAATTATTTGCAAAATCAAAAAAAAAAAGTGACAATGAAGCTGCAGCAATGTCACAATACAACGAGCCATCCATCAAGTCAGACAGCAGGTTAATGTTGCATCAAAAAATTCTACTGAGGACGTGCCGTAGACGACAGTGATCTTCTCAAATCGGTACATACAGTATCACCAACAACAATGTCGACGTTCACACAATGGTCCTTACATTGACGAGTTCTCCTTCCTTGACTTTGCAAACTGGGTTATCAAGTCCTGAAAAAAATAAAAACAACTCTCTCAGCAGCTTTGACTCGGCGGGCATCAAAGAGATTGCCAAAAGCAGTTTCTTACTTGTGAATGTTCTTGGTTAATATTTCATTTGTTTGATTTGAAATTGACCTCTCTCCGTCACATTTTGATACAGGTAAACAGACTAGTAATTGAAGTACTTCCATCTCGTGGTTTTGGATTTCTCTTTGCTTTGTTCTGCTTTTTTTTGGAAAAGGCTCAGGGTCCCTGCGGCTCCGCTGCTCCTGCATGCACACCAAAATCACACTGATAAAAAAAGGGGGAAAGTTGTAGGGGACGTGTTGAAGGTGAACGGACAAGAATGTGTATTTAGAAATGCTTTCCAAAATGAAAGACTAAGAAAAAGGTCAGCACCGTAACATGGTTATTCTTCTATTCATGGCAACAGCTGGTATTCTTTTCACCTCGTGAGTCTGTGTGAATGTGTGTGACATCATGGCAAAATGCTGTCCTGGAGACGCCTACTGTAGCAGGAGCTACCACAGAGACAGGCATGGCAGCTGTTCATATGTCTGTTGACAGCTTTTGTCACCGTGGTAGCATCACACCTGTGCAAGATGCAGTCACAAAATTTTGTAGGTGTGTAGATGAGATCAAAATGAGGGTCGAGTTTGAAGATGAGTTTGGTCCAATCCACGAGTGTGATAATGTGAGTACTCATGGTCATGGTCAGATTGTCAACATGTTGACAGGCGTCGTGATCTGGACTGATCCCATTGCAAGATGGTCTCTCGTTTTGTTTGTCAGCAGGTTGCCACCAGGGGGGGAAACACCGACTGACCAATCGTTCCGTGATCCCAAAAGGCATCTGATCTGAATATGTAATTTTGGTGGTAAAGCGGATATGCAGGTACAAAATTAACTGTTCCTCATTAATTAAATTCAAGTGCATATTGGATGTTTAGGGGTAGGCATAATTAAGGAAGCAAAATCTACTTAAAGTCATGCAAGTTAAATAAGTGCAATTAAAGCAAAGGAATTAATGTATTGATCTGAATCCTCATTTGTTGTAAGACCGTCAGTGTATGAGCATAACATTGGGTCTACACTGTGCTTCAGATTCCCTTAACCTCTGAAAACTAATGATCATTCTTCTGATGAGTGATACAATATGTTACCCAGCGACTTAGAACATCAGCAACTGTTTGCCAATATTTAACGGTTTTGATGACAAAGATCTTTTTGGTAAGCATGACAGATAGTCATACCATACCCCTCTTCGTGGTCAGAAAGTAGAGGCATGAGCGCAAAGCACTGTTTCACTGCTCTACCATTTTTGTTACATGCACAACATCCATGCCTTTTTGTCCATTCCCTGTCTTGCTTTTTTATTCAGAGTAAAGATACTTCTTGTTCCCTCAACGCATGTGCTTGCCTCGTCACGGCTGACTCATTCAATTATCTGACTCACCAAGCCACTCAGTCTCCAACTGTGCTCAGGGCTGCATGTGGGCCAATTTCTACACACACTATTTATATATATCTAGACCAATATATCAACGTGCATATCTTTATATTTCTCTATATATCTGCTGTGTTTATATATATATGCACACACTGTATAAATATATATACAGTATAAAGATGCAGTATATAGTCCAAAATCCCTCCTCCTTTTGTGTGATGATTTGTGTAAACAAGGCATCTGTCGCTGTTGCCAAAAATAGAGCGATGATGCCCACTACACCCCGCTGTACCGAGACAAACTTGCATGTACATTTAAATCCAGAGACTTGCATGTGCAAAGACACAAGGACGCGCAACCTGTGATGCCATTTTTAGCATAATGTCAAGCTGTCCTGCCTGATGGCAACTCTCAGTGTCGAACTGGAGGTGAAGGAGGTGAGCCGTTTTGTTGAAATCATTATCGTGGCTATTCCATTTTACTAAGTGCGGTCATGACCACGGGGATCTTCAGATGTTAAAAATGTCTCGAAATTAAACCCGGTGTCAAGTCCTATCGTGAGAGCATCAAGCTGATGTCAGACTTTTTCTAAAGCTTTTACTTTTCAGCCATTAACATGATGATCAAAGTAGCAGAATAAAGACTATTGGATGTTAGATTGGCTTCTACTCTGTCCCAGCACAATGGAGCAGAACTGAGTTATAGCTCTGTTACTCAAGTCAGCAGTACTGGGTGAAAAGGATAGCAGCTTTCTCAGTGTCCTTCAGCTGTTACTTATTGTTCTTTTTATCTTCATGGACAAACTGTTTGCTGGCTGATGAATTACAACAGTACTATAGAGTCCAGTATGTGGATGTTAACTTGAATGTACTGACTGACTGTAAAGACTAAATATTTGAAGACACAGAATAACTAATGTTGTGCTTAGCTGTTAATTTCTATTTGATGAATCTTAACCATCATGCATCGGGCTGAAAAACAAAGAGCCAGCTCGCCACTCTTTTTACAAATTTTTACCAGACTGATGAAAGCATATTCATGCTATGTAACAAAGGCTCAGTGAATAAATAAGTCACACATACAGTTCTCTACACACTTCACTTTCAAGAGTTCCCTCTTATTTTATTAATTCTCACCCTCTGCTGCTACCCTCATGAGGATGATATACGACTAAGGGATTGGCCCGATGAAACACGAGATTGTGCGCCACTGTCTGTAATTAACATGAGCAGGTACACACAGAAAGCCCACAGATCTGACAGTATTCCCCTTGAATGGGCTGAGAGGGCCCAGGGACACCATTACCCTAACTGATGAGGGCTATTTCTCATTCCTGGCCAGTCACTTCACAGCCATTAGTGTGTGCATTATCGACCTGTGGAGAGGTCTTTGTGCTCACGGGGAAACACCTGCAGGTCAAATCAAAGCCCCACCCCAGCCCCCTCCCCCACCCCTCCACGGTCCTCTCTTCCCCTCATCAGCAGGCATGAGATCAGGCAGAGAGAATAAGAGGTATGTTCTCCGTGTGGGAGATGGAGCCACAAAAAAAAAAGAGAGCCAGATAGTGAATGTGTGCAATGTAATATATGGAGTGTGGGTGTGAATAGATGTACAGTACGCATTCAAGTGCATGGCACAAGTAAAAGGGGAGAAAGGCTAGAGCAAGAACGATGGAGGAGGTAACACACTTAACCTCCACTATTTAATGGAGAATTTCCTCTCTTCAAATTACTAATAGTCATACAGTAGGATGTAATTGTAGAGAGCTAAATGAAATGTGACATTTACTATGCAAAATGAACCAGGCTTTACCCAGACATGAAGGTTTTTTTTTGTGTTATCACAATCAATTCAGTTATCTGCTTAAAGGCTAAGGCTGACCGTATTCATTATTTTTTTTATTGTTAACAAATCCCATGAAAACTGCATCCATCTCTACAGACTTACTGACTTCCCTTCCCTTAAATCGTCTTGCTCTGAGCCTCAAACGCATTTGTTTTTACTGAAGACATGAATCTTTAAAATGATTTCTAAAAGGCTAAATAATTTCCAAAAACAACTGGGCACTTTTAGCAAACTACTCAAACAAGAACAAATTTGTCAAGGACTATTTTCAGTCGTGGATGTGTATGGGTGTTCTAGTGAATTTTTACAGCAGCAGGAGGGTGTGTTCAGGCTTGATTCAAAATGAACATGCGTTTATCGTAATGAAGGGACATTAATGTGTTTTTAATAGTTTTTGGCCAGTAATGGAGGTCTGTGGCGCAGAGGAAAAAGATACATCAGACTTCGGCTCCATGGGCAATTATTGTTAGTGGCATCAGTTCATTGTTGTTGCTATTGCTGATAGTGAGAAAAATATAGATATACATTTACAGACATCTCTTTAAACATCTCTTCCAATCATTTTGGATTTTGCACAAGTTAATCTAGTCCAATTTAGGTGAGATATAATGTGATTACATCCCATGATCAGTATCAACCTGTAGAGTTTCTGGACCATTACTTTTATATTAATTCAATTCATCTTGTCTATTACGTACCAAATTCTTCATATTTTTCCTTTTTTTCTTTATTTTCTCTGCACTCGTCAGCTGAGGCAAACTGTTGAGGCTGAGAGGGTGACTAGCTGTCATTTAACATAAGTTGCCCTCTGTACACACAGTCAACTTGCCTCCTCTGGTGTGGCCCCATCTCCTTCGCCACTGTCATTCCAACTGACAAGCGACCTAAAAACTCACCTTGGAACTGCTCACATCGCCCTGTTTAGACAAGTGTCAAGGAGGCCACCCGACGCTCGCAAAAATTCCTGACAAGAGACACTGTGCGCAATTTTCAACAGCTCCGAGCTGTTTGTCTTAACAACCCCTGGGAGCCACTTCGATAGATTCAAGTTCTCTTCAGCTAAGTACATTGGCAGAGGGTTGCAGTTAATCTCATGACTGATGTATCTTCTCAGCCGCTGGTCAGAGCAGCATCAACGGTCAGCACACAGAGGAAAGTGTTCATCTGTTATTCAAATCGTGGAGCTTCAGACCTGTGAATGCGTTCTATTCTCTGCCTTATAGATGCATTGAGTATATTTAAACATGAAATGAATGTTAGTCTTTTCAGCGTCTGATGTTCATCTGTGTGTGTGTGTGTGTGTGTGTGTGTGTGTGTGTGTGTGTATATATATATATATATATATGTGTGTGTGGTTTGTGACAGAGACCACGTGAATATTCACATAACTTCAAAGCCAACTTCTCATTGCCATGTTAAGCTGCTAACTGCTTTGAAGGGAAAGAGCTAATGTAGCTGTAGCCACGTGTGAGTGAGTGAGAGAGTGTGTGTGTGTGTGTTTTCCTCTATGTAGGAATCCAGAGGAGAGAACTGTCCTTCAGTCAATCCACACTGAACCCCTATTCAGCCGTTGTTCACCCTCATCATGATTATATTCTAATACACATGAATTAATCTTAACTGTACACATTTCCACCTGTCCTCCTTTCTTGTTGTACTTAGCACCAGTAGGAGCAAAGACATGTGTTAGCCCTTGTTACAGGCCTAGTATCTATTCTCTGTGCGAGCAGATCAAAGCATTAATACTAGACAGGTAGGAGACCTGAATGAAATGCTAATGCTAATCCTATTAACATTCCAGGCATGCCGAGTGGCTTGCTAATGGCTGCCACTATGGGTTGGATGGGAGTCATCTTATTTAGGGAGATCGAAGTGAAGGCATTCATCAGAGCGTTGATATCATCACACATTATATGAACAGCTGCATATATTTTTCATAGGGTTGACATTGTAGGGAGATGCAAGTGTGGCGCCACATAAATCAAACTGACAATACAATGGACCTGAAATGGATCAGGGTAAGACAAAGAGGATGCAAGAAGTAGCATGCATATTCCCTTGCACTCGCACACGCACACACACACTGTCTCTTTTCTCTTTTGAAAGCTAAATGCAAATGTTCCGCTTCTTCCATGGTTCATTTATCCAGTATGTAATTAGTCTATTCTATTTCATAAATCAATGACTAAAGAATCTTCTACTGGTCTTTGACAACCTTGTTTCACAGAAATTAAAGTTTTATGACCTTGCAGTGGTGGGGGGGGGATAAATGATACATTTTCAGTGTTACCGGGGTTAATGTCAGAATAAATATTCAGTTTAATAATCCTAATTTTGCTGACTGTGCTGCATGATACTTTTAAAGTAATGGAAGTGCCTTTTAACTATAAGGCAGAAAAAAGGCTACCACACTGACATCTCCGTCACTGCCTCTTTTTTTTTTAATTATGAGGAATGTTTTCTAGACATGATATACATTGTTTGATTTTCGTCTGGATTTACCTTGTGTTGGACATCCTTTGCTGTAATTAACAAAACCTTCATAGCATGAAAGAAGCAGCAAAAAGTTGAAAATGCATAGGCTATCTTTACCAGACAGGACCTACACTGCAGCACGTCCTCAATCTACATTTACAAAAGACCTGACAAACCACCCAGGCGCCAAAACTTCTCAGTTGGTGCTGGCAAGGGCTTCCTAATCAATTATATTTCCAATGTTGTAACCTTTTAATTTTAAAGGCAAATTCAGAACGAATGAACTTCAAAAACAAAAGCAGAGCTTAGGGAAATTTAAATCAGGCGTTTCAGACTAATTATGCCTTTTTGTATAATTCATGCAAGTGAGGTAAAAGGTTATGCTTAATTATTCACTTACACATCTTAAGTGTTAAGAAAAAAGAGCTGTTCAGCTGTCAGATGAAGTTTGGCAATAAATGGTGGTTTATACCTGCACAGACATATACATGCCTAAAGTCTGTAAACAAGACAGGTGGTGAGGTTATTCAGTGAACTGTCATGAACTGTGATTTATTCACACCCGGCTTGTTTAAAAGATGGTGCAAAAATCCTCAGTCACGTCATCATAATTATATATCAGCAGCACACGTGCAGATCAATGCGTTCATCAGCTCTCATGCCGGCAGGATTCACTAGAGGATGTATCAAATGTATTCCTTTCATAGGAACTTTGCCAGACCCCCGAAAATAATTTTGTCTTCCGAACCAAGCAGTCTCAATAGATTTCAAGTCAAGGACACTTATTGTGGAAATTCTCTTCCAGGGCTGTGCTGCTGTACATTTCCAAGAACAATCTATATCATTCACTGTCTTCGGCCAGAGAGCAGGGATTTATATAAAGAACAGGCAGACAGGCAGAGGGAAAATAGATGGCATTTTATTTCCTGTAGGGAGAGAGATAGAGTGTGTGTGTGAGAGAGAGAGAGAGGGAGAGAGAGGGAGAGAGAGAGAGAGAGAGAGATGGAGAGAGTATGGAGTACAGTATGTCTTCTGTCTCCCATTTGTTGGAAAAAAACTTTTGGTGCAGAGGTCATTATTTAGTCTTGTGATCTGGATAGCCAGTGCTGCAGAAGCCTAATGAAAAGTGCCTTAAACCCCTTCCCCATGTGTCACTTTTTGTTAGACAATATGATGGATGGTCCATTTTACAGCCTATTTCATCTGCCGTGCTGTTCTAAACTGTATTTTCAGGGTGCTTTTACTTGAAACATCCATTTTTGTGTGACATGGTTATTCATCAGGGAGGAGGCTCAAAGGCACCAAGGCTTTCAGGAAGGTGGGGAGAGAGGTATTGGTCCCGCCACACCCTAAACCCATCTTCCTCACTCTCTGTTATTCTTATCTTATCCTCCTAAAAGCACTTAAAATATGCAGACGCTTAGTACTTACAGCAGTGTAGTGTACTTGGCTGAGGCAGAGCTACCCTTACATCCTCCATTCTTAACGTTGGTGATGGCACACTGGGGAGGCATTATGGGATAGACAAACAATATTCAGCATTTTTCAGTTGTTAAAAAAAAACAAAAAAAAAAAAAAACAACAGCATGCCAAATACACTTCATGACAAAATCACAGCAGCCCAGACAGCCTCTGTTCCTGTTCATAAACTAGTCCCTCTCACGTTGGGACACTTTGAAGGGGAGGGCTGGGTAATGAGCAGACCTGGGGTGGGATGTGGAAAGCTAGTCAGGCAGTCAGTCCTCCAGGTCACACTAACACAGAGAAGGAACATTAAAAAAACGAGCCCAGGGACCTCGAGGGGGGTTTATGTGGTTATAAGGTCTCATCTGTGTCCGGTTGTGAAAATTATGGCTGTAATTTCCATTCTCCCTGATAAATGGCATCTACAATTTTTACTTGGGTGATTGCCTTCCATAAATCTCCTCAGATTAAACAGTGTACTCTGTACTGATAGCACTTAAAAAGCAATCTCCTTCTCTAATGGCATCCTGTGTGCTGTAGTTCATAAGGTACAGTAGACTCAAAATAGTCAAAAGGGCACTCACTCAGCACAGTATTTCATGCTGATGAACTAACTTTTGTCTCCAAACCGCACTTGTCTGCTATTCTGTCTCATCCAGACAGCACAAGGCTTCCAGATGAGCTGCACTGGAGAAATCCTCTGTGCCATTAGGCTTCTGCAGTGTGTGTGACTCGTCTCATATGTGACTGCTCAGCTACACACACACACACACACACACACACACACACACACACACTCATCCAAAGCCACCAGTGCACTCCCTGTACAGCAGTATACTGTACCAAACTTGCGTCCTGCCCCAAGGGTAGGTCATGTCATCCAAGGCCATGGTTGACGAATCGCTCCAGGGTGTTCACACATCTGGACCCCCTCGCCCTGCCCCCTGCTGGTTCCCAAAGGCTGAATAGCCCTCATGTAGGCCTTTTGGACATCACTGTGTCAAAGCAGCTGGGGACTACACATGTTTTTTCTCCTACCCTGTCAGCAAAAGGTCAGAGTCCTATAACACCAACTGGCACTCAGACGAGGGACATGCACACATTTTTCAGCGCTTCCCTGTTGTTTATAAAAATGTTATGCATATATGTAAACTTAATGGCTGCACTGTATGTGCTGGGTTTTGAGCACTAATTGCAACAGAGTCACGTCGAAAAGGCTTCCTCACCATGTGTTCTCTTGATTTGTTGCGCACACACACACACATAAACACCAGTGTTTTTCTGCCTCTCTGTTCCCAGTTGGTAGCTGGACACTAAAGCACCACAGGGGAGATGTTGACCCTGTTTGAGTAGAGTAACCCCTGCATCTGTCTGCAATACTACTACATCAGCAGAAAGCTTGCCACAAGGTATATGTCCAACAAAGCAATTGTGTATGCAGAATAGCCTTTTCAAAGACAGGCACTGCATCACTACAGCTAAGAGCCTCACGGCAGTGAATGAGGAGGCGGGATGACAACCCAACATGTTACCTATGCAAACACGTTTCAGGATTCTGAAAATAAAGTAAATTTATAGAAATGATAGAGTCTTTGTTTTATGATTTAAATAAATTGAAGGGTTCAAACTTAACAAATAGTCATTTAATTTGTTGCAACTAGGGTGCTGAGGATTTGTGAATGCGCTGCATGCCTGCTGCGTCTGAGAGACATCTGGAGAGACGTCATAAACAGGTACCGAGAGCACTTATTGTAACAACAGCTGGCAGATTTACAATGATGGATCATTTTAGATAGTCAGGCTTTTCTGGGCCGGATACTCTGGAGGTATGAAGTGCGTCGGTGATATGAAGGAAAGAAAGAATGAACTGAAGACAGATGGAAAGAAAAAAAAAAAAAGACACAGAGAGGATTCTTTAATTTTTCAGCAGTCTTTGAATGTCTCTGCACGGCGATTCTCTGCTGGATACGGTCATTCATTGATCCAGCACTCCATTTATTAAAAGGCAGCTGGGTAATAGTGAGAAGAAAAGTGTAAGTTGATAGAAATCTTTGTCAAATACTACGCCTTTATCTCACCTATACCCAGCTTCACACTCAAAGAGCATCTCAGGGAAAGGAGTTGATTGATGTTTTAAATCTGGCACGATATCCTCTTCTTTTCCTAAGTCTTAATCGTTTGTCATTCCTTGCTCTAATTTTCAGGTCTAGCTACTTGATATTAGGTAATTCAAGTGTGAAGACTCAATAATAACCCACTGCACAAATATATTTGATAAATCTTGTATACACAGTACAATACATGATGATGTAGCAAATGCAGAACATTTAACCCTTTCAGAGTTTTCTGGAATGGCAGAGATAATATTAACAACACAACACATTGTTTCCTCCATGGCAATTAATCATTTGGTTACACCATCGCCTGTGTTTCAAAGGGTGCTTTGGAAATACACATGGAGACATCAGGTCATAATACAATTTGCAGACAGCCTGCCCATGAGTATAATGGAATCTTGTCACTCAGAGGGAGCAAAATTGGAATTAATTCAATTTGTCACTGTGACAATTCGGACTTTGATTAAAAAGGACTCACAGACAATGGCTTTGGTGCTAATGTGTATTGTTTGAGTGAAATTTAAAAACAGACCAGTCTGCTTGTGTCGTCAGTGCGTTAGGGTTTATTGAGTAAAATTTAGACTCTGCTACACCCCTGCATGACTTTTCAGTAAACAACTATGGGCTGCTAATGCTGATGTCGCGCTGTGAGTCGAACGTTAGTTGAATACAAACCATTCGAAATGATCTGCATTTGCTTTTAGTGTGTCTAAGACACAAAAGCTCAACAAATAAAAAGGAAACAATTACAGATAATGAACTCGCCCTAAATCGAAGCTGTTACACGGCAGCTTGACTTCATTACACTGAATCCAGAAGTTTGACGATAGTAGTTCATAAAGTGCCACTGTTTATCTCTGAAGCCAATAAGGCTCCTGGATTTCTTCTCTCCCCACTGCTCCCTCCTCCGGATCCAAGTATAACTCCCCTCCCTCCCTTTTGGTCCTCTGAATAACCTCCAATCATTTACAATAAGCCCTCCTCAGAGTGCTTAGTAATAGGATGATGTTGTATTTCTAAAACTAGGTAGTATAAAACAATAGCACCATGTTAAGAAAAATGAAGAAGGAGGGCTCTAACAGAGGCTCTGTTCAACCATACATCACAGTATAGATGCAGGACAGGGAAATATGCTGACATCAGGCCTCTATCTGCCTTTCTTACCCTCCATGGACACTTCATAAAACAAACGGTGGGTGTAAATTTAGAGGATGCGGCCGTAAACAATAGGCCACTGGGAAAAGTTTAGAGAGTTCAGCTCGGATAACAGTTTAGCCAGGAGAACCTGCTGATGATGAATAGGTTTGTTTGTCACCTTTCTTCCCTCTCCGGGGAACAATGATATGGATCACAGAGGGAGAGAGGGGAAGGGGATGCAGGAGGGGGGAAAGAAAAACAGCATCCTAAATAGAACCATATTACAGGCAGCACAGAAAATAGCTGGTGTGTGAAACCTTTAACAATTCCCCCTAATGTGACATGTCAGATTTTTGTTTTTAAACATTCTCAGTGGGAGCTCTTTTTTTTCGGCTGTCATGTCACAACTCTACAGTCCATATTTTAGCCAAAACTCCACACAGTAAATCATTATGGAGTGGTATGCTTACTTGAGTGCTGAAATGATTGAAGATTGAGTGAAAAATATCCCTTAAGGCAGGTATGTATATCAAGATACAAACTTTCACACACACAACTTTTGAGTTTATAATAGCCTTACAAGCATCTAGCCCTAACAACATGCACAGATAACAACAAGGTCCCTGGAGATGTGAAATGCACTGTTCATTCAGTTCAGAACACAGCATAACTTAACAAATAATGCATCACTGTTTCTGCTAAATTAATTATTGTGTGTTATGTGGGAGCATGTGAGTGAGATTGGGAGGGAGAGAGAGAGAAAGAGAGTGAGAAACCATGTCTGCAAGTGTTCTGTATCTTTCAGAGTACCTCAGGGGAAATATGGTGTTTTAGATAATGACAGGTCCCTTGTATTTGCTGATACCTGGCTCTGCATTATGCCACAAACAAAACCTCATCACCATTCTCAGCTTGGCTGTTGTCATCTATCAGCAACGCACACCCTGAATAGGTAAACACAGTCGCTGCGAGGCTATAAAGCATACAAAAATCAGGTGTGATGGTGACGATAGTGGTGTGTGTGTGTGTGTGTGTGTGTGTGTGTGTGTGTGTGTGTGTATATATATATATATCAATGTATACTCACTCACTTATGGATGCCATTTCCCTGATTCCGCCTAAAGATTGCACTTTTGTAAAATAACATCATTATGTATCTTACTGCTATCATGGGCAGTGCAGATGAGAATACAGCTCCCAGACTCACGTTCACTCAACCAGCCACTTCTCTGTTGGACTGAAAAATGAAGCAAAATCGTCTTTAACTCAAATTCTGTGTGGCAAGTTTTTTTTTCAGTGAAACGAGCCAGTTATTGATTAAAGCCACAAAAGGCACCGAATCCTCACTTAATCGTCCAAAATGGAGTGTAACTATTGCGTTTTTGTTTTTTTTTTTTTTGTTTTTTTTTAAGACTGATGTGTTATGTGTAGCTGTTTTGTCTTGATCAAAAATCTGATATGAAAGTCATGGTTATAGCACAGCTCAAAGTAGTGTGGTCTTAATGAGTGTCATTAATGAGGGGTGAAAGAAAATGTATTCATTTTAACTGCAGGCATTTCAAGATTATACCACATGAGGCCAGATATCTGTAAAAAAAAAGAAAATGTTTAGTCACTGCTATGGTCAAATCTGTCAATAAAGCTGTACAGTGTGAATGAAATGCATCACTGGCTGATAGCTAGTGGCTGTAAAGTTGAAACAGTAAAAACTCCACAGATTTTAAGAGAGTATAGTCTCACTTCAAGGTGCAATCTTCTCACGTAAATCTAAGAAGTGGAGTGGAAATAAACTTGGGATCTTTGTCCTCATGATGAATGAGGGTTCTGTCATGGAAAGGGCATACCTCACTGTTGTTCCACTGACTGCTGTTATGAGAAGCATATCTATTGCGAAAGAGCAAATGCGCGTTGTCCTTCAAGAAAGCCGAGAGTAGATTTGCAATGTGTTATGGAGGCTATGGTCTGAGTACACACACTTCACAAAAGAAATCAAGTTCCATGGTTGGTAACGGCAGAGGAAGGGCAGGCTTGCTTGCACATCCTGGCTCAGATCTGAGCGAAGCTGTTTGCACTGTCTTTCTGCGTTAAGATCAAGTGCACGCTTGGAGGAAGGATAGGCAATAGGATACAGAAGTCACAACCTTGCCCTTTGCGGTTTGTGGACTGATCATGAGAAAGGCTTCCTCACTGACTTAAAAAGAAGGACATATTGTGAGACACTTGGGAGATATGAACCTTAAAAACACAGTGCCCTGAAGAAAAAGAAAAACTGTAAAAATCAGTTTCACTCTCTCTGTCACACTCTCTTTGACACACACCCAAACAAACACATACCACACTTTTTGCAAGGCGCAGAGCTTTCTTTACTTCAGCTAAATTACTGCTGTATGGTTTAACAAAGATCAGGGTCTCACAATGGGAAACATTTAGCACAAAATTTGTATTTTACCTAAACATTCTGCTCTGCATTAGAGGTGTTAAAACAACATCTGAATTAGATTTCTGGGTATTTAAAGAAAAGTAATAGCATAGAGAATAACTCTGAGGCGAGGCAGGATTATAAAGGTGTGATTTTGCAACAGCAGCGAACCATGAGACACTAAATAAAATGTAATCTCATAGTCCCATTACAGAGCGCAGGTGCACGCGCACGCACGCACACACACGCACGCACACACACACACGCACGCGCGCACACACACACACACACACAAATTCACACCGAGAAATACAAATTAAAGTGTCTTATCACCAGGTCATCTGTTCACGGGGCTCTACCATTTCCTTGTGTAGTCATACGTTCTCTCTCATCCACACTGGGAATGACACGCTGCCTCCAGCAGTTTCACCAATGCATCTCTCTGCACGCACACACACACACACACACACACACACACACACACACACACCAACTCATCTGTATCTCATATAAAATACATTTATATACAACTAAAAATTAATACATTTAGAAGCGTAATCCAACCTAGTAGTTTATGTTTCTTATCACCACAATGATGAAACATGCTAAATGTCCCCTGAAAACACAAAATGTTTATAGTTTATGTGGCTGCAAAACATTTAACAGTCAATTCTTTTTTTTAATTTGCTTTTATGGGTATTTATGGTTTTTATGGTTGTGGGTAGGGAAACATTGTGGTGTTGGTTAAATATTTAAAATGCTGATACAACAGTTTTTTCTGCTTTGTAATGCCACACTACTTCCTGCATTGGAACACTGACTTTATAAGGACAAAAAAAGCCATTAAGTGCCACTACATATACAGTAATTAAGCTGCATGTTTCCTACAGAACTATTTTTTCCATTGCAAATTATGTTTCATATACATGTAATTTGGAGGAGAGAGCGTTGACTAACCACATATGTTAGGTGTTGGCGAAAGCAGTCGACAGACACATATGTTCTAAACATAGTCTTGCACCTGTGAAATGGTGTTGAAATAGTGGAGAAAACAGTGGCCCTTGACTGAACCTAATTGCCAACCCCTAACAAACACCATCACTTCTTCTGGCATTTTCATTATGAGGAATCCATTCAGTGGTGATTCTCCACCTGCATGTCAACAAAGCTTCTTTGACGCACCAGATTTGTCAAACTAATGGAAACAACGTCCAGTGAAGGTCAGTAATGTCACACCGTGATGAACACTGGGAGGAAGGACAGCGGAGACTACGGGAGGCTGTCAGGTGACTGCATTAAACAGAGACCGAGGTTGGCGGAGGGACACGGCACATGGCAGGATAATGAGGGGAAGAGGGAGAACAGGAGGCAACGGCGTGAATGCATGATGCATGGAGGGTGCTGAGATTATGAAAAGCAGATACACTGTAAAGACAGAGGCGGGGTGGGGGGGTGCAGGAGCTGAGGACTCATGGCAGATCATGATTCCCATCTGACATTTTTAAAATTAAACTAAATTATTCACACAACTCTGAATTTTACTTTTGTCTTAATGCTACTTAGAAACTACATCACAGTTTTGCCAGGTGGCATGTAAAATCTTTAATGTTCAGTGTTTCAACACTGAACTGCTTAATTAGAACCTTATGATAAAGTAGCTCACAAAATGGTGGGGTAATCACTGATGTGTGTGTGTGTGTGTGTGTGTGTGTGTGTGTGTGTCTGTGTATCTATGTAGTTTATCAATAACTCAAGCACAAATCCATCTTTGTCTGCTGAAATAAAGTGTATGGATTCCAGGCAAAATAGCAGAGCTGTATTTGCCAAGAAAAACCAAATGTCTGGAAATGTAGATGAATGGCTCATTTTATACAACGTTTGTGGAGATGGACTGACAGAAGGGGAGAGTAGCCGTCGGTCAGGGCCCTGGCTAGGATTCATAATGACCCCAGGCCAGATTACCAGCCATCTGTACAGTGCTATAGATATCTGCAGACTGCTCCAGTGGCGGAAAGGAGGAAACATTGGGGATGGAAGAATGGAAGAGTGACCTTTGGGTGAATGAGTAAAGAGACAAGGCTCATAGGACAGACAGAGCGTGTGAGACGGACAGAGGCAAAGAGAGAGAGGTGACTGACAATGATAGATGGAGACCCTCACAATCTGGAGGAAACGGAAGGAGCATGACTTACACCCAGCCATGTCCTACAGTATATCACTTATGCCTGCTTGGCACAGCCCAAGGCTTGGAGGAAGAGGAAAGGTGAAGGAGTCTGTCAGTTCCATCTTCTCGCAGGTGCTTGGAGACAAGCCATTTGTCAAAGTTTGTCATTGGCTCTGAGGTTATCTTGCCTCTCTGATAGAAGATGATAGGGGGAACATCAGAATTGTGTGTGTGTGCGTGCGTGTGTGTGAGTTTGACAGGGAGGTGTGTGGAAGTGGGGGAAGGGCGGGAGGGGGGGGGGGGGGGATTTTCATTTGGTCTCTATATATAAAACATCCATCACCTATCAGACGTGTAGGTGTCACCTAACCAGGCAAATCTAATGATGTGATCCTGTGGAAGTGAGGAGGAGGAAATCGATCTGGAAAAAGTTGTGAGTGAAGTTTAACAGTACTCGGCTTTACAAGAGCTACAAGCCTGAATCCGTCAGTCTGAAACAAGAAGTTTATTTTAAATAAAGAAAAACTGTCTGCGCTGCCACCCTGCAAGAGATTAACTTAATAAAAATGTTGTTTTGCAATATTCGTCTTTTATAAATGTCACATATAAAATATATACATGATACTAAAGTAAATTTAATAACCAAAAAAGATAATGTAATTGGATGGCTGCAATTTCAGTTGGAGTAATACTGTGGGAGTGTAATGCTTTCATTGCAGTCTACATAACTTTATTTCATTTGTTGCTTTGCTCTACTGGGTCAAGACCAGGAGCTTCACAGTGGCCAGTGGCAAGTGTTAGTGTAAAAAAAAAAAGAAGTGACCTGTCGCTCTAAACCACTGATGTGGTTCTATGTAGATGTCAGTCCTTACAAAAAGACCCCTCTGACCGCACAGCCTGTCCAAAGATGATGTCCCCTGGAATGGTTAGTAACACCAAAGCTGTCCAAATGCATCCCACAGTCACGCTTTAACTTTATCTGACATCTCTTCAACATTTACTGTAAATGTCGAACATGACCGCGTACAAGAATATGACTGATAACAGGCACTGCTGCTGCAAGCCCAACTCCCTGATGGCGGTCAGACCTGCTTTTACTCTATTATTCAGCCCAATAACAGTGACCAGTATTTTGCTTATCAGCATGGGAGCAAAGTACTGTCCAACTGCTGCAATTCCCATGTGTCACGCATGTCTGTCTCATCTGTCTGAGAGTCAGCCCTTGCCACAAGGAGCTTTAGTTCTCCCGCTTTCTGCTGATTTAAACACATCTGAAATACAACAGGGACTTTTCGGAATAATTCAGTCTTTTCTAAAACAAGCACACCTTGTGAAACGGACATATGGACAACAGACTCCTACAGACACTGGCAAAATGATTACAGAAATATAATTCAATGGTTCAGCTCTCTCCAACATGGCACAGTGCCTAAGAACAGGTTGGCTTCTATTCTCCAAAATAAAATAATAAAAACTCGAATGACCTTGAATTAGCAGGGGTTGGCTCTTTGGCACAGCCGACATGAAGTCTAAAATTACTGCTGGGGGGTCAGCGAGGGCCCCCGTCGAGGGAATGGAGAACCACGGGCCGTGTTTTGCCTTGCCAGTGAGGTGGAGGAGAAACAGCCAGTGACAGATGAGTGAAAGATAAAGAGTGTGACTCTGTAGTGCTCCTTTCCTTGTATTTCCTCTCTCCAGGTTGGCCATGAAGAGGGAAAGAAAAGCCAAGGTCACACTGAGCGAGCATTACAAACATTAAACCTTGAGAGCTAGAACAGTAAAATCCGAGTGCTCTTTCAATTATTTTATGGAAATGGCAAGCAATCCCTCCGACACATTACTATTAATTGGAAACGTAGAGTATGAGGTCAAGCCTTTACACTCTGATGTAAAGAATATTACAGATTTTGTGGTGGTCATATCATGGGGTAGATTGAAATATAAAGTGGTGACATAAAAGGGAAAAACAGATAAGCTTAAGACAAGTTTGACGAATCAGGCCAAAGAAAATGTGGATCTGATTTGATTTAAATATGGTTTCTCCACAAAATGTGAGCACTAATGCAGAGTAGCATCCAACTTACTTTCTTGAGCACATTTAGGTCACTGTCTAGAGATACAATATTGAATGAGATTGATTGCCAAAATATTAGCATAATCCCTAAGGCTATTTAAAAAAAAATAATAAAAAAAACACTTTTTTTTTTTTTTTCTTGTTCTATTTCGCTCTTTACAGAGGGGAGAGTTGAACTGCAGTTCACAGTCTGAAATATTCATAGACAGAAAAAATTGTTCTGTCTTGTGTAACATGTTGTACCCTTAAGAAGAGGATTGAAGGTTAACAGAGATAGTTTTGGCGGAAGTTCAAAGTAGCCCACGGGAAGTCCAATATCTTGACAAGTGCCCTGAGCACATTTCCATGGCCTCTGAACCCAACAACTCCAGATGCAAAAATAATTTAGATATTGTTTTCATCTGCAAAATGCTCCATTACATTTTTTGTACTGTGTTTAGTTTATACCTGTATCGGCAAATATATGGGTTTATTTAAACATATAAAGAAATCTGGAGACTCCAGCTGAAAAAAAAACAACAACAACAACAACAACAACAACTATGAAATACATTCAAAAATCTGCTGCTTTAGAAATGTGGACTGCTTATTAGTTCTTCTCATTTGTTGACCTCAGTTATTATGCTGCCGGTCACTGCCTGATTGACACAAGACTGACACTTGTATCTATCACTTGTCAACACACATGCTAAATACTAAATTATATATTTATCAGTGTGTGCAGCTTACTGAGAAGAAATACGATCGATATGAGCAAATATGTCAGCATGAAAAACGGCCGGTTTTTTATTTTTTACTCCTTGAAAAGCTGTTGACAAGGACAACGGAGGCAACAGCACTTGACCTTACGATGCTTTCCACACGGTCACGTGCTCTGTTCTAACATTCAGTCCGCAGCCTCTCTTCTCCCTGTCCTATCTCAACATGCCTCGCTGAAAGATGGCAAGCTTAACCTATCATCGCGTCCATAACCTTTGACCTCTGTGACCGTGTGGAGCTGCTGAGGTATGGTTGAATTTCAGCACATAAATGAATAGAGGGTAGAAGGGCGTTTGGCTCTAAATGGTGTCCGTCTGGAAGATCACAGGGCAAATGAGCATGACTGGCCCTTTGCCAACCATTTAATTAATTAACTGTGACAGGGGGAACACCCAACACACACCAAAAGGCATTGGCACACGCTCCAGCAAATTTGCCCCAGGGGGTGGAGAAGCACAAAAAAAAAAAAAAAAAAAAATCAGAGAATTTAAATAAAGCTAAAGACCTCTCAGACGACATGTGGATAGAAACAACTAGTTGCAGTTGCTGAAGCTGTCATTTAGATTTTAAATGTTTCTCATACGGTTTCTCTCAACGGAGCAATAATTCATATCTAAGAAGAGGTGATACTGGGGTGTCACAATTGCTTCAATAAAATCACAGCCCCCTGAAGCTATCTGCAGTCTATCTCCATTACAGTCAAGCACTTCCACGAACCCTGCCTCTGTTGATTTCACCTTTCATGAAAAAGCCTCTCCTCATTGTCTCTTTTCATTTTTGTTTATTCATTGTTAATAGAGGCGCCAACACTCCAGCGGTCATAGATATTCACAGAGGTAAATAAAGGCAGCCTCTAAGTCTGAACTGTGTCCAAATAATATGCATAATATGCATTATCTGTTATTGTTGATTACACAGGCTAAAATGAACAATGCTTTGGGAAATATGAGGATGATAAGAGAAGCCAAAGATTTATGCCGATTACCAGGGAGAGTCTCACTCATTAAATAAACACTGTTGACCATAAAAAGGAACAGGAGGATATTATGAGCGTATTGATATCGTGTCAAGTATGAACGCCTTAAGCTATCGTATCTGCTTGAATGAAGCTGCATTTTTCACACCTGAACAAATAAAGTATTGGCAGGTTTCTTACTTTGAGTTGTGAAATTGAGTTAGACTCAAAGGGGTGGCTCAAACACTCAAACAACCCACAATTCGTTCGAATTCACTCGAATGCAACCCACAACCGAACATTTTGAACAGGTCATTACAGCTTGAATGTAAACTTTTTCACCCCGCGCTTCAGCGGATATTTGAATTTGGAATAAAAAGTGACAGCTCTAGTGCATTCTGTTAAACCTGGGAGACAGCAGTGTTTGACATATGGTGCTCCCTTTTAATAGCGCTTTACAGTTGGAGGAGAGACTTAATTCTCACTTACACGTGTTTATCATAATCATCACTGCGTCAAATTCGCGGAACAAGGTGTCTCAAGCATTGCTGTGCAAATTTGGGGAGGTATTATTATTAGGTTTTGTTCTCACGTCGTCTGCTTGTGCAGACTAGATCAGAGATACGCATGTATCATACATTTGCAGCATGTAAGATCTATGATAAAGCATACCAACCTCTTTTGTTGAGATGTTGGAATCACAGTTTGACTGTGATATAAATCACTCATACGGAACTAAAAAGATCCACTGCAAGTCCCTGGTGAAATTTATCTAGCAAGAACTGTTGATATGTTTCATGCTGCTCAGAGTGGAGAGCGTCACTTCCTCTTTACTGCAGAAGTCAGGGAATAGCTGGAAGAACTACTGTTTTCTATCTAGCTTTTCACCTGATATCTCTTCTGTTTCACATTCAACAGAAGGTCTTCCAGAACAACTGCGAAACTCTGACCCAATGTGAAACCCTCTCCCACACTAATTTAACATCATCTGCCCTCTGTGGTTTATTTATGGGGCCGTATATTTCAATTTGTGGCTTTCAGTGGGAGCTGGCAGGATGTGAACATTAAGCTCTTTCATGTGTGCATGATTTCACGATGACTGTGGTTTGCATTAGGAATCATGCACTGATAATGTACACAGTGAGAAGATTAGAGGGAAAACCTGTGTTTCAGCATCTGCCTTTCGCGTACACAGCTTTGTAATGGTGATGAGCCCACACCTGAGTCCACCTACTTATCCCTGTGCTTTGATTATGATTCTCTGTGGGGTGGACCTTCCTCCTCACCGCTTTGTGTTTTTAACAGCCAACCTGACATGCTGTAGCGGTCATTGGAGTTTGCTGATGCTTGACCCTGTACTCCCCACCACCAATAGTATCAATTTCCTGTCCCCTGAGCCCTGCTGTTTAATGATGCTGCCCTGCCTGTGAACCTTGGTCCAGGTGACAGATCCAACAGCAAACTTTCATCAGGTTGCACCCTTTGCTTCTCTAGTGAATTCATGGCTCTTGTGTTATAGTTTTCAGTGTCATTTTTTTATTCAATTTTACATATAGTCCATTTATAGTTCACAACCAGGTAAGACAAGCAAGTTTAAAATTCAAAGCTATTCTTCATGGTTTTCAAGATTAGGGAAATGGTCCAGTGACATATTTTAAGTCTGTGATAATGGAAAGAAGCCCTATGATAATGATACAGTTTGGAGGGAATAAGCATCTTAATAATAATAATCTTTTCCTTGATAGAAAAATATATTTTTTGTTTCCCCAAGAAAAAACAAAAGAATCAGTCACCTCAGCAGGTTCCCCCGAAACGCCGTATGTTTACATTCAAGTGACATTCGCCTTCTAATTACGACAGGAGCAAAGGAGGAAAACATGTTATTATGGCGTATCAAGATCCACTTAGGGAGGACGTCAGGGTTGATGGATGACTGATGATGTTTGATGGATCGGCAGAACCTCAGACTCAAACATGGGAGACTGCTGTTCAACATTGGTTTATTTAAACCATGACCCCGAATGTTCCCCATCTTTTAACAATGTGGTTATTATTATCAATCAATAATTATAATCCCTTAATTAAGTGCTTATTATAACCCAAACCGTGAAGTTTCTCTAAACCTAACCAGTCGTGTGTGTGCCTTATTCTAACGAAACCTTAACTGCAGCATAGTCACATCATGAAAGAGATTTATTTTGGACACCAAGAAGTAAAGGTTGGTAAAGGTTTGTAAAAGGTTCTTGGATGTACCTTTAGCTGCGTCAGATTAGAAAGTGTTTCCATTTGAAATTCTAAAAGCGCAGTTACAAACAATGTCTTTTATCGTATGATTTGGAGGACTTGTTGTGGCTATTGACAAGTCACAAGAACACAAATAAAAATCCACTGTATGCATGATCTGATGGCATCAAGGGGGCACTAGTCCTTTATTGTCTGTCATTCACACTCCATCTTTACAAAAATATTAAAATTAAATTGTGTTAATTTAGAATTTTAAACAATATCAATAAAATGACATGTAGAAACCAAAGGTATACTCTGCCTTAGTGGCTGTAGTTACATGGTATTATTATTATATATTATATTATCACATAGTATGTAGTATTAGAAGCCCTTAAAATAATAATCACAGAGCTGTTTATAGCTGAAACTATTAACTACTAAATTAATATTAAACTTTCAAACTGATTAAGTACCCCTTGGTTTACTTGGTTTAATTCAAATCAAAGGATAGGATCAGTTGACTGATAATCAAATAATCAACATGCAACACATTGTGTCCCTGCAGGTGGCCAGTGGAGGTCTGAATCACACTCAGAGTGGTGACACTCATTAAAAACAAGCTAATACCTGTCGCTGTATCTGAGAAATGGTAAAATGTAATTTAGCTGACCAACTGTGGTGACAAACACAGCCCTCAGTCTGATCACCTAGTTTGTATCTCACAGGTAAGACGTAATGGCCTGAGCGTCTTATCCTTTGGTGCACAGCAGGAATTGTTATGTTCAGTCAATGGCCTGATGCACTCAAACTGCTGCAGACCGCAGTCCAAATTGAATTAGTCAAAGACCCATCTTACAACTTAATCAGATACACTTTCAGACCACTAATTAAGGAGAATAATTACATATGCCTGTCCCCTGTGGGGCAGAGTACTCCTAAGAGTGTGTTTTAAAGGGACTATTATTAATTATGGTGGCTAAGGACTGAAATGATTATGGCTTTCTGCATTGTCATGTCAAGTGTGGCGTGTCTGAGGAAATAATTGTTTTGATTTGGTCCAGTGCGTTCAAAATCTCACATCATTGTGATAAACGATTCAGTAACGTCAAGGTATAATTGTCTTCTTAAAGTTTTCCCTCAAAAGTGTCACTTAAATTGAGCGGAAAAGTTTCTTTCCCACCCCCATCTGCTTTTTTTCTGCTCGTTATTTTATCTCTCTAATCCTCGTCTATATTATACAACTGTGACAAGGGCTGATCCGCACTGAATTTCTTAAGAGGTTGAGTTAACCTCGGCTGGATTGTGGGAGGTGGAAGGTAGCGCTTGATCAATAACAGGTATCCTGACGATATTTAAGCAAGAGAAGAGGGACAAGAGCCTTTGTGAACATTGGGATCTTGTTCTCTTTAAGCGTAATAAATGCACATCTTGATTGATTGAGTGAATAAAGTGGAAGGAGTTCACACAAGGTTTGTACTAAGCAACCACCATTTCACCAATTCTTGTGAAGTGGGCTCATTTTCTGACTAGAAAATGAAAAAAAAAAAAAAAAATTCTTCACAGATCTGAAAAATAAATTCATATTGATTTAAGCAGTTGGCGTAGATGATGCGGGGGATCATTAAAACTATTTCTCATATTTATTGGATGAAAGGTTATGGAGGTACATGAATGCTGCACAAATTTAAATGACTGATCAAACTGCAACACAAGACAATTAAAAATGTTATTTACTGCACCCCGACATAAACCACTTCTTTTTGAGAGTGTGCTGGCCCTTCAGCTCAAAAACATCCTGCTCCCTTGCCAATGTCTGATGTACTATGCGATTTTTTTCTGTATATGCCTCCTGCAGCAAAGTTACCATTAACAAACGGTAATGCTAATGCTTTAGTGTGCATGGCTCAGTCTTTCTCCCAGCAAACACCTCAAATCAAAATCAAAATAACTTTTCTAAACTCGTCTGTAAAGTGTGAGATGTAATGAGTTTAGCAACATGTCCTGGCATGAGGTGACAGTGAATCTTGGATAGCAAACACCTAAAAAGATACATAGGTTTCAATGAGGTCACATGTAAATCATTTGTGTGAAGAATTAGATTCGTAATGTAATGAGACACAACACAGACATCCTTTTCTCATCATGCATAATTGCTTCAGGCATATACTCTGTAATACGCTTATAAGATTAAGACTCGCAGAATGAATGTGTCATCTGCAATTCAGAAAGAGATGGACATTTTCTTTATTAAGCATGACCATGTAAGTCACAAAAGTTGAGCCGTACTGCAGAGCATTCTCGACTGCACAAACCTACATTTCTTACACTTCTTTGTCTTTTTTTAAAATGTATATTCAGTTGGTCTATCTCCCTACCTGCTAGCAGCACAGAGAGGAAGTGTGTATGTGTATTTGTGTATAACATAGAAAACAGATAACCATCAGTGCTTCACAGATGACACATTGGTATGTGTACTGTAGATACAAGCACCTCCTTCCTGCTCCTGAGTGCCATTCCATATACACCTCTGTTAGAGCAAAGAGCGATCAATAGAGTCACACAGATAAGAGCTCTCCTCATCTGATAAGGCTCTCGAAAAAAATCAGGGGTTTTTACCTAAAAGGCTAATCACTGATTAGAGCCACTCACAATGAATTTTTAGATACATTGGAGATAATGAGGGAATGCCATGTGTCGGTTTGCTTGTAGGTTTTTTTTGTGTATGCCTTGATTTTTTGTCCTCAACAGGAAAGCTGTAATTAAAGAATAAAAGAGGGGAAGGCATTTAAAAAAAAAATAAATAAAGTGCCATCCTTTGCAATGTTGAAATCCCCTATCAATCATTTATCGTGACTCAGTGCAGGAGTACTCAAAAACTTTTTGCCCCTCATCTAAATACTAGCAAAGACACAAAAAGTATGATATTAGGACTAAATTATAACTGGCACACAGTGACAGCTGAAAAGAAGAGACACTATTTTGTTCTGAATAATTCATGTCCAGAATGGCACAGCTGCCACTGTGTTAAACTGCACAAGCATAAGTGGCATTTGGCTGCTATTTTACCTTCTACCAAAAAAATTAAATAAATCTAAGACAGGGAGCAGTCAAATAAAAACTGTCAAACAGAATATTATAGAGTGAATCATACAGAAAGCTGTGTCACATGTTTGCACATCCTCACAAAACCACTTTCTTATTGAGGTGAACAGGTCCTTCTCTTATTTTGACTAAGTTGTTTACTTCATTACATGCCTGGAACTCCCTCCAAGCCAGTAGAGCTGATTGAGAGCGTTTGATAAGATGTCAAAAGGCCTTTACAGATGTATACAGTCCAGAAATTTCAACCTGACTTCATTACAAGCCATTTCCCAAGAGACAATAGTGATGGACACTATATTTTACATTGCCTTCATTCAGTCCTCCATTTTCCTGACAAATACATGTCATTTGATTAACTCCACAATTGCAAGCTATGTAAAATCAATAAACACACGATACAAGAAGGGACGCCGTCATAACTTACACAGGGCTTTCATCCATTTTTTATAAAAATCAATACTCCCTTTTAAAAAGGGATGCAGAGAAAGTACACCATTACTACAAATTCCAGTAATCAAGGCATAATGAATGTTCTCACAGGGGTTAAAAGCAGTGTCAACTACAAACATGCAGCAAATAATCATCAAGATATCAGGTCAAGAAGAGTCGGAACAAAAGGACAAGGCCAGATGAAAAAAAACACCATTTTCTGTGTACAGAAGATGTTTCACTGCAGTTTTTTTGGTGTCCAATTATTTGTGCATGTCTGAGAATAAGGCTGAATGTTTCTCTTGAAAATGTATGTGCAGTACTTTGAGGTTTAAAGTGGTTTAAATTGGATTTATGACTGGAGGTCACCAAACTGTGTCCAGCCAGAGAAGAAACTCATGTCAGCTATAATAAATCCAGAAGGCGAATCTCATTATGTTCAACCCTGTCACTGGGTCTCAACTTCTATACAATGCAGTTATTATGAAACAGTGACAGACTGTGTATAATGTTTGAAGTCAAGCTAATACACTGGCAAAAGATGAAGGTTCATGGTCAAGCGCTTTCATTTCTCCACTTACGTAAGTCTGAATGTTCCATTTACACCATCTGTCTGTCAGAGAAACCAAACTGTGAATGTTAAGGTGAACAAGCATGTATGCATGTGGTGTAAATGCAATTTATTCTTGACAGCGTGGTAATGACGAGCGTTGCTGTGTAAGAGCATATTTTCAGAACAATTTGCCTCTCGACCACAGACTGATAAAATTAACCATTCAAGCCAACAGACTTATGGGTAACAGTTCATCATCCTAGCATGAAGTAAACTTAACAATACATCAAGTATTACATTTATCATTGAACCATTCTTGCCATTGTTCAGTGAGTCATAGGCAATCGTTTTAGCCCTGGCAGATGCTAATAAAGAAATGTGCATGTTGTTTTGCCAATAATCAACACCCTTGAACTAAACTATCCATGCCCCATAAAACAAACCGATTTCAGGGCCATTTATCTTTTCAATCCTCATCATCATAATCATCATCCCTGTGCCAAATAACGTGTTCAAGTTTTTCCATTTTTATTTTTTCCTTCTCAGCCAGAAGATGCCAAGTTTTCTGTGTGTTCCATCTACGGTATCAGTGTCACCGCAGCGAGCAGAGAGATAGGATGTGTTACAGAAAGGTTTCAGGGGGTTGTTACCACACTCCTACGATTTTAAGGAGCTTTCCAGTTCACAGGCAATGAGAAAGGATGGTCAGTAGTTAAAATTTGTTTGTGATTTTGCCATTTTGACTATATTCTAGTGTTATATCCTTTAAAAAGATCTCAGGCTAGTGGATTAAGATTACTTTCCAGATCACTGATAATACAATTATATCCTACTAACATATATATAGCTATAGCTAACAATGAAATAATAAAATAAACAACCAGTTAATTAAACTTTTTTATGCATTTTAACCCTTTTAACACAACATTTTTTTAAGAATATTCTTTATAGAATCTTAATCTTATTACAGACCATGAATTAACTGTCTTTTCAAACTTGTAACACATCAGTGTATTATCCTTTTAACTTGTCACACTAGCACCTTTTTTGATGTCAACATTGACTGCACACTGCCAACAACCTCTGCTAACTATTAAAATGTGGAGAGTAAAGTTGAGGCTGTGTGAAAGGTTGTCATTACAATGCACCGACCAACACATACCTAAATCTTTACCCAGCCCTAGACATTGGATTACTTGCTCAGTAGTAGAGCCTGACATCGAATTCTATGGGTCATGAAAATCATATTTCATTGCGAGATTGGGGGGAAAAAAACAAGCTTTGGGATTGTACCAATACTGTTTTAGTTGTCTAATGTTATCGAAAGTTATTTTTCACAAGTTTCAACACTGTAATTCAGCACTGTAAGTATACAAGTGCACTTAACGTTATGGCAGAAACTAAAGTCTGCTTGTCTGTGCTCAATCAACAGGGATGAGCACACTCAACCTGATGGAGGCTGTCAGTGTAAAAGAGTAGCAGCAATGCTGCTCCTCATACACCCTTCTTCAGGTGGTAGAGTGACAGTCAAGCATCACTTTTATCTGATGGCACACTGATCAAGTACTGTCCACACAGCACCAGCTTGGTCACCATAGTTAATCCTCACTGGCTCTTTCCTCTGTGTGCCACCACTGCTGGTTATATTGCACACACATTTTATTGTACAGACTGCAACTCTGAGATGAGCGATGGCACTTCCTGGTGACACAGACGACTCAGTGCTCCTCAAGGAATCAAATGACAACCTGTTGTCCTTCTCCAGAGGAGTAGCATGTGCTTTCAATGTCCTACTTCCCCAATCAGCGTGGCTCAACTTTTTGCTGTTGTCACAGAGGGGCTGCTGCAGCAGACTCTGTGATCCAGATGTAAAAACAGGGCAGAAACACCATCAGAAATCAAGACAAAAGACAAAGAACCCGCGAGAACTCCCAACTTGATAGACAAAAGAACTGAATATAGGTTATTGTTTTTAATGCCTTGAATGGTTTGTCAGTAATGTGTGAACACAACAGTAGAGCAGCCTTGTATGTTGTGTGATGACAAGATGAGAAATGACTAATGACCAGTACTACAAATTCATGCAAACCTGTATACTTTACTCATCTGCTACTGACACCAGCTCTACTCTACTCTACATACTTGCTGTCCCTCAACGCTTCCGTACATGTGGAACTGTAACACACCGTATGAGGTACAATGTCGAGGAGACCAACTTCGGGGTTCACCAGATTTATTCATGTAGCAGAATAACAGTAGACTGAGTTCCTGTTAGTCTGTGGATATGACAACTGATTCTTGCTGCCTAAAGACTTACAACACTTATTGATTTCAGCAGCTTTATGTAGCCTGCTGCTTCATATTTTGGGAGGATAATGATACATACTGTTTTACTGCCACTCGGTACTGGTATATCATGCTAGTGTGGCCTGTTAGTATGGTCACTCTTGTGTCTTGAAGGTGCACAACACAAAATACTTCTAACATTTAGAGGTCCAGACCCAGTATATACAGAGGGAGAATAACAGGTGCAATTTTGACTATTTCATGATGACTACCTAGTCTTACCTTTCCTTAGAAAATGTTTTTAAAGATCACAACATTGGTTGATTGTTCCATCTAGGCCTTTTTCAGAATTACTGGTAAAATTTCTAATATTGCAGTAAACATGTTTTCTCCAAAAAGTGGTAGGGAAGAATATATATCTTAAAAAATTGCTGTTATTTTCTTAACAGTGAAAGAAAAGACATGGCCATGTCAAGGTTCGGCCTGATGAATGCACGAATGTTTTCAGTGCTCTGCGTTTTTGCTGCTTGACCTACATGCTACGCACAGCCCTCGACATGACTGTTCATGGCAGTCTACATGATAAAGTGAGTAACTGGATTGATATCTGTGGGAATGTCCTGGTCTAGGACTGTGTGTAATCTGGTTTACACTTAACCCCAGACTTCCACAAATGTTAAGAGTTTACTTGCACTTGGGACTTACCTTCCTATTTCAGACCAATATCTTGTTCATAATGGTGCATAGCCTGTCAAATATGTAGCGAAGTGAAAATAAGGATGCAGCAATTACAGTGGTGGATGGACATGTAATGTGTGTCTGAACATGCCCCATCTCAGCTGGTGTTTACAGCTTGCAGTGTTGCCAACTTGGTGCACTGTCACTAGATTTAGAGACTTTTTGCAAACAAACTGGGTATAAACCTGGTACATAACTGGACTGTATATGGATGCTGACCAGGGGCTACACCATACGGCTACACCTCGTTTCGGGTAATCTACTGTGCCGCTCTGCTTTCCCTGGATGCTCAGGAACTGCAGGGAAGCGGAGGGCCGTGGGAAGATGTTTTAAGTTGTGGGTGCTGTAGTGGGAGGAGCATTTTACCCCAACCCATACAATACAACATAGGCCTACAACAGTATTACTACACACAAACACCAAAAAAAAAAGCAGCAACAGTAACAACAACAGCAGCCAGGTCTATAAAAAATGCTATTGCACAATAAAAGCTTACAATAATGCCATAACATTGCAATACACATGTCCAAAAGCCCATTGTGCACAGCGCACAAGAACATATCCAAATATGCAAATTTTTTTCAACAAAAAGGTATATGAGTGTGACGTTAAAAGTAATTGACAGCTGAATAATAAACTGCTCAGAGGCAGCATGAACCAAATAACCTTGAGCTGCAGACAATGTGCTCCAGTAGTTCCAAATGTGGCCTTGGCCTCAGGTGTTGTGGAAAGTCTCTCGTAAGGGCATGGATGTCCAATGAGTTCAAAATGTCAGTGTGGACATGTATCAGGGAAAGATGAGTTTGTCTCTTCTAGGTCATGGTATTGCTGTAGCCATGTTTTCACGAGATGCATGGTGGAGAAGGTCTGCTGGCATGAGGCCACAGAGATGAGCAGGCACAGACATAACTAGAGTTTTTCAGCTTCTGTAAACAGAGTTCTTGTTTGTGGATGGTGCTTAGATAGACATGTTTCATCTTGAACCGTGACACGAGACTCTCTGGTGACATCGCCTAGCATTTTGAGCTGGAGATCAGGACGGCCTGGATCCAGCACCTTGTGAAGGTGAAGAGGCACCAAATCAACTGGTTTCCCTCTGCTGCCTCTTCACACAAGCAAAACATAAAACTTGACCACACTCTGCCACGTAATGAAGCCACTTCCATTTAGCAAACCAAGTTGGTGTAAATGCACGGCTGAAAGTTTTTTTCCCACAACATCAAAATTGAAGTTGGGTGGCTGGAGAGGCTCCTCAAATGCCGCCAAGTCAGTCCTAGCCTGGCACCTGTTAGCAGCAGGGTCCTCAGTGGTGACGGTGCCAACACTGATACTCCGGCGGGTGCCTGCGGTGGCAATCTCCGTGTCCAAGGAAAAATGACAGTCAAACGAAAACTATGCTGGTGGAGCTGCTCTCCTGCGAAGGCTGGACTTCATTTACGCTCTCTTTAGCTGTTGGTTTGCAGTACTTGCAGCACCCCTAGTGGCGAGGTCATAGGTAACTGCTTAAGATACTAGCAGATCTGAATAGCATGTAAACAACAGAAACACCAGCAACTGGAAATGAGACTTACTTACTTACTTACTTACTTACTTACTGCAGCAGAGGAGTAAAAGCTGTGTTAAAAAATGAAGGGTTTCTGTCCACTGAAACGCCAGAGGGCTTTTGATTTGAAATGATTACAGGAAGTGATGAGTTTGCATTAACACATAATGCAATAACTTTAACATGGCAAAACAGGAGCGACTGAAAATGAGGCTTTGCACAAATTAAATTACGATTAACCATGAGGGTACCATATACAGATATTAATAAAACAGCACTTAACATTAAAAATATTGTCAGTGAATGTAATCCAAGCTTTTACATCAACAAGTATTATCAACATTTCTGCCTGGTTATAGAGATGTTTGTTTAGAACAACATGAGGCCCAAAGTTTCCTGCAAAAACCAAATTAATCTTACAATTCAGGGCCAGGGTTCAACCCACAGCACAGTGCTCCTCACACTACCGCTGCACCTAATTTTCATTTGCCTCCTTGTTGAGCCGTTTATTGTCTGTCTGATCTGTACTTGCTGCCTTGTTTATTTCCTTAATTAAGTCAGCATCTCATGTCCTGAAAAATAAAAGATCAGGCTTTGTCACATCTCTTTAAACGTATAGCAAAATACACTCGAAAAACAACAAAAACAATTTCTGCTGCTCATCTGCTTTATATGTTGACTAATGTATTTGTCCTTCTGTCTTTTCATCAGCTTCAAAAGTACTAACACCATCTGTTTTCTCTGAGGCTGTGGGACAATGGAAAGTAAGATGTGAGTTCTTAGGGCCAGCTTTTTTTTTCTCATCCATAGTTGGTGAACTGTATTCCATCATCAACTCTGTTATGTTTTCATATTAAATTAGAAAAAATTAAGTTACTTTAATAAACTTTTAATCACTTCACTTATTTCATAAACAAATTATATCACCTTGCCTGTAATTAACCCTGGTTTATATTTTCAAAAGGGGGAAGGGGAGGGCTTAAAATGTTATATGGTGATAATAACAAAATATGATAAAACTATTAAATTAAAGAGCATCTTTAGGCTACCAGGCATATATGCCATTCCAGGTGAGAACCACGCCGAAAGCAACTAATAAATCCTGGGCAGGCACTTTGCACCCTGTGCATACAACTAATAAATTCAACACCATGGCGGGTGTTCATAGACTTAATGTAGCAGTATTAGGCTACATGAATCAAATAGCTGCCACTTCTTATAGAATAAACAGCAGAATAAAGCAGCAGAAAAGGTGAAAAAGGATTATAACCAACAAACTCCACAGCAGCTGCAGCAGCCAAAAAAAAAAAAAAAACAGACAAAACTCTACATTGCTAGGAAACGCAGTAGTTGTTGACGTTATTCTAACAATCACTCATTTGTTGCACTCACCTGTCTGAATACACTCTTTGTGAATGTCACCTCCATGATCTTCTCTAAATACAATTTCTCTGCTCGTTCATGCTCGATGCAAAATATAACCAGTCCACTCAGGCTCTGACAAGCCTAAAAAACTACAACAGCCATTCTCATTGGACCAATCTTCGAAAGCTAGTGTTATACTTTCTGCATCCGCAGATACGCGAGGGTCCGCTAGGGTCTATGTGATGAAAATTTTTGGTGTACGCGAGCTATGTGTGGTCATCCATGTACCCTCCAATTTATTGTGTCCACGCCAGTCCACATGGCCACTACAACATGGGTGCCAACTTTGCATACACTCCAGGTGGATTAAGAAGAAGTAAAATAAGAACAACTACACATCCATGGCGTCTGCAGCTGTCCGTGTCCATATCCGGAAAGGAGTATAATTGAGGCTTCAAAAGGCCAGAGGTACATTTAAAAATAACTTTTAAGTGCACCTCTGCTCAAATCTGTTTGATATTTTTGTGGCAAAAATCACTCTACCTATAAAGTTTCGGATTGGCAGGAAGCAGGCGGTGGATGACATGAACTACAAGTGTCCGACAAAATACCTCTTGCAACGTTATGCCCATGTTAGAGTTGAAAATGAGGTGGATATCAAAGCTTTGGTGGTGCAGGAGAACTACTGTGAGTGTAACACACACACACACGCACTTGCACACATGCACACAAGAGAGAGAGAGAAAGATGAATGGTTCTCATGAGACTCACTCCCACATGTATTGGGCATAAAAAGTGGAAGGGGGTGCCAGCAGTGGGAGGTAACAGAACAGCCCAGAGTGTAAAATCCTCTGCTATCGTATACGCTCTGCTACACCTGGCTATGATACTTTTGCTGGGAAATTACAACATCTGGTTCATTAGAACATATTATTCGCTATTAATGCAATTCTGATCACACCTGTTGCAGCAATCTTACCTCCATTATCAAATTTATCCATCAACGGTGACGTCTTTTCTCCACATGCTTCATGAATAACGACATTTCTCACTGCCATTTACTCACTGATTAGTTGCAAAAAATGTCATCCACTTTCTTATGTGTGAAATGGCTGTTTTTGTCTAGAATGTACAGGTTTGTTTCACTTGGTTGCTTTGGAAATGAAAGACCAAAGCAGTGCCAGCATACTGGCAAAAAAAAAAAAGTCTCTGCTCTTCTCTGCAGAGAAATGGGAAGAGAAAAGATTTTTTTCTCTTTTTCTTCGTTTTTCACATTGAGTGACTCAATTTCACGCTCCATTGGCATATCTGGGGTGACGCACCATGAAATCAGTCCAATTCTGGGATTTCAGAGGAACAGTATTTTGAAACCTCCTGAGATATGTGGCCATATTACTTTCTCCACCTCTGGACAGATTACACTATTATGTGACAGTTGCAAAGGTAAAACTGTGGTGATGGTATGTTCCCTTCGTTGATAAACTGGTTTCTAACAGCACTCTGAACAGACACTATTGAACAAAATCACAAATGATTCAACTAAAAGCATCAATTCATTTTGGAACTTAAACTTATTTTTTCACATTGAAAGCTTAGAAGAGACAAATGGAAAAAAAAAAACCCTAACACTCTGGTTCAGTCGTGCACTTGTTTTTGACTTCCTTAAAGTTCACAAGATATTCTTATTTAACAGCCTTTTTTAAAGTGCTTCTCAAAATTGGATTGAAGAAGGGTCTTGCGGTTCCTGGTTTGATGTTGAGAATACGTTCGACTGGCCATCTGAAGCTTTTCTGTTAATCATAATGTACTGCACCCATGTTTGACCCCCTTCATTCTGAGGGAAGTCTTCAAGTCATCCAAGACACTTAAGATTCATTAATGAGTCAACCAACATTTGACCATGATGTCTTATTGCATTGATTACAATGAACCGTTATGACTGCGGTTGTGATTAATATACACTCAGCTGCCAAGTTGCCAGTTTATTATTAGGTACACCTAGCCAAAAATTAATGCTGCCTCATATACAGCAGCTCGGCTATAAATCCTCATGAGGGTTAGGATGATTCAATTTCTTATCAACTTTTTTAGAGAAGTGTTGATTCAGGTTTATGGTTATTTTGGAAGCTGCAGTTTGTGTTACTGTTGAAGTGTTATATTGCATTATCCTGAGGCGTTTCTAATATTTTGTATTCCCTGTTTACATGAATGAGGGTAATGTTGTGTTTTCATGTAGCTTTTAAACGGGCTTGTCAGAAACTGGACTTGCCGGTTGCAGGCAAAGAGTCACTGGAGTAATGAATAACTGGAGCTAGACAGGAGAGGCAGAACCTGCCAACTTTGGGAAAGTATTTTGAGTGTAATGCTTAGTTCACATGCTTCTACAAAACACTGCTTTGCACACACAGTCATTTCCCTACTCACCAACATATCAAGTTATTCAACATATGAATTGGCTATGAAGAATACAATGCAATTATATATTCTTGAGAACATTTAAGAGTTTTGTGGGAGTGTGTTAATGTGATATCAGTTCTGAGGAGACTGAAGCCCTGATTTTTGATTTGCAGGGAACATTTTTACATTTTTACATATATTCATCTCAGGTTTTGGAACTTTGACCATGTTTTTCTAAAATATCAATTACACTGCGGGGATCTATATTATGATATACAGTGAAAGTCTAAAGTGTCAGTAAATCATGATTGATATTTTACTGAGTCAACTGAACACCAGCTGGGGGTAAGCCACAGAGGAAGACATGACACAGGAAAGCAGGTGAGAGAGGAGTCTCACTTGAGGCAGCATCTTCACATGACCAGGTTTGGTTTCATATTTGGCAGGGACATTTTTTGTTATGTGGCCAAAATAATTTGCACAATCCTGTCTCTTTGTTCTCATTCATATGCGTACACATACACAAGGAGCCTGACTGCAGAAGTTTTATTTGAATTGAACATGTGTTGACTCACAGTTTTTCCTCTTATTTTATTTATTTATTTTTTAAATTATCAGAAATCTTGACGTGATTGATTTCCAAGAAAACTTTCTTACAGGAAAATGAAAGTATGAAACCCTGTAGGGGGGTTCTCCTCTGTGCGAAGCAACTATCTGCTTTGATCCAAGTTCAAATCTCACATGAGATCCAGTAGCTCTGTCCTTTCATTTTGGTGCTTTGAGCGACACAAATGAAACCTTTCATGACAGAGCCACAGCAACGCTCAAACTCATCTTTCACTTATATCAAAAATGACGTATTCGGGTTTGTTACCCCCATTCGGCTCTTGAACTTATGGCAAGATCTTTCACCAGGACATAAGAGCTCACCTGAGAGCCTGCAGCTCACTGTCGATGTCTGACATTAACAAATGAATGTGGTTAATTTACTTTACTTTTAAAAAAAAACTGTTCATGTCTTAATGACCCACATGCAGTAAGAACTTTGCTCTTGGTCCGCTCATTAAAAGCTGTTATTCACACTTAAGTTCTTTAAAAAAGGACCTGATGCCTCGCTATGCTTTGGGAGACACTTTCACAAATTAGCACAACACTTAACTACTGAAATTTAGATGCAATATCGACTGGTGTTCATTTTGTCCAGTGAAGATGTTTTCAATTCTGTGACATTTGAAACCTTTAAACTACAAATACTTTGCATTTCAGATTCACCACCTCTCAACACCAACAACATCATCTCCACCACTGCTTCTGCCAGGTTGCCACTGGTCAACAATATGTAATGCAGTTTGATGTCGGGGGCTGCCACATCATAGTCGAGTATCCCCCATATGCACGTCTTTCACTCTTTATCATTCAACATTTTGCAGAAATACACACAAACCTTGCAACTTTCATTACCGCATTCTATAGATCACTGGTAACACAGAGGGGAGTTAAAAATGGCAAGATTATTGTAAGATACTGGTAGGGACAATTCAGCAACTCTTGACATGTCCCTACTGTCCATACACAAATCTACACCTGAGTGAAAATCAGGTAAACCACACAGAGACAAGCAGCCAGGGCCACAGGAAGATCTTTTCAGTTGGGGGTGCTGTAGTGGGAGGAGCATTTTACCCCAACCCATACAAATACAACAATACCACTACACACACACCAAAAAAGCAGCAGTAGTAACAACAGCAGCAGCCAGGTCTATAAAAAAAGAACTCAGTAATGCTATTGCACAATAATAGCCCACAATAATGCCATAGCACTGCAAAACACATAAGCACACATATACAAAGCCCATTGTGCACGGCACATAAGAATATATCCAAATATGCAAATGATTTCAACAAAGTTATATCAATGTGATGTTAAAAGTAATTGACAGCTGAATTTTAAGCTGCTCGGCGGCAGTTTAAACCAAATAACTTACCTTGAGCTGCAGACAATGTGCTCCAGTAGTTACAATACTCCAAATGTGGCCATCAGGACGGACTGGGTCCAGCTCCTCGGGATGGTGAAGTCTCACCAAATCAACCAGTTTCCCTCTGCTGCCTCTTCACCCAAGCAAAACACACAGCCCGACCACACTCCGCCATGTAGCCTAATGAAGCCACTTCCATTTAGCAAACCAAGTTGATGTACATGCACAGCTGAATGTTTCTTTCCTAAAACGTCTGGCCAGAAAATTGAAGTTGGGTGGCCCAGTCCTAGCCTGACACCTGTTAGCAACAGGCCCCACAGTGGTGACGGTCCTTCGATTAGCAATCAATGCTACAGCACCCGGATGTAAACTTACTAACCCTAATATAGAGTTGACAGGACCCACCCTACACTGCCTCTCACTGGCTAATGATCGTTGCATCGTTGCGTCGCTGGTTGGATTGGTTAGGTTTATGCATGAGGGGTGAGAATGGTTAGAGCAAAGGTAAGAAGTCATTCTGAGGCAGAGTAGAACTGGCCATGTCAACACTATAAGAACATTATGTTCTCACCACTCCCGCGGCCATGCAAGCAGCAAGACTGTTTTACACCTCTGTTAAAATTTCACACTATCATTCTCTTGTTAGGACAGCAAGACAAAGGGTGGCTGAAGTCACTGCCCTAAATACTCTTGAGTAATGAGCAGCACCTGGGGAGTGATCAAAGAGATGCAGAGCAGCTGGGGCTGATGCAAACCTTAGGTACAAGACCTGAACCAGCCATGATGAGCTTTGATAGAACAACTTCAGCTTCATCATGGCTAATTAAGCTGTTGACATACTATGAAATAAATAAAAAATATATTCAAATACAATGCTTGGACAAAACAGAAGCTACTTCCATCACCTAAGAGACCCCTTTTTGTTGTTACAAATTTCTCAGCTGGAAATAACACATCATGATGTATTTCAACCTGCATTTGGCTATGGTTAAAATAATTGTATCCAACAAAGTTGTGTGTCATGGTGCGCAAAGAAAAGTGAATGTATAATTAGAAGTTAATTCTTCCTACAATGTAAGTGTATCCTTCCAAAGATTAAAGATGAAGTAGGTAGATTAAAGCTAAAAGATAAAAACATGGGGAGTCCCTTAAGACACATAAACTGTGATATCCCCAATTCCAATTCAGTGGGGGAACCTTTGGTGCATCCCTCTCTTCGTTTCTTGTCATCTCTCCATCCTCACTTTCTAATAAAAGTACAAAAAGGCCCAGAAAATTTCAAAACTAAAGAAAAACATGCATCAGGGAGGCAACTGCATACATTACATCAGGATATCAAGGAGATGGAAGACACAATACTAAAAAATGTTTCCTTGATGGTAAATTAAATATGATTATCAGAACATATATTGGAATATAAGATTAACTTAAATACATCTTTAAATTATTGGTCATTACAGAAAAACACCACCTTCTCTCTGCCTTCTCTGCTCCACCTTCACGTTTGTTGAACAGATGCGGCTGCCAGGACCGTTTAGTTTGCAATTCTAAGTTTGTTTTTCACACTTTAGTTTATGGTGATCAGTCCCGTCTGTATCACTCTCCATCCAAGTGAGGCAGGTATTTAGCATCCTTCTCAGGGATGTCATTTCTCTTTCGATTTCAAACCCTCGTCCCTAGAGATTAAGAGGGGGGTGATCATCTCGCATCGCAGTCTTCTCTCTAACCTTATCTGTCCTTGCTGTAGTTGTGACACACTGGCTGGCTTTTCAGGCGGAAAAGAGGAATTGATGTATATTTCCCAAGTTGACATGCTGTAGAGAATTGTTTCATTTCTTGACGAATTATTTCTTTTTTTTTCACAAAAAATAAAATTGCATCATAATATCATATGATCTGAGGTTTTATTCTCAAAATAATTACACAAAATATGACTGTTTGTACCAATACTTTGTACTCTGTACATGTGAACATGTTCAGCCTCATTACTACTTCAATCAGTCTGTCCTGCAGTTGACTGTGATTTGGTCCAGTACTTGGGATTTACAAATTTGCATCCAGCAGCAATACATCAGCTTCATCTGTATGATTGTAAATGTTTTATCTAAATTACTTTTCAAAGTTCATTTGAATTTTTCCACTAAATGTTTGTTTGTTGTTTGCTGGAATGCAGAACTAGTGAGAATAATACACTATAATAATAGTTTAGAATATCAATAGAATATCCAATGCGCAGGAAATTTTTGAGCGCAACTAAATAGGTGGTCTCCAAATGATAGTATTGGCACAGACAGGTGGGTATAATCTCCACGATAATGAATACCTGACTTTTCCATGTTTTTGGATGAATATGATTGAGTGGGACAAAAATCTTTGCAATCGGTCCACTGTTGAACAACAATAGTATACCCTGCAACCACTAATCAGCTGCTGCAATGTAAACAGTGGGGCATTTCATCGGCATCAAATTAAGTACGCTGAAAGTGCTTGTTTTGGCCACTGACAGGTTCAGATTATGTATTTCCTTTTTGTTTGATCAGACACAGCCATTGTATGTAACTATCTGTTCAAAGCCACCAGGCTTCATTGACAAAAACAGTAATTTAACTCACAAAACATACAAAGACATACAAAGCGTGAATAAACCAAACTCACAACCCTTTTTGCGCCCTTAGGGGATGTCAGTTAGGCAACAAGGATCACCTGTGTGTGTGTGTGTGTGTGTGTGTGTGTGTGTGTGTGTGTGTGTGTGTGTGTTTGTGTGTGTGTGTGTGTGTGTTTCTCAGTGTATGTATGTCTGTGAAGAGAAAGTAAACTACAAACAAGGGCACTGGTAAAATATATGTTCATGTTTTTGAGAAAGCATCATTTTCTTTGCTTTTCATGTTTATGTACCGTATGTAGATGTGTGGGTGTAATATTGTGTGTGTGTGTGTGTGTAGGTCATGCATATTCATGCATGCAAATATATATGTAGTTTTATGTTCATATTTGCGGGGTTACTTTTGCTCATAGAGACATATGTTCACATTTCTCTTCTTTTTTTTAAAATAAAGGTTGAAAAATTGAGACATGCTTGAATCAGACATATACATATCTCTATTCACTGTTCTCTCCCACCACTCATGATGACTTTGGTTCATTCCTTCATGTCTGAAACCCAGTGGACTGATAACTCCCTCAAAGGACTGATGGAAGCTCTGTAAGGTTGAAGTACATGTATTTCTTTAAAGTTCACATATAAAAAGGTTCCTATTAGTATTAGTTATTTGCAAACATGATTTGAGGATTCCAAACAGGGCTTTCATGTTCAATTGCTAACCAAGCACACTAGAGTGCCACATAGTTGCTTTTTATTTTTTTATTTCTTAACATCTGTGTTGTCAGGAAATTAACTCTGAAGTTACTTTACTATACCAAGGCGCATGCTGCGTTGTTTATTTGCTGTGGTTCACACTTTGCTGTGACACAGGCTTAAGCATGCCTGGTTATATTTATTTTCTGACTATCACAATAGGCCAGCTAGTGAATGCCTTCTTAATGTAAAATAGGAGAACAGTGCCAATGTGTATTTTAGCATCTTATTTGAATTAAGCAGCTGGTACTGGAATAGACTGATGTTAAATTAACATATATTTGATAGTCAACTTAATCTCAGAGATGTCAGTTCACTGAGGTGAAAAGGCTTGACCGTACAAACAATGGCAGCTCTAGTTTTGCTGTTGAAAGCATGCACCACTACTCCCTAAAATAAACTGACATTGAGTGCGGAGGATCGGATTTCAAGTGGTTGATCTAAGCCACTGAGTAAAACTGTATGTTTTTCTAAGCTCATCAACTTCACAGAGGCTTGTTTTGTCTTTGTCAAGAGAGGCAGCCAAAGTTCAAACTCCCACAGCCTACTGGAGAAGCTCTGCATGTACGTGGACAATCCACAGCAGAAAGGGGAAAGACAAAAAAACTATTCAGTTGAAGGTCTTTCATGAAGGCGGCAAAGGGATGATTTATCCTGCAGAGGCCATACCAAGCTTTCTGACTGACTTGGACTTATAATGAAAATGTTATATTGCTCACTTCCCACTAATGTTTAATGCAAAGTTCTTTTCAGAATCTCATGCTGCTGGAGAGAGAAAAGCAGGGCTTTTCCAACTTTTTTGTCCAATTGTACCACCTGAGTGGAAGCATGCATGAAATGTCAAGAGGAAACTCATGAGCGTCAATTAGACTTCATATGTTCTTTTGGTTCGAGGACCTCCCTTGTTAGAACAAAGAAGCAAGACTGAGCAGTGTATGAACACAAAATGATGTTTTTGGCACACACACAGAAATGGTGGAAAGTCAGTTTTGATGGAAGCCTTGTGGATTCTGATCCAGCATTGCCTCTGATGCTATTTTTACGATCTGACAGAGGCATACTACTATGATGATAATCCACTTTATCTCCCACTGATTAGCTCAAATTTACATACCCTTACGGCAGTGAAATGTTTAACCTGATTACTTTGTTTTTCCAGGGATATTTTCAGGCTCTCAGAGGCCCATTTCTACTGCCCTTTCCTGTGCCACGGTGATTGAGAAAGCAGGTGTTTTTAGTACAATTTAAAAACGGATTCCAGTTCAGGCACATTTAATGATCTTCCTTCACCATAATATTCTTTCTATATCACCTGTTGAGTTTACATGTGATTTAGCTGGTAACATATACCACATATCAGCACAGTCTGTCTATTGAAAATGTCCTTTTTTCATAATATTTCAAGCACCTGTCTACGTTGGCTGGGCATATGTATAAATTAAATGTGCCTCAGAATGCTGTGTAAAGTTATTCATGTTTTGAATTTTAGGTTAACTATAATTTGGCAAATATGTATGCAATACCCTAATATTTTGTGCATGCCTGGGACTAAGAACCCATAAGCTAATGTTTTGTGTATTTATTATCATTATTTACTGTATTTAAGGTCTTTCTTAACTTACCTTACCTTTTTCTTACAAAGTGAGCAAAGATGAACACAAGCTGCAAAAGTCAAACTATGGATATGAATTCAAAGCTGAGACATTGGGGCACACTGATGAAGGAATTAACCTTAGACTTACAAGATATGCTCTAATCTAATAAGACACCCCAACAAACCATAGCTAATGCTTTGAGTGTCTTGACCTTTGTGATAACCACACGTATTATATCATTGTTGTCCATAATTAATTTCATCTGCAGATTTTTCAGGTTACAAAATAGTTCCAAGTGTGACGCCCTTTTTAAGCATCATAATTCCAGATCAAGGGTCTTCAGTTTCAAATGTCAGTGAGGTAAAACTGGACCGCCTCTTTTTGAGAAAATTTTAGTTGGACATTGAAAGATGGGCTCCACATTTCTTCTTTCTCTGGGCAAAGTCTAATGTGATGAAGACGAATATGATCAAATTCAATTACACTTTGCAGTCATTACTTATTACAGTCCCAGTGATATATTTCCATTAGTAGGGCTGTGGTGAACATGAAGTTCTAATAATGATGATGACTGTCCATGTTATATTTTAAAGATAAAGTCAGACCAAAGGAAGAGAGCACTGGTAAACTTGAAGAGTTGGAACCCACAAAATAAAATAAAAAAATAAATAAACTTTTGATGTCAACATCCTTTTGATGTCTATTCACAGCAATCCAAAAGCTGTCCTAACTTGAACTTTTTCATTTATGGGACACCCAAAAATCAACATTCATGATTTTATTCATAAGGTATTAGTATATACCGTACAGAGGAAATTATAGGCATGGCCATGACTTCATTGTGTAAGATGCAGCATCAGAGCAGCAATCATTTTGATTTTCACATCCACAATATTATATTAAAAAGGAGCTATTTGTAAGTTTGGTATAGCTACATAGCCAATGTTAGCATCAACAGCTGTTTACTTACCAGTCAAGGGGAAACGTATTTCTTTACTTACCAAAAGCTGTCTCCAGCAGTAGAAAGCGATGTCGATGTTACTCTTGTCTCTATCCAATCTTTTCTTCAACTTTAGTTAGAATGCTAACCAGCTAGCCCTGGCCTGTCTCGTCATTTTCCTATTGCAACCCACTGTAGCCTCCCATCTGCCCCGGAGACATAGTGCTGCTCATAGGGCGTATTATATGGCCGACAGTGGTCGAAGCTAAGTACTTCTCTTGCTGCATAGCCAACGTCACCTGTTTATTTACCAGTCTAGAAGAAATGTTGCAAGTTCAGTGTCAAACTTCATTTCTTTACTTTCTCCAGCAGTGGAAAGCAATCCCTGTCACAGTTTAAGTTAAGGCTGGACCCACATTCACACCAAAACACAAGGGAGTTAGTGGAATGAACTGACTCCACCCACAAACAAGCACAAGGCAACACATGGAACACGAACAGCAAGCTGAAGCATGAGGAAACACAGGGACCCAAACAGGAACCAGAGGCACGGGGCAACACAAGGAACACGAACAGCAAGCTGAAGCACTATGTAACACTGGGGAGTTAAACAGGAACCACAAGCACGAGGAACACAGGGAACTTGAACAGGTAACACAAGACGAACTGAAGCGACTCGCTGTAGCTGCCAATCTGCCCTGAAGACATAGCGCTATTATATCCTCTTGTATTATAACGAAAACAATGGATGAAGCTTTTATCAAGCGAAAATCACCACCATTCATTCCCGGCGAGAAAACGTTTTTGGCTGCAAAGAAAACTTACAAATAGCCCCTATAACATCAGATAATAAAGCTTCCTGCTCTGCTTTATTCAAAAGAGTTTATCACTTTATATTCCACAAGGAAAGGAAATGCTTGCGGTTCTTCCACAGACATATCACACTTCAATTCCTGCACCTTGACATACTATTGTTTCGAAAGGTTCAAAGTTGTCAAAGATAATCACCATTTAATTTAAACCATCAAGTCTTTGATCAAGTCTGTGATTGTGAAACAGCTTGAAAGAACCCAAAGTATATTTATTTTTAGTGTTAAAGCAGGACTGAATTTGGGTAGATGGGGAAAGAAAGAAGGTTGTTTTGGTTGAAATCACTCACATTTCACATTTCCATTTGGCCATATGTTGATTTGGTTTGAAAGAGCATTGCAAAAATTTTTTTTACTTATGGTCTTTTTTTTTTTCTTTTTTTTTCTGACCCGATCCTAACCTCATGACAACAATATTGCATTATTCATGCATCACACTCCCACATTGCAAGCTTTTGACCAGCACTGAGCTTGCTTTCACTTGTTACAATATCCCAGCACATCAGTGACTGTGCTCCTTGTTCTTGTTTTCTGTAAATGAGTGGATAAATTGAACTGTTGGAGATTTATTAATGAGGTTGTAGCTTTTGATTAAATTAACCACCTCTGCATTCATCATATATCACAATTACAGCCAGGTATATTACATAAGAAGTGAAAGTGTGGTCAAGAGATGGCTAAGAATTCAGGATGGGTTCTCTAAAACTGAGAGATATCAGGCAAAGTGTACAAATGTGTCACGTTTGCTTACACACATGAGCTCCAATCTTGTTAAAGCCAAATAGAACTAAAGTGTGTGGGTCCTTGCTCTGTGTGTGTCAATGCGTTTCTTGGTACGCAGGCAGTCATTAAATAATCATCTTGTGTCTGACTTTGTTTAAATCAGATATGGAGAGCTTTTTTGTCCTTCGTGACATTTTGATCTCTGCTTTGTCATTAAGTGAGGGGATGTGATGAAATTTACATAGCCCTAATTCTTCACCCTGCTGACAACATATTTTTCCAGTGACAGCCATCTTTAATATTTAGAAGAGTACTTTCCAATGCCCTTCAACTGTGCCTGCAGTATTAATGTATCCTTAATGGGAGAGGTTCCATAAATGAGCCTCAAATGGAGCTAGACATTTTAATGCTTGCTAGAATGGCTGTTATTTCCTCACTTAGCCATAATAGTCTTTATTGCATATTTAATAAAGTGTAGGCTCGTATTAATTGTTTAGCAGCCAAGGACTTCATTAAGTGGTTGTGATGTTGAGGATGGGTTTTCCCAGTCTTCACCAATCCCTATGTCCCTTCTCATCTATTCTAGTTATATACAGCGCAACACTGATTAGATTAATGCATTTTCTTCAATCGCACTGAAGGGAATACTTTTGTGTGTGAGTGGGTAGGGACTATACAAGGACAGTTTTTAGTTATTAATCTTCCTTATTAACTAATAACAACATGTATTTCTTTTATGTCAGTTTGTAAGTAAGGCAAGTAAGACATGCTCTAGCACAACATGGTGGGTCATGTTTGAGCTGCATAGCACTGGGCCTGTGTCTGCCTGTCTATGTGTATGTTTGGCTTCTGCACGACAGGCACAGAGTAAGCAGTGAAAGGAAATTGTTGTAGCCAAAACTGTCAATATTAAAAGAAAAAGGAACACATGTAGTAATAGACATAAATATCAATAAATCAAAAATGAGAAGACAATTAAAATTGAAAACAAAAATTAAGAGGGAAATAAATTCATTTTTCGTGAACACAAATCTGATAAACACCCTCCATAAAAGCATTAGGCATGAATTTATGTCTTATCTTGTCTCTTTACTCAAATACATAAGTTTTGTAGGAAACATGATGGTTGCATTATGTTCAGAGTCCTTTTTTTTACTGTAGCAGTGGAGGATGTGGGTCCTGGCAGCTGAGCCATGAATCCCTGGTTTCGACACGACTGGACTTTTTGCTGCATGTAATTCCTCTACTCTCTATCCCCGCGTCTCCTGTCCTATCACCAGCTGCAGGATCACCTACACCCCTGTCCCTCACATATCCTAAGATATAAGGTCTAAGATTCTGTACTGGTCTGCCCAGAAGGAGAGTGATCCAGAGGTGGGGGCAGCAAGCTCCCCTACTTCTGCATTGGACCCCAATACCGCCAGATAATCCAGGGGCTTGCACTAGAACCAGGCCCAACTCTCCAGTTAATAGCTCCACACCAAATCAATTTGCGGCCGAATTTGACTGTCTGTTCATTTGCATCTGCAAGGGATCTGATGAAAACAAGAAAACAAATGCATTATCTGTGAACATTTTACCGTCATGTTCAGTATCAACGTTTTTACAATTTGCCAAATGTGTATATAAACAACACACCATCATTATGATAATAGAAAACATAATCTTGTCGCAATTACATTTTCTACTAAACGTATTTGCTGTTGCAGTTGCAGTGTAGTTGTATAGAAACATCATTTCTAGGGCACATCTTTGCACAGCTGAGAAAAACTGCAGGGGGTTCATCACTATGAGTGACCTCTTTCATGTTACACATAGTCGTTTGATCCATTATTATTATAAAATATTGATAATAGCCACTAAGAAATCTTGTCATTTTAATTTACATTTGTGTCAGCATAAAGGATCCCAGGGACCAAAAATGGGTGGGTTGTTTTCCCTCTCAAAAACATACTCTTACCATAGCTCCAACCTCTGGAAAGTATTAGCTACTTAGCTTTATCATTGTTGTGTTTAAATATGAAGATTTAAATTGTTGATGATAATCAGTTGTTCTTGTAATCCCGCTCTATGAATGCCTGCAGCTGGGGAAATTAATTCCAGTCAACTGACATTTCTGCAAAGCTCTCCATCACTGTTTTCTTATGCTGCTGTTGCTATTTCCCCTAGAGACTGCATAAATAATGAGCTATTCAACTCTACTACAGTACATTACTACAGTAAACACCACTTTTATCTAATCTGAAATTAAATTAAATTGTTTCTATTCCCAGTTCGTCCACAGTCATTGATGCAACAAAAGATTATCTTCACATCATTATAATCTAGTATAAACATAAGCTTACAATTAATAACACTTCAGTGATAATAAACCTGAAAGGAGTTTTGATTAACTGTGTTTTTAATTTAATCATTGACCATTTTTAAATATTTACTTTTAGTAGGTGCAGGCTTTTGTGAGCCTTTTTCCCCCAGCAAATCAACAAAAAGCTGTGGTTCCAGACTCCAAAATCCATAGGAAACATTTGATAACACAAGAAGAACGATTTGTCTTGAATGGTACCATAATTGGAACAACAAAATAAAAAGACATTTTTTCCTCCAAAAGGTCAAACTCACAGGAGTCAGGGTGCCTTACTTTTAGGACTCATTAGGAGTCATCTGGGAAGAGTTTTGAACCACAGCACTTGCCTTTTGAACTTACTTCAAAGACATCAGAGTGCTTAGCACGGTGGTTTGACAGATTCACACTCGTAAGGACAGACTGATCTTAGTCCCCTTTCACCATTTAATTCCCTGAATGGACTTGAGCTAATTGGAGATCATTATCGTGATGGTATGATGTATTAGAATAGTGTCGCCCCTCTTAAAGACCCATCGAGGCACTTGGAGAAAAAGGAAAAAAGATGTCTTAACAGCCACTGACAGACAAATAAAATATACTGTATATATATAAAAATAAAAATAAAAAATTTCTCCTACAGTTCTCTGAATCAGTTATTATTGAGAGAATACAGTTATTCCTGCAAACTCAATATACCAAAACTGGAGTCCATCAGACTTTGGTTTAAAAGGCTCTGCATAACAACAGAGCGTTACTATCCAAATACAAGTTGTCATAGCGCACTCTCAACCAGTACAGCTGGTTTCAGTGAGGACAAAGCCAAGCCATGTCGTCCTGTGGGTGCACTAAATCCAAAGTTGATAAACACTTGAGTTAGCACCCCTGTGATTCAGCACACAGTCTAATGTACTAAGTTTGATAAGTGAAGGGCAAAGCCACCCTCATGCATTTTCATCAGCAGCCCCTGGACAAGGCTCAGACACACATTTCAATACCTCAGAGAGCCCTTACACAACAGATAGGCAGACTGTAGCTGTAATGTACATCCCAGAACAGCCATTATTGGAAAGAGGTTGTGAGGATGTTGTATTGAGGAGACAGTTAAAACGGTTTAATGAGAACTTGGATACTTGCTTAAAAAATTTACGATAAAGGATAAACTAGAGTGTCCGTCGATAGACAAGCCTCAGCAAAGACTAAATAGAACACCTAAATTTGGATTAAGGAGCACATATACCACAGACTATGGCTGTTAGTGTGTATGTGTGTGTGTGTGTGTGTGTGTGTGTGTGAGAGAGAGAGTGTGTACTGCACATATACAGTACCTCACTAGAGCTTTGTAATAGAGGTCAATATCTTGACTCAGTCCCTACGTAAGGCTTGTCTGAGCCCTCCAACGCATTGTCTATCTCAGCAACCTTTCCCTGACAGCAGAGAATGCCAGCTATAAATACTGCCGGCCAGGAGCATGACAATATATCCCCGGATCAAATATACAAATGTGTTTTATGGAAGTCAGCAACCAGCCATCCATAACTGAAGTTGAGTGAGCATAACTTTTGCATGAAGGTTGTTTCAAGGAAGCTTATTAAGCTCAGAAAAATGCATGCCAAACCATTTGCCTTCCATTTCCTCTCTGTCCTTTCTTTAACATTCTCAGAATTGTTTGAAACAGTTGTGGTTCACATTTAGCAAGTAAATATTGAATTCAAAAGAAACAAATCATGTTGTGAAAGCAACCGTGAACAATGATGAACGATGATTTTTTTTTATGGTATGGTGCCTCATGCACCAGTTGTTAACTGTCCACTTTGATTTGTTGTGTGCGCCAGAGGAAGTAAAATGTTCCAATCTACCTATGAATAAAAGTTTATCTGTGATGAAAGAAAGCGTGAATGGTCATTTTCCATTTTGTTACTTAACAAGTTCAGAACAGTTATGTCTCAAACACAAAAAAATATTGTAATGGTGGACCTCTACTCTAATTTCACTCAAAAAAAAATTAAGAACTGTGTATTATTTCAATCTGAATGAAAGAAAAAAAACAGTAAAAATAACAATAAATAGTCTGAAAAGATAGAGTTTTTTATTTTTGCATGAATAGTTAACTCATATGAATGAGTAAAGTGATGCATTAAAACACAATGCATCATATATATAATATATATATATATATATATATACACAAAATTAGTGATAAAAAAAATGAGGGTTAAATCCTCAATTTCTAAAGTATCTTCAGAAAAGCAGTATGTTCAAATCCCATGAGTTGAATGTCCTGTGTACATAATCAATAGGAGAACCAGTAGCATTATAAGCTGATTGTATCTTTAGAAAATCAAATCAGTGCAGTTAAAATCATTCAAAACAGTATTTTCCTATTCATTTCCCTTCCACTGACATTCACATCCCCCGGCCATTCAAATTGAATTGAAAAAGTCCTAAATAAAAGCCATAAATCTTTGATTTGATATTCTGACATTTATAAGTAATATAGCCTTTCATGTTCACTTTGAACACAGTTATAACTATGTACTTTAACTTTATGATGAATAGATTAAAATGTGCCTCACGGTTGGCCATTCTACCTGAAAGTGGGTGTGGCTCTACTGCAGTCCAAATTAGATGATGTAGAATTGTGTGATTGGCTTACAGACAGCCAATCAAATAAGTGTGTGCATTAAGGTGGAGTAAGGTGACAGTTATCACAGATATAGATTTCATAGAAAAGTTATGACCATTGGAATGGTTGAAGGAACAGGTTAGTTTCTCACTTATTAGTGTGGTGTTCTGGCAAAAGCTGCTATGATTAATTAACTGCTCCAGCAATGTTATTGATGAATTTAGATTAACTGATATAATCCTGGGGATGGGAAAATCTCCCTTTATGCCAGTGGCCTGCCTGAGTAAAATGTAGACCAACACACAGACCATCATAATGAAAACATTTGAAGCTACATTAACTTTCATAAACAAGTTTACTAGTTACTTCTCATTTCTGTCTGTCTGGTCACTTTCAGGTAAATTCGCACAGTAGGCAGTGTCATTAGCTCATAGTTTCGCAAGGTAATTCAAGTTTGAATTGAAGCATGATACATGTAGCAATTCCACTGTGTCATCTCAGATGCTGTGGAGTGATGCTGGAAAGCAGAACACATTGGAAACATTTGAGGAGATTTCCAATCCTCAGTTACTGTTACCCCCAGCCATGTCGATTCACTGATATCACTATCAGTGATCGTTTCCAGCGTCATCCAAGTGCATCAGTTTTAAACCTCCAATTCTGATCCTTAAACCACAGAGAGTAGAACTGAAATAATGAAACTAGTGAGCTGAGGAGGTGAGGATTTTTTTTTTACAATTTTCCCATGTGGTGAGGCCTAGAGGACCTCCATGGGGGAAGTGACCAGGGTGCATCTCTACTACAGTAACTGCCTCAGTTTCTTCAACTTGTTCCTCTCAATTCAAGCATCATACTCTCTTACTGAGTCAATGAACATCTCACTTTATCAAAAGCCTAATTTCAAGTCCTTTATTACAATCAGTGTGCAAAAGATGTTATTACTGGCAAGGGTTGGAACAAAGACTGACCAACAAATTGAGAACTTTGCTTTATAAGTCAACTGTTTCTTCAACAAAATCACCTGACACAAAACATGTGTTTCTGCAGTCAGTGCTCCTAAAAAGGTTGTCCTTTTAATGGTTTTCATTATTACCTGTGCATAAGACCCAGAGACACCTGAACTCCTCTAGTAGGAACAGCAGGTCTTCTCACCTAGACTCAGCTATCTACCTTTTTCTGGCAGAGAAGCATGGTTTGGGACAGCTTATATTCATCCAGACCATGTCACAGTCAGCTACAAACCACTCCAGTGCTCATAAGTAATCAAAGTCCTATTGTGCTAAAAGTAGTGATGGGAATTCTGACTCTTTTTAGCGAGCCAGATCATTTGGCTCAGCTCAGCAATAAGAGCCGGCTCTTTCAGCTCCCAAATGTCTCTTCATTTAGTACCACTTTTGGCTTTTAGGACTCAGCCAAACCTTTGATTGCTGTGTGCACCTATATCACTGAAATTAACCATTATTTTACATTTTGTTTGGCATAAAAACATGAATTATAAACATGAAACACTGTTACACATGTGTAATGAGCATCTCTCAGCTCCTGATGTATGATCCTTGTCTGTCCTTACACGTGATTGGTCGCACATCAACACAGAAGTGCCTGTGGCTTGACAGTTTGGCAAAAAGATCACTAAGGCTGAGCAATATTTTTTCAAGGCTGGAACTTACCCTTTGCCCCCTGTCTCTAAAAAAGAGGCCCATCATACCTGCTAACCAATGTAAGGGTAATGCTCTTCACTTCTACATAACACTGAGACACGTCAGCCATGGCAAACCAACAATGTCCAAGGACAAGCAAGTAAGTTTGTTCGTCAGGAGCCAAATTAAGTCAATCACACATTATCTCACTTTATACTCAGTGAGCATTGTTTAGTATGTGTTATGTAGGTATAACGTATATGTGATAAAATATGTGTTTGTGTTGCAGTTATGCATGCTTAACAAAAAGTTTTAATAAACAAAATCCATTTAAGGAGAAAATAATAATTTTATCAGAATTGTCCCCTTTTCTATTGAACACTATGGCCACAATTAACCAATCTGTTAAACTGAGAATTACATATTAAGGTTAATATTGTGCCAGCAGGGACTTTAAATTGTAACTAATTCGTTTGCTTGTGTAAACTGTAAATGAAGCAGTATGGATCCATAAACTATTTTTGATTTTTTTCTAAAACACTGGGACCAAAACACAAGCAGGAGGCAAGCTAACACCTGCTGTAGAACAGGCAGGAGTAGTTTCTGACTGTGGTAGACACAGTTGTGGACAGGAATAAAGATAGAAGTAAAATTATTGTGTCATTTTCAAACATGGTCATCTGGTTTAACACTGTGTAATATCTTTTAATTAACCTTTATTGAAGCTTGAAACCAATACTGTTTCATGTACTGAGAGAATAAAAGGTCAACCTTTTCTATCAGTTGCAATTAAATTGAGCTGTCTTTGATGAATAATTCTGTATATCACTGAAATGTTTCAGGACTTCCAGTCACATTTGAAATGTTACATTATATAGAGCACTTTTTAAATACACTCTTGTATCCCAATAATAAGTCATGTCCTGCTTTTGATCATATGTGGGATGTAATGTTTACTTGGAGTGTACTATAAAGTAACCTGGGTTCTCATTTCCCTCTGTAAATGATTATCATGTTGTCTGTCTCATTGATATAGATGGATAAAAGGACTTTATTAATCTTAATGGGGAATTGTGGTGTTACAGCAGCCAAGTCACATAATACAGGCAAGACTCTCACTCACACTCTGGGAGGTATGCATGAGGTATGAAACAATAAAACTAGAATAAATCTCTTCAGTCTTGCCACTGAACTAAAAGCTGGCACCATATTCTATATGTATTTAATATATAAGTAATATATAATGCATATTAATATATATTTGACGAATGCACTGTGTATTAATGTGCTGTACATATGTAGAGTACATTGAGTTTAATTGAGTCTACATAGATCACCATCTGAGTCATTTCTGAAGTTATCTCAGGAGCTGAGGATGGATTTACTATCTGTTGAGGCCTCCTGGACACTGCCTGCTGGATCTTATTACAGGTAAAGGAAGATGAGAAAACAAGTGATAAGGAATTTGTTCTGCTCATTGCAAACATTTGTTTCAGTTTAGCTCACAATTTTATCATTCATCGTCATATTTGGTGATTTTTGGCAATGAAATGATTCAAGTGGAATATGTGCCTTTGTAGATCACAGAAATTGACCAGATATCTGAATGAAAATTAACAGACCACGGCGTCCTGGCTTCTTTTAACCCAATTAGCATATTCAGTTTCCCAGACCCTGCAGGATAAGGCCTCACCTGGGTTTCTGTAATCAGGATATGATGATTACATGCAACAAACTCATGTAATCCCAAAACTAAATCCAGACCAGGGCAGAAGTAGTTCACACATTTGTTATCAGTAATCACTCTACAGTTATCTCCACAAATTCAGCAGACTATCAGTGGGTGTAAAAGATTTGGCAGCAAATTACATTATGATGCAGGGACCGTGCCCATGTGCTGGACACACATACTGTGCCGACGCACACACGCAAAGAGCATGTTACACTCTGCAGAGCAACACTGAAGGAGAGCCTATTTGTTTCCAATCTGTCTCTCCCTTTCAGTGTACTGAGCTGTTCTCTGTCTTTTCTGCTCAGTCTTACTTATTTTGTAACTGTGCTGTTTTGATCACCCTGGCACAAAAACACAGACGTGTTGATGCAACACAACTTTTTCCCTGTAATTATTGGATTGAAGGTTTTGGAAGCTCTCGCAACAACCAAAACCTTCCAAGATCTTTTGAATGTGACTACAACATCATGATGTACTGTGTTACTGGTGTCAGAGTTAAGTAATAATTGTACTGGAAGAGGATCAATTCGATAGGGAATGCACCAATGGTGTCAGTTCCAATAAGAGCCAAGATTTGTCTCATTTGACTTTGTTGGTGATTTTTCAGGCTTAGATAAAGCATATGCTTCTCCTCATCACAGCCATAACGTTGTGTTTTTTTGGTAGAGCAACATGCTTAAATCAAGTTATTAAACTGTCACTGTGAGAAACACTATCAGGAAGATTCCTCAGTTAGTATGTTAATTTGAGCATTTCTCATTGAAACAAATGGACACCATAAGCAATGTGTTGGCTTGCTTACTGGCAGTATAGGACGCATTAACAATTCAAGCCATGCCGCCAGCTGATGGATAAGAGTAGAAACATTTTTTTCCAGAGTTACAATTCCCTTGTATAGGAGAATAACATTTAAATTTAAAATGTCAAGCTTTCCCTTGTAGCCCCGCTTCTATTGCATGAATTGATTGTTATTGATCATGACTGATGTTCATTGCTCAGCTCACAAATGTAATTTCCATCTTCTGTTTAGCATTTGGAAGAGAGACGTGACAAACATTTAAAACAACATCCTTCTGTCTTTCTTGTTTATTTCCTTGTTTCTGATGAACAGCGATGTGGATTTCATTAACCTCTACATTCTGTTGTATTCTAGAAACAGTCTCGGCTGTATGTCCCAGCAACTGTACATTAGTCATTAGTTGTTACCTCAGTTGAAGCCAATTACACCTGATCCTGGAAATCCTCCACACACGCACACACACCTACACACACACACACACACACACACACACACACACACACACACACACACACACACACACACACACACACAGATCCATGTTATGGGCTGCTGTCATAGGGATGATGTATTTCAGCTGCATCTCGGGGTTTGTGTGCATCAGCCCATGAAAGGTCAGTATACAGCTGATTTACTAGTGTGTAACTAATTTACAGTACTAATTTTTAGTTTCATCAGATGTTCATTGTGGGTTCATAGATGAAATAAATACTCTAACCTCACTGATAATGTTATAGCAGCACTAATATGCTCAGTAAATCAAAGGGTTGCCTGTGAAAGACTATTAAGGACATAATTCACAGAAGTTTTTATGTGTATATTCACTGTGAATATCAGTGTGAGAATCGCACGTCTGTGTTATTGTTGGTGTTTATGCGGTTTACATGTCACTATAAAACAAGGCAAACTGGTGGATGACTTATCAGACTACTGTGGTAAAGAAAAATGGCAACGTCGTATCCACAGGAGGTCGACATCATAGTGGTTGTCAAGGATACACTTGAGATTCAACCCAGGGCCCAACTCAGGCGGGATCCAGGGAAAGCCCCATCTTATTGCAGCCAGTCTCAGGTGTACGCCTCAACATTTCTGATACTGGAATAGATCTGAGGCTACCCATTACCAGCTCTGATAATGTGGTGTGTCATAACCTAATATAGGTGAAAAATTTGTTTGTGGATGTATAACAGAGTAGTGAATTGTGAAGTGCAGAAAAAAATGTCATATATTGCTCTTTTCAACCACAGCCACGAGTAAATTTGTGGCGGAATATACTACTGCCAGCGTTGGTGTTCTCTCTATACTTGGTTCTGTTCGAATTGACTACATTTTGGATCTGGTTGAATTGCCCTTGGGTGTATTCTCATTGTGTCTTTCAGATCAGTCTCCTTGTTTGTAAGTTAATTTATACAAGTCAGGATGGATGGGGGTTTCCCACAGGTCCACAGGTCTGTTTCTGAGCTGGTCCAAAAGTTTGGAGCTTTAATAGACCTCTAATATGCACATAATGCAATACAACAAATCCATTTTTGTTAGAACTGTGTTACAGAAATGTTGTGTCAAGTGCATAGTATTGATTAACACTATAGTATGCAGGGTCATTGTATAGGAATTAATTATATTGAATTGTAAATCTCTTCTACCATCACACAGGAAAAGACATTCCTGAAGTTGTATAAAAACACAACAAATGGCAGTGTGTGCCTCCTATACACTGCAAACCAAACGGCAAAACCACATTTGTGCAGGCATGAGACAGATTTCCATGAAAATAAAACCAGAGGATGTTTTGTTCTCTGCGTGTGAGGGCTAAATCTGTCAAAACAAAGAGAAAAGGGCATTGTCACTGCGATACCTTCCCAAGGGTTTCTGGTATTAAACATGTTGTGACATACAGTACAGTTAGAAATCAAAAACATAATGGCCACAGTCAAATTTCTAACATGTTTCTTTTTCACTTTACATTTATGTTCGGTGCTTCATTGTACTGTAAACTGTAGAGGCAAAGCAGTACAAATCTCAGAGATGTCAAATAAAAGCCAGTATTTGTATTAGCCTGTAGAAATGTGGATGCTCATCGTTAAAATGCCTATGTATATCAAAAAGAAAATCAGTAGGTTACTTCTGTCAGTTTAGAAGAAAAATGTGTCAAACAAATTGTGTTGTTAGGTGTGGAATATGGTTTGGTTTCAGCTAGGCTTCAAGAGTCTTTAGATTCGCAAGGGACTCATAAGTGTGAAACACTGACCTTCTCCAGAAAAAAAGCAAAAACATTTCAAATGAATGTCACCAAAACTGTTATTTTTTCCACTTTTAACAGTGGTGTTAGAATATGAGGAACCTCTTGTTTCCTATGATAAGGAGGAACGTACATGTTTAAATCACTACAATTGTAGTGAATAAGTCCCCTTACATGTATAGTAAAAATAAAAGGCGTTAGCTCTGTCTTCTTCTTCACTTACTCAAGCACTCTTGTTGTAGTAGAACGAGCCGAACTACCACAATCTTTTCTTTTCTTCCTCCTTCTCTACTGAAGAAGCGTTTCATTGTCATGTGTCATTTGTTGTAAAGCAGGTATGAGTGTCATCGCCTATACCCATATTTGTTTACTTTGGGTTAAAAAGTCAATAATGTGTGAAGTTACTACAAAAACACAGATGTCCGGTACTTAGATCTTACTGCTGAGGGTGCAGTGGACCATCTTTAAACGGGAACATTTTCTCAAAATGTTCGTTTTTTTATATCAAATGAGGCTGATACATTACCCGTGGCGAGTGGAGTCTGATGGTAGTTTCCTCTGCCAAGATTCACTTAGATGTGATCAGTAATGGTTCATGCCTGTGTTCTTCAGTTAAGAACATCCTTAATGCCCCTCTTGTTGATATAACTGATGGAAACTATGGTTGGATTAATACCTATAATGTTATTCTTATTCTTATAGATGTGGGTAGAGATAGATGTAAAAACGGTTCGAATAAATGTCAGAGATCCTATATTCTCATCGTTTCTGTTTTATTATTGCCTGAGTGAGAGTGAAACCAAGAGAGAAAACACACTTTCAAGGCTGGTGAGTTGAAGCTGCCGTGCTATTTTTCTCCTATTTGTTATTCACTCATGCATTAATACACCATATGACTATACAGAGTAGATAATGATCCTTAATTCAATGTCCCTATTTCAAATGAATATTTGACTTAAATATTTTAAGCAAAGTCACGTCAACATGATCAGAGAGGTGACACCTGTCTCTCCCTTCGATGTGCCCATTAGCACTGTACAATGCAACACAAGCAGCGACACAGATCTTGTGAAGGTGCAGTGAAACCGACAAGTGCATTCACTGTGATTTAGTTCCAGTGAAGTGCACAGTGATCGTCATGGTGAGTGTATGTGTGTGTCTGTGTGTGTGTGTGTGTGTATTTTAATTCAAGCACAGAGGGGACCTGAAGGTGTTTGAATGTTAAAGTTCATACTCAGCACTACCTCTGTAGGCGGGAACAGGGAATTTTAATGACACTCCTCCATAGAGTGGATGTCTAACACAGGGCCTGCATTCACCAGTACACACAGTGCACAGGGGGTATTTATAGTGTTTAAAAAAATATATACAGTATATATTTTTGAAATAAATAAACATTTTTCGAAGTTGCTGTAAAATGTTAGTCTGTCATAGTTTAACACCAAATAACCTCTGACTTCTATCTCTTTGGTTGGTTTTGATGCTCTACATCCCCGACACTGGGCCGGATTCAAACCAGACACTGCACAACCAGCTCCTTTACAACCACGAACAAACCCACCACACCTCCGGGCCCATTTGCACTTGGAGCTTCGCTGTCTGCGCTCCCTTCAGTCTGCACTTTGGCTGTTGGACTTCAAAATTCAATGAGTCGTGCCTTTTGGGCACTCTAGTGCTACACTATATGATACCATAAATACAGGCTATGTTATCTTTTCTCATACTATTTTCAAAATATTGTTAGGTTAGAATTAGGTATAGGTCAGCAGTAGGGTTGGGCTTGGGGTTAGACATTTAGTTGTGAAGGTTGAGGTTATTTTAAGGGGCTAGGAAAAGCATTATGTCAACAAGTGTCCTCACAAAGATAGAAGTACAAGTTTGTGTGTGTGTGTGTGTGTGTGTGTGTGTGTGTGTGTGTGTGTGTGTGTGTGTGTGTGTATTTGTCCATCTTTTTGTGTAGCAGTAAAGGGTCAGGGTCACACTCCAAATCACCGAGAACCCGGAGGGAACAAACTGAGCCTGTTAGAAATAGTGCAGAGACAAGCTTAACCTATTTTTAATAGTCCCGCCACTCTCCACCATCCCCTTCCCAGACCTGTTGTCTGTAACAGAAGGCTGCTGTTTTGAAGGTTAAGATACTGTCAATAAACTGACGCTGAAAAAAGTCAACGTAGTTATTTGTTAGACTTGACATTTGCATTTGAAATGTGCAGTGAACATGTCTGAGCACTCATGGTGAAGAGTTGAAAAAGCCTTTCTGAAAAGATCTATAACACGTTCAAGACAACCTGAGTTTAAATACTGAAGGGTAATTTCACAATTAAAAGTTAGGAACTGAAGATGGATTCAGACAACTTGGTAGCGAATAGTTTATGATGGCAAAACAGCGTAATACTTTCCATTTAACTGCTCTTAAACAACAGAACATGTGAGAAATTAATATGCAGCTGAACTGACAGCTGCAAATTATGGCTGTTTCTTGATGGCGGAATAATCATTTTACACTACATTACTGCAGGTATTTACAATGCAGAGACTGAGGGTGCATACTTAACTACATCAATTAAGAAAATAGTTGTGGAGATGTCAGATACTCCAGTGAAGCAAATCTTTAGCAGGCAGGGATGTGCCATGTGTTGTATTATGACACCAGCTGCACTGGCTTCCCAGTGGGGAATAGTTTTGATGTTTTCCATAACTGCCACTCTTCCGCTTCATCAGGATCCCTCAAAAATGTTTTGACAGGTAAACATGTGGTGATACACACACCTCAAGTGAGGGACATTACACAAGTTGAAGAAAGACTGACAGAGTTGCCTGTATTGCTGATGGCAATGAAGGAAGAAGGGAAATTTTACATTATTTTATTATTTTAGTTGCAATATGTATGGCTCAGCAATCTCCCCCTGGTAAGAACTACACTTTCTTCTGCATGCTTTTGTTTAGTTCACTTTTAGTTTTGTTTATATTGAGCTTTACAGACAGCATAGAAAATATCTGAAAACTCATAGGCTTATATAATAGATGTAGCTGATATTGTGTTTCTTTGCTTTCTTACTAATAAAATAATATTGTAGTTACAGATATGTAATTAAATATAATAAGTATATGTTTTTGTACTGATTACACACATCCACTATCACCTCTACTCTTCAACCCTTTCTATTCTGGTAATATGCAAAAGAAAATAAGTTTTAAGAGAAAAAAAACTTTACAATACAATTTCCCCTCAAAGCAACTGAAGAATGTTTTTCTTTTTTAAATGTGTGTTGTGTGTATATATATATATATATATATATATATATGTATGTAATGAAGAGCAAAAATGAAGAGAGATCACAAAAAAAAAAGATTTTAAAAAACTTGTTTGTGAGGCAGCTCAGCGATGGTAGTAGGGACATAGTCCGTTAAGGAGGTGATAGAAGAAGGGAGACATGGAAGGCGAGTAGTGTTAAGGGGCATCATAATAAGTGAGAGGTGGAAGTGAGAAAAGTGTCAGAAGGTTGAGAGGACTGTGAATGGAAACACTGGCCCTGCTTGTCTTGTCATTTCAGCCGACTCTCTGAGGACAGCATTGTTTCCGGAAGCTTCAGCTTCCCCCTGCCGCCAGTACAACACGTCCTCTCTGCGGCCGTCGCTACCAACAGACGCCATCAGTCACACTGGCTCAGAAACCACTTGCTTCCAATCTCACCACTGCTGTGAAGGCAACTGCTCGAGCTTGTCTCACAAATCTGCTCCTCCGTGTGCTCTGCAAGCAAAGACATATATTTACACACTGTCAAAACAACACACACACAAACACACACACACACACACACACACGAAGAGACAATCGCACACAGAATTCTTCCTTCACTTTGCCGGGACCAAAAAACACTCCTACTGAATTTGTTGTTGTCCTGCTTTTTCTATCCCTCCCTCTATGTAATTGGCTGCTGGATTTACACTGACAGAATCCACCTCATGTCCGCTATGTTTCCAGGGCTTACTGTCTTCATCTGAGCCTTAAGGGCTCACCATGCCACATATCCTCATGTACACTACTGGATGGAGTAGTGCTCGAAGACCATTTGGGAGATTTGGGTCTAATACTAATTTAAAGTCAGGATTTAATCGTTTCTTTTTGTGTAATTTTTCACACACAAAACAGATTGAGTCAAATTTTGTACTGTATTAAATGCCTATGGCATTCTTGTCACTTGTCAACTTGGAAACCGCTGCTAGTGCACACAGTGAGGAGAAAAGGCATTGATGATGGAGTTGGGTGGGGATGGCTGGATGTTCTGCAGGTTTATATTAATGGTGTCACGTTTATGTACACTGTATTTTATGTGATCTCATATGGTAGATTTAAGCATATGTGTGTTTTATTATGTTTTATGTACATGTCTACGTATACTCTCCGTTTCATGTGGCTGCAAGACAGATTTCCCTTGACGGCCAATAAAGTTAAAGTTGAAAGTTAAAATCATGCTCCATCCAATTACAAAAATGCAGATGTGCACTGTCATGTGTGGCATGTTAAGATATTAAATTGTGAACAACATAACATACAGCACCATAGTACATAAAAACTGATTTTGCACAGACTGACTGCATTAAACCTTGTAAATTAGCCAATAACAATATTGAGTCTGGTGAAGAGTGGGATGTAAAAGCACGACGTTACTGTTCAAAGTAGATAAAATCACTTTTTATCTTTTTATGTACCAATACCAGTTTATTTTCAACTACATTACATTTTTTAAACATTTCATACGCACCTCCAACCTCTCCTGACTCTCTATACGTGCATTTTTGCTCATGCACGACCCCTTCCACACACCCGTTAAAAGAGCATTCAGGCCTCCCCAATTAATGCATCATTCAACCCCATTATCTCCCCAACTCCTTCCATGTACCCTAAGTGACAAACTAACTAATATCCATAAGCAGTTGAGTTGTTGGTGGATTTGACCTTTGATTGCAAAGCTTACCATGTGACTGATAATTATTACAAGTCAGAGTAACAGTCAAGGCTCCATATTAATCAACAAGGCTTGAAGTGCAAATATAAATTGACCTTATTAGGGTCAATTTATGGGTGTCAACATTTTCTTCATATTTTGTATCACATTGTATTAGATTCTAAAGATTTTTTGCTGAGTTTTTTTACTGCTTTGTCCATAATTAACCAATGGCAGTTTATTCTTTCAGCACTACTTGTAAACAGCCATTCTTAGTAAATAAAACATGCTGACATTTTATATCAATAAAGCAACCTCTAAATCAACACTCAATGACTTTGGCTCCCAATACTTTTTTATTTCTTTCATTCCCTGTTTGTAACTCCTGCTGTATAGATTGTAAATGGGGCTTTACAGACATAAGATAAATCTTAGAGCCTGCTTGACATGCCTATAGCTATAGCAGGCTTCATCACAACTTCGCCTGTTGAACTCATCTCCCCTTCTGACTCTCTGTCTCTCTTTCTCTCGCTCTCTCTATCTCTCTCTCTCTCTCTCTCTCTCTCTCTCTCTCTCCCTCTCTCCGCCTCTCAGCCACTATTATTTATTCAGTTTGTTTGGTGGGACTCAGTAGCCGCGGCAGCCCCGGCCTGGCAGACCTATCGAACTCTGGCATAATAGATGTAATACATCAATGCGTTTGAGCTGAGAGCCTTTAATTAGGCCTTCCTGCTCGTTTCATCAATTCCCCCATGCCCTCCTGGGATTTGGGGGAGGGGTGGGGGTGACACCGAGAGGCCTCCTGCGCTGCATGTGAATCACTGCACCTCCACCTCCCCAGCCCATTCCTCTGCCTCCTCAGTAGACTCTCTGTCCCTGAAAATCGCCAGCCCCCAGCCTCCTGTCCTCCTCCCTCCCCAGCCCACTGCCACTCATGTCTGCAGGGTCAGACAGCATAAAATGCTAATCCTCACCTGAATGTCAATAATTAAAAACATGTCGCCCTTCAGGATTTGAAAAGAAGTGGCTTTCTTTCAAAAAGCAGCAGGGATGTCCAATATGAAATGAATGATTTGGAGAATGTAGGTTTGTCTGTGCCTGCACACATACAGTGTGTGTGTGTGTGTGTGTGTGTGTGTGTGTGTGTGTGTGTGTGTGTGTGTGTGTGTGTGTGTGCTAGTATGCAGCCATGACCTTGCTCCCCAGGTGCTGCTGAAATGTGTCATGTTAAATAAACGCCAAGCAAGACCCAGTGGTGACCAGCGGCACAACTGCAAACACAGACCAATCTCCTGCTGATTTTGCCATTTTCTGTTTACCATTTCTAGCTGTTCGCATTTCACATGAATCACAGCAACAACATCTGACATTTACCACAAGTTAAAATATGACCACACCAGACCATAAAACTGAGGGGCCACCAGCACTGGAGGCAGGGGCTGATCTAAGTAAGCATAAAGTGCGGACGACTGCTCCTCTGCTTTCATTGCCGTACTCAAGGCCATCGATCGCATTCACACATATTGTTGACAGTATATATTGCGTTTGTTTCAGATGAACAAAACTATTGATTAGAATTCAATCCTGAGTCCAAATGTGAATCTATCTATCATGACATTCAAGAACACAGGTTGCACAGGAAGACACTACTTCAGGTGTGCATGTGTTTGCACACCTGTGTGTGTGTGTGTGTGTGTGTGTGTGTGTGTGTGTGTGTGTGTGTGTGTAAATACATACCTTTATTCAAGATAAATCTGTATGTAGCACTGTGCTCATGCATTTCCTCAGGGGGTATTGAGTTTTTTTTATCACAACAAAAAACGAGAGGGACATTAAGTTAATGTCAAACCAAGTCTAATGTCCCTCAAAATTACCTCCAGTTTAAGTGAAGATTCTCTCTGTACCCATGAGCTCTAGGTGGATTAAAGTGCTGGACTGGCATACATATTTACGGCCAAACATTTTGTCCATGATCGGGTGAGCAAAGAACTCACTGGCTGTTTGGTATTTCAGTGACTAACCTTGGGCCAGTGGAGAATCCAACCGTGTCAGGACATGCGGTGCCAACAAAGCAGCCAGCACACAGTGGTTGTGTTGTGGGAGTGATCAGTAAGTTTGCCTCAGTATGTAATGTTCCTTTCAAACCGAATGCAAGTTTTTGTGAAATGCTTTTTTAAAAGATATGGTCATATGCTGAAAAAGCACCTGGAAATATGGAGATCAAGTAAAAGGTGATATTAGACAATCAGTGCTCTGAAAAAATATATATAGAGAGTCATAGAGTTTATATACTCATCTGGCTCTGGGATGGAAGGCCAAACAGTTAAAATAGTTTGGGGCATATTAAGGGGAGAGGCTGCAGATCAGAGGACATGACTGAAACTTAACATTTAGCTGTTAAAATTGGCAACTGAAGGTCACTAGTGAGGTTTGCATTCCCTGCTCCATCGTCAAAAAGTTTGTGATGTGACAATAATAAAAAGAAGACGCGGATTGTGAAAAAGTTTTGAAAGCCACATTCATGTGAAAGCCATTTAGTCCCATTGGATGTACAATAGAAGTATATAAAAGTGATATAAGATTTAGAAAAATGCACTTGGCATGGGCTTCATAATGAACAACAGATGGCATCATTCTGTCATCCATCTTGTCAAGGATACAAATATTTTTTTTATAGGAAAAACATAACCAATAGCACATGCGTGCACCTACAAAAGCATGTACAAACACACAGAATTCACCATGGCACTCGTTGTAAATATAGTATAAATATTGTATAGTACCTTCAATCCACATGATGAACTGCCCACAGTCTGTTAATTCCACACAAGCTAATCCCTTCAGTCTTTTGCTAATATATCCATTACATGAGTGATGCTCCCATAAGCCAGCCCTAGTCAGTAAATAATTCTGGTTAATTAAAGCCAAGACATCCATCTTTGCTTTGTGCCATCTTGGCTTTGTGTGCAGACTCTGCGAAAGGCATGTTCTATTAATAAAACAGTGGTTATCACCACTGTTGATGTAGTTTCAAACCTGTTAATTAGACTGTACATTTCAAATGGAAATTAACAGCCAATAATTCATTGCAAAAGGGGAAATGACACTTTATTTCCATAATGGTTCACCCCTAGGGAGTCACACCAGCAGGGAATGTCTGTAAAACAGACACACTGAAATAAACTATTATTGTTTTGTTCATTTAGATATTCGTATAAGTAGACTAATTCTTTGCCAGGGGAGACTGGTAGTTAATGGGCAGTTAAAGGAAGCCCAAAAGCTAAATTAGAGTTAGCTGCATTAACCATTTATGCTCTAAAATATTGAAAACTCAAAAGGAATCCTCATTTGTGTACATATATAACTTTATATGAGGAAACCACCTTGTGTCTCATGCACATTTGTTTACCTGGGAGAGAGGGCTTGGTAGCAGAGACATGACCATTAGTGATCTCCCATATCTTTGTTCCAAATTTTCATTTAATTTTCAGGAATGGGAAATTATACTCAAGGGCAAGCAGTCAGTATTTAGATTTTTAAATTAATTTCATACACAGGAAAACGTTGATATTTTAACCAGCATTAGATCTTTCCCAGTTTACCAGGACCAAATTCCCCCAGGGCATTACTCCAAATATGATTATACTCTGCTGGTAAAATAATTAAGTCTAGAAAACACATTAGGTCTTTCTGCCTTCCTCAACAACAAATTCAAAAAATCTATCCATCCATCTATCCATCTATCTATATATCTAACTATCAGCATATTCCATTGATGGATAGATCGATGATTTACATTTCTCATGGATTTGTTGGAAAAATATTATTGTTAATCTATAATACATGTGTTTTAAATCAGTTCAGTTTGGGATATTAAGTAAAATATCAGGCAAAAATAAAAGACAAAACCTATAACTTCATTTACAAATAAATAAGAATGAATATAAAATGAACAGAAAAAGAACCTTTGGGAAGTCTTTGATTGATTCAGTTTGGAAATAGTTTGGCAAAAGGCTAAGACAAAAGAGTTTACAACCATGCTAGCAAGTAAACATATAGGCCTATATGCTCATGGCATTAGGATTCATCCGCCGGGCACCATGAATAAGTGCTGGTATGAGCAATTGAATGTTTGAATGTGTTTTTTTTTTCAGGTGCAGTCCTCTACACATATCAAGTATTTAGTCTTCCTTTTGTCACTGTCAGACCATTGCAATTCCTAAAACCATGCCAGTAGCGCTGGCTAAAACCTGTAGCAAGTGTCTTTTGGTGACAGGTCTAAGACTAATTTACTGCCATTTGGTGCAATTTTTTCAGATACTGATCACAGCTATTTGCAAGTGGCGGGTGTCTCATTTCCTGACTGGTAACAGCGCATTAAGCTGAGCCCGAAACATACCTTATTGGAGCTGATCAGTGTAATTGATTGGTTTGCTAGAAAGCAGCACCATGTCTGACATTAAATGTACCATCCTGTTTTCAACTGCATATGAGCTTGATGTTGTCTTATTAATTAGAATTATTATTTGTCAGTGAACAATGACAAGCTTTTCAGAGAATCTGTCCAATATCCCTATCTGCCACAGCCACTCAATAATGTACATTCAGTTTCACGATCTTGAAGATACCCATAAAGCCTTAAAACTACTTTAAATGCAGTGTAGAGCTGTAATATAAAAGTACTGTGTTATTATAAAACAATCTATGCATGACAGCAATCAGAAATCAGCAGTTTGAAAATGCAAATACATCTAAAAGTTACAAGCCATTTTCTCATACTGACGACACTCTCCACAGAGAAGAAGAAGACATTCTCTGCTTGGTGTGAATGTGCCGTAATTCTCATATGTCTTTTGTCTAAAAAGTCACACACACTTTGACTTACACAGACGACAGAAGAACAACAAACTATTATACACTATGAATGAAAACGAACAACTTGAAGTGCTTTCATCACCACAACTGCAAATGTGGGTCATGTTAGCCTTGATGTCGGTGAATTTTCGTTTCAAAAAGTAAAGTAGTTTAAAATTAAAAATCATTTTTGCAATTATACAATGCAAGCACACACAGTCAGAATATCAAAATAATTCATACAATTTATAATGCAGCCAAATACAACAAAGCAATGGTATAAACCACACAAGCAAAATCAACACTTGTCCAAGACAGTTAAAACAGAGTGAGTGTGTGTGTGTGTGTGTGTGTGTGTGTGTGTGTGTGTGTGTGTGTGTGTGTGTGTGTGTTTGTGTGTGTGTGTGTCCACTCCCCTTCATGTTTCTAAGATTTCATTCCTGAAAATGAGCAGTATAGTTCACCATATGAACAAAGACACAATAAAGGGTGGGCGAAAAGACTTGCAGCCTCTTTCCTAATGAGCCTTGTAAGACCTCACACTGTTCGATGTCTAGGACTGTTTCATCCAGCTCAGACACTGTCTCCATTGCCCCCTAACCCTCTCTGTCCAAGGAGGGGACTGGCAGGCTGGCACCCCTCTGCCCTGTGCCTGCCACCCACCAGGCCTGACCATGTTCTCCACTTCATTTAACTTATGTTTGGCTCTTTTGCCAGACCAGGGCTAGAGGCCAAAACACAAACAGATATGCACCTGCAAGGTAGCATCCCTTGGGATTAAAGCAGGCAGTTAATTTTGTTTGCATTTTGACAGGGTGTTTTTAATTTTACCTGCCAGCAAAGGTTTGTTCAGGTGTTCTCTCTGGACCTCTGTCTAGTGTGACCTATCATCGCCATATGGTCCCGGTTCCCACAGCTCACCACTGATGGACCTGCTGGCTCTAAAAGACTCATTTCACCTGTGGTGATGTTAGTGAAAACACAATTGTGCTATATTAAGTCTTAATTGCGCCGCATATTGTCTAAACTCATTCCCAATTGTTTCCCCTTTAAATGTAATTTCACACATTGGTTTAACAGATATGACAGCAATTTTTGTTAATGACCATTGTTTTTTTGGTCAAATATTTTCTGGTTGAATTAATTGGAAATGGTAAGAAAGGCACAGAAACCTAAAGGGAGGGAAAGAATCTAGTGAGGGGAAAGAGAACTTATACATTCAGTGAATATTTAATAAAACAAGTGAGTGAAAAACACAGAATAAGACCCAACCAGTGCTGAAATCACATTGATGCTGGAGTATTTTAATTATATATGACACCACTGCATTGATATATAATTTCGTGAGATGGATGTTGCATGTGAGGGATGCAAGATATGAGGAAAGATATTTAAAAAAAAAAAAAAAAAAAAGAAAGAAAAAAAAAGAAATAGTGTTTTGTTCATTTCTGGCTTGGTTGACAAGTTGTGCCCTGTAGTGCAGCTGGAGACTCTGGTTGCACACTGCAGCAGTTTACATTCACACATTTCAACAGGGTAAATGATATCAATTACATATTTTGTTTCTGCTTGTGCTTTGATATTGTAAGAGTGGCAGGAAAGGTTGTGGCAACCTATACATTTTTTTTGCTGCCAATTAACGTTAAATCACTCAATCAGCGATGAAATATCATAAGAACGTCATAGTATAGTAAGGTATAAAAACCATATATACTTAGGTATAAAAACGTCATAGGCATTACAGTTGCCAAGTGGTTGAACTGTGGGAGGAAGCCAGAGTACCCGGAGAAAACCTACAGTGGCATAGGGAAAAAATGCAAATTCCACACTGGAAGGCCCCAGGCTCACTTTGAGGCGACAGCTCTAACCACTAAACCACTGAGCTGCCACCTATATAAATCATTGAATAGCAAGGCATAAAAACATCATGGCATAATAAGGCATAAAATGTCATAAAAAGTCATGTCTCTACCAATGTTTAGACCAAACCTACACCCTATATCCCTACTCAACTAATGATATATGGAGCAAAGATAGGACATCAGAAATAACATTAGCCAGAGTGAAGCTGCCTGCGGGTCTGACGGGCAGCTGAAGAGGGAAAGAGGACATGGAGCCAAAAGTGAAAAGAAAGAGAGATGATGAGAGGTAAAGAGAATCAGTGATAAAGACTGTGTGTCTGCGACAGAGAGAGGTGGAGAGAGACACTCATAATGTACTACACTACATAATGTTATCGCCACTGGAATAGTTTAATAACATTGTGTAGCAGAGAGCAGCTCTATGCTATGTTGTTGATATTGAGAGCAATCAGTAACTTTCTCTCCCAATTGCGATATATTTCAGAATTTCAGAATTCTGAGTCCCAGTAATTGGATTGTGTGATATTAAAAACCGAAAATGTAGACATGTCATGAGAAGTGATACTCTGGTAGTCAATGCCAAAATTCTGAAAATGCGATGGTTCTTCTTTTTCTACACCCTACCCTGGTCAGGGAACTCCATCACTGGAGATAAGTTATAGCAGGTGTGCATTAAACCTCAGCTTTCCAGTCCTGCCCAGAGCTGAGTGTAAGTCTGTCCCATCTGAAGCACAGCTGACTCTGAATGATAATAAATGGCCGAAACAAAACCCAAGATCAAAGTCTGCTTTACAATGCAGCCCTGGTTGCTGGCAGAAAGTGCAGAGCCACACAGGGGGCCTCCTTCCCAGACATCACTGCAGGAGTCCTGCAAGAAGAGAACAATTTCCAAATTCTGCCAAGGTCACCATCTCTGGTGTTGGCACCTCCGCTCCGCCCAAGTTGACAGACTTGACAGACCCAGTGGGCACCAAGCTGCTCATGCCTGTACCATCCCAATGCTGTCCTGGTTGCGGAGGAATCGCCAGCAGAGCAGTTATCTGGTTCTTCAGCACCGGGAACCCAGTATGAACCCAAAGTCCACTTACTGATCCACCTACTGATCCGCCAAAGACTTTGATCATGGGCTTATCAATGGTCTGACATGGATGACTTCCTCAGGCTGTGACTTAGCGTTAGTCATATATGTGTTAGTCATAGTCTTGGACATTTATATGGAAATTCCTCAGCTAAAACAAAAACATCCATCTACTTAAGAAGTCATAGTTCATGTTGGAGCAAATGATCTTAGGTACCAAGTCTCTGAAACTTGAAAGGTTGACTTTAAGAGGCTTTTAAACAACCTATTGGACTCCCATAAACATTGTATGATATCTGTTCCAATTCAATTTCTGTAACTTAAGCTTTGAGCAGCACAATGCAAAACTTGTACAAACACATTATTTAAACTGAGGGACACTTCCCGAATGAAACCTATGTCGAGCTTTAAAGATACAGAAAAAACCTTCATATAATTATTTCATCACACATGGATTACTGTAACACTTATTTCATGCCTTAATAGTAAAACTGTAGACTGGCTTATAGAACTCAGCTGCCAGGCTCTTTACTACAGTAAACAGTTTTGAACTCATCATCCACATCACGTACTGCCCCCAGTACATTTTAGAATTGATTTTAAGATTCTTTTGATTACTTACAAGGCACTACATGGTCTGACTCTTCAGTGTATCTCACATCTTTTATCCCCATATGACCCTGCTTGCACTTTGAGATCCTCGGGCAGGGCATCCTTCTATCTGTTCCAGACTCTCAGCTGAAGACTAAGAGGGACAGAGCTTTTGAAATAACAGCCCAGAGGCTCTGGAACACCCTGTCCGAGGAAATATAGCAGGATGAGTCAGTGGCTTCTTTTAAATCCAAGCTTAAATTATACTTTTATTGCACTGCCTTTTCTGATTTGATCTGAAGCTTCATCTCTAGTTTTTATTTATTTTAGCTTTGCCAATTTTCAATGTGGTTTTGAGTACTATGTTATATGTGATCCTTACTGGTTATGTGTTGCTATTTGAAGCACTTTATAGCTTTGTTTTGATAAGTGCAATATAAATTAAGATCATTATTATTATTATTATTATTATTATCATCTACGTAATTGCAACTTGCTCATTTTGTAGATAAACTAATTTGGGCGCAACATTTACAACATTACATTTCTTTGAAAATATATTTGCTGTTAAGTTATCTAATGACTTTACTTTATAGGAGACAGGGTCACTGGAGAATACTGAATTTACAGATTACAAAAATTCTAATAGATGTTCAACTAGTTCTGACAATAATTTGATGAAAATTAATTCAATTCAGAATCTGCTCTGAGAAGCAATACCTAGTGATTTGTCTACAAATCAAATGGTTTCGTTTTAAAAGTCGATGTATCAGCCAAACAGAGGAGCACACCTACTGGGACAGGAACAAAGCAAAACGATTGACCCCGCTAATGTTAAATTAGTAAACACAATAAGACTGCAGAATTCCCAGAGCAAACAGAAAGCACAAAAACAAATAATGCTGTTTTCTTCCCAGTCTTCATTTTTACCACTGTATTTTTTGTCTCAAACAAGCAATCCTCACTGCTTCTCTTATGAGCTCAAAGGGGAAATACTACAAAAATGTTCAGTTGGAGCTGTTTTCCAAAATAGCACAACGTGTCAACATTGAAAAAGAAAGAAGAAAAGAATATGTTTACAACACATTTTCTGGGTTTTGTCAAGTATGTTATTTAGAACAGTAACTACCAAAATAAACCATATACTCATATGCTTAACATTGTATACAAAAGTATATACATTAGGTTGTTGCAGAGCTGTCGAGGAAGCTTCACACATTAGGCTACTTCAGGGACTAACACTTGTTGTCCATGTATCTATATGATGGCAAAAATAGAAGCGTGGGACATATTCTCTGGAATCGTGACCTTTGCAGCTTGTTACAGTGAGAAATAAGCAAAGAAGTGGGAAAACAAAAGATGAAGAATTTGGACAGAGCTTGATGTTGCTGTTGTTCTCTGCAATCTGTAAGTTGAAAAGACTTTCAGAAAAGAAGTGAATCAAGATCCGAGTCAGGGAGATAGAGAGGGGGGATGACATGAAACGAAGGGCCCAGGTTCGACTCAAACCCATGGCTGCAGTTAGCATTAAGCCCATGTGGTATGCGCTCTACCAGGTGAGCCACCAAGGCGCTCCAAATTTTTATACTTAACTATTGGTGGACTGTTGAGTTTCTGTACAGGACACCAGAGTAAAACAATATAATGCTATGCCTACTGGTTTACTCAGGTATCGGAGACTGCACATAATGAAAGTGTATGTTTACACCTTTGCCAAAATGAGAACTTAAAAGGAGCTATTTGCAAATTTTGCTATCACTACTTAGCCAACGTTAGCATTAACATCAGTTTCCTTACCAGTCTAGAATAAACATTGTGAGTTCAGCATCACACCTCATTCTTTTACTCACTAAGAGCTTGGGAACACAAGCTCTTGTCAAGCGGCAATCATCACCACCCATTCCCCGCAAGAAACCACATTGTGCAGCATAGAAAACTTTCAACTTACAGCCACATTAAGATGTTCTCAATCATTTAAGTTATATTTATATTGATTGTTTCTAACTAGAACATATGTGCCTGGTGCAGCAACCATTTTTACTGCCATTTAAAGAGCAAAAGTTATATGAACATGCCTTAAATTCAGTTGCGCCATGAACTTTAGACCATGCTCTGTGGACCATTAAAATAGAGCCCACTGTGTGTATCCTTGAGGTATAACATTTGAAAAGCCTGTTTTTTTATATTTATATATTTGGAATTTTGAATTTCTTAGAAGCAAAAGCTGCCACATTTATTGGCACATCAATCAGTGGAATAGTAGAAACATATATCGAATTGTACACATTATGCACATGTATGTTTGTCCTCCAAAAAAGGGACCTGCTCTTAAAAACATCACTCACATAATGTTACTAGTGATCAAGAACTCCACAGGGTATCTTTAACTGAAGGAAAGCAAATAGCAAGGTTATCTCTTCCAGGTAAACATAGCCACCGATGTACAATAAATCAATTTCATAAGTGGAGCTGTACTGTATGTTATTCTTGAGGAATAATGTCAAAACATAAAAGAACGGTGAAATATAAACTCATTCTTTAAATAAGGTCTGACAATACATCGTGTGATTCCAATATTTTGTAAGTGATTTCGAGGTATATATTAGTTTTTTCGTTTGTTTGTCTGTTTTTTTTGGTCAACTGCTTTTGAAAGGAGGGTTTCATTTCATTTATAGTTTACACTCATGACTGTGTCTGTTGGTTATTAAACTTTATTTTGAATAAGGGATTGAAATGAAGCATTGATTGTCTGTGTGTGCAGGCCTGTTTTGAAGTGTGTGTGTGTGTGTGTGTGTGTGTGTGTGTGTGTGTGTGTGTGTGTGTGTGTGTGTGTGTGTGTGTAATAGATTTTCTGTCCCATTGCAAATTCTCCAAGCATAGTTAAGTTCTCTTCAAGAATTAATTTAGCCTGTTTTGATTGTAAATAAGAGTTGGGAAAACTTGTAGCAGTAAAACACCCTGAACACACTTAAAGATGTTTACTATCTCTTAAAATCGTATCACAGTAGCATCTTTTCAAAATTCCCTGCAAGGTCACCCATGAAATGGTATTCATCCTTTTCCTACAGAAGAGCATTCTCATCTTGGCACAGGACATAAACTGTGTGCAGCATCAAGCACATTTCATTTTTGCACTGAGCATAAAAATGGGCTTTCCACATATCACATCACTACTTCCTGTAAATCTGCATTGACAACTCGAAAGCACATAAACATGTGCCCACACACCCATACTTCATCAAAGTATAATGCACTCACACACTCAAACACACACACTAGCCTCCCCCTCACCTGCTTATACACAGGAGCACAATTAAAAAGACACTATTACTGAGACGCCTACTGTACCAAAACCCACTGTAGCTCCAGTACACTCCGCTGACTTCCCCACAGTGACACACTGACTCACAATGCTATTTATCCACTCTGTGGCTTCTGCGCCAAGTATCTGTGAAAAACACTACAAAATATTCTCATCAGCACACAGTCCTTTATCTTCAATATCTCTGATTCAACAATAAAATGGATTCTAATTTGAATATAATTTACCTAACTGACATTTTGTTTTTTTGTTTGTGGTTAAATCAACTCTAGACTAGACTCCTCTTACTTTCTCTCTATAGTTTTATACACAATCTTTTCTCTTCTCTCCTGAAGTAATTTTAATAAAACTAACATAAATGTCTTCAATTCAATTCAGTTCAAACACCGAATCATAACAGAAGTTATCTCAGGGCACTTTTCATATAGAGTAGGTCCCTTTATGACTGCTCAGCCGTTTGCATGTGTCTGTGTGTGTGCAGTACGGTAGACAGTAGAAAGGGGGTGGGTGTTTTGGAAAGTTTGACCAGAAGCCTTCACTAGCTTTTTAATAATTCTCTTAGTTGAGAACCTGCTGAAGCATGTTGATTCAGGCAAACATTATATCACATTCAGGCGTATTCAGGGTATTTATCTTGTCTGTTTTGCGATTTTCTTTTTAAAGATAAGTGTAATCAATATTTTAATCTTAACAATAGATCTGTATAAGGGGTCACACTCTTAGTTACGAATCCACAGAGAATCATCACCTGATTGTAGTTTCTCTCAGTCCACTGGTCTGGTTTTACTGCTTTCTAATCATTTCTTTATTGTTTTTGGTCGGTGTTTTTGGCCCTCACCAATCTCATCAACCTTGTGTGCAGACTCAGCAGGTAGAAGTTTTTACTGCAAAACTCTGATAAACCCACTGTACTCTACCTGCTGAGCACCAGACAGCAGACAAAGCTGGTAACCAACTTGTGAACATAGTGGAACATTTAGCAACCAAATATTTACATATTGGATTTAAATTGATCAGGTGTCCACAAATGAGTAAGGCATCAGTGATAATGGTTTGCAGATAAATGCACTGACAGCTGTGGATGCATAGTTGTTTTCATGTACACTCCGCTTGGAGGACACATTCTATACTTGTGCAGTTGATCGATGTCTACGTACTCTGTGTATGCGCATTATGAATCAAGTCAAATTGCAAAAGCACAGAGAGCAAGAAAGAGATGTGTGCTATTGATAGCCTTGAAGGACATCTGCGCAGTCATAACAGATTTGTGGGTAAGTGGACGTCGGCACCAGAGCCTCACATACATCCTCTGTTTCTGACGTAATTTACATCATACAGACCCTAATGGGCCATGTGTAGTTGCAAATTCAGATAATATAGCACTGGCTGTGATGTCTGCTTAAAAGAATAAAAGAAGTTGATAGAAAATGTCATTGGTTGTATAGCTTGTTTCTGCTGCCAATGTATGTTTTCAAGCATTTAAAGTATCTGCACAATCATTCTGACCTTCAATGTAGCCAGCATCCGATTCTGATTCTTCTGAGTTTTTATGTGAAGCTAACAGCCTGATGTTTTCTTTATGGAGAGTGTGGTACAGCTCTTTCAGCCAGCAGCCAGGTAGAAGAGGGAACGAAGCCAGTATGCATTGATCTTACAATTCAACAACTTGCAGATCAGATATGGAAGGCTGCTCTGGTGGTGCATCCTGGGAGAAATGTCCTATACGCGATAAACCTTGCAGCACTTGAATGAACAATAAACTTTAAGCTGCTATGCAAAAACTGGATGGCCTTCTAAAAACTGGATACAAGCAGTGACACAGACTGAAAAAAAAAAAAATCTGGCTCCAATAAAATTTGGAGCATTGCAAATTGATAAACGGTGACAGCGAGAGTTATATAAGCTACTGTGGCAGATCTGAGTCAGTTAATGTGATTCCCCCTGCCTGACCCAGTCGCTTAGAGAACGCACTTTTCTTGACGTGGAATAACAAAAATTTGCATGAAATCCAAATGGGTGCAGGAGGGAATGAGATTCGTGACAGAGAGTGATAGAGGCACACAACAACTCTGAGAGACTAGGAGGCATGCTCACTCAGCAGCTTCATACTGTACTTAAGAAAGTCATCATATACATTTGTCTTGATTCTACAGAGCATTTCCTTCTTCAATAGAACTGTATTTTACGACTTCTAATTTTAAAAACGTACTTGTATATATACAGTATCATGTGAGGAGTTTGTTTTTGTGTGGTAAACATCACAGTTTCTCATTACACCCTCCTCAGTCCCCGTTTGTGTTGCAAGGTTAACACTCAGACCAGGTGAGAGGCTGAGGAAATACTGTAAGATCGTCAAGGGCACCTCTGGCACTAGGTGTTGTGATGGATAAACAACCCCACATACAGAAAGATTGCCCTCCAGCCTGCAAGTGATTCATAGACTGCACAGAACCAACAGATGAGTTTAAACCTGGCATCCTCTATTGCTTCAGATGGCTTTAGCCGTGGCACTTTGCTGCCTCTCAAGAGGCAGGCCACATAATGTCAACTGGCCGGCTTTGATGGTACATTTAACATTTTCTGAATGTGTTAAAGGCACAGTCCCTGATCCAAACATAGCCAGGTCAAGAAATTGGCAGCAGATGAAGTAGAAATGTTCTCTATTAATGCAGTCTTGCTGCTCACACCCATTTCAGACAGCAGGGTGAGCAGTTTTATCTTTACTGCAAGAGCAATGTACAGTATTTGCAGGAAGTTGAGTAGGCAACAGGAGATATATACTTTAAGAAGTAGAAGTGCAACTGCTGCTTTTTCTTGTTTTGAGTGTATTTTGATTATATTGTCTGTATGTTTTGCCATATTCAAGCTCCACACCTACTTTTTAATTGAATCCATTCTGACAGTTTTGAAAGCCATTTTCAATTTGCAAGCCACCATATTTCATTTTATTTCATTTTCTTGAAACTAGTCAGAAAATATTGAGGAAACCTAAAGAAGCAATCCTGGCAAAAAGATCGCACGCATTTCAATTCCCCTGGCTTAACTAATCTAAGCAAAAGTGCTACAATACATCGAGACAGTGAAGTCTGAGTCAAGTGCATTATCCCACAGAATACAGACTGATTGCCACTGAGGAAATTACTTTTGTTTTACTGTACAGTGCAACAGTGAACAATTAACATGCATGTCACAATCTATTCCATTATACGAACTATGGCTCATAAAAAAATGATGCAAGAGCCACTTCCCAGTGTCAGCAGAGACTCTTTTATATCCCTATCTTTGTTCCTTTCGCTGTTTCAGTGTCCTACATGTGTGACAGAACTGTAACAGAGACCTTGGGAGCAGCTGAATAGGGCTGTGTGAACATGTGTCAGTGGATCTCTAATGGGAACACCATGCTCCTAATATACAGTCCATCTGTAGTCTGCACAATGAATAACAACAGCTCTTTGCAATATTGACTCCTCCCTGCTCCCCCATTTTAATGATTATGCCTTTGTCCTTTGTGGTAAAAAGTCCTGTAGGAAACATTCCATTACTGCATTACGTTGGGGAGGGGGGAGGGGTGGGCACAAGGCTAGCTCTCCTGTCACATCAGCTCTTTATTATTCATTAGGATCTCTTTCTTTTCCCTGTGTAAAAGGACCTTGATAAAGCTATGTTTATTCATACACTAACCTTTTTAAATATTTCCAAGAGCTCTCCAACAAAGGCCTACCTGGCATACCTAATACCTAATCTTTGTTTCATTATTCAGTCCTCATGCTCTCACTTCTCACTTAAGATGCAAAACATGAGTTGTGCCTCCGCACTTATCCTTTGTCTTTCTATTTCGCTGTCTCGCTCTGTGTATGTACCTGTCCCTGTCCCTCGCTAGCACTATCATTTCATTATTTAGGTTTTCATGCAGTAATGTTTTTTTTTTTGGTCTTTTTTAATGTATTGTATTAGTTCTTTCTTCTCTCCCTCCCCTACAGTCTGTCCTCTTTTTCTCTGGCTTTCTCTCATTCAGAAGTCCTTGCTTCTGCAGACTGATCCCTGAGGGCAGACTACTGATTAGTGAAGTCACCCCCGCCCCCCACTGCCTCTATCCACCTCCAGCTCACCTGCCCAAAAATGTATTTTGTTTTTTACTTATTTAAATTATTTAGTATACTGAGGTTATTGTTGCACTATACAGTATACCACTCTTTGAAGAAAAATGTGTAGGTCTAGGTCTAATGATGAAATACTACAAAATAAATCAAGCCAGTCAAATCACTGGAAATGTTATAGTTTGGGCTGGAATTTTATTAAACTGAAATGATGAAATGTATATCAATGAGTGACTTGTTTTTCTCCAAAACCCATTGTTTTTAAATAAATAATTTGACAGTTTGGTAAATGTGCATATTTGCTTTCTTGACAAGAGATAGATGAGCAGATCGATACTGCTCCCACATCTGTACGTTAAATATGAAGCTACAGCCAGCAGCCAGTTAGCTTAGCACAAACCAAAAAAAAAAATAACAAGGGGAAACGGCTAACGTTTGCTTCGGCAAGTGAAGAAATTACACCTATCAGCAACTCTAATTAACACTCTACTTATGGGGTGTTAGGTAACACTTACCTTCTAGAGCCTTTAGGCGCATTTCCATCGCAGGAACCAAGGTCTAAATTTAGTTCCGGGGTAATTGATCGACCCTTGAAAAGGTACCTGGTCGTGGCGTAGTACTTTCCAAAGGTTCAGGAACTTTGGGGGGTGTGGTCTGCATTGCTGAACATTTCTAACGGGTCAGTACCCGCTGCATTTTATTTCACCCGTGATGTTTAAAAGTCTGCAGCGAGCAAGCGAGCGAGCGTGCAAACACAGTTTCCACACTGGGAAACAGGTCTGAGAGAAGGTAAAAAAAAAACTAAACAACACTTCAAAAAAACAACCGGAGTGGCTGAGGTTGCTACCCGTCACGTATAATACGGGATCGTCCCGTATTTGAAAATAAAATACTGCGTCCTGTGTTGAATGAATACGGGATGCAATTTGTCCGGTATTTTTTCTTCATGTTATGTCCTCAAAGTGCTGTGGATAATGTAATGTCAAGTAATAATTTTGCATAATCTAATAATTCCTGGGACTTTAGGACGTGGGAACTAAAAGTTCCAGGTACTTTTTGGTCAAAACGCGGCTTTTGTTGGTTGCCCAGAAACCTCATAGTGATGACAAAACCTCAGCAAGTTACTGTGCTGAGCTGAGAAACAGCTACGTACTGTTAGATATTTGTTAAAATACATAGAGATTACAGACACAAGATATAATATATAAATAATTACACATATTACCCAACATGTAAAACTACTTCTTTAACAAAACAAGAACATATCTCAAATGTGTTAAATGTTTTCTTTACTCCATTCATGCAGAAATTACAATATTATTGTTTAAAGGAGCTATATTTAAAATCTTTGCTATAGCTACATAGCCAGCATCAGCATTAACAGCTGCTACTTATCGGTCTAGAGGAAACGTTGTTGAGTTCAGCATCAAACTTCATTCCTTTACTCGCCGAGTTCTTGCTGTCTCCAGTGGTGGAAAGCAACGCCAATGTTTTGCTTCTTTTCTTCAAATGAAGTTAGCATGCTAACCAGATAGCCCAAACAGTCTAGTCACTTTCTGATAGTGAGTCATTGTAGCGCCCAATCTGCCTTGAAGAAGTAGCGCTGCTCGGAGGGCATATTATAACCTCTTGTCTTGTAAATGCAACGATGGCTGTAGCTCTAGGCAAGACAGGTAGGTAAACAGGTGTTAATGCTAACGCAGCTACTGGCTTTGCAGCAACAGCAAATACTTACAAATGGCTCCTTTAAAGTAGGAAATGTACAGTATGAAAAGAGAACTGGAAAACAAAACTAAAAATTGTTCTGATTGTATCTGATTGCAGCTTCATCACTTTCAGTATTGGTCATTAATGGGAATTATGTCACAACTATTATTTGTTACAGAAGTCACAGCAGGTATCTTTGATTTGCTTTTTGTTTTGATTTAGCTATGGATCTAGAAATGTTACCATACCAAAGGACTGAGAGCACTTACATGATTACCATGAAATTAAAAAACAGAATCTTAAAATCAAAACTAAGTCAGTGGAAACTAAACCAAATGATAAATATTCACATCAATACACCCAAAATGAATGAAATTTCATTAATAAAAGTCCTTCTTGAAATATAATTTTATCATTCAAGCTTTAGCATAACATTAACTTTAAGAACAGTGGGTGTGTTTGGATACATCTTTCAGAAATTAGATTTAGAGAAATTCAATGTGAGTTTATCATTTAACATCTTAATTAAGCGACCAGTCCAAGTTCCATTGAGCCTGAAACTCTTTTCTCCCCTTTTCTACAGGTACTAAATTGTTAGCACATAAAATAATGTTCCTGTCCAGCTCCATTTGTCTTCTATAAGTGGCTCAGCAAACCTTACTCTGCTCCTCTATTATACCTACACCGCTTGGATAGATACAGTAGTTAGCACGAGCAGACAAGTTCCTTTTTCTCCATGCCCACATCTTCCAGTCTGCCAGCCACCCGTGATACTTGGCAGGATTTCACTGGCTACAGTGAGTGCTGTAGCAGCTCCACCACTGGCACCGTCAGCACACTGCTAAGAGACGTGCCAGCTGTAAACCCAGATACAGACGTATGAACACAGGCGCAAAGGTTAACAAAGGTGATGTGCAAGGTTTCTCGAACAGCAAGGTTCCAACACAAACATGGCTTGAATCCAAGAGAGGAGATATATTGCAGATAGCCAATATATACTCCATAAACTATTACTATTAAACTGTGCTTTTCATCACTGCTGTTACAACTGACTTGAGCTTTTATCCCCATAATGCTTTGTGCAATAACAACTGTTTATGCCTAAAACACAATGAATTCCCTGATGCATTCATGTAATTTGTAACCCCTACTCTTGCCATAGATACTTTTTCAGTGGTTATCTACAAACTGGCCTCTGGAGCACCGGCAAATAGGAAACTGAAGCAATAAAAAAAAACCCTCAGTGTTTTCAACCTGTGGTTTAATTGCAGGATTGATTTTTGAATAACTTTATTCCTGTGGTCTTTCTTCTCAGCACCTTAATATGAAAGACAAATAAAGCACTGAAACTGAGTTTTGACCTCATTAGGAGTTTGTCTGGACAGACACAGACAGCTGTGCTGTTAAATGGTTGTACATGATGGAGATCAGGCAGACGGTACAACACAGCCAGAAATATCTGTTTTAGCTGACAGCTATTGAGTACATCAGGAAATGTTTATTTGTGAAATTAATTACTAATTTAGCAACTGCGCCAGTTTCCAATTATTCTATCTGGGTTACTTTATTTCTGCTTTCCTATGTACTCTTGCACACTGTCAGCCTCATGGCGCTGTCAATCTCTATATAGATCTGCCTGTTTGTTTTCCCTTCTCACTACCATTCTTCCTTCAGATGAACTGTCACATCCCCTCCACTGAGCATCAATCCGCTCGCCGCAATCTGCCCCAAAGTTAGTGATGCCAAATCCATGACGGCCTCACTCAATCCACATTTTCCACCCAATGGAATTTGAGGACACATAAACCAAACCTTGCTTGGATATGCACATTCCCACTCAGACTCATCAATCAGGCCTCGTGGGAGCTGCCGTGCTCCAGATTGGTTTTTAGCTTTCCAGTGAATTGATTGAGAAAAAGAAACTTAAAGTAATGTGTTTGCCAATAAGTTGCCACGCCGGCTCGATTTGAAATGGCATTAGGCATCGTGACTGCATCTCCCTGCGATTACTGAGGTTTCTTGATGCTACGTTGGAGCACCCCTGCCTTCTCTGTTGGCCACACAAACTATGTTAAAGTACCCTTGGATATTACCTGCTACCTGCCATGAGAAATAGCCGTTTGTGTGAGGCAGGAAATGAGTGAATGTGAGGGAAAGAAGGACGGGGTGAGAGAATGAGTGGAGAGAGTGAAATCTCAGCAGTGAGAGTGGAAAATCTGAAGGGGAGAGAAGAAGAAAGAGCTGCAATTCAAATGCAGCAATCTGACAGAATAATTTATTGAGTTTCTGCAGCTTGGTAAAGAGTTTCTGATAAATGGAGCAAGTCACACTGAACTGTTATCAAAAAATGAGTGGGGGGTCATACCAATAGAGAAAATATATGACAAAAAATCTGAACTGCAGCCTTCAATTTGTTATTTAATGATGACATTTTTTGAAGTAGGGGGACAGCGTTGTCTCTTCATCAAGTGGTTGACATAGTTGTGATTGGGAATTTGTTACCAAAAACTTAAAAGTTATATAGTACTTTTCTGCAATTTATAAATCAAAAATAATGCAATGAATTTATTGAATGTAAAGAGTAAAGTACAGTGAAAGTTCATGTATCTGTATTACAGATATTGGATGAGGAACATGGAGAAGAAGAACACCCCATTCATATACTCTATGTGTTGCTGTATACACATGAATAAACAGAATATTTAGGTCATTATGATTGAGAGGAAAGTTTAACCTTAAAAACAAACAGAATAATTTTAGTCGAGAACCTCAAAACTTCTTTAAGTGTCCTACAACCTTACATTAACTGAAACTTGTTTTTAATGCTTTAACAATAAAAACATAAGATGATACTAACTGAAAAACAAAAAGTGCCTTGACAATAAAAAAAAAAAGATGTTTACTAAGTGAAAAACAAAAAGTCTTCCATCTGTCTTTGGTACAGAAGGCAGAAGATATTGGGACCTCTGAACCTAAAAGCTGTTTTAATTGAAGGCTGCCTTTCTGCCTTTACTGCCTTTTGTCTGAATAGCAGATTTAATTTTTGGAATATGTACTGTTTTTAATTTGTGATTTTGAAAAAAAAAAAAAAGTTCACCACTATATTGAAATGTAAAAGCAGTGCTATTTGTCTGCATGCTTCTTCTTCATGGTATCTTTGTGTGCATTAGACTGAATAACATTTACACCTATATTTTACATTTTGTCTGTGTATATGCTCTGTTTACTTCGCGATCATTATTTTGTTGCCTTAATCCTGAAGAATTAGCAAATTCTTCTGTCTCTGTCACTGACTGTATGAGCCTCCAGTTCTCAAATGGTTTTAAGGCAGGAGGTTCTGATCACTGTTTTTCTTGGAGTTTAGACTTATAAAGAAGAATCAATTGGAAGAATTAAGGAGCTGTCTGTGCTTTGTGAGTAGAGACCGAACCTATTTGGTCTGAGTTGGTTTGTTTGCTTTTAGACTACTCCTGCACATTTCTTAAATTTCGCTTTCACTCTGTATCTTATGCCAGATATCACCTAAAAAAGACATTAATGTTCCAGTACATACAGTATACATGAATACCCACTGTTTATATTTTAATATTCTGAGGTTTCTTATTGTGAAGAAATGAGGTCATCTACTCCTGCTGCTCCATGCTGCAAATATTGTTTCTATGCTAATATCTAATGCCTTTCCAACAGAAATCCAAAAGAAAAAATTATTAAAAGCAAAATCAGCCAAATTACAGGATGTTCCAGTTAGTTTTCATTAGCTATTGATCTGAAACCACACAGCAATTAGCACTGAATTCAGTGGAATACCACATTACATAGAAGTTTTGGGAACTCATAACACTGTTTATTTATAGAAAAGCCTAGAACACACTGAATCCCCTTATTAGTTCTCTGTTGCAGGAACATGACATTTTGAGCCTGGTTTCAGCTCAAACACTTTTTGATTTAGCAAACTACGTATCCGACACTGCAGCAGCAAGATTAGAGCAGAATGTCATCTGCTGCTGACTTCTTGTGTGAATGCCAAATATTAAGATATCCACAGCGGAGTTCATCATTATAAGATTACCTGATAGGTCTTTGTTGCTGTGTATTCTGAGATTCTGCTGCTGAAATGGTGAAAATGTGTTCATGTATGACCTGTTTTAAGTGCGACTCTTTTACACTAACCTCCTGCCTGTCTACAAACAACACCTTAGTTTAGTGAAAAACAGATGCACCATGTGTTAAAGCTAAATAATGAACACAATGAATCTCCCTCAGCTCTGTGAAAACGCATAATGTGCTCCACGGTCAATTACTGCATTAACGAATGGCTATTACGCCAACAGCCTGATAGCTTGATATGGGTGAAGGTAAGGTTATATGACAGCAAATAAAACAGTGATTTGCAAAAGTGATTGCTTGCTTCGTAAACACTTTCGATGGTCAAACCTTGCAGAGACAAGTTCCCTGATTACTTATTGATCATGAATGAGTACCTCACTGAGAGGAGATCAGCTCAAGGTTACAAAGGTCAGTCAAACAGCCTGCCAGGCCTGGCACAAATCTGTTATTAATGCTTTTACCATGTTCATCAGTGACAGCTGTTATTGATTCACTGTAAAGCATTTTTTAACTTTGTCCGTTTTTCAACTTAAATATTATTATTTCTGCTACATCATTGGCTCTAATGATGAGGTGTATGTCAATGAGGTCGCTCATACTGATGAACCTAAAGAGAACTGTCACCTGACTCTGCATTTCCTCTCAACTCTGTGGAGCTTTTAGCATCTTTCAGCATTGTCTTGGTTTTTCAGCTGGTATTGCACAATGGTTAAGTCTGTTTAATTGTTAAGATTACGAAGAGTGACCCAATTTTATCAGTCGGCCTTCACCATAGTTTATTACAGTATAACAGTTACCATGGTCAAAATACATGAAACCAAACCTGTCCCCTTTTTTATTTCATAGATTAAAACACTGGATGTTTTAATGATATATTGACCATCGAACTGGAAATCTCCCTGATTTTCATCTCAGAAATCTGGTCACCTAGGACTAGCTGGTGAGCACGGAGGAACATTTAGCAGCTAATGAGCCAGATATTTTCCTCAGGAGTTGTTACAGAGTAAATCAGAGACAGGAGGACAGCAACACGCCTCTAAATGAATGCTAATGTTTCTCCTTATCCGCTTTAAAGTTTGTACAGTCAAAACTTTGTCTCCAGTGTTAAACGGTTAGCCTTAAGCTGAGCTAACTGCTTTCTCATTTGAGTCACCAGTGCTAAGCACTAGTTAATACTGCCCAAAATCTTGTCAAGTCCAAAGCTGAAAAAGCTGCATCTCCTGAAGCGCTAATTAATTATGTTGTGTTAATTATGTTTTTTGTTTTGTTTTGTTGTTTTTTTTTTACTATTTTTGTTTTCTTTAATTGTTTAATTATGAAAGCTGACAGACAAATTGGCCAATGTTGATTAGGTTTTTTTTTTTTTAAGATTTCATAACTTTCTTTAAATCCACCTGTGACTCATGACTGCCAGCTTGGTCCTTCAGATACATGATATATGATATAAGATGTACATATATAGACATATAGATATTTTTACATTCATTTATTTTTTTTATGCAAGTACCATACTGTTAGAAAAAATAAACTTTTGAAAGAAAGTGTCATGAGAGAACGCAATGGACGTATGGGGACATCTGTGTAAGCATGCAAGCTCAATAAGACATTTCTGTACATGGTGAATATATTGATTTAATTAGAGAGAGCAACATAGAGGGAGAAAACATATGAAAGAGACCAGTAGTTCGTCAGAGCTGGGATACAAGGTTCAGAGTAGCAGTAGATGTGTCTGCATATCATGTGGCTTTTCATGAGAATTAGGGGAGATATTTTGCAGTCCTGTGTTATAATCTATAGGTTCTTAGAGGAAAGGGTGATGAGCAGAGGATTGTAAACCATATTTCAAAGGAACTGAGAACGATGAAAACTCCTCAACATTCCTTTGTGCTCCTCTGTTTCCCAGCTGTGTGTATCAATCATTCTCTAATATTCCCAGCATGTCTGCAGGGTCTCTCTGCTCAGGCCCTAGAGCCCAGCTTATGGCATTCTTCAGATCTTTCTCTCTTTCATGTGAATGCACCCTCCAACTTCAACATTTCCGACCAGCATTAAGATTTAGGGCTGTCTGCTGCGTGCACAGTAGGGCTGAGGTTTCTCTTCTGCGTGATGAAAATGTTCCACCAATTTAAGAGGTCAGTGGCCAAAATGAGTTCAGTATTGAGAAATCCGTATCAGGGATGAAGTGCATGTCTAAACTCACTTTGCGGAGGAAGTGAAAAGAAACAAGTGCGGCACTATATGTTTTCAGAGCGTTCATACACAGCATTTTCTTTTTCCTGAAAGGTAGAGTAAGAATAAATAGTTCAATAGTTCAAAAGCTAAAGCGTGCAAATGTGGAGAAAAAAAACTGTTCACCAGACTGGGCCAACACTGTACATGTGTTTTCTCTGATCAAGAGTAGTTCATAGCAAACGCTGATGTCGTCATAGCCTCTCCTTTTAAGATTATTATTATACATTATATTGAATTTGAATATTTAGTTAACAGCATATGTGCTTTGTATTCTTTTTTTTTTCACCATCAAACACCTGATTGAACAAAACTCTTCAGTTTGACCTTTTTATGTTGCCGTATTGCAGTAGTTATTTGTGCGTCAGCTTCAAGCGCTCTGAGAACAGAAACCGTTTCATTGTTTAGGTTTTCTCCAGTGCAATTTAAAATAAAATCCATTTAGTGTTCTGCTGTGCCATCGATGGTCATGTAAGTGATTCTAGTTTGACATTTAAATTATTATTTTTGATGTTGGTTCTCTGTTATAATGGTTACTCCGGCTAGGAGTGCCATATTGCATACACAGCCCTCTATTGTTTACTCTGTTGTTCAAGACTGAGCACACACAGATAAGCCACCCAAGAGGAGTTCTGGTAATTAAGTTGGAAAGAAAAATTGCTGTGAAATTTTTAGCCATGATGTCCAGCATATACAGTTTTACCAAGTTCCCCAAGAAACTCTGTCTCATAGAAATTATATACGACTATAATTTGTATGCCAGTGTCTAGTGGCAGCATTGTGTTTTCCAGTGAAAGCTCTTTTTTTTCCCTAAGCATGTATCACAGATTCTTGTCTGGGTCGATGGTAGGCTTTGAAAGAGCAGGACGTTTAATACAGGAGACCAGGCTTTGCCTCCTGATATTAGTAAAGTAAACATTTTCTGCCTCGCTCCTCGAGTCACTGTTGACTTTTTAAATATCTAACCAAGATCATGATCTTTTTCCTAGTCTTAAGCAAGTCCCTGCACATAAGCAAAAAGGTTTATTGATGCTTCTGTTGCTACAAGCACACATATTTGAAGAGTGGATGTTGTAGGCAAAGAAATGAAAAATGTTGTCTCTAAACATTTTGAAGATATGATAATTTTCAATATTTTATGAAATGCCAGATACCTTCAGATAAGGTTTCCTCATTATGCATCTTCTTCAAGATGTATTTGCTGTGGTAAATTAGAAGTATATGAACGTAATTTTAGGAGACATGGTTCTTGTATCCGGTAACACTTTACCTAAAGCTCCCCCATTTGGCATTTATAAATACTTTATCAACATGTAATAAATAGTTCATAACACACTAACATATAGCCGTGAGCAGATATAAGGACATTTTAATAATTCCTTTATATGTCATCCTTACTTCTTGGAATAAAATCGAAAATGTGGAAAAATGAAGAGCTTCAAAGCTTGAAAAAAAAAAAGCCAGAGAAGACCAACAAGTAGCTTCTCTGCTTAATTAAGTAATGGCAGACTTTGTCAAAAGATCAAAAAATATAGCACATCTTCTGAGGACAGAACAAAGTGATGTCTGCAGAAAAAAAAAATGTTTCAGTGAACCATCAGTTTTCTGTTCTCTGAAGATGTGCCACATTTTTTGATCCTTTGACAAAGTCTGCCAGTACTTCATTAAAATTGTGTATTCTGTGTGTGACAGCAAAGAAGCTATATTGCTGGCGTACAATTTTTTTACTTTGAAGATTTACTTTTGCTTGACATTCAGTTGTCAAGTTGTCATACTGTTGTTTTGTGTTAACCAGCAAAACACATTCAATAAATCACAGGATCACCCTTTATTTGGGGAGTCATGAAATGACACTTCTTTTTCTGTTCTGGGGATTGAAATGCATCATTAAGTTTGATTAATTTCAAGGGACACTCACAGTTGTGTGGAAAGTGGGCTTCGGATGCTCTGTGTATGGGCTGTGGTTACGGCAGTGATCAGATCTTTTCATATCCGAGTACCATCAGGGGACGAGAGAAATAAATTGTTTCCAAAAATGAGTTTATATAGAAATAGCATGAGCATAAACCACATGCAGTATTACATTACAAGTTAATTGCTTACACCGAGACTCCCAGGAGGAAAGCTTTTATCCCAGAAGTCTGCTATTTTTAAGTTTTTTTTTTCATGCAGGGAAATCCAGACATGAGAATCGAAATCTTTCAATACCACCAGTTGGCAGGCATTAAAAAAAACCTGAATAAGGTTAAGGTGTGTGAGAGTAATTTGCTGCATCAGCTTTGCTCCATTGTTTGTTTGTTTGTATTTTTTCCATTTCAGCTACCTTGCTCAGTTGCATGTTGTGTTCACGCCCCTCATTTTGTTGGAGCTGCATGGCCACCAGAGGAGGTTCAAGTTGACAAATGAGGAAGGAAGACACAGCATGAGGTCAAGGCGAGGTAGCGAGCTACCTCTCGCTGGGTAAATAAATAAGCCATGGTGCTGTCAGCAGTGCAGAATATTCATCACAATAATAGCCACCTTGGGGTTGGTTAAATGTTCCAAGGAAACATCAAGGTCAGTCTGTGTGCCCTAATAACATAATAAACTTCAGAAAATGTCTGATTTGCGTCTCCGTGTGCTGAAAAACAGCAGTGGAGGGCTTAGTGAGAAAACATGTTGGGTAGAAATTAGATCATTTGAATAATTAATATCTTCTATCAGCAGCATATCCTTCGACCTTTTATTTCTGTAGGTATGGCAGTTTCCTCTGTTCATATGTGCACCAAATTTTAGATAGCAAGCCAAAGCAATGAATCCACGGCAGAGGTGTCATTAAAATTATTGATCCTATCCAAACAGCAGCACCTTTCCTGGCACAGTATCTTACATAAGAACAACAAAGAAGGACTCTGGAGAGAATCTGAAAATTGTTCAGATGGTGGAAATGTCTCTCTACCAGATATTCATATTGCTCATGTCACACGTCCTGCTATCATTCAAACCTTGAAAGAACGTGTAGAACGTCTCCCTTGTGTCGTGTTTTCCGTGTCCTTGGCTGCCCCCGCTCTTTGAACGGCCTACAGAGACTCAGGGAGGGAGGTGGAGGATAATATTCACTTAGATTATTTAAGTTAATATCCACCTGAAACACAGTTAGAATATATTAAATATACTAAAGGGATATTACTCACCTGAAGTGCGGCCTTTATAATGCTGTGTAACACTATGCATAATGGGCGTTTATGTACTGTCTTTTTTCAGTGGGTTTGCATGGGTTGGTATGCACATGATCTGACTGGAAGCTATGTCATAAATGATTCATAATTGAAATTTTATTTGTTTCTTTTCTAAGTAAAACATTCAGCCATGTAAATATATTCAAATGTTTGTTTGAGTGAAATATTTCTTATATGAGCTTCTGAAAATCTTCAAAAAACAAGAATAAGCTGAAGTCTTTTGGCCATGACCCCAGTGACCTCTGTGGAGTCCACTGAAAAAAATTGGTTTGTAATGGTTCTTCTATGGCTCCTGTTCTGGAAAGACATTTTATCCGTTCAAGACTTAAATACTACGATTCCCACAGAGAGAGTAATTTATCGAATCTTTTGGATGAATTTTAAAGATGGAAATGCAGTGGAGGCCTTGAGTTACGGCAGCAAGGTTAGTTATTAATATATCAAGTAATTAGCATGGCTCCAAACTGTTATAAATGAAAGTAATTGCATTGGACCTTTTTCCCACCTTGCCTCTCTCTTAAATTTTATAGAAATGGAAATTCCATCATGACCTTTTAACCTTGTGCATTATTCAGGTGAGCAGTATACCCACTATTTCCCTCGCAATATAGCCCAGGGCCCGGGTTTTTAGCATGTGTTGAAACCTCTGCAAGGCTCTGGAGAGTCAAGCTAGGGATTTATTACCCTTCACACACCCTTTTGGCTTCTTGAAAAATACCTCCCTTTGGATTAAATGTTAAAGACTAACGTGCTCACATTTTGTAAGGAAACCAAATTAACCTACATACCCTAAAGCTCTCTTTCTCTACCTCACACTGAAAGCCAAAAAGGGCATAAAGCATAATGTTAATGTCACAATGATACACATGAAGAGTAGAGGCGTTTTGAAACCACCCACATAAATACATCAACTGCTGTTTTACATGAGTTTATAGAATATTACTGTATGTGTGCAGTTTGCATTATAAATGTATTGTACACTGTATAGTAATCACTTCTAAGAGTAATGCCAGATAACTAATATTATATTGGGGTATATGTGGTTATCTATGAGTAGATGTGCAGCAGTAAGGCAACAATTTCCTTGTCTGACTTCCTTTCATTGATGTTATTACAAAAGACAAAGCATCCATAATGCAATGTTATTGTTATCCAATTTACCACTTGCCTCTGCACACACACACACGCACACACACGCTCACGATATGAACCCATTTTATACACAATTCTGCCCACTGATTTTAAAAATTGTATAAGAGGTATGCTCTTCAGAAAGTACCTGAGTGCTGCTCATCAGGCTTGAATAATAAATGCTTTACTGCTCCTTAAGGATAACGTCAAGTGGCTGCTGTTCACTGTTACAGAATGAGCTCAGTTTATGCTCATGTGCGATGTCAGATTTGATGTCTAGCTCTGTGTCATCTGCCATGAAGCTACAGACTCAATTATAGGTGCCCTGTGGAGTTTTCTCTGTTTTTTTTGTTTTTTTTGGAAACAAACAAAGGTTGTATTGACATTTACTATTTCTAACTTAAGTGGTAACATTTTCAATTGCATTGTTTACATCCATGTTTTCCAGTTTACAGAGTTCCTTTTCCATGCTTTTGTTGGCACTTTGTTACATTTCTTTCCATCAGAATCAGAATGGCTTTATTCGCCAAATGTACAATGTACACAGGAATTTGACTTGATGATACCGATGATGATAGCGCAGTAAAACAAGAACATGGCAGAATAAGGCATAAAAGAGCAGACTAAGATTTCATAAAGGTGAGAGTATGAGTATCAGCACTGGCGACAATAGGTGGAGGGCAGGGGATGAAGTGAGGATGATGTTGGCTTGTCAAGGAGAGTAATGACCTTAAGGAACCTGAGGTCGAATGAAAGGTTTCTGATGAAGCAGTGAGCCGGATGTGATGGGTCCGCCCCTATCCTACTGGCCCACTCTGGCTCTGGCATCATGTTAACACTCATGGGCACCCATTCCTAGGCAGTGATGAGGGAGGTGAGGACACCCTCGATTGTGGCTCTGTAGACCTGGGTGCAAACTTTCAAGGAGATGTTCCCGGAGCAGCATGTGAAAGAACGTTGTAGGGTGAGCTCGCTGAGTGCGTCGCCCATTGCAGGTCGCTAGTGATTGTGGTAGCCAGAAACTTAACAGTCCACCACCCTTACCGCTGCAGTGTTGATGAGAAATGGGGCATGTGAGGGGTGGGTGTTTTTCCGGGAGTCCATCAAGTTGAGTAAGGTAGTCCACAGCTAAAGGCTCTACCTCAGATGGAGAGGGAGTAGGCTCATGGTCTTTAGGATGATGGAGGTAACACAGATGATGGGCCATCAGTGTGTGTAATAGGGGACCTCTAAAACCAAAAGGCATAAGTGTTGAGTTGAGCCAGTCCAGGGGAATGGGTGACTGGTGATTGCAGGGCTTTTCTTACTATAATTTGTGAGTGTGTCCCAGACAACTGCAGAGTTGTTGGTGCTTGAATCACGCTCCAGTGTGGCTAGTACTCCTCCTTGGCAGATTTGATGGTTCCTTTGCTACCATCACCATCACCAGTTTATCAGTGGAATAGCACAAAACTGGCAGCAGGTATGTGCATTGCATTGCCATGTGCTTGTGTGTGTGCACACTACAAAAAAGATGGGAACTCACTATTAAAAACTTTGCTCTACGGTGTTCACACAGATCAAAAGCTGTACTTGAGTCAACAAGACCTTTAAGAAATGGTCCACAGACTCTGTTTGTACAGTACATTAAGCTCATCTAAGCAGCTACCTTGCATAAACTGTTTCTTATTCAAGAAACAAGTGCTGTTAATGTAAAACATCAAAGCAAAACCAGCATGGAGCTGCAACACTAGGGTGAGAAACCTGGTGTAATGTTTGCAGCCACAGTAGGGTGCGATTCCAGCAAGGCTCTGTTCACAGCTACTGAGGCTCATGCCTGCAGTTTTGCCAGAGGTGACTGACGGTTTTAAGAGGAAGACAGACAGAAAACTGTCATTCACAGCACAGACTCCACTAAAATAATTTGATGGACAGATTTGGACAGTATTTGTGCTATCTACCAAGCCGGGACTAATAAAAGCAACTTGTTTAAATTCTGTTTCATATTGAATGTCTGTGTCCATCTTTGATGTTGTCTCGACACTAAGCTGCTGATGGCTTTAATGAATGAATAAAACATCTCATGGCATGTTTGCTCCTGTGTTTTATTGTGGTTCTGTCTTTGGTTACTCAAAAAGGCAGTTTGCGGAGCAGCTATATTTACCATATCTCTCATGTTTTGAAGTTATTGGTGCAAAAGCCTAGGGACAAACACAAAGCAATCTCATTTTTCATTCAGACAAGAACTGTTTGGCCTTTGTTCTGGCTTTATGAAATCCCCTCAGTGCTCAATTGCATTGAACGTCTTAGTTTACAGAAAGCAGGCTGACATCCTGAACCTAATAATTGACTTTGATAACAAGTGGGAAGACTTGTGTGTTTATTTATTGATGTTGAATGTTAATGCATTGGATTTACAGTAGATGCTGCATTCTGACAGGAACCCAACTGCCGGTAAAAATACAGCGCAGAGTACAAAAAGACGACTCCTTCCCAGAGTGATGCCATTTTAATCCCCTTTTCCCTTAACATAATAGTTCTCTTAATATTTTGAATAATCATTAAAAAATGCTTTAAAGTGAGTGTGTTAGCTGTCAGACCTAAGCACATCTAGCTATTCAAGGTCAGCATGGCAATTTAGCAGCAGTGCTTTGACAAGAATAAACTACTTGATTTCACATCAGCTGTTTGGTAAAGCATTCAACAAAGCAGAAAGTGAGGAGGTGAGGGGGCTGTCTACAAGATAGGAGCCCTGTCTTGATGTAATCTGTGGAGCGCAACCATTTTTTTTTATTTTACGGAGCAGATGGTAACACCTGGGCACCATGGGACAGGTGAGATTTGGTTTTTGGTTCACACACGTCTAGTGCGTCCCAAGATCATGGGCTTTAAATTCACACATAAGTAGACTACACATGCTATTTGTAAAACACAGCACATGTCATAATTATACGAAGGATACAATTCAGATTTTAATGAACTCACAGATTACCATAGTTTGCTCCTGTTTCCAGAGGGGAATGCAAACTATTCAATTATTTATCTGTTAATTACTTTATTTCTTTGTTGTTTATCAGTCAGGGCCTGTGGAATCATCACATTGCTAAAGCAAATTTTTGATGAGTGCTTGGTGGGGAAAAATAACAATGAAATAATAGATTTAATTATATTAACTAGTCTCCTTGGTGTAAATAGATTGTTTTACAATTAACTGCTTCACACTGTAAAGCTATGCAACGCGTAATAATATCTGAAGATTTTTACAAAAACGATATTTCCAGTATGTAACATGCATCTGAAAGATCGCCTGTAATGTAGGCCTATGTCAGTTCAGCTCTTAAGGTGCAAAAACAAAAATCAGCAGACTGCTTCTGTTTGTATGTCTGTGTTGTGTGTGTGTGAGTGTGTGTGTGTGTGTGAGAGCGAGAGAGAGAGAGAGAGAGAGAGAGAGAGAGAGAGAGAGAGAGAGAGAGAGAGAGAGAAATGTAATGAAACAGAACCGTCACAGAGCTGAGAAACACCAGTCCATGTCATAAGCTCAGGCTTAATTGCATCTTGTCAATTTTTAGCTATTCTGTAAATCCAATTTGAATTAAAAAGGCTGTAATGCAGCTAATGCCGACTGGTTACCTGACTTCTGTCTCTCAGAACAACAAAGAGGTGTGGGGGCGGTGCTGGTGGTGGCATTGACAGAACCTGATGAATTTTGCCTGTTGAAAGCAGGTAAAATTAGATCACGGAGCACAAAGTGTGTGAGTGATGCTTTTATCTAAATCCTATAATATAAGGCTGTTTCTTGTCTGTTGAATCTGTGTGAGGAGGCTTAACTATTGAATCTGGATTACCATACATGATATCTGACGAGATGTTTTCATCTCAAGTGTAGGAGTGTGCTCCAGGCAGTGATATGCATTACCATGCCAGACAGCAGGGCTGGGGGTGGATGGGCCACAGCTGCAAAGATGACAGGAAGTGAGCAATGTGGGACTGCTGCTTACCTGTTGAATCTGGATACCTGAGGAAGAGATTTGGTCTCAAGTGGGCACACAGCTGCAATCTGCTTTTCCGTTTTTCAAACAATCAAACTGTTACCTTGAAGCCAACAAAGCAGACATAGCTCAAAAAGTATTGAAGGCTATGTCCACATTAATACGTTTTCATTTTAAAACGATGTCTTAAAAGAAAAACAATCTATGTCAAGACAAGCATTTTAGATCAGTATCAGAAATCCATCAATATTAACATGCCTAAAAATTCACAAACAAGAAGCAGATTGCCTATCTGCAGATGGTTGCTTAAGTTGCAGAAAAAACAACAAACGAAGACCAGCAATGGCTAAAAGTAAGACCAGAGATTTCTTTGCTTGGACCGACGACGCCGAGGTGGAACTATTATTGAAAGTCACACAAGTATAAGGTGGTCAAAGCGACAGAAAACATAGATTGAGAGAAGAATAAATTGTGACTGATAAGATACAATCAGAAAGCGAACATGGGTGTCTGCATCATCGTTTCCAAAAGTCTCCATTTCTGCCAATTCACAATAAAAAGCAACTCTTTTCAACAACAACAATTTTCAAACTAAAACAGTGCAAGCAGCGTTTCCAAAAGTCTCGAGTAATACGGATGCCAGTGATGCGTTTTAAACCTAAAGCATAATGTGTATGTAGAGTGACAGACAACGACATATACACTTGAATTTTAAGTGTCTATAAGACTAAATATCTACAGAGTGATGTGGAGCTGTAATGCTTGAGGAATAACTGTGCCTGCAATTCTTTGATCCTTGCCTGAAGCGCAGCAAAAAATGCAAAGAGTGGTTTGAGGGTGAGGAGGATGATGGAGGATACTCGGCTGAAATGAAAAGTTGGTGTATGGATAAAAGCAAAATCGGACAAACTCTAATGAAAACAAACCAATAATGACGTGCATCAGGAATGTGACATAAACATCCACTGAAGCTATTGAAGCTGAAGCTGAAGCTCCACCGATGAGACGAAACACTAATGTTGCCATATTTCAATCATCTCTTTTTCCCTTATGGTTTCCCATGATTTGAGGGTTTGACTGGGGCTCCTTTAATCATGTCATCTAATTGTACCCTCCATTTCTGCATTGATTTGCACCCAACTGCAGAATCAGCTCCATCAGCACCACGGTCAGAATGAATGAATCACTGTAGTGGATGGAAATCCGTACGAATTCACATTTTCTTTTTCTCAATTTCCTGGAAATTCTGTTGTGTTTGTCGTCTAAGCTGCCACTTTGACTCAGCTGTGCTTTGATCTGACTGCCAACATTACCATGTTAACATGCATGTCAACAATGGCATCCTGACATTTACCATGTTGGAGTTCTAACACTGCAATTTGTACCCTCCCTGATGAAAGCATGGTGTAGTAGAGTTGTGTGATTCTGTTGTACTGGCATGTTAACGAATGACAGGTAGCACATTAGTGTTTATCATTCAACTTTTAGCATGTCAGCACATCAGAAAAATATGTGTCAGCAAACCTTATTTTTGTTTTTCTGATTTGTTTCACAAATAACAATTTAAGCACCAAAGTTCAAATAAAAACAGGGCAGAAAACAAACATCAACACAAAATGAAAGTGAAAAAGAGACACATTAACTGCTGAAAGGAAGTTAATCCTGTTACAGAGAGACTGCCTCTGAGCCAAAACTTGAATGAATCTGCATTGTCTTCTCAAGAAAAAAAAACACTCCAAAATTAAAACTAACTGAGGAAAGATGCAGTGTGGCTCATTTTCTTTTAACTCAGTTAAGTCTAGACTGAAACGGCATGTGTGTCTCCAAGATCTCACCAAAACAGAAAAGAAAGAGACTCTGAAAAGTTCATCAATTTATGCCTAATAAAAAATAGCTGTGTAATTGTGCTCAATCAATGTAAAGCGCTCACACACACACACACGCACACACACACACACACACACACACACACACACACACCACACACACACACACACACACATATACACACAAGTAAGAAAGAACAGGGAGGGGTGTACTTGGAATAAATTAACTTTCATGTTACATTTCCAAACCTTACAATGTGTGGCTGTTGTGGTCATAGATACCAGGTACCAGAATTAATTAGTTTTAGCTGTAAATACTGCAAAGATCAAAATATATTTTTTCATTCAAAAACATAGGCATAATTGAAAGTTTATCCTGATTTAAAATTAACTCAGCCTTCACCTGTGTGGGAGACTGTGCATTATACAGCGAGGTCTTACTGCAGTGATACACAATATACCTATAACAAGTGTTAATAAGTGTTTACATCATAAAAAAGGAGAAGTAAGCAATTCAATTCAAATCCGATGGCGTGCAGAACAATTTCTTCACTAACTGAGAGACCTTCGAAAATATCACACATCCGCACAAAGGAATAAACAAATGAACTAACAAATGAATGACCACAGCTGTTATTGAGTGTTCGATTTCACAGCAATAACATCTCAATGTGCACTTGTACTCGCTCTCTCAAGAAAGCCAGCGAGGGCATGCAGGTTTCAGTCAGCAACTTCAATTAGCCAGCTATACAATGCAAGGGAGCACAGTTAGCATCCGGAAGGTAGGACTACGCTATGTGCAGAACAAGTGTTTTTTTGTTTTTTTTCTCTCCGTGACTGGGCGAGAAAGACTCTGCGCTCAATCAATTTCAGCAAAGTGGATTAAACAGGTGACAGACGGCTATAGAGAACAAAAGTAACATTCGTGTTTTGCAAGATTCATGTCGATTTACCCAAATAAATCTGCCAAATTACCCCGGGTGATATCGGACCTCCGCTTTTGCTTTTGATAGAAAACAGTTCCCAGTGATAATGTCATCAAGCAAGGTCTGTGATTTATTCCTCATTCACCAGGACATTGTTTCTGCAAAGGCACATCAGCAAATAAAATCAACTGCATCAACTATGATTTTTTTTTTTTTTTAATGTTGGTGAACATTTAAACTGCAGGCAACCATATCCACATGAGACTATACAGAAGATATGTAACCCATGTATTGAATTATCAAACAAACTGATGATCGTCAGTTAGTTCATCTTTTTATTTGATATGCATTCAGAGCTGGTTTGCAGAAAAATTACTTTTCATATCAGAGTTACTATATCTCAGAAAATATTTTTTCTGATTACATCAACACCGGTGTTTGACAGGAAGGTGATGAGGGAGGAAAACTCAGCTGGCAGGGTTTTCTCTCTCCAACTTATTGATATTCAACAAGAGCAATATTTTTGTATTGTTGTTTTTCCCAATTCACAGTTGACAGGACTTAAAATACAAACAAAATCAGAAATATGTTGCATATTAAATGGATCGGGAACTGGCAGCAGGAATAAGGCCCATCTTGTAAAGCCATATAAATTTCCATTATCAGAATTTAGAATAAACACGTTCCAATGTCTTCTAACTAATAAGTGTCACAGTTTAAGAATCAATTATCCACAATGATGACAATCACATTCATTTTAGCCTCTAAAAGACACAGCCAAAGGATATGGAGGAAAAAAAATTAGCACGTCTCTGTTGTATAGTAGGAGGGGGGACCTAATTTAGGCAGTTGAGTTGATTCATTTTTGAAAGATGACTCTAGGCCCCTCAAGAGGAATGCGGCCTGGGTGTATAAGTGATATCTGCTCCATGGTTAATTCAGTGCGATTTTCCAAGCACAAGGTCACTCATTGTCAGTATCTGACAGAGGCCCATTCAGAAGAATGAGATGAGCTCAGAGAGCTTTCTCATTCTGAGGCCGCAGCTCTCGACTCATAATTATCTGGATGGCGCAGGCCTGCGTGACATTGTCAAGGAATACAAAGCTGTAATCTCTGCCTGGTTCTTCTGTAAAGAATTAACGCCATTGGCGGTGAAATAGCTATGCATCACAGGCACAGATAGATTTCATTTTAGAGAGTTATCAGTGGGTGTATCATGGGAATGGCTCCAGCAACATTGACTATTTAGAGAGGAATGACCTTTTCATAAGTAAGGTTTATGCATCTAGTCAACCTTTCATTCAAATCCACAGGAGCACTGTCAAATTCCCAAATTTTAAAGGTTGTACATTCGTGGAATTATGATGAGTTTACTGCAGATCCAACTGATATGCCAAGTGAGACTGTAAACAAACCGTGTTTATAGCTTTCTTTTGCTTGAAACAAGCTAATGTTGCTGTCAGTGCAGTACGTGATTTTCACTTGATAAGATTTCTTAAAATAAGTGATACGGATTCAATTTCAAATTAAACATTCAAATCCTTAAATCAAGATCAAATTGATTAAAATAAGATTAGTGGTTTTCTTCTTTCTAGATAACAAAAGTTCACAGAGATAGTAACTACATAGAGCCTTAACAAACCTGTTTCTGATTCTACAGTCTTCAAGTTAGGAGAACTCATGGTTAAACACTGCCAACTGACTGCTGGTACTGTGGCTCTACATGGCAGTTTTAATCAGTGGGATCACTTTGGTCTCAACTGAAATATCTCACCAACTATTTGATGGATTGCCATGAAGGTTTGTACGGCCATTCATGTTCCCCAGAAGATGTCTTCTTTACCTCGAGCGACATGAGGTTGACCTTTTTGGTTGTGAGTGAAGTGTTTCGCCAACCACAGGATGAATCACCACAGATATTTATGGTCTCCAGAGGATGAATCACAGCGACAATGGTGATCCTCGGATGTTTCATCTAGCAAGATCATTGTCCAATTCTTTGGTTTATGACCAAATATCTGCAAAAAAGGGGACATTTCCGTTACCACTTACTTAGAAAACTGAGTTTTTGCAGTGTAAGGATTTTTGTCTATTTATTTATTCATTGATTCATTGTTAATTTGTGAAGGTGAGGCTACAATAAAAATTAAAAAAAGGCTGAATATCTTAACTGTGTTACTTCCTTCAAATTAAATGCTAAACAGATGTTTATCAATGCCCTGACACTTGAATGCAAACACTGCTGTATGTCATTTGGGAACACTTGTTAACACTGATTCAAAACTGATGCTGTCAAATCTTCACCAGCTCTATTCCTGAGTCCATGACTGGTGATGTAGACAAGACAGACTTTGATATTTCTTTTTTTCCCTGCACACAGTAATCCGCAACTACAAAACAGAATATACACATCTTCACTGTCTATAATTGTTAGACTTAAGGAAATGTGAAACGCTAGTAACACTTTGTTCACACTGTCGCTGAATTATTCCCCAACACAAATAGTTTCATTTTTATGACTTGATTGTTTATTCATTCATTAATATAACTTTTGTTGTTAGTTTTTTTTTTGTGCGTAGCATAAATGGCCTGCATCTGCTACATCTGCAATTTCATTATACAATCTTGTGTTGCATAATGATTATTAAATTGAATCCTGAAGCACAAATATACAATTTCAGTGTGTTTTTAGTGGTTAAAAACCAGACAGCAAGGGATGCCAGTTGAGCCAATCTCTGCTATGACATGAATATCATTACCATTCTCTGTTATGAACTCGAGGCTATACAGAACATATTGTGAGCATATATAAGGCATGAGGAGACGTACTGTATTTCTTTACCGAGTCACCTGATCTGCTGGCTTTAAAGCACTAAGACACTTGTGAGCTTTACAAGATTTACAATGGTAAATCTCATGCGATGAGTTGGGCCAAACAGCTGACCAGCATATGGAGTAAGTTTATTTTTAGATCATCTTCCAGTTACACTAAAGTGATACTGTCACCTTGAAAAGTGCAGCGCTCCCCTAGAAGAATAAAATGCAGAACCAAAGGCAGAAACGCAGCATCTTTGCAAAAACAATATTTTTTTTTTTTTAAATGTAACCATCTTACTACTGTAAAACTGTACTATTGTCAGGTAACCCAGAAATGCTGTTTTGTGATGCGGAGAACCATACAGACACAGGCGGGAAGCAGAAAACAGACAATGGCAATGTTGAGAGGTGTTGAGTAGGAGTTTTTGTGCAGTTTAACTGCATGAATTACAAAAGTGATGGGTGAAAAATTCTCAATATCCCTGCAGGTGTGGATGAATCAAATAGAAAAAAAAAAGTTTTAAATATTAAGGCTGTTCATTGGGTTTTTCACTTGATTTGTTGTGAGTCCGTGTCTGTGCGTGTGTATTGCAGGTTTTACTCATGTTGTGGGGACCTAAGTCTGTTTACACAGCCACAGGGACCTGCTTTTTGTCCCCATAACATGAATCACTACATTTTAAGGTGAGGAGGGGGAAACATATTTTTAAGGCAAGGAAAGCTTAGGTTTAGGTTAAGGTAAGGGTTAGTGCTATGGCTAGGCAAGGAGTAGTTATGGTTAAGGTTAGAGTAGGCCTCCAGTGAGTGAGTGAGTGAGTGAGTGAGTGAGTGAGTGAGTGAGTGAGTGAGGTAAACAGTGAGAGTCTCTGCTGTGTATCAGCACAGTCGCTTGTGATTACTGAATAAAACCTTTTAATTCTTTCCAGGGGCTACTGTTTGGTTATGGCTCCAGAACATATTGCCTCCTGTTTTTTTCCCCCTCATTACTTTAAACTATTAAATCAGGTCAATTCATTATTCAAACAAAAACATGAGACCTTGAGCCTGTGACAGCCCTCATGGATACCAACTGTACTGTACACTATGTACAACTGTTTAATTTGATAGCTGACTATAATAAGAAAGTTGAGACACACTTGACTTGAGTGTTGTGTTTTTACAACAGCGACATAAACGAGTGCACTTTAAAATGGTGTTAAGAAAACATATGTTTGCTTGATAGCAGTCAAGTTTACAACATGATGATCACAATGAAGAGGACTTTTCCTTTTTTTTTTTTTTTTTTTATACTTGCTGGGACAGAGGCACCACCAAATAATGTTCCACATCTACTGTCTGTCAGAGTCACAGCAGAGCTGCACATCACATCAAAGAACATCCTCTCAGCAATGATGGCTTTCATGTAGTGGGAAAAATTTGCTCTGCTCAAAACGTTTTCAGAGAGCAAAATATCATAAACATTCAAACCTTTATTTTCTGTCAAGAAAATATAAATTATTTCACAAATTATGTTATTTTGTCATCCTGCTCTCTTTATCTCAGACTCACTTTTAAGTCCATATCACTGTGTGTATCACCATGGTGATACACACAGTGACCATGGTTATATTGGAGAGCAGTTCCTATAAGAAAACAAAACAAAAAATTTAAAGCAAAGTGATGAAGAGAAAATGATCATTTTCAGATAACACAAAATACTAAAGATATTGTACTTTCTTTCAGTAAAGCCAGAAAAAGTTGAAAGCATACACTTCAAAAAAGGTATCCATAATTTGCCCTCGGTCGAACACATAAAAAAGTGAAAGAAGCTTGAGAGAGGTTCAAACCCTTCATTCTCCTCACAAACCTGCATGCCAAAGTTGCATGACGTGGGACATACTGTACTTGTTGAATTATCATTTTCAGAAAGTGACAAAAATTACCAGATAGTCTCCCTAATTACGACATCACACTTCACTACTGACAGCTTGGCTCAACACACAACAAGCTTTTAAATGCAACACAAAGTTAAACCGGTGGTTTCCAACCTTTGTGGTTAATGACGTCTTACAAAAATCAATGTTTAGTCTGGGTCACATTTCAGATGTCTATGAGTTGTTAGAGTTGTTAACAGCTCCAATTTCTCACATCCAAAAACTGAAAACAGATGTGTTTTTTCTTTTCTCCTTTTCTCCTTTTCTCCGATTAATCTCACGAACCTTGATTTATCTGGTGTCCCTGTATATAAAACTGTAAGTTCAGACTAACTCCACCTCCAGCAGCCACAACAGTAACATTAAACACTGATGCTTAAGTGTTAATAATCTAATGTTGTCATACAGTAGAAAAATAATATCAGTCAGAGGAACCAAAGCAGTACTTTAACTTAGCTGCTAATACTTTTATTTGTAATGGAGTATTTTTACATTGGTGTATTGTTACTTATGGTTAAATGAAGGATCTGAATACTTCTTCCACCAATGTGTCAAGTGGCTATTTATTTATTTTGCTTACCTGGTAGACACATGAGACTTCCTCAAATTGAGGCATTGAGCTGCCATACAGTAAGATAACTAAACCCCTCCGGCTCCTTGTCTGAAGCCTCCTTCCTGATGTATAATTCATTTGGGAAGATGTTCAGGGGACACAGCTCTTGTAATTAAGTTGTGTAAATGACAAGGTCATTAACAAAGTTTATATGGTAATGCTGTGCCCCAAAAGGAGATGGGCAGCAGGACCTGTCGTGTCGTGGATGCTGACCTCAGCAGACTGCCCAACAGGGGCTGACAAGGCTTCCAGTGTTGCATTAGTAAGGGAAATGTTAAACAGCAACACAGAGGTATTTACATACGACACCACCTAGTCATGAGGACTTAGACTGTGATCTCTAATTTATTTTTTTATTTGACATTATGTATTTTCAAATGACAGTCTGTTTTTTTCTCAGTATGTATTTTACTATAAGGACGTTTCATGTTCTTCCCTCTCCTCTCACTCGCCTTTGTATATTTTTCATCCTTTTACCTTCCCATTTAGTTTAACACATTCAACCAGAAAACTGAAGTACTTCTGTTGGTTATAAGACTGCTTTCCCCTGACAAATCCAGGCTTTTTAAAAAAAAAAGAAAAGAATAGATTTTGAAATTTCCCGAAACACAAGCAAGAACCTTGTTGTCAGTGTAATACCAGAAAGGTGCTATTTGGTGTCATTTGTGGTCAGATGGACTCGAGGGTTCCCACCTGTGCGAACAATGGCTTGCTGTGCAAACAAAATTCAATAGAGAGAAGGCACTATAGCTGTACAGCTCAGGGTGAGGCAGTGCTCCTGGATATTGATGATTATGCCCTTAATTCACAGGTCTTGTTCCCTCATCCCTTTCCTTCTCTCTGGCACTGATGGCCTTGCTTTGACAAATCTAAAGCAACAGAGGGGCGACACAAGAGCAGATACTGCAGTTAAGTGGATGTAAGTCAACCTGCCAATGAAAGGCGTCCCTTAATTACAGCACTTGTGCGACAAATCAACATAAATGGCCCTGGAAATGTGGCTTTGAAAATCAAAGTGGTGTCACTGAATCCCACCTCCAAACACAGGATTAACAAATGAAGGTTTGGCCCATACAGTTAACTGCTACTAACGCTTTGAAACACACACACACTAGATCTCATTTGATGCAAAGACATGGCGATCTTAGGATGCGGCTCACGTTCTTTAATTCTACGAATCACATGGATAGAATTGAGTTCTATCCATTCCCGCCATTGTTTTCAGTTAATGTAACAAAATGAGACAATAATGAAGACTAATGGCTTACCTCATTTGGTTAAATATGAAATTCATTTTGATTACTTTCCTGCTTTGCAAAGATTTTATAATCTCTCTACATTAGCCATTGCCCGTAATGTTTCTAATAATGAAAATATCAGTCAAGGTCCATACCTTTGTTGTATAAATTGGGTTAAGTATGAATTATGGCACTTCTTACACTGTTTTATACTGAAGGAAAAACAATCAAATTTTGTTTATTAATTTCTTTTCTCACCTGATTTGTGGCGTTCTACATGACAACTAAGTTTGTAGATTCATTGTCAGACTGAACAATTGACAGCACTTTTAAACAACTGCAGAGAAATTACAAAAAAATAAAATAAAATAAAAAATGCTTTGTTGACTCACTCACACTCATCAGCATAAAATTTGTTGGCAGAGTCTGATCATGTCATCTTTTCTCACTCTTTTAGTGATCGCTAATCACTGGTATTACCTTTGTCAGATTTGATGCCAAAGCCTCTCTAATCCCAGCATCCCTTCTGACAAGTTCTACACAATTTACAGAGAGATTGGACAAGATGTATGTAGTGGGAGACAGAAAGAGAGGCTTGTAAATGTGTCCATCACACAGACACACACACACACACACACACAAACACACAGGTACAACCAGCATATTCCAAACGAATCAAGTAAACCTTCTGTAGATCAAAGCCGCACATGTGGTAAGCATGTTTGATGAGTCACTTACCTGCGACACTTTGTGAGCGGTCCTGAAACTACACATGACATCATTTGAAAAACAAATATGACAGTGACAAAAACAAGATTATGTTACAAATATCTATCTCATTCATTGTCAGTGTAATTGCATGTAGCTGTAGCACAATTGTGGCTGCTGCTAATATGCTTCTGCTTAAAAAACAGAACAATACTATTCATCCATTTTGATTCCTTTCTGCCTGTTGTCTTTCAGAAAGATCTTATGAAGCAGTTAAAAGCCAATGAATGTGATCAGCCTCTATTACGCATTGGTCAAGGCAGCACAGCAGAGTATTTTCTTTGCCTGCTTTGCATACTGTCAAAGAACATCTTAATTGTAAATTAATATTCCAAATGTGATCCTCATTCTGGCTGATTTTAACAAGATGTTCTTTAATTTTTCCACTCGCATGAAAAATATGGTCAATAAACACAATTATGTGGTTTCCCACCTATACATTTTCACGTTATTACTTCATGGTGCCATTGCAGAGGCCCCTAAGGACAAAGGGACATACAGGAGAGAAAGCACAAACATTACGGGGAATGTGCTCCAAAATTCAAAAATACAACAAATACCAAAAACACATACAAATAGGGAAAATACATACAAGGTGCAGAAGAGGGAGTGATGGTCTTGATTTGGTTAAGCAGCAATGTTACAAATACTGTTGCAGGCCCACCAGACTCTTATGTACCTAATCCATGAAGGTTAATTATTTTTTCAGAAATTAACCAGTTAGATTTCAAATATGTGGTCAGTTTATCCAAGTAAATCCTGTTTGGAAATTTCTGAGACGTAAGAACCCTCCCTGCAGGTTGGGACTGGTGCTCATCTCAGCAGCTTGGAGTCCAGCTCGTGAGCGGACCAGCTGGTCAACGTGCGCCTTCTTCCTGGTGGAGAAGAGTCTTACCTCACTAAGCCCTTTTGGTGATTTACACTGGCTCTGTTGTCTGTAGCATTTTACATATGTTTTATTGGACAATTTACCTCTGTGGACTCTGGGGTTATTGTACAGTCACCGAGCACTTTATTAGAAACACCTGTGCACCTGCTTATTCATGCAATTATCCAATCAGCCAATCATGTGGCAGCAGTGCATAAAATCCTGCAGATACAAGTTCGGAGCATCAGTTAACGTTCCCATCAAACATCAGAATGTAGGAATACAATGTGATCTTGGTGACTTTGGCTGTGGTATGATTGTTCGTGACAGATGGTTTGAGTGTTTCTGAGTTTTTACTCAGAATGATGAGAATCAGTCGCTGTTCGTCCGACGGAAATGCCTTGTTGATGAGCGAGGTCAGAGGAGAATGGTTCAGACTGGTTGGAGCTGACAGAAAGGCAACAGTAACTCACATAACCATTCTTTACAACTGTGGTGAGCAGCATCTCCAAATGAAAAACACGTCAAATCCTGAAACGGATGAGCTAAAGCAGCAGAACACCATGACGGGTTCCACTGCTGTCAGACAACAGCAGGAATCTGAGGATGCAGTGGGCACAGAATTTGGCATCAACAGCATGAATCCATGGACCAAACCTGCCTTGTTTCAATAGTCCAGGCTAATGCTGGGGGTGTAATGGTGTTCCTGGCACATTTGGGGTCCTTAATATAAATCACTCATGGTTTGAATGCCACAGCCAATCTGAGTGTTGTTGCTGCTGATGTGCAGCCTTTTATGGCCACAATTTACTAATTTAATAATAGGTGTATATTTTACTGACTTCGCTGTTTAGAAAGAAGTGTCTCTGTAAGTGTCCCAGAGCAGTGCAATAATTCTTGTTGCATGTTTTTCTTGTATGTTTTTTGGTATTTGTTGCATTTCTGGATTTGGAGCATGTTCCCCTTAATGTTTGATTTTTGTTCTCTTTCTCTCTGTCTCTGCCTTGGTTTGCCAAACCAAGCCAAACAATAAACAGATATGCTGCGCCACAAGGTGCTGGTGCCACCTAGTAAATATCAGACTTTCCATAGTCATCACATGTAGTTGTCATGATTACTACAAATTGGATGGAAATTGAAAAACATTTAATTCAAACAATTAAAAAATATATAATTATTTAAAAAAATGTGTTAAATAAAAATGTTATATTAATGCGCATGTTAATGCAATTCATTTTTGAGCAGATCCACTATCCTTTTCAGCCATGTCATGTTCAGCCAAATAAAGAAAATTGCAACAGAAAATCCATTGATATTGCATCCCATTATGTAACGTCAGTATAACTTAATAATTAAATCTATTAACCCTTGTCAGGAGACTTTTTCAGTCAAATTTATTGTTATGCAATAACATCAGCCTTATTAACAAAATAAATCAGTACAATGACAGTGAATTCATGTCACAGTTGGGTAGCAAGTCCCAAACGTAGACACCTGACAACTGGGCGAGGGTGAAGCATACAGGCAAAATGCTTTACTATGAAATTACTGTCAAGGCAACAGGAGACATAAAACAACACTGGTGACAGTGAAGACAGGGCTTTAAATACACAGGAGATAATGAGACAACCGGCAACAGGTGAGGCAGGAGAACATGAGGGATGATGAAGGAATGAGCTGCAGGTTTGCAAATCAGGGGAGTCACACTGGCTATGGTCAAAAAACCTTTTCTGTTTAAGGTTCCTAACTGAGTGCAGTGACCCAGAGGTATCTCAGTGGCAGCCATGATAAGAGATGGTCAAATCCTTTCTTGTCTCCTTTAGCATATGGTACACTGGACCATGTTTCACGATAGGAAAGGAGATAATGCTCTCCCACCGTTCCTTGCGGCAGCAACATTTAAAGCAATGTACCATTTCATGTCAGTAACATCCACTACTGTATAATTATGTCGCCTAGTGTAAGTGCAGTCAGATTCTCTATCCAAGTTCTCTTAGTTAGCTTTTCCTAGGTCCTTATTAATTTTCCTTTCACATCTTTCCTTGACCTTGACCCTTTCTGTCAAGGACAAGTGACTAGGAAAGGAGTTTTTTTTTTTTTTCTTTTTGACCACAGCCACTGATTGTGTGAGGTGGATCGATGAGGAAATGCTGGAACAGCAATGAGACAGACACTGCACAGGAGCTCTGTGTTGTTTGTTCATTCACTATTCACTATGTAAAGTGTCTTGGAGATGCTTGTTGGATTGTGTCTCCACCAAAAGAAACCGTGATAAATTTGCTTTTAACATGCGTTCTGAGCCGGAATCCCAGCACACTTTCATGCCCAACCAGTAGAAACTTCCACTGCATCTTTTTATGCATAAACACACTGTCAGCCACTGACATAAACGGCTGCAGTCACATGTTAACTTAGATTCATTGTCACTAATTAAGACCTGATATTGGGTTGTGTAACATTTTACTGCAGAGCAAATCAGGTCCAAACTGCTCATATGTGTGTTTTCTAAACTGACACTCAGTCACAGTGCCTTTCATAACCACTACAAATGATGACCATTACACAGGTATTTATTTGACCATTTCCTGATCAGATTTTAGGAACTCTGTTATAGTGAAGTTTTTGTTATTTTTAGGGCTGAAGAATGGTTAAAAAATAAAAAAAAAACACTGATTACTGGTGCAGAGAGAGAGAGAGAAAGAGAGTGAGTGTGTGTGTGTTTTGCTTTTCATGAGGCCAATTTAGTCATACATTTCTGGAAATAAAAACAAAAAGGTTACCTGTGCTTTTCAGAATCTAAGAAACTTTATTCTTGTCTGGTACATTATTACAGATTTCTGTGTCACAATGTGTGACAATTTGACTTTAAAATATAGGGTAGTAAGATACAACACGGGCATGTACTTATACCTGACGGATGTTGATGTCTAAAACAACTGTCTGAATCAATTACGGACTATCAAAGTAAGATATTGTATAATAATTTTAAGTTGCCCACATTTTATTAACATGAAAATTGTGCACACACGTTTTTGAAAGTGGTGTATAGGGATAACCCAGAATGAGAGAGAAGTACCTGCACCTTGTGCACTCAAATGAAAGGAAAAAGGTGCGTCCTATTAATATGCAATAACAATTCCTTATACAGTGTGCTTCACATTCCTGCAGCCATACCTATAGCCCAATAATAAGGGGAGAGTTCCCTACTCAAAAAATCTAGTATGCAGGCAGAGCCTACAGATGGAAGCAGCCTTTCTCTCTGTATAACTGCTAGATACAAAGTCATCATTAGGACTGAGAACATAAAACAGAATTTCTCCACATATCCTTTGTGTTTATCTACATGTGTCTTTAAGTTTGAACTGAATTTGAACTGAAGCGCTGTAAAAGTGCAAAGTGCAGCTAGAAATACATATCCTTTGTTGGTAAGGGTACAAGTACAGCAAATGTACAAAGGAGTGGAAACAGAGAGAGAGAGAGCTGGCGCATTGGTCTTTGTTTCCTTTGGATTCAGACAGTGAAGGTCTGTGCACTTGTAAAATAATACCATGGCTACCATTAAAAGGTTGTTTAGTTTTTTTAAAATCTCAGCCTGTATGTATCGGTAATGCATATCTAATATCTAATGTGAATTTTCCAAACAATCAGTCCTTTGGGCCTTTGTGAAACGTCCTTACTGCGAGAGGGTCACTACAGACAATGACGGAGAGGGAGAGAAACTTGATGAGCGTCTGTTCAGCAGAGCAAACCTCTGCAGGGGACATTCTGTCCCCTAGTGGACAACGGGAGTCCCTCACTCTGCTTATACCCTGTACACGCACTGCACACAGACACATAATTTATTACCAACCGTGCACATTTACATCTATGTGTTGTCTGTCTGTACAATCCGACATTTCACTTTGCAGTGGAATTTGTCATCCATTCAGTGGCTGACACATATTTATGGTACATCCTGCACTGTATAAATCAAAACTGAATGATGAAAGAATAAGAGGCCAGGGATAATACCTTCAGTGAATTTAGAGGTTGAGGAGAGTGGACATAGTATGTAATCAGACGACAGAGGTATGGTTGTAGTGGGAGGAAATACAATCTCAGCGTTGCTCACAGAGAGAACAAGCAAAGCAAAACGCATCAAAGGTTTAGTTTGGTTCTAATTTTTTGTTTATTTGATATATACATGGCGACAAACTGAGAAATTATGCATCCAAATCCCTTCATGTCATACTCAACACCGATTTTCAGACATTGCTTACTCTGTTGAAGAAGTAAAAACATCCAATCTTCTCTGTGGACTGAATAAAGGATTAAGAGTCTTTAATATTAATACAAAAGTAGCCTGAGTCCAAACTTCTGAATGATTCATGGAGGTCTGGTATTGTGCTCAAAGATAGCTGTTTCACCAGTTAGTAAAACAGCTGAATTAATCATAGATTTGTGGGTGGGATTAAGAGTGAGGACGTCATTTTACCACTGCCAGAACCAGAATCGGATTCCAAGCAAAAATGGCGACCAAAGCTGGCGCGGATAAGATCAGCACAGCTGTGAAAGTTGTTGTAAATTCACTTAAATTGACAGAAATAACAACAAATCAAATCCATAGTATCTTCTTGACGCAGCTGGCTCTGTTTTTTCCTGGAGCAGCTCACATCACATTCAAATGTTGTCAAAATAATACAGTAAACCACGCTGGTTGACTGCTTAAACATGATCCATTTCTGAAACACTTCCAGTTGACTTTGGCTGCATCTCCCATCATGGAACCAATCGGAATGCAATGCAGTGGCAACCGTGGTCATGACAAAACGATGTTGACGGAACAGTGGTACTGCCAGTAATGGTGGCTTTGCAGCCATTTTGCCACAGGTTTAACACGCTGCGAGTCTTTTAATTATGATCTGAACAATAATACTCGAATACTGAGCCAATGAGAAAATATCTACTGTAGGAGCACGATGTAGGAAATTCCATGAAGAATTACATCCCTGATCTTGAGGACCTATATATCTCTTAGACCCTGAGTGTTACTGTTAAATTATTCATTGCTTACGATCATTATGGTTCACTATGGTTATTGAATATTAGATCAACAAAAAAAGAATCATAATTATGATGGAACACCCACCACTTCCATGCTATTAAACCATTGCTCTTGAGCTTTCTGGACACTCTTACATTAGATCTGTCAATTTTGTGTACAAATGGTGCCCAGGAAACCACAATTGGTCAGCTCTCCATCAATAAGGTCGAATCATACATTAATGAACTAAACCGTTTGGAAAAACTCTGGTCATTCTCGTTATTCTTCAGGCTACAGCTCTGCTTCACCTGCTGGTGGCTCTCACAGCAATCTTAATCATTATTACACCAGTTGCTACACAACACTGACTGTGTGAGGCTTTAACTGATGTCAAGGTGTATATGTATTGATGTACAGTTCATAGTGTGGAATTCAGACAGCTAATTTGTTTATATTAGGAAAATCAATGCATTGACAGTCCATGTGTGATGGAAAACTTGAGTCACAGTATAGCTAAAAATGGGATCTATCGTTTTTCTTTGTTTCTGTTTCAAGCTTCTATTCGTTACGATGCTCATCAATAAGACCAACCCATGAAAGATTTTGAGAGAGTTTACTGTTTTTTAGAGTTGCAGTTTTGTTTCTATCCCACAAATGGTGGTTATAACAATCCACTCATTCTTTCTTTAGTTATTTTTTAGGGGATTTTTTTTGCTTTAATTTTGATAGGACAGTGAGAGAGAGACAACAAGGTGAGGGAGTGCGAGAAAGAGGAGGGATGACATGCATCAAAGGGCCACAGGTCGAACCTGAACCCGGGCTGCTGCAGTTAGGACTAAGCCGTCTACCAGGTGAGCCAGAGGGGCGCTCCAACCATCCGTTCTATTATTGTTTGCATGGAAACAGATACTTTCAGAAACATGTCTGTTAACTCACCAAGTCATTACCTCCCATTTGTGTGTGAGTTCATTCAACGCAGCACAATGTACTTTCACCTAGATATTTCATCCCAACTCTAAACTGATCACATCTTTTGTACTTTAACACTCTTTGATTTCTCTTGAAAGAGAAGCAGTAAGAGGAAGAGTATTTTTTCAGGTTGTGGTTTGCTAGGGGATGATGTAATCAATAGAATCACACAGGAGTTGTGTTTTTAAGACAAGAAAAACATTTGAAATTGCTCTTAATCCCATGGTCTTCCCTCTTCACGCACATATAATACATCAGATTGTTCACACAAGCCTGCTTCTCTGCGAAACAGTACAAATCTAACCCACAGGAGTTGCAGTTTTTGAAACTTTGACCCTTAATTGATTGGGAAAGCACTCTCATATTTCCATCCGCTGCCATTGGACTTGAAGGCTCAAATCTGTCTATATTCTTTTAAACTGGTCTTTTCTCCCATATTTAAAAATAGTAAAGGCAAACTGAATGTGATTTATTCTTTTACAACAAAACTGACATGAGTTCATGGAGTCAGTGTACAAACGTGATTGGGCATTGGATGATAGTAGTTTTCCTCTCACTATGGGATGGTACAAAGCATTTTTTCTGGGCAACACAATTGCTTCGTGGTCAGTGCTGTTGCCGTGCATATAGACAGAGATCAAACGCCACTGTGATGCATCACCTGTTCTTTTGCATTTATTGGCCACTTCAAGTCAATCCAATTTTAATTATGTATATAGCCCAAAATCACAAGTCTGCCTCAGAGGGCTTTAAAACATATGACACTCTCCTTAGACCCTCAATTCAGCTGGGTAGAGTAGTAATAGAGTAGACAGAACTGGCTTTGGTAGAATTACAATATGGAGAAACATGATCAAACTAGTCTCCTCTGATAAAGCCCTTGCGAGAGGACCATTTACACATATGCACAAAAAGTCAAGCAAAGGCACCGTGGACACTGAGGAAAATGTGACAAAAGATCCAAAGAGAAGAGGTTGCAGTAGGATTTACACATGCAAACATTAAAGGTGTAATGTGTTAGATCTGGTGAGAATTTTTAGTTAAAATGTTCAAAAAATGAGCTAACACTATCAATAGTATGTGAAGGAGCCACAGTGATGACATCATGACCAAGACCTCCATCTACTGTATTTCAGAGATATCTACTGAAATGAGCTTGCTAACCAACTAACTGCATCCCGTACCGTGTTGTAATACCACTTCATGACACTAGATGCTGTGTGAGTCAGTGTAGCGTCTAATCTGCCCTCAGTCCCACGAAGAAGAAAAGCTTCCTCCAGAGCTTGAAGTTACACTACACCGCCCTACAAAAAAAAAAAAAAAAAAAAACACCTGACTAGCATCACAGAAACGCAGAGATGGCTGAAGCACCTCAAAAGCGATTTTTATCTCCATCCTGAAGGACCACTCTGACATGAAACCACGTTCAATGGCAAAGAAAAAAAGAGAACATGAGTAAATCCTGGTGTGTTTTTCCTCTGCTGGAGACAGCTCCGGGCGAGTAAAGAGATGTGGTTTGATGCCGAGCTCACAACTTTTTTTGTAGACTGGTGAATAACATCTAATGCTGGTCTGAATCGAGAAAAGTATCATTAGTGCAAATGACAAACCGTGCTGACAAACACTTCAAGTGGCATAAATGTATGATTGATGATGTTGCAGACGTTTAAGGGATTTAGTAGAATTTAGCCTGTTCCTGCAGCTGTTGTCCAGCTAGATGTGTCTGTACTTTTTTTTTACAAGTAAGACAAAGAGACTGTTGATCCAGAACCAGCAGGTTTAGGATCCACTGCCTAATGCTGTATTTATTTTAACATATTCATATCTATCCTATTTATTATACACATACAACAGACATAACATGTATGAATATAAAGAACTTGTATGATCTTAACTAATTGTCCTATCGTATGTTTGTCTATATCAAGACCAGAATTCCAGTCCAGTCCTCCCCAGTGATGGACCAGCACCTGCCTTTTCTTCTGCGTCTGGACTCATCAATCAACAACAACCACATTACAGCAACACCTTGGAGTATTAACAGATATTATCTATACTGTGATCTTTTGCACTTGCTGCTTAGCTAGAGTTTTGTCAACACTTTTGTACGTGTTTTTTTTAATTGGTTTATTTTTTCAATATGTGTATCTATGAATTTTTATTTTTTTTGGCTGTTGCTGTATTCTACCTTTTTATTGTTATTTCCGGTTAATATGTTTATTGGATACTGCACCAAACACCAAGCGTCTTGTGAGTAAAAATCTACCTGGCAATAAACCTTATTTCCTGATTCTGCCTTTGTGATGATGTCATCATCCCTTCCTCATGCTGCTGTAGCCGACACCATGTGTCATGCAATGTCTCCTTGCCTTCATATTTTTATAGGTAAATAAAAAACATACTGTTTGTACTAAAAGTACTCATAATTTGTTTCAGTGCTATCAACAATTTTAACTCTCAACAATAAATGCTCATTTAAATTATTAATTATAAGGAACATGGGGAAAACAACATGATTAACTGGACAGGGGTGAAGAGGTGAAATGCTGCCCCCTATGGAGGTGGAGCAAATAGCGCAATCTTACAAATTACACTATTAACAGCATCTTCAGCAAACTTGCTGCTTTTTCTTCTACATCTTTGTCTGCATCTATCAAATTTCTCTTCCCTGCTGTCACTTTCTACTGCCTTTCTGAGTCATTTCCACTAATTCCAGAATTCATGCTCTCTCAAATACCAGCAATAACAGTTTCTGAGGAGAATGTGTGTGATTGCTGTGTATTTTTTCATTTCTACTACAGCACCACAGTAAAATTGCAGGATAGTTACAAATTATCAGTGGGGCAAGAGATTAAGGCCAAA